>NC_086102.1:40355928-40979261 GCF_963921235.1 Mobula hypostoma
AAAGACTCTATGTTTCTCTGTTTGGTTTTGGGTCTGCATGTCCCATTGAAGATTCTTAAACCCAAGTAGCTGAAATTATGTAGTTGCCTTTTTCCCATTGATTCCAACCCCCTTTTTAGGGCTCAATAAATGTGACACCAATCAAATGTGCACAAAAGTTTTGTGAGCTAAATGAGACATACAGTTATCAGATTCTGCAAAATCTTTTTTTTGGAATGTAGGTGTCGCTGAGAAGACTTACTACTGCTATTCTCATTGAGAATATTTGCTATGTTAATTTAAAGGAACAAATTGGAGAGTGCTGAAAGGATACAGTAGGTCAGGCAGACACAGAGGAGGGAGGGACACAGGGGTCCCAACCTGAGGTTCATGGAGCCCTCGGTTAATGGTAGGGGTCCATGGCATAAAAAAAAGTTGGGAGCTCCTGGTCTAGAAACAGTTGAGGAACTTTAATCGAACCTGAAAAACCAAGAAGATAAGCATGATTTAATTTGGGGGTGGGGGAGGAAGGGAGCGGGAGAGGGAGAGGGAGAGGGAAAGGGAATTGTGCTATGCCTATTCTAAAGATGAGTAGCTGTTCTTTGAGTTTATGATGGGTATCATTGGAGAACAATATGGGATCAAGGATTGAGGCCAGAGTGGAAGTAGGATGGAAAATTAGTGAGACAGATAAATGGAAGCTCATGGTCACCCTTGCATTCTGAAGCTGTTCTGTAAAATTTTCCTCATTCTGTTTTTGAGAGAAGACCACATCATGAGCATCAAGTGAGATACTCTAAATTGGAAGAAGTGTGAATAAATTACCGCTTCATCTGGTTGAGTCCTGATTGGTGGAAAGAACTGATTTCCTTCCCTAAAGGATCAAAATGAACTTGATAAGTTTAAAATTCTTGAGAACTTCTTGATCACATTTACTGATTAACAGCTTGTAATTCCAGTTTTTTTAAGAACTGAATTCAAATTCAATAACTGCAAAGGCGGGATTAGATTTCATGATTTCTAGATTGTCCAGGTATCTGGATTACAAACAGTTCCAACTACTGGATTTCTAGCTATACTGAGGTACATGAATGCAATCAATGCTGCTCATTTTGGAGAATTTCCTATATTTGAAACAGATGATACACCTACTAATATATTGTTGCTCCTGGCAGTGGTTTACTTTGTATATGTGAGACAGTGTTAGTTTTTGAATAAATCTTACTAATATTCCTTAAGGAACTTCGGTATCTTTTACTAAAGTACAAATACTACCTAATTTATTTTAAGAATTTGTGATGATTATCCTCAATATAATCACTGTATTGCTATATTAGGCACTCATCAAACTTGGCACAGAGAGAAATCAGAAACAATCAATCTCTTGTGCTGACATATGATTATTGTTACCCATGGAGATCAGTGGAAACTTCTGAGCAGATCTTATATCTTGTCTCCTATCCTGTCCCTTCCCTACCACTTAGTGGTCCAGGAGTGTACATATTGACCAGAGTTTGTTTCTGTTTGTGGATGGGTCCAGAGTGTAAGACCCAAACCAAGAGGGCATTTATAATCTCCAAATTTGATTAGACTTTATATCTTTAGGATTTATTTGCTTAAACACAAGCAACTTCTTATAATAAGCAACACTCACAACACGCTGGAGGAACTCAGCAGGTCGGGCAGCATCTGTGAAAACGATCAGTCAATGTTTCGGGCCGGAACCCTTCGTCAGGACTGAAGAGGGAAGGGGCAGAGTCCCTATAAAGAAGGTGGGGGGAGGGTGGGAAGGAGAAAGCTGGTAGGTTCCAGGTGAAAAACCAGTAAGGGGAAAGATAAAGGGGTGGGGGAGGGGAAGCAGGGAGGGGATAGGCAGGAAAGGTGAAGAAGGAATGGGGGAAAACACAATGGGTAGTAGAAGGAGGCGGAACCATGAGGGAGGTGATAGGCAGCTGGGGGAGGGGGCAGAGTGAAACTGGGATGGGGGAAGGGAGGGGGAGGGAACGGTAAACCCAGTTTCATCGGCCTCCTCTCCCAGCTGCCTATCACCTCCCTCATGGTTCCGCCTCCTTCTACTACCCATTGTACTTTCCCCTATTCCTCCTTCACCTTTCCTGCCTATCCCCTTCCCCACCCCTTTATCTTTCCCCTTACTGGTTTTTCACCTGGCACCTACCAGCCTTCTCCCTCCCACCCTCCCCCCACCTTCTTTATAGGGCCTCTGCCCCTACCCTCTTCAGTCCTGATGAAGGATTCTGGGCCGAAATGTTGACTGATCGTTTCCACGGATGCTGCCCGACCTGCTGAGTTCCTCCAGCATGTTGTGAGTGTTGCTTTAACCCCAGCATCTGCAGATTATTTTGTGTTTACGATTCTTCGAATAAGCATTGCAATTGGGCAGTATAGTAGAATACACCCCATGGCCACTTTATTAGATATGCCTATACACCTGCTCATTAATGCAAATATCCAATCAGCAATCATGTGGCAGCAACTCAATGCATCAAAGCATGCAGACATGGTCAAGAGGTTTAGTTGTTGTTCAGACCAAACATCAGAATGAGGAAGAAATGTGACTTTGACTGTGGAATGAATTTTGGTGCTAAACAGGGTGGTTTGATTTTTAAAGAAACTGCTGACCTTCTGGGATTTTCATGCACAATAGTCTCTAGAATTTACAGAGAATAGTGCAAAAAGGAAAAGCAACCAGTGAGTGGCAGTTCTGTGGGTGAAAATGCCTTGTTAATGAGAGAGGTCAGAGGAGAATGGCCAGACTGGTTCAAGCTGACAGGAGGGTGACAGTAACTCAAATAGCTACACATTACAACAGCAGTCTTCAGAAGAGCATCTCTGAATGCACAACATGTCGACATTGCAGTGGTTGGGCTACGCAGTAGAAGACACTGAGCTCCATCCCTCCCCCTCCTGTCTTCTCCTATCATTTCAGATCTCCCCCTCCCACTTTCAAATCTCTTACTAGCTCTTCTTTCAGTTAGTCCTGACGAAGGGTCTCAGCCCCAAACGTCGACTGTACCACTTCCTAGAGATGCTGCCTGGCCTCCTGCGTTCACCAGCAACTTTGATGTGTGTTGCTTGAATTTCCAGCATCTGCAGAATTCCTTGTGTTTACGTCAGTGGCTATTAGGTACATGAGGTGTCTAATAAAGTGGCTACTGAGTGTATAATTAATTATTTCATTTTACGTGTTTTCTATTAAAATGAAGTGTCTTTGTGAAGTTTTATTATTAGAAATGAAAAGGACTTTGTCATCAGAAGTAACTATTTTTAAATAGAAATGTCAATTCCTCCTTTCTATGAGCAACTAGATTTCAAGTGAACAAGTATGACTCATAATTAAAGCACGGTGGAGTATTCAATGGGTTCACTGGTGTTGTCAAAAGTTTTCAAACATGCCTGTGAGCAAAAGAAAATTATCATAATTAGCAGACTCATACTGTAGCAATCTGTGGATGCTAGTACTTTTCCCCGAGGATCTGATTTGGGTACATTGAATCATGAACCAGCAAAGACAATTATGGAAAATATCTGCATGAGTCATTTTGGATATAATTAATGTCTAAAACTTCTCAAACTTTAGAGTTGCTTTGACTGATTCCTTCCTTTTGTACTGATATAAGATAGCAGAGTTAAGCAGAGGTTCAACTCTAAGATATAGAAATTGGGTTTAACTGTTTCCGAGCAGTATCCTCTAGGGAATCACATTTTGCTCTTCTTGACTTCTTATCTCAAACCAGCTGTTAAATGCTGCACGATAATTAACTAAAGTGCTTCTCTTAGGGTAAAAAATTCTCTTATTAGTTATTTCATGAAGTACCTCTTTACAACAGTGATTTTTAACTTGTATAATTAGTCTTGCAAACCAAACCTTGAATTAATAAGACTATAACTTTCTTTTTATTACAGAAGTGGCAATTCAGCTCTTTCTTTTCCACAATCGAGAAATGGAATTTTAATGACAACCCCAGCATGGCAGAACATCTGAAAACTTGTTCATACTATGTAAAAGAGTGCAGATCAAAGCGTGTCCCTCTCGTCAGCATGTGCAGAACTCAGAAAACAGACCCTGAGAAAAAGAACCTTATTCATATGTTTAATACAAAACAACGAGCAAATCGATTTTCTAACCTGATTGCATGAGGTTTTAGTGTCTTGATCCTAATTTTGTAACTGTTAATTCAGTACCTGAAATGGTAAGTATCGCAGTTTATATTTAGGACATTTAAAATGAAGCCATTTTAAATGTATTTGTAACAATCATGTGATGCACCGATTGTATTCTGCTTGTTGCTTAAACTTCAGAGAGGACAATATTGCAATATATATAATGGATACTTGACTGCAGGTTATCCTCATGTAATAATACAGGGTTAACAAACAATTTTAAACAAGAATATTAGAACAGTTTCATGGAGGTTTACCGATAGAAACAGATAACACATTTGTATTAGATGTTTGCTTTTATAGTCAGAATCTGATTTTCTCAGATAATGTCATGTTGGAAATTTAAAATGTATATCACTGTTAATGTGGTACATGGTTCTGCTGGCAGGTTTCTCTTTTGCATTTCAGACTGCTGTTCCTTCATTTCTCATCAGGGTAGGTTTTTGGAAAAGTCAGCTGTGCAACCTTCAGGTTAGAGCCTGGAATTGAATGGTAGAAGAAAAATAACTCAATCTGATTTGCTTCTGTACTTTTACTTTTAATTAGCTATAGAATTATACGGACAGAATGAAATGAGAAAAGAGTTACTTCTAAATAAAGTTCTGCTGTATTAAAGTTGAAAATAGGACAACTATGCTTCTTAAGAGAATTACATGAGTTATAAATTCTCTGAGATCCTCTGACTCTGGCTGGGTGTTGCTGTTAAAAATTACTCTCTCTTTGCCTCCAACATGATGCAATAACCATCCAAGGTCCTTAATGAACTTTCATTCACAGAACACTTTCACCTCAGTGGCCAGAATCTTAGAAAGTGATATGGCATCTTGCATCTTCTACCAATGATAAATCACATTGAAGATCATGTTGCATGCCAAGTATATTTTTTAAACAAATTTACAAAATTTACAAAACAAGCAACTATGATTTAAAATTGAAACAAGCTCTGTACCTAGAAAGGTCACAACTATGGGTAGTAGAAGGCCTTGCCCATTTGAAGAACGTTGAGAACTATAGTTTTCAGGATGTGGTTTAGGAAACAGAGTCTATATGATGATAGTCAAACTGCAGTGCACACACAGGGAGGAACGCCAGCAGATCAGGCAGCATCTATGGAGGGAAATGGACAGCCGACATTCATTGGCCCATTCCATTTAGTCCATTTTAGATCAAGGGATCAGAAGCTAAAGGGTAGCAACACACATCAAAGTTGCTGCTGAACGCAGCAGGCCAGGCAGCATCTCAAGGAAGAGGTACAGTCGACGTTTCGGGCCGAGACCCTTCGTCAGGACTAACTGAAGGAAGAGTGAGTAAGAGATTTGAAAGTTGGAGGGGGAGGGGGAGATCCAATATGATAGGAGAAGACAGGAGGGGGAGGGATGGAGCCAAGAGCTGGACAGGTGATTGGCAAAAGGGATATGAGAGGATCATGGGACAGGAGGTCCGGGAGGAAAGACAAGGTGGGGGGGAACCCAGAGGATGGGCAAGGGGCATATTCAGAGGGACAGAGGGAGAAAAAGGAGAGTGAGAGAAAGAATGTGTGTATAAAAATAAATAACAGATGGGGTACGAGGGGGAGGTGGGGCATTAGCGGAAGTTAGAGAAGTCGATGTTCATGCCATCAGGTTGGAGGCTACCCAGACGGAATATAAGGTGTTGTTCCTCCAACGTGAGTGTGGCTTCATCTTTACAGTAGAGGAGGCCGTGGATAGACATGTCAGAATGGGAATGGGATGTGGAATTAAAACGTGTGGCCACTGGGAGATCCTGCTTTCTCTGGCGGACAGAGCGTAGGTGTTCAGCAAAGTGGTCTCCCAGTCTGCGTCGGGTCTCGCCAATATATAAGAGGCCACATCGGGAGCACCAGACGCAGTATATCACCCCAGCCGAATCACAGGTGAAGTGTTGCCTCACCTGGAAGGACTGTTTGGGGCCCTGAATGGTGGTAAGGGAGGAAGTGTAAGGGCATGTGTAGCACAAGGATAAGTGCCAGGAGGGAGATCAGTGGGGAGGGATGGGGGGGACGAATGGACAAGGGAGTCGCGTAGGGAGCGATCCCTGCGGAAAGCAGAGAGAGGGGGGGAGGGAAAGATGTGCTTAGTGGTGGGATCCCGTTGGAGGTGGCGGAAGTTACGGAGAATAATATGTTGGACCCGGAGGCTGGTGGGGTGGTAGGTGAGGACCAGGGGAACCCTATTCCTATTGGGGTGGCGGGAGGATGGAGTGAGAGCAGATGTACGTGAAATAGGGGAGATGCGTTTAAGAGCAGAGTTGATAGTGGAGGAAGGGGAGCCCCTTTCTTTAAAACGTCATCCCCTTCTAGCAATTCCTCCGTCTCCGCCACATCTGCTCTCAGGATGAGGCTTTTCATTCTAGGATGAGGGAGATGTCCTCCTTTTTTAAAGAAAGGGGCTTCCCTTCCTCCACTATCAACTCTGCTCTTAAACGCATCTCACCCATTTCACGTACATCTGCTCTCACTCCATCCTCCCGCCACCCCACTCGGAATAGGGTTCCCCTGGTCCTCACCTACCACCCCACCAGCCTCCGGGTCCAACATATTATTCTCCGTAACTTCCGCCACCTCCAACGGGATCCCACCACTAAGCACATCTTTCTCTCCCCCCCTCTCTCTGCTTTCCGCAGGGATCGCTCCCTACGTGACTTCCTTGTCCATTCGTCCCCCCCATCCCTCCCCACTGATCTCCCTCCTGGCACTTATCCTTGTAAGCGGAACAAGTGCTACACATGCCCTTACACTTCCTCCCTTACCACCATTCAGGGCCCCAAACAGTCCTTCCAGGTGAGGCAACACTTCACCTCTGAGTCAGCTGGGGTGATATACTGCGTCCGGTGCTCCCGATGTGGCCTTTTATATATTGGTGAGACCCGACGCAGACTGGGAGACCGCTTTGCTGAACACCTACGCTCTGTCCGCCAGAGAAAGCAGGATCTCCCAGTGGCCACACATTTTAATTCCACATCCCATTCCCATTCTGACATGTCTATCCACGGCTTCCTCTACTGTAAAGATGAAGCCACACTCAGGTTGGAGGAACAACACCTTATATTCCGTCTGGGTAGCCTCCAACTTGATGGTATGAACATCGACTTCTCTAACTTCCGCTAATCTTCCCCATCTGTTATTTATTTTTATACACACATTCTTTCTCTCACTCTCCTTTTTCTCCCTCTGTCCCTCTGAATATACCCCTTGCCCATCCTCTGGGTTCCCCCCCCCCCCGCCCTTGCCTTTCTTCCCGGACCTCCTGTCCCATGATCCTCTCATATCCCTTTTGCCAATCACCTGTCCAGCTCTTGGCTCCATCCCTCCCCCTCCTGTCTTCTCCTATCATTTTGGATCTCCCCCTCCCCCTCCAACTTTCAAATCTCTTACTCACTCTTCCTTCAGTTAGTCCTGACGAAGGGTCTTGGCCTGAAACGTCGACTGTACCTCTTCCTAGAGATGCTGCCTGGCCTGCTGCGTTCACCAGCAACTTTGATGTGTGTTGCTTGAATTTCCAGCATCTGCAGAATTCCTGTTGTTTGTAGAAGCTAAAGGGTAACCAGTTTCAAATTCCTGGGTGTCAACATCCTTGGGGATCTATTCTGGGCCCAACATACTGATGCACTTACAAAGAAGGCAAGTCAGCAACTATTTTTCATTAGGAGTTTGAGGAGAATTGGTATGTCATCAAAGACACTTGCAGATTACAACATATGTACCATGGAGAGAATTCTAACTGGTTGCATCACTGACTGGTATGGAGGGACCACTGCACAGCATCGGAAAAAGCTGCAGAAAGTTGTAAACTCAGCCAGCTGCATCATGGGCACTAGCCTCCCCAGCATTCAGGACACCTTCAAAAGGCAATGCCTCAAAATGGTGGCATCAATCATTAAGGACCTCATCACACAGGACATGCCCTCTTTTCATTGCTACCATCAAGGAGGAGGTAGAGGGGTCTAAAGATATACACTCAGTGTTTCAGGACAGCTTCTTCCCCTCTGCCATCAGATTTCTGAATGGACAACGAACACACGAACATTATCTCAGTAATTTTTCCCATTTCTTTTTGCACTACTAATTTAATTTAATTTTTAATATATACTTACTGTAATTTATAGTTTTTATTATTATGTATTGCAAAGTACTTTCTGCCACATAACAACAAATTTCATGACATATGCCAGTGATATTAAACCTGATTCTACTATTGAGTTCCTCCAGCACTTTGTGTATACTGCTTAAGGTTTTAGCACCTGCAGAATCCCTTGTGTCTCCATTTCTTTGCACACATATTAGCTTCTTGGGTGTTAATATTTCAGAGAAAGTCAATTTGATTATGTTAATACCCGTTTGGGAGCGTTGTGTACGAATCAGAATATTGTGCTTCTGAAATTCCTACCTTGCTCTTGAGGTCAAATTACAGGCTGAAACTCTACTGCCATCTTGAGGTAACCAAGAAGATGCATGTTAGAAGGAAATTAAAGATGCCAATGTTTAAAAAGGAAGAATGGACACTCTCTGGTGTTCAAGTGTTCTTACTTCAAAGGGAACCTGCAAATATCAAGTAGACTGAGCCATCAGTTTGGTTGTATGTGGGACATTGGTGCACTTTGTCTACATTACAATTGCTCCTGCAATTGAAAAATCATTGTTTACAGGCTTCAATATGCCCAAGTTCAACTTCAAATTAAATTTATTATCAAAATGCCTGTATGTTACCATATTCTACCTTAAGATTAATTTTCTTGCAGGCATTCACAGGAAAAATAAAGAAATACAACATAATCTATGAAAAACTATATGTAGGTAGAGACTGTCAAACAGCCAAAGTGCAAAAGAAGAAAAAACTGTGCAAAAATGTTAATACCTAGAATAGAAGTTGTGATAGAGTCTTTGTAAATGTCTGTAGGTTATAGAATCAGTTTGGAGTTGTGGTTAGTGATGTTATCCATGCCACTTTAGAAACCTGCTGGTTGTAGGGTAATTGTCCATTCGTCCCCCCCATCCCTCCCCACTGATCTCCCTCCTGGCACTTATCCGTGTAAGCGGAACAAGTGCTACACATGCCCTTACACTTCCTCCCTTACCACCATTCAGGGCCCCAAACAGTCCTTCCAGGTGAGGCATCACTTCACCTGTGAGTCGACTGGGGTGATATACTGCGTCCGGTGCTCCCGATGTGGCCTTTTATATATTGGTGAGACCTGACGCAGACTGGGAGACCGCTTTGCTGAACATCTACGCTCTGTCCGCCAGAGAAAGCAGGATCTCCCAGTGGCCACACATTTTAATTCCACATCCCATTCCCATTCTGACATGTCTATCCACGGCCTCCTCTACTGTAAAGATGAAGCCACACTCAGGTTGGAGGAACAACACCTTATATTCCGTCTGGGTAGCCTCCAACCTGATGGCATGAACATCGACTTCTCTAACTTCTGCTAAGGCCCCACCTCCCCCTCGTACCCCATCTGTTACTCATTTTTATGCACACATTCTTTCTCTCACTCTTTTTCTCCCTCTGTCCCTCTGAATATACCTCTTGCCCATCCTCTGGGTCACAACCCCCCCCCCTTGTCTTTCTTCCCGGACCTCCTGTCCCATGATCCTCTCGTATCCCCTTTTGCCTATCACTGGTCTAGCTCTCGGCTCTATCCCTCCCTCTCCTGTCTTCTCCTATCATTTTGGATCTCCCCCTCCCCCTCCAACTTTCAAATCCCTTACTCACTCTTCCTTCAGTTAGTCCTGACGAAGGGTCTCGGCCTGAAACGTCGACTGCACCTCTTCCTATAGATGCTGCTTGGCCTGCTGCGTTCACCAGCAACTTTGATGTATGTTACTTGAATTTCCAGCATCTGCAGAATTCCTGTTGGTTGTAGGGTAATAATCGTTCCTGAACCTGGTGGGTTGCTGTACCTTCTGCCCAGTGGTAGCAGTATGAAGAGAGCATGTCATGGATGGTGGTGGTGGGGGTAGTCTTTGATGATGGATGCTGCTTTCTTGTGGCAGCACTCCATGTAAATATATTTAATGGTGAGGAGGGCTTTGCCTGTGATGGACTGGGCGGTATCCACCACTTTTTGAAATCTTTTCCATTCATGGGCATTAGTGTTTCCATACCAAGCCATGATGCAATCAGTTAGGATACTCTCCACTCTGCACCTATGGAAGTTTTTCAAAATTCTTGATAATCTGCTGAATCTGTGCAAACTTATTTGCTTCTAACCATTTCAAATTTTTATGATTTGTATCAAAACTTAAATACAAATATAAAGGAAGACTTTTGTTTAAGTACTTGTACTTGATTAAACTTTTATCTTAGTATTGATGTAATAGACATGGTATTGCATAATCTGTAGGAAGAATTATACTCAAGCAGATTTAGATGGCATCAAAGACTCTGTAGCATTCCCCATACAGTCTAGAAATGGGGAGCTCTTATGCCTCAGTGGCTGAAGGGGGATTTGAATTTACAAGCTCCTGACTGAGAGGTCAGAGTGCAGTCCAATGACACACAATTGCTAACTTTGTGATGTTCCATCAAGCACAAGTCCTCTTTCCACAAGGAAAGCTTGCTTATTTATTATAACACCAAAGGAAGTCATTTGGCCCAATGGGCCTATGCTGGCACTCAGCAGAGAAATCCCAAAATTCCCACTCCCCCTTATTTACCAAATTCTCTCTCACCTGCCTATTAATTATTTGATTTTTTTACCCCATACCCATGTTAAGAGGTAATTTGATATATTCAATTAATCTACTACTATATTTTGAGATGTGGGAGGAAGTTGTAGCCCCTGTGGGAAACCCATGTGGTAATGGAGAAGCAGAGATTGTCTGCAGGGGGGGTCAGGACTGAATCCGGATGCCTGGAGCTGTGTGGGAGCAGCATCAACTGTTGTGAAACTTTTCAAACTTGAAACAGCTTCTCCTTTCACTTTATTAGTCTATTTTTTTTAAAGAGTTACCTGTCAAAACTGCCATGGAACACTAAACCTGATCATTGGTTTAAGTAGGAAGGTGCAAATAACATTTGGTTCATTCTCTTCTAATATGATAGCGATAAAAATTTAAAGAAACAGTAGAATCATACTGTTAATGTATTACAGGATAGGTTAACTCTGTTTCTCTTCTCACACTGTGACTTGACCTGATAAGTGGTTCCATCATTTGCTGTTTTTATGATAGTAATATTATACCCTTGCTGCTGAAACCTTGTATGGGCATGTGGCCAACTGGTTAAGGCATTCGACTAGCGATCTGAAGGTCGTGAGTTCGAGCCCCAGCCAAGGCAACATGTTGTGTCTTCTTTGAGCAAGGTACTTAATCACATATTGCTCTGCGATGACACTGCTGCCAAGCTGTATGGGTCCTAATGCCCTTCCCTTGGAGAGGGGAGACGTGCAGCATGGGCAACTGCCTGTCTTCCATACAACCTTGCCCAGGCCTGCGCCCTAGAGTGTGAAGACCTTCCAGGCGCAGAGCCATGGTCTCGCAAGACTAACGGATGCCTTTACGTTACCCTTGCTGCTGAAGAAAAGCACACTCGTTGGAAAAACAGCACGAAGACAACACTGGAGGACAGTACCTTCAAGTGCAGTCGCTGCAGCCGAGACTGTCACTCCCATGTGGGCCTCTACAGCCACAACAGACACTGCTCCACCAACACAGACTGAAGCAAGACTTTCCAGGCACAGATCCATGATCTTGCGAGACTAACGGATGCCACCACCAATATTATACCCAATGGGGAAGTGTTTTACCGTTTTTGAGTTAAAAATAAAGCATACACACATACACTTAGGCTCAAAAAAATTAATCAAAAGTTATACTTTGTGGAAAAAATTATGTTTGAAAGCAATCAGTGAAACTGAAAATTGTTTAATTTTGTTTCAGAGTCTAACAAAGTGAATTAACTTTGATGAATGTAACAATGAAAAACTATCACCAGAGAATTGTTTTAATGTTAATTTCTTCCAATATTTCTTATCTTCTGAGAATATGACTTTATAATGAAATACACTTTTGGACCATTCTTCATGCATCTGTCTAGTTGATCTACTCCTGTCTTCACTCAATGATTACACACATTAGGTAGTGATCAGGAGATGGTGATTCAGCTAGTTTTGTAGCCTCCGAGCCAATGTAGCTAATTATATTATCCCAATGCTTGCTTCCCACTTCAACCATCCTACATATCATATTATAGGCATTGCACCAACAGATTTGCAGATTTTATAGCTATTAAGCCAATAGCAAAGTTGTTTTGAAATGAACATATTATCATTTAGAAAATGTGGTCTCCCTTTATTGCCCATTCATAATATTTCTAATGAAAGTGATGCTCAGCTATCTTTTTGAAATGCTGCTGTTCTGAATATAAATGACCTCTGAATTGCTCGATTAGAGTATTTAGTGGCTTGTTCCATAATGACCCTCCATGTGTTCAGAGAGGGGCACTCAGCAGCAGTCATACCATTGAATGTCAGTGGTAGATAGTTAGATTCTTTCTTGTTGGAGATGGTCATTGCTTGAAATTTGTAACTTCTCATGGGTACCTGAATGTTGTGTGCATCGCACTGCATGCAAGCACGGAGACAAAGAATCATCCAGTCATAGAGTTGGACAGCACAGAAATGGGCCCTTCACCTCCATGCCAACCTTTCTGTCCATCTACACTAATCCCATTTGTCAGCTTTAAGTCCATATTCTTCTCTGCCTTAAGCATTTAAGTGGATGTCCAAAGATCTCTTTAATTGTATCTGATTCCACTACCTCCATTGGATTTGCCAACCACTCTCTGTGTAATAAGATTTCTCTTAAATCCCCTTTAAATCATTTTTGTCTCACCTTAAACCTACAGATTCTGATGATTTGCCCTGTCTACATCTCTCATAATCTTATATACTTCTATCCGGTGACCTCTTGGCCTCCTTCACTCCAGGGAAAATAAGTCAGCCCATTAATCTTTTCCTCTAACCAAAGTCCTCCAATCCATGCAACATCCTGATGAATCTCCTCTGCACTCTCTGCAGTACAACCATATCCTTCCTATAAAATGGTGACCAGAAATGCACACAGTATTCAAAGTATGGCATAACCAGTGACTTGTAAAATTACACCTTTTATATTTTTTGCCTTGACCTATGAAAGCAAGTCTTTTTCACCATCCTATCCACCTGCATTTGCCACTTTCAGGATACTATGAACTTGAAGCCCAAGGCCAGTTTGTTCACTAACATTCCTTAATGTTGTATCATTTACTGTATGCAACCTCCCCTTATTTGACTTCTTAAAATACATCACCCGCACTTGTTGGGATTAAATTCAATTTGCCAATGCTTTGCTCAACATCTTACCTGCTCTGTATCCTGCTGTAGCCTTAGACGACCTTCCCTGCTTTCCACACCATCAACTTTCAGTTATCCACAAACTTGCTAATCATACCTTTGTTTTCGTTCAAGATGTTCCCTACCACTGGCACCAATGCTTCACCGTAACCATCTGTCTTGTATCACCAAGCCAATTTTGGATCCAACTAGTCAGTTTATCTTTGATCCCATGTGCCTTAACTTTCTAGACCAGCCAACCATGTAGGACCTTATCAAATGCCTTACTAAAGTCCATCTAGATAATGCTGGCCATCTTTCCTTCTTTAATCTTAGACCATAAGGCATTTTGAGCAAAATTAGACCATTCAATCCATCAAGTCTGCTCCACCATCTCATCGTGGCTAATTCATTTCTTTCTCAATCCTATTCTCCTGCTTTCTCCCCGTAACCTTTCATGCCCTGACTTATCAAGAATCTATTAAGCTCTGCCTTAAATACGCTCAATGACCTGGCCTCCACAAATGCCTGTGGCAATGAATTCTACAGATTCACCTCCCTCTGTTTAAAGAAATTCCTCCTCATCTCGATTCTAAATAGACGTCCCTGTATTCTGAGGTTGTGCCCTCTGGTCTTTGACTCCCCTGCTATAGGAAACATCCTCTCCATATCCACTCTATCTAAGACTTCTAACATTTGATAGGTTTCAATGAGATCCCCCCTCATTCTTCTAAATTCCAGTGGGTACAGGCCCAGAGCCATCAAACATTCCTCGTATGATAAGCGTTTCAATCCTGGAATCATTTTCATGAACCTCTGCAATGTCAGCACATACTTGCTTACAATATTGCCCACAATACTTCAAGTGAGGCCTTATCAGTGCCTTATACAGCCTGAGCATTACATCCTTTGTTTTTATCTTTTTAGTTTTCTCCTCAAAAATGTCAACTAAACTAGTAAGATATGATTTCCCCCCTACAAAACCACAATGACAGAGCCCAGTCACCTCTGGCCTTTATAACATACATGAATCCTATCGCTTAATGATTTTCTCCAATAGTTTTCCTACCACTAATGCAAGGCTCCCCAGACTGTTCTGACCTGGCTTATCCTTTTTGCTCTTCTTAAATAAAGGAACAACAAAGTGCAAACATTTTTGTCATACATCATATGGGATAGATCTTATCACAGACATCCCACCCTGCAAAAACTGGTTTCAGGGAGGTAGCACCATCAATTTGCGGAAGAGGTGGGATGTCTGCAATAGAGTAGCTCCTTAGCAGCTGGCCAGCTAGTTTAAATAACATTAGCTATGCTAATGAACGAATGACACCTGTTAAACTCACCTCAGCATGTCTTTTACAGTCTTAACCCACCATGGGCAATAGAAAAGTCACTGTTGCAAACAGTGCAGCGAGCAACACTGTCATTATTTTTGACCCCTATTAGGCAGGGATACACCTTAGTGTAGTCTGGGGTGACATACGTTTTATATATTTTTTTGGAACACTCTGCCATGGCACGCCCTCGCTCTCTCTCTCTCGTGGTCTCTCGCGCTCTCTCTCTCTCGCTTGCTTTCTCTCTCGCGCTCTCGCTCGCTTGTTCTCGCGCTCTCTCTCTCTCGCTCGCTCTCAAAAAAATTGATCTCCGTGACATTGTATATAATTTACGGGCATCAGGGAGCCACTATTCATATGTGGGAGGCTCCCAGAACTTCTGGGAGAGTTGGGATGTCTGTTATCAGGCCCTGGGTACGTATCATAGCTTATTTGTCCCATGACATCAAACATCTCCTCTTCCTCCTCCTCCTTATACTGAACTGCTCCAGATTATCCACATACCCAACCCGCATTTGCTTTTTTTTTACCTCCTTTTCCTTCATGAATACAGATCAGAAGATTTCATTTAGAATCTCACCCACAACACTTGGCTCCTGACGTAGATTTGGGCCATTTTTTCTTGATGAGCTGCTTCATTTTCTCAGGAGTTGCACACCATGCAATCAGTGAGTGGTCTCAGAAGGCAAGGAAAGTCACTGATGATGCATCTGAAAATGGTCGAGCTCAGGATCCTGCCTTAAGGAATTTTTGTGACAAGATCCAAGGACTGCGATGTTTGATCTCTAACAATTGGTAATTGTCTCACAATACTGTGAAAAAGTGTGTTTTTATTGCCATCCAGAACAGATAATTTCAGCCATGTGTACGTTGAGGTGGTACAAAGGGAAAAGCAGAAACAGGATTCAGAATATAGTGTTACATTTACAGAGAAAGTGCAGTGCAGGCTGACAATAAGGTGCAAGGGCAATGATGAGGTGGATTAAGAGAGCAAGAGTTTGATCATATGAGAGGTCTCTGCAAATGTTATGACAGTGGACAGAAGCTGTCCTTGGCTAGGGTGGTGTCTGTTTTCAAGCTTTTATATCTGCTGCCTAATGGAAAAAGGGTGAATATAGAATGACTGTGATTGCGGTTGTCTTTGATTTTATTGACTCCTTTCTCAAGACAGTGGGCCAAGCAGATACAATAAATGGAGGGAAGGCTGGATTCCATGATAGACTGAGCGATACTCACACTCTGCAAATTTCTTGCAGTTTGGGCAGAACAGTTGCCAGACTGAGCTCTGATGCAATTGGATAGAATATTTGCTATGGTGCACCTGTAAAAATTAGTGATGGTCATTGGAATCATGCTCAATTTCCTTACCCTTCTGAGGAAGTAGAGGTACTGGTGTGTTTTCTTGGACATAGTGTCTATGTGATTGGAACAGGACCAGCTATGAGGGATATTTACATCTAAGAGCTTGAAGCTATCAACCATCTCCACCTTAGCACTACTTGCTGCATACTCCATACATAGACACAAGAGATTCTAGATGGTTTGGGTCTATGATTTGTGGCTCCCCTGTGAAGTCTCTTTGAGGTATGCTTTCCCTGAAGAAGTTTAAATCCTTTCTTCCACAGAAGTTCCCTGAGATCCTCTCTTACTGTTCCCCCTTTGTGATCACTGCTGCTTTCCAGTCTCAATGAAAGGTCTCAGCACAGAACATTGCCTGTTTATTTCCCTCAATGGCTGCTACCTAATGTGCTGAGTTCCTCCAACATTTTGTGTATGCACTCCGTCCTGCTTCCTGAATTCAATAACCTGCTCTTTTGTTTTGTGGACAACCACAACTATCTTCTATTTGCAATGCAGGACATCAGCCACTGTCAATTAATCCCATCATGCCTATTGACATTATTACCATACCTCCTTTATGGCACTTTTGGAGAAGTACTGCTTTGGTTTTCTTATCTTCAGAATCAGCATTGTGGCCAAAACAGTCTGTAGCATTGGAAATGTGCCATTTTTGGTAATAGATATTGAAGTTCAGTGTCATCAACCTTGCTATTTTTAGAGTTACTTTCAAACAATTTTTAAAAAATTGAGGTAGTTGGAGACCTGTATACTATTGTATTGTCCCAAAGTGATTTGTCCTGCTAATGGGATGGAATGTACCCATCTGAACACAGAGGGGCGTTCCCTACTAAAAGCCCAAAACACTGGCTTCAAGTCTGGAGACAGAACAGCTCTCAGAGCAGACAGGAGAAGCCTCATCTTAGCCATCAAGAGGGCAAAGACCATTTATGCACAAAAATTCAGTAACACCTGTCCGATAGTTATCTCTGGCATATGTGGCTAGGCATCAAAGGCATTACTGCCTATGCAAGGAAAAACAACATCCCTCCCTGATGCTCCAAAGATCTTTTGTGTACGCTTCGAGGCATGCAACATAATGCCAGCCATGAAAGCTAGCCCCCTCCCAGGTGAGCAGCCACTGTCTGCAACAGCAGCAGAAGGGAGAAGGACTCTGCAGAGGGTCAACACCCATAAGCAGCGAGACCAGAAAACATCCCAGGTTGAGAAGTCCAGCAGTGTGCACACCAGTTCACTGACATGTTAACACAGGTGGGGGGAGGGGAAGAAAGATAACTAGAAAGTGATAGGTGAAGTTGGGTAGGTGGGAAAGGTAAAGGGCAGGAGATGGAAGGAATCTATGAGTGAACCAAAAGGAGAAAGGGAAGGAGAGGCACCAGAGGTGATAGGCAGGTGAAAAGAAGTAAGGAGACAGAGTGGGTTCCCTCTTCCAGGGGAGGGGAGTGAACCAGAAGGAGAAATCGATATTCATGTCATCAGGTTGGAGGGTACCCAGACGTAATATAAGATGTTGCTCCTCCACCCTATGGGTGGCCTCATTATGGATTTAGAGGCAGTGTGTGCACTTACCGTCATTAGACTTTCTTGACTGTGGAAATAATTGTAAATAATAGTGCAAGGCCTTTTATGGTGATGATGATAGTTTCAATACACTGTTTTCTACAGGTAGTGAAGTACCAGTGGCACAGATTCGGTTGGAAGAAGGCTGAGTGGTGACATTACAGACGTTTGTAAAATCAGGAGGGGGCGTAGATAAGGTAGCTGCAAGGTAAAGGAGTCTAAAAATAGAAAGCATGGATTTAAGGTGGGAGGATAAAATTTAAAGGGGGCCTGTGAGGCAACAACTTCTCCCAGACGTCGGTGGATAGATGGAACTAGATACCAGAGGAAGTGGTAGAGCCGGGTAAAATTTCAGAAATATTTAGACAGATACATGAATCAGAAAGGTTTCGAGGGATATATGCAGCATATGGGTTTAATCGGACGTGTTGAGCCGAAAAGATCTGACTCCATGCGCAGAGACTCCGGGACGCCGTTGGCGAAGGCCCGGCCGCCAGAAGGCGCCGGGGACGGTTTCAGCGGCGGAACTGGTTCCTGTGATGGTGGCGGTCTGTTTGAAATTAATCAAGTGCGGTATTACAGAGCTGATCGGGCTGTCTGGAGTTACTGCTGCTCTCTCGGACGGTTCGAGACGATAATTTCAGGCCTCCGTTTTAGTTCAATGTCCTTAGTGACACATGTTTGAAGATAATTAGAATTAACTTATAATACAAGACACCGGCGCTTTGAATCTTTGAAACTGAACGATCGTTGATGAAGCTATCGATTATTAACTTCTATTATTCGAATGAGTATTACAATATGGAAGATTTTAATGAACAATGAAAGCTGTGCAGAAATAATTAATATGCAGCTGTGGTTATTTTGAAATAAATTAACTATATATCGTTTAACTACAGAGAACATGGCACGTGATTCATTACAATTAACTTCTGACGTACTGATTAATAAATCGATAAATATGGGACGAACAAACTGTAAAAGTATCTATACACTGTACGGAATGTAATAATTTGGAAACGGAGAGTAACATTTGAAAAATGTTCCGGGGAATCGGCTTCAAAGATGCTGTGATGACCATTCTATGACTTTGAGAATGAAATCTGCAAAAATGAGGAATGAAAAAGTCACCACAACCGTAAAGCTCCAGCCAAGATATATGGGACAACGTCGAGTTTCAGTTAGAAAGCGGTGGTAAGGAGTCATGTAGTTTTATTGGAATGTAAAAGTACATGGTAAGGCTCGGTAGTCTCATAAATTGGTTGGCTTGTAGGCCATTTCAGAGCCCTTTACGATTAAATGTGTTGTTAAGACTGAAGTGGCACATAAACTAAAAATTTTAGGGAAAGACACACGAATGAAAGACGGATGGCACAGTTGTTGAACCCTGGATGACAGGAAATACTGTAATTATAGTCAAAAAGGAAACATATATAATGTTTAGGAAGCTGAAATGGAGAAGAAGCATGTGGATTTTCAAATAAGCAAGAGAAGAACTTGAACAAGGAATTAGCGGGCTAATCACAATTTCCTTGGTGAGTAGGACTAATGACAATCCCAGGTATTTTACATGTATATTAGGAGCAAGCGGGTAGTTAGGGAAAGGGGTAGGTTCACTCAAGGATTAAGGAAGGATTTTATACATAGGAGGATTGAAGTTCTAAATGACTGCATTGATATTCACCAAGGAGAAGGACTTGGATGATGACAAGTTTAGGCAGGGGCATTTCAGTATTAAGAAGTAATTTGTGTTGGGTGTCTTAAGAAACATTGAGGTGGATGTCCTCCAGGCTTGATAGAATCTATCCCAGCAAACTGAGGGAGGGAAGGGTTGTGTTTGATGTGGCCTTGACTGAGATCTTTATATCCTCTTTAGCCACAGACAAAGTGTTAGAATACTGGCGAATAGCCAATACTATTCCTTTGTATAAGGAGGGTAATGGAAAAAGCCAGTGAGCCTTATATCAGCAATAGAGAAACTATTGGAGATTTACTCACATTTGGAAAAGCGTGGAACCATCTACAATAGTCGGTGTAGTGTTGTGTGGGGGAGGTCCTGCCTCTCAAATTTAAGGAAGGACCTGAGTGATGAAGGTAATTGAGGGTAATGCAGTGGGTGTTTTCTACTTTATTTGAAAAGATTGTTTATAATTGGTTGGTCCAGAAGATTAAATCACATAAGATCCGTGGTGAGCTAGATACAAAACTGGCTTGATCATAGGAGACAAAGGGTAAATAGAGGGATACACACAGTGCTGGAGGAACTCAGCAGGCCAGGCAGCATCTATGGAAAAGAGTTAACGGGACATTTTGGGCCAAGACCTTTTATCAGGACCTTGGCCCGAAACATCGACTGTTTACTCTTTTCCATAGGTGCTGCCTGACCTTATGAGTCCCTCCAGCATTTTGTTTCCGTTGCTTGGATTTCCAGCATCTGCAGATTTTCTTATGTTTGTAATAATAGAGGGATATTTTCTTACTGGAGGTCTGTCACCATTATTCTGCAATGATCAGTATTGGGACCTTTGTGATTTTTACATATATGAACATTTAGCTGGTCTGATTGGTAAGTTTGGAGATGACATGAAAATTAGAGTAGTTGTGGATAGTGAGGATGGTTGTGAAAGGATCTAGTTAGATGTTCTGTAGATCAGAGCCATAGAGCATGGAATCAGGCCCTTCAGCTGAACTGATCCTTGCCGATGAACGTTCCCATCCAAGCCAGGCCATATTGGTCCACATCCCTATTAACCTTTCCTATCCATGTACCTGTCTAAGTGTCTTTTAAACGTCTCAACCGCTTCCTCTGGCAGCTCATTCCATATACAGAATACATTCCATATACATATTACCCTTTGGGTGAAAACAGTTGCTCCTTAGAATTCTTTTAAATCTATCCCCTCTCACTCTAAACCTATGTCCTCTAGTTCTTTATCAGTTGGAAATTTGGGTGGAGAAACACCAGATGGAGTTTCATTCGGACAATTTTCAGGTGATTTATTTTGGGATGGTAAATGCAAGAGAATGGTATACAGTAAGTGGCTGCATCCTTTAGAGAACTGATGTACAATGAAGACCTTGGCTTGCAAGAGCATAGCTCTTCGAAAGTGACAACACTCATGAACAGAGTGGTAACAAAGGCGTATAACATGCCTGCCTTCATTAATCAGGACATTGAGTCATTATCACCTTATTCACAAGTGTTGTCACGTTCAAAGAGCAATGCACTTGCAAGCCAAGATCTCTTGCTGTACATCAGTTCTCCAAAGGATGCAGCCACTTACTGTAAACCTTTCTCTTGTATTTGCCGTCCCAAAATAAATCACCTTTTAGACTTGTCTGAATTAAACTCCATCTGATATTTCTCCAACCACATATCCAACTGATTAAAAACTAGAGGACATAGATTTAGTGTGAAAGGGGATAGATTTAAAAAAAGTTGTTGCAATTTTAAATGGGTTATTTTTGAATGATTGTGTGCAATTCCAGTCACCACTCGGTAGGTTGGATGTGGAGCCTTTAAAGATGGTGCAGAAGAGATTCATTGGGGTGCTGCATAGATTGGAGAATATTAGCTATAGGAGAGATGGGGCATCCTTGAATTGTTTTCTCTGGAGTATCAAAGCTGAAGGGTGACCTGATACAAGTAAATAATATTAGGAGGCATAGATAGGGAGATAGTTTGAGTCTTTCTGGTGGAACTGTCAAATACTAGAGGGCGTGGGCTTATGGTGAGAGAGTAGTTTAAATGAGATATGCAAGGCAATTTTTTTTAACATCAGAATCAGGTTTGTCATCTCTGCCGTAGATCATGTCATTTTGTTTCATGACAGCATTGCAGAGCAGGCATAACAAATTACTATAAGTTAGTACAAAATAAATAGTGCAAAAAAAGAAATAGTGATGTAGTGTTTGTGGATCATTCAGAAATCTGATGGTGGAGGGGAAGAAACTTTTCCTAAAGTGTTGAGGTTGGGTCTTCGGGCTCCTGTACCTTCTCCCTGATGGTAATAATATGAAGAGCACATGTGCCAGATGGTGAGGGTCCTTAATGATGGATACTGCTTTCTTGAGGCACCGCCTTTGGAAGATATCTTCAATGGTGGGGAGGCTTGTGCTCATGATGGAGCCAGGTGAGTCTATATCACTCTGAAACGGCTTCCATTCCTGTGATGCAATGAGTTAGAATGCTCTCCACAGTACATCTGTGACCTACCAAATCTTCTCAAACTCCTAATGAGGTTCAGCTGATTGTATGCCTTCATGTGATTACATCAGTATGGGCCCCACAGTATAGATCCTCTCAGATATTAGTCTTCTGAAATAGGTGCCTGGAACATACTTTCCATGGCAGTGGTAGAATCAGGTCCAATATCAATAGACACATGTGCAGGCAGGGAATAGAAGGTTGAGGACCACTTATAGGTAGTTGGGATTAGTCAGATTGGCAACATGGTTGGCTAGAGGGCCTGTTCCTGTGCTATGATAGCACAATAGTTAAGTATCTAGACCAGCTTCCAGAGTTCTGGACCATTTATTCAGAGTTCAGATGCCACCATGGTATCCAATTTCAAGTAAGCAAATCTGGATATTTGTACAAAAAATTATGATCTCAGTGACTTGAGATAATTGTTCGGATATTGAAGTTGGTTAACTCTTCTTCAATTTGTGCTAGCCATTCATTGATTCAATTTAAAATTGTACATCGTTATCATTTGACAAAGGAGAGACTTTCTAAAATCTTTCCTAATGTTGATAGTCATTGTGATAAATGTAAAACTGAGATAGCTACACTGACACATATGTTTCAGTCTTGTTCTATATTGGAACAGTTTTAGAAGTTGGTTTTCTCAACAATTTCTAAAGCACTTAAAATTAATTTGCAACCTAATAAATTAACTGTGCTTTTTGGAATAGTTCCTCAAAATATTCATGGTATTTCTGTGTCTGACCAACGTGTTATTGCATTTGTTACATTGATAGCTAGGAGGGCCATTTTGTTGAAGTGGAAGGATACATCAGCTCCCACTTTGTCACAATGGTTCCCTCAAGTGATGCTATGTCTTAGTTTGGAGAAAATTAGAAGTCGAACCTTTGAACCTTTATTTGATTTTGAGAAAAGATGGGGCTCATTTGCTTGTTATTATCATTTGAGTTAATTGATATAATTTTTCCACGATCTAATTGTACATTTTTTTTAGTATATTTTCTTTTCTTGCTGGCGGTTTGATGTTTATTTTTAGAAGCTTTTTGTATGACGCATGGCTCCGGGGTTGTACACCTAATGGGTTCTCTTTTTTTCTCTCACTTTTCTGCTCAGTAGGTTTTTTTTTGTTATCACAAATTTTGTTTTCAATCTTTAAGATAATGATTTTTTTTTTGAGGCATTGTAAGTGTTGTTACTTCGATGTACTCGTTATTTTTCCTATATATACAATAAAAAGATTTGAAAAGAAAGAAAGATAATTGTTCAACAAAAGATGACCTCAGTAACAGTGACCATGATACTACTGTCTCTAAAACCCATTTGGTTCACTAAAGCGAAGGAAATCTGTCCTCACCTGATGACTTTCAACATGTGTCCTCAGTTCAGGAGTAATTGGGAATGAATAATAATGGTTGTCGTGTCATGCATGCATGTCTACATGTTATGAATGTGATTTTCAAAAAGTGAATAATAATAACTAGATTTACAGCATGTGTAGAATCTCGTCTTTACGATTTGATAAAATGGCGTGCAAGTTTTTGTAGGAGAACAGAGAATTGACAACTAAAGGTTTAGAAAAAATCAAAATAAGGTTTTGAATCTGCTGATAATGTACTGTACTGCTCGTTTAGAATCTACCGCTGGTGCAATTCTTTTGGCTGGATTTCTATTAGGCTAGTAGAATTTGCAACAAATGTGTTTTGGAACTGGAGAAAACATTCTGTGCATAATGAACAGGTGGTGTATATTGGAATTCTATATTTTGCTCTGATGATATATGCATCTTTCTTAAATGCTTGTTGCTGGTGCAAGAATTAATTGGAAATCTTTGTGTGACTTCTGTTTCTATACAAACAGTGTAATTGTTTCACATTCCCCAACCGTTCAACGTTCAGATCGGTTTCAGCAGCAAATTCACATGGAAGATTCAAACAGCAAGGAAAATCAAGCTCATAGAACCTGCATCAAGGTGGGTTTTGTTGCAAGAGCTACTGAAGAGTGGTTACCTGATTGTAGATACAGATGAAACATGAAAAAATTCTTACTTGTGGATTGTTGAACAAACATTGGTTTGTAGATTGTAGCCTAAACAGTCACATAAATTGGTCAACACTGTAATGTTCGTTATCTGGTAGTAGTTGTTGCATTGCAGAGATATGAAAGGAAATTTAAATGCAGTGGCTTTATAAAATCTTGGATGGTATCGGTCTTATTACATCTATTTTTATGAATTTCTTCCATTAAAACCTTCCATTTGAATTATATAAGTATTTGAGGTTTAATGTCTCATAAGAAAGATGTCACTCATGTTTGCACAACTCCTCATGTACCTAAATCATAAATAAATAGTACAAGCAATACTTGATAATAGAATTATTCTCAATCAATAAACACCTGAATTTCAGAGAATATAAATAAAAATAGAATTTTCCATTATGATATATATGTACAGTATCTGAAATACATCTTATGGAAATGTTTGATGAAATTCAATAAAAAAATAAATTACAAAAAAAAATTTAAATTGAAGTAAAATTTTAAATTCTGAAAATTGGAAAATAATGGAAAATACTGAAAAGGCCTGGGGATCATCACAAACTTCAAAGGGTTATAGTTAACATTAAACCATAGTTACCTTTGCTCATGTGCATATAGAAATACTGTGTATTTCTAGTACTTGTGAATTTCATGGAAATATTTTATGGTCCAGACCTTAAAATCGATCCCTGAGCTCTGACAGTTTTGATCACTAAATGAAAAATAAAACAATGCCTTCTGCTCTCATTTAGGTGCCTTCTAAGGTTGAGCCAATCGTTACAAATTGTGGTTTTGCGTCAAATTCATCGTTATCACTTGATGATGAACTTGTACAGGCAGCATTGGACCTTGAGAAAGACTGGAGTCCTGGATTTCCAAAAGAAGATGCTTTAAAAGCCATTTACCCAAACAATTGTAAGACTGTTTCCAATTTTAATGGAAACATGACCAAAGAAGTAAATCAGTGTGATCTTTTTACTGAAGACAAGAAGTACTTAAAATTAGGTTCTGAAGCAAGAGGATGTAGTAGTAACAGCGTCGGGCAGAAGTCATTGCAAAACAGGGTACCTGATGTACAGACTAAAGCTTTGTTGGAAATAACACAAGCTCCCTGTGATTTGATCGATAACGCTTCACATTGTGTTCGTAAGGAAATACACACAAGTTCTATTGAGGATCATGGATCAGTGGGCGGTGTTACAAAGACTGTTGGAAGGACATCACTGCTGATCAACAGACAAAAGAGGGAACGACCTTCATCTATCAGCAATGTTGATTCAGACACTTCAACCTGCCCCACTGCAAAGAAAGTAATGATTTCTCCTGGGCCTTCATCAGCCTTTAGTGAAGCCCAATGGAAGTTTCAGAAAGCAAGACTTGTGGTTAAAAGACTGGTTAGAATCATGCCCAAGTTGGATAACAATTTTAAAACTTCAAGAGGACGCAGCATGCTTAGTCCTAACAACCAGAAGTTGTTGCAAGAAAAGCAGCTTTCTCATTCTAACTGTTCCTTGTCAGTACTGACACCTCCCCCTGGCCTCAGTCAAAGCTTGTTAGATGGGAGTAAACTCAGTGAATCTTTGACAGCAACAGGTACAGTATAATTCATGTGAGCAAATGTAATAATGTTCTCTGTTAACTCAAAAAACAGAGCTGCAAGCTACTTTGGAAGTAAGCCTATAGGCACTGTTTGATGTTGCAGTATACGATGAATACTTTTGTTAGGTCTTTCACTGTTTCTGTTCTGGTCTCTCTGCTGAAGTCTATCTTTAAGATTCTGTTAATTTCTCATTTAAGAGAGAGTGTTAGAAGGAAAACAATTGTGTTTCCTGTCTGCTTTTATATTCTTTATGTTGTTACAACAATACCAATGCCCTTCATGATCAATGCACAGATCCAGTTTAGTGTAACGGAGGAGGGAATTCAAAGCAATGTTTCTGCTTTCATTTATTTCATTGAAACCTACCAAATGTTGAAAGGACTAGACAGGGTGGATGTGGAGACGATATTTTCTATGGTGGAGGTATCCAGAACTAGAGGTCTCAGCCCCAAAACTGAGGGGTGACATTTTAGAACAGAGGTAAGGAGGAATTTTTTAGCCAGAGAGTGGTGAATCTGTGAAATGCTGTGCCACAGACTGCGGTGGAGGCCAAGTCCGTGGGTATATTTAAGGCAGAAGTTGATTTTTTCCTGATCAATCAGGGCATCAGAGAATATGGCGAGAAGGCAGGTGTATGGAGTTGGATCTGGGATCAGATATGATGGAGTGGCAGAGCAGACTCGATGGGCTGAATGGCTTAATTCTGCTCCTATGTCTTATAGACAATGAATGTATAAAGAAAAAGTAATGAAATGAAAAAAATAGAGCATGTCTATTTTAACATGAAACAACTGATGGCTTGCTTAGACCATTTCAGGGGATGGTTAAGAGTTAACCATGTAGCTCTGGGTCTGCAGTCACACATAGACTAGAGAATGATAGTTTGTTCCCAAAATAGAAGTCACACATTAGCATCTGTGATCGCTTTTTACCCTCCTTCACCACCTCCTATCTGACTACCGTTTCTCCAATTTGATTTTCTTCATTGCTAATGCTCTACTTATGGATTTGTTGTAGTGGCTGTGAGAAACTGTAATACATTTAGTCAAGTGAAAATTTTGATTGATCTGGAGCATGCATCTGGGGTCAAATCTCGTACCACATGATAGGTGTACTGTATAAGATATGTTATTATGGGGTTAGTCATCATATCATTGTAGTGTTAATGTTTTCTACAATAATTGTGTCAAATGCTGAAGACATTTCTTTGCTCTAATTATATTTAACAATCTTTGTCTAAAATGAAGGATTTTGCACAATATATTGGATAAAACTGTTAAGTGTCTGCAAATCAATCTACAGGTACTTCAGGGTGTTTTCATTTTATTCCAGGGCAATGTGGGGAGAATGCTGCTGCCACAGTACAAAAGCAGATGCTCCTGCTGTCAAACTGGGGAATACCCAAAGTAGTTCTGGAGAAGTATCAGAGCATGGGGTTGGTGAGCATTTTTGAATGGCAAGCTGAATGTCTTATGCAAAATCATGTATTGGAGGGAAGAAATTTGGTCTATTCAGGTAGTTTATTATTTAAAATAGCTGATTTCAGTATTCTGTTAAATGAAATGGGCCTCAATTAGAGCACCACTCACAAAGAGGCTAAAATGTCAATAGTGCGTAACTAACACTAACATTGTAAATTTTTTTGGTCAAATTTTGCATATCCCTTCTGGCTTTTTTGAAATATTCTAGTTGCTCTAGATGGGCTTCAGGTACAATGCTGTACCTTCCAATAGAACTGCTAGAAGGTGTGAAGTGAATTTTTCCACATCAAGATGCACAAAATGAAAGTTAAAGTTGGTTGCAAGACTTTTTTAACATTGCATCAACAATGAATTTGCAATAAAAGGTCTGATTGAATCAGTTTTTTATCATTGACATATGTTATAAAATTTATTGTTTTGCGGCAGCAGTGCAGAGCAAGAGAAAAATAGTCTTTTTATGTTTTTGCAACCAGTCAATATTCTCTCCACCACACATCTATACAAGTTTGCCAAAGAATGCCCTTGAACAGAAAACTCTACAACAAGTAGTTGGTACGGCCTAGTCCATCGTGGGTAAAGCCCTCGCCACCGTTGAGCACAATTTACATGAAGCATTGCATAGGAAAGCAGCACCCATTATCAGGGACTCCCATCATTCAGGTCATGCCCTCTCTCTCTGCTGCCGCCAGGAAGAAGGTGCAGGAGCCTTAAGACCCACACTAGCAGATTCAGGGACAGTTACTACCTCTCAACCATCAGGCTCCTGAACCGGAAGGGGTTACTTCACTTGTCCCGTCACTGAATTGTTCCCACAACCTATGGACTCACTTTCAAGGACTCTTCACCTCGTGTTCTTGATATATATTGCTTATTTATTTAAATTATAACTTTTCTTTCTTTTTGTGTCTGCACAGTTTGTTGTCTTTTGCACACTGGCTGTCCACCCTGTTGGTGCAGTCTTTTGTTGATTCTGTTATGGTTATAGGGCTTATTACGTATGCCGACACCTGCAAGAAAATGAATCTCGGGGTTAAATATGGTGATATATATGTAATATGATAATAAATTTACTTTGAACTTTAATTATGTTTTTGAATCATTTATGGTTATAGAGGTTATTCAGGAGAATTAGAAATCCTGCTGCTATTGTCCCGTTGTTTAATTAGAAAAGTTATGATCCAAGTAATTGTGGGCCATTTAGTTTAAATTCAGTTGTAGTAAATTAGTCGACTTGATTCTGAAGGGCAGTATAAACGTACAGTGAGTAAGGTACAGATTAATCAAGGACGGTTAACACAGATTTCAATAAGTTTTTGAGGCAGTGGCAAGTGCCGATAAGGGCAGTGTGTTTCAGGTGGTCCATATGGACTTCAGTCAGGTTTTGTCATGCTTTCACGTGGCAGGTTGGTCAGAAAAAGTAAAGGTGCTTGGGATCTAAAGGAGAGGAGCAATTGTGTCCAAAATTGGCTTGATGGCAGGAAGCAGAGAATAGAAAGCAGGAAGCTTGGGTTCCAAGAGGTTCAACACTCAGTGTCCTGATTAATCAACGACTTAGGCTAAATGTAGGGGCATTATAAGGAAATTTAAAGAAGATGCAAAAAATAGAAGTGTAATTTTATGAAGAAAGAAAAGCTTTCAACTTCAGCAGCTTGCAATGGGCGTGGTCGGTTGGTATAATGTTTTATCCTCAGAAATAGTGCTTGGAATTATTTTCATTTCAGAAACTCTTCTACATTCTGTAAATTTTGTGGAAAAATATTTAATATTGAACACTAGTTTTATAATTTCATGTTGTTTTTCTAAAATTACCAAATACAATTTAAAAATTAAAATAAATAGATCACTATTAAAACCCAAATGCCAAAATCTAGAGATATATATGTGACAATTATTTGTGGTACAATTACAACACAAATAAACATCTTTGCATTATAGCCCCAACTAGTGCTGGGAAGACATTTATTGCAGAATTGCTAATCCTAAAGAGAGTTCTGGAAAAGAGAAAAAAGGCACTGTTCATTTTGCCGTTTGTTTCAGTGGCAAAGGAGAAAATGTATTACCTGCAGGTGAGTGCAGATCTCAGTAATGTGACAAAGGCCAAAAAATAATTTTAATTCAACTCATCCATTTTTGATGCTTGTAAGGGGCCAGTTGAAACTTTGTGTTTATGTATCACAGATGATGCCTGAGAGCAAGAGGAAATGGTCAGTTAGAAATACCTTTGCTCGGGATCCATTTGTAAGGTTTAGCTCTTTAAACTTTTCATCAAACCATTCAAGGATCACTTCAATTGCATTTGTTGTTTACAGTCTTTCATAGAAGAAATGAATTCATTCTTCACCAATTCAGTCTAGATACTTATTCCTTAGGTTCCTGACAAATGTAGGGCTGGTAATGCTTGTGAACTTCAATCCCCATTGCATAGGGTGAGAGGACTAGACAATCATTAATATTAGTATGAATAAAGAGGCCTCGGTAAGGGTTTGTTTATTATAGCAAATAATCCAAGCAAATTTACTTTCCTTTCCTACCATAGTTTAGAGAGCACAGTTACATTTTAGTTTGCTGTGTCTAATAGGGATCTGCTGCTAATTTGAGTGATGGAATTAATTTTTTTTTAGAGTTTTCGTAAGCCATCAGCCTCTTTCTGCTCTACCGTTCAGCGAGGTTATGACTGATATGTATTTCAGCTCCGTTTTCTGCCTTTCCATTTTTTTCTTTTGCCATTTTTTCGATTTTTGTATTATCATCAATTGCAAAATGACAACTCCAAAAGAGGAGAAAAGAAAATGATGCGTGAATATTCTTGCATCTGTCTCAGAACTTATTCCAGGAGACGTCGGTGAGAGTAGAGGGATATATGGGAAGTACATCACCTGCTGGTGGATTTTCATCACTGGATGTGGCTGTTTGTACAATTGAGAAAGCAAACGGACTCATCAATCGAATTATTGAAGAGGAGAAAGTAGATCAACTTGGTAAGTGTCCAAAGCATAATTTAGCTTTGATGAAAGGTCTTTGATTTGACACATTAAGTCTGTTTCTCCCTCCACTGATGCTGCTGGGCCCAAGTATTTTCATTTGCTTCTGGTTTTACTTCAGGTTTCTGCCATTCATATCATTTTTAAAATTGTGTTTAATTTTATTTTTAACAGATGATGTGTGTTCTATTGGTGGCAAGCTTGTCTCTGAGTATATTGTATGTTCACACCACATCAGATGTGTGATTTCTGCCCCTCATCATATCATGGTATTCTGACTGTTTTTCTTTGTTTCTTTTGCTCCCATAGGGATAATAGTAGTAGATGAGTTGCATATGTTGGGTGATTCTCACAGAGGATACTTATTGGAACTTCTGTTAACCAAGATATTATATGTCACTAAAAAGAGAGAAAAGAGGTACATTTTTACAGTAGCAACAAAAAGATTATACGGAATATCACAGTACTCTTCTGATATTGCACATTTCTGCAGCAGTAATTTGTTTTGGCAGAGATTCAATCCTGATCTTGTATATACTATTATGCACAAGTGAATGGCTACTTTTCTATATAGTATCAAATAATTAACAGCACAGAATGAACCATTTTGAGCATTTTACAATTTGGTTATTTGATTAGTTTCACTCAACTGCACTTAGCCCCATAATCCTGTGGCGCGTTCTATAAATACACCCAAAGGTAAAATCAAATTATAGTTTCTTATATAACTATTCATTTATGCACTGAGCCTTTGCTGACATGCCTCTTTGTGTCATACTTCTGGACTGCAGTTTACATAATGATTAAAGATTATGACATAAAGGGGTATTCAAAACCTTGTGTCCTTGTAAATATTTCTGAAATTAGAACAGTGAATATATGATTAATTGTGACTGTGCCAATTCTTGTGGCACAGCTCTGGTCAAGAGCTTGTAATTCCAAAAATAGCCCTCTCCACCTTCTGTCACCAAGCCTCCTTCAGATTCATGTTGCTAGCTTCTCTCACATCCCACGGGCTTTTGCCTTTTACTTAAGTCTCCCATTTGGGACCTTGTTTAAAGGTCTTCCTGAAGTCCATACATGACCTATTTTACCTTCAATGACACTCAGTTACTCTTCAAAAAATTCAGTCAGTCAAACAGGAAATCCTCTTGATGAAACCATGCTGAGTATCCCTGATCAATCCCTGCCTCTCCATTTGCATTTTAATCATGCCCTCAGAAATTTTTTCAATATTTTCCTCACCGCTGTTATTGGACTTCCTGGCTCTTTTGCTGTCCTTGAATAAAGGTACCTAATTTGTTCTGCTGAAGGCATTTAGCACCTCCTCTGTGGTTAGAGATCTGAAGATTTCTGTCTCCCTTACAACCTATTGCAGATGTTGGGAATATATTCATCTTTAAGCTTCTATGACATGTAATACCCCTTCATTATCAATGGTAATTTGTTCTAGAATTTCACCATCCCTTCCCTGATTTCTTTGACTGCAGCTTTTTTTTTCAGTGAATGCTGATAATTCATTTGAGACATTTTTACACACTTTTTTCCCTATGGGCCCTATTCTTTGTGTTTAAGAAATTTGGGATTTTCTTCAATTTTGCTGACTAGTACTATTTCTTGACTTCTCTTTTCTTTCCTAATTACTTTTTCACTTACACATCATCTGTTCCTATAGAGTTTTCCCCTTTCAGTTTTCACCCTACCTTAAGCTACCCTTTCCTTCCAGCAAATCTCAGTATTTCTTGATGTACCTGTTTGGATTTGTTGGCCTTTATCTTCCTTCAGTATGGGAAAATGTTGACTCTGACTCACTTTCATGTTTGAATGGCTCTCACTGGTCACGTGTAGACTTACAAAAAGACCTGGTGTTAATGGAAATGTTTTTAAATTTCAGTCGAAAGATTTCATCAGAAGAGCAGAGACTTAGTGATGGAATACAGATCGTGGGAATGAGTGCCACTCTTCCAAATCTAGGGACTGTGGCAACCTGGCTAAATGCAGAGTTGTATTGTACAGATTTCAGGCCTGTACCTCTAATGGAGCGGTTAAAGATTGGGAATAAAATTTATGATTCAGCAATGACAATGATACGAGAATTTAAACCTATTCTTCAGGTAAAGGTAAGCATTTGAATAAATTTTCCCAAAAATCAAGCTTACTGTCCTAATTCTGATTGAAGTTTTAACTTCCGGAATTGGAGATGAGATTCCTCAGATCTTGATGCAATTATAAAGAATTTTGATATGATCATGTTAGGTGTACCATGCCTTCTTATGAAGATCAAGGAACTGAGGTCCCCAGTACCATCCCAAATGCTCCTCCTACATCTTGTGCTGTCGTGAGTCAGAGATTCCCAGGAATCAGTGACGATGTTGTTTTTCTTTCAGGGAGGTTGTATTTTCCTTGTACAGTTACTGACTAATATGTAAAGAATGATATACTTATCTTGGAAATAATGCAGCATGAAATTAACTAAGCTGATCCTTAGGTTGGAAAATGTCCTGATTCTTAGGTTGGAAAATTGGTGGATTGAAAGAGAAAGATTGACTATATTTACTGGAGTTCAGAAATATTAGAGGGAATTTTATTGAAACATGGATTCTGAAAGGCTTGACTGGATGGACAGAGTCACAGAGAAACAGCAGAGAATCAGGCCCTTTAATGCACATTGCACTGGTTTTCAAACATTCATATTTTACCCAATCCTATCCAAACTCATTTTATTCTCCCTACATTCCTACTAACTCTTCCTGAGTCTACTGCTCACCTAAACCCTTGGGGCAATTTACAGTGGTCAGTTAATCTGCAACCTGCACTTCTTTAGGATTGGGAGGAAACTGGAGCATCCAGAAAAATCTCACACAGGAAAATGCACAAATTTATTAAAGATAGCATCCAAGCTCAACACTGAACCCTGGTCACTGGAACTGTGAGGCAGCAGCTCCACTGGCTGTGCCACTGTGTCACCAGAGAACAAGTGGTTGAGCACTTAAGGAACATTTCTTCAGTTGAATAAATCTTCTGAGTTCTCTAAACAAGGAAGTTATGTCTGATCAGCTATTGAGTATATTTTCAAGACTGAGATGCATAAATCTGAGGGCTTTAGGAAATCTTGGGGAAATAAGGAGGATGCATTTGAGTTATAGGATCGGACATGTTATGAATGGGGCACAAATTAGAAATCTGTATTGCCTAGTTCTGCTTCTATTTAGTTTTAATCATAAGCCAAAGAATCATTTGGATGTCGACTGCATCACAAAATTTATCCAGTCATGTGAAAATTAAAAGCTTACACTTGAAGCAAAATCGTATGATCATCCATATGGTAATGAAAAAATATCACGCTGGTAAGTGATTGAGTAACACTGAGGAAAGCAATTGCTTTACATGTTATTTTGTGAGTAACCCTGCTGGGTATGCACACTGGGACTTGGGGAAAACAATGTTGTCTCTCATAAATTTTAATAATATACGTCAACAGCACATATGCTTAAAAAATTCCAAAATCCCTTGTATAATTAGAAAAAAAAAGTCAAAGGTAATGTGAATGCATGTGCATCCCTCATAAATTTGAATCTGTAGACCCTGGCTGAAACTTCGGTATTTAACGTTTCAGTGAAAGATTGAATTATTCTATCATAGCGTTATGCTTAAATTTAACAGTATATATTCATCAGTGGAGCAAAATTGAAGGAATGCTTCTGGTTGGAATTGATCTGTTCACATTTTTAAGCTTTAGATTTTCCTTGCCTTGTGTTTCGGATTTTCATGCAAGCTTTTAATTAATATATACTGCCCACCCCTTCCTTATTCTGCCTGGCAAAAGATGTACAAACAAGCATATGTTGGAATAATTTTATTTAATGATTTTCCTGGAACCTCATGTAACCGTTCAAGTGATTTTTCAAAGAAATGCTAAAATCCAAAACATTGTCGCAAATTTATTTGGGCAGAGCTACTTCATAATTATTAATGAAGAATCCCCTTTAAGGTTTGTAATTGTCAGTATCTGATGTCAATGTGTACATTATTGCTTCTAGGGAGATGAGGATGATATAGTCAGTCTTTGTTATGAGACTGTGCACAATGGCCACTCTGTCCTTCTCTTCTGCCCTTCTAAGAACTGGTGTGAAAAGCTGTCTGAAACCATAGCCAGAGAATTCTTCCATCTGCACCACAAGGCTGCTGTTGGCACAGAAGGTGAGTACCCTTGTTACTTATTAATTCAGACTTCAATTATTTGAGTTTGCCCTAATTTGTCTTTTGACTTTGATAGTTTGGACGTCCAGATTTAGTGAGAATTGCTATCATGATTTTTTTTTGAGAAATATTTTATAAAAGAATTTAAATTCTAAATTGGTAATACCCAGACTGTTTGAGTTGTATCACAACCTCACGGTGTTTTGATCTGGCATCAGACAAAAAGAAATGGTGGGAAATAGCTAATAAAAACAAACATGAATGCAGCATGTGAAATTAGAGTTTCAACTTATTGTTTGTAAACATCAAACTCTCAATAAGGAACTCATTAAATTGAACCTTATAATCTTGATAGTAAATAAATTATATTCTCAATTCTATTTTGTATAATAAATTCCTGCAACCAACTTTTCCTAAATGTCATGCTAGATGAGGGTTAAAGGGATGGTTATGGCTAAGTATGGGTGGTGGGGTGGAGATGTATCTTTACCAAAGGAGGTGTAAGGCAATCCTTCCTTCTGCTAGTCTGCAGGTCACCACTGGGCAAGGTATAGCACTTGCTTAGCCCCCGATCAGGGTCATATGAAGCCACAAGAGCAGGTGGTGGATGGTCGCATGAGCAGTTGGTGCCTATCACGTCCTGGTTATGTGACCACTGACACCAGGCAGACAATCTCTGAAGAGTATTGATATTGGCTGGGGACACCCATCTTGTCCTGCCGAAAGGTTTTGGTCCAAAATGTCAACTGTACTCTTTTCCATAGATGCTGCCTGACCTGCTAAGCTCCTCCAGCATTTTGTGTGTTTTGCTCAGATTTACAGCATCTGCAGATTTTCTCTTGTTTGTAAAGTCACTTACCTGGAAGAAGGCATTGGCAAACCACTTCTGCCAAAAATTTTGCCAAGAGCAATCATGGTCGTCTATGTTGTGCGACACAGCACATAATGATGATGATTATGGCTAGGTGTGTCTTGTACAGACCTAGATTTGTGTTAAATTTCAGGAGCAAAATCAGAACTTGCACCTGACCCAAATTTTCTTTTATTCAGTGTGTTGGTTTTCATTGTGAGTTAACTTACATTTCATTTTTTATTCCAGTATTAGATTAGATTGGATTCAACTTTTTTGTCATTGTGCCGAGTACAGATACAAAGCCAATAAAATGCAGTTAGCATCTAACCAGAAATGCACCTGTGTACATACATCTATTGATGCTTCTGGACACATCTTCAGTGATGTTCCTGGAATCATCGGGTGTTTTGGGTCTTTCAATATCATACAACCTCCTCCAGGTGACTCAGCCGGGGCTGATCAGACACCAGCTTGTGTCCAGATGGCTAGCTACTTATGACTCCATGGCTCCCCTCTTTAGAGCCACAGCCATCTTGAGGCCCTCTCTGCCGCATCGGTGGTACTGCGGATGGCTCTCCTCTTCCTCTCTCCCTCGATGCCCAAAATGCTGAAGGCTCTAACTAAGGAACAGGCTACGAATCCCCCACAACCAACCTCGCTCTCCATCCAGCCTGCTGACAGTTGCTGACCAATCCTGCGTACTTGGAGAGCTTCCTTTCAAAGGCCTCTTCCAAGCTATCTTCCCATGGGACTGTAAGCTCCAGCCCAGCAGCACCACTTGCTTAGTAGACTCAGACACTAGGACAATGTCTGGTCGCAGGGTGGTGGCTGTGATATGGTTGGGGAACTTCAGCTGCCCTTCGAGGTCCACCAACAGCTGCCAGCCTCTTGCAGAGGTCAGAATGCCTGCAGATGTTCTTTTGGCTGGTATTGGCTGCTCCCCAGCTCTGACAAAGGCAATGGTCTGCTTGGAGGGTCGGGACCGCTTCGCCCACTCAACCCCTGTGCTGATGGCTTCAGCGATGGTCTTCAGAACCTGATCATGCCTCCACCTGTACCGTCCCTCACCAAGTGCCCTTGCACAGCTGCTGAGGATGTGCTCCAGGGTTCCTCGCTTGGAGCACAGTGGGCACGCAGATGACTCTGCCTTGCCCCATGTGTGCAGGTTTGATGGGCTTGGAAGCACATCGTACACTGCCTGGATGAGAAATTGGATGCATGTGGTTTGGCTTTCCAAAGATCAGCCCAGGTCACTTTCCTCTCAACCACATTCTCCCATCTTGTCCAAGCTCCCTGTTGCTTCTTACCCACCGCCTTGCAGGCTCTCATCTCCTCCACTACTGCTCTCACCTCCTCCTGAACTAGACAACGCCTTTCCTTCCCTCTGTTGTCCATTTGGGGAGTTGGAAAGGATCCTAGCCCAGCTCGGCCTCGTGTGACCACTCCCACCAGCCTCCTGTGACGCAGCCTCGCCTCTGCCTCCTGAACAGCTTCCTCTGCCCTCCACTTTTTGCCAGTACTTACTTGGATCCCTGCTGTAGCCACCTTCGGGTCACTTGAGTCCCTATACTGTAGCACTTCTCTGGCTCTTGTTACCATGAATTCTTCCTCCAAGGATTTGAACGGCAGTTGCAGTTTGTTGTGGTGTCCATAGAGTGCGATGCTGCTCAGGCTCTTTGGCAGCCCCAGCCATCTCCTGAGGTGGTTGCTAACCCTCCTGTCTAAGGTTTCGACTGTCGAGATCAGAACTGCATAGACGAGGAGGGGCCACAAGATTCTGGGAAGAATGCCATGCTGATACACCCAGGCTTTAAACTTCCCAGGTAGGCCAGACTTGTCCACAGATTTCAGCCAGCCATCCAACTCAGTGCAGGTTGCCTGAATGGATGTTGTGTCCCTAAAGAGCAGTCAAAAACTTTGCCTAAGCTCTTGACTGGCTTTTCTGTGATGGTTGGGATGGGTGTGCCTGCGATGCTGAACCGGAACTTGTTCTCCACCTTCCCTTTCCTCAGCACTATCGATCTTGATTTGGCAGGTTTGAAACACATCCGGGACCACTCCACCAGCTTTTCGAGCCCTTGCAGAATCCTCCGGCAGCCTGGGACTGATTCTGTGGTGACTGTGAGGTCATCCATGAATGCCCTGATAGGTGGTTGCCGTTGAGCGGAATTCATTCTGGGCCCTCTGCACTCTGGTTCAGCAGACTTAGTGAGCATGTTCATGGCTAGGGAGAACCGTGTCACTGAGATAGTGCACCCTGTGATGATGCCGATCTCCACCTTGTGACAGGTTGATGTAATTGCTCCTGAAGAGACCCTCATCCTGAAGTTGCTGTAATAATCAGCGATAAGGTCTCTGATTCTGCTGGGGATGTGATATTTGGTCAGTGTGAGCTGCACCAGCTTGTGCTGAATGGAGCCATATGCATTTGCCAGGTCGAGCCACAACACTGACAGGTTGCCCTTGTTCTCTCTGGCCTCCCTGATGAGCTGTGTCTTTTTAAATCTTTTTATTGAGTAAGTATACAAAAAAGGTAAGCCATATAAACATTAATACAATGTTAAAGTATAATAAAATTCCAAAAGATAACAATACCAAAAAGAAAATACTACAAACAATGTAATTTAAGCATAAGAAACCAAGATAACATAATAGTATACTAGATTTTATATATATCAATGGAAAAAAAAAGAAAAAAAAAACCCCAAAAAAAAAACCCACCGTGCAACTAACTAAAAGCAAAGCAAAGCAATGGGCTAACTTGAAACCAAACAGAGTTAAACTTAAAATCACGTCCTCAATCCCGACCTCCATTAAAACAGTGAAGAAAAAACAAGAAGGGTAAATATTACATTAAATGAAAATATCGAATAAAAGGTCCCCAAATCTGTTCAAATTTAAATGAAGAATCATAAAGGTTACTTCTAATTTTCTCCAGATTCAAACATAAAATCGTCTGAGAAAACCAAAAAAAGGTAGTTGGAGCATTAAGCTCTTTCCAATGTTGTAAAATACATCTTTTTGCCATTAAAGTAAGAAATGCAATCATTCTACGGGCTGAAGGGGAAAGATTACTAGAACTTTTAGGTAGTCCAAAGATAGCAGTAATAGGGTGAGGAGAGATATCTATATTTAATACCTTAGAAATAATATTGAAAATATCTCTCCAAAAAGTTTCCAAAGTAGGGCAAGACCAAAACATATGAGTTAAAGAGGCTATCTGCCCCGAACATCTATCACAGAAAGGATTAATATGCGAGTAAAAACGCGCTAACTTATCTTTGGACATATGTGCTCTATGAACCACTTTAAATTGAATTAGGGAATGTTTAGCACAAATAGAGGAAGTATTAACTAATTGTAAAATCTGCCCCCAATCATCCACAGAAATGGTAAGCCCCAATTCCTGTTCCCAATCTACCCTAATCTTATCAAATGGAGCTTTCCTAAGTTTCATAATAATATTATAAATCATAGCCGATGCACCTTTCTGACATGGATTAAGGTTAATTATCGAATCTAAAATATATATAGGAGGAAGCATTGGAAAGGAAGAAAGTATAGTACTTAGGAAATTTCTAACTTGTAAATATCTAAAAAAATGTATTCTTGATAAGTTATATTTATTAGATAATTGTTCAAAAGACATAAGGGAACCATCTAAAAATAAATCCAAAAACCGTAAAATACCCTTAGTCTTCCAAGTTTGAAAAGCGCGATCCGTAAAAGAGGGAGGAAAAAATATGTTACCTAAAATAGGAATCGCTAACCCGAATTGATTAAGATCAAAAAATTTTCTGAATTGAAACCAAATGCGCAAAGCATATTTAACTATCGGGTTAGAGACCTGCTTAAGGCGTTTCGAATCAAAAGGAAGAGAGGAACCTAAAATAGAACCAAGTGTATAACCCTGAACAGATTGTAATTCCAATGCTACCCATTTAGGAATAGATAGTATGTCCCGGTCAAGTAACCAAAATTTCATATGTCGAATATTAATAGCCCAATAATAAAATCTAAAGTTAGGTAATGCTAAACCTCCATCTCTCTTAGCTTTCTGTAAATGTATTTTACCCAGTCTCAGATTCTTATTCTGCCAAATAAATGAAGAAATTTTAGAGTCAACTTTATCAAAAAAAGATTTAGGAACGAAAATTGGTAATGCCTGAAACACATATAAAAATTTTGGCAAAAAAAACATCTTAACTGCATTAATACGACCAATCAAAGTTAAATATAAGGGAAACCATTTAGATGAAAGTTGAGTAATATGGTCTATTAATGGTAAAAAGTTAGTCTTAAATAAATCTTTATGTTTACAAGTAATTTTAATCCCAAGATATGAAAAGTAATTATTAATCAATTTAAATGGAAATTTATAATATAAGGGAAGATGTTTATTAATCGGAAAAAGTTCACTCTTACTAAGATTTAATTTATAACCTGAGAAAAGACCAAATTGTGCTAATAACTCTAAAACAGCAGGAATGGATCTCTCAGGATTAGAAATATATAAAAGTAAATCATCAGCATAGAGTGATAATTTATGGGACTTTAATCCCCGAGTTATCCCAGTAATATTTGAAGATTCTCGAATAGCAATTGCAAGAGGTTCTAATGCAATATCAAATAATAGGGGACTAAGAGGACAGCCTTGTCGAGTACCACGAAAGAGAGGAAAAAAAGGTGAGTTTAAGGAGTTAGTACGAACCGAGGCTACAGGGGAGTGATATAACAGTTTAATCCAGGATATAAATTTCAAGCTAAAATTAAACATTTCAAGCACCTTAAATAAATAAGGCCATTCTACTCTATCAAAAGCTTTCTCGGCATCTAAAGAAATAACACACTCAGGAACATTTTGTGAGGGAGTATAAACGATATTTAACAATGTACGAATATTATAAAAAGAGTAACGACCTTTAATAAAACCCGTTTGGTCTTCCGAAATAATAGAAGGAAGTACTTTTTCTAGTCTATTTGCTAATAACTTAGAAAAAACTTTAGAATCAACATTTAATAAAGATATTGGTCTATAAGATGCACATTGAGCAGGGTCTTTATCCTTCTTTAGTATTAAAGAAATTGATGCTCTATTAAAAGATTCCGGAAGTTTACCAAGTTTCAAAGAAGCCTCAAAAACCTTATAGAGCCAAGGAATCAATAAAGAAGCAAAACATTTATAAAATTCAACGGTAAACCCATCAGGGCCAGGAGCTTTCCCCAGATTCATAGAAAAAATAACATTCTTAATCTCATCCATTGTAATGGAAGTATCTAATAAAGAAGACATATCCTGTGAAATCTGAGGGAAGTCTAACTTATCTAAAAAATCATTCATATATTTAGAATCTCGAGGAGACTCTGATTGATATAAAGAAGAATAAAAATCACAAAAGGTTTGATTAATCCCCACATGATCCAATATCAATCGATCATTTTGGTTATAAATCTGATTGATTTGAGATTTAACATAATTAGATTTCAATTGATTAGCCAGCAGCTTGCCAATTTTATCACTGTGAACATAAAAATCACTTCTTGTTTTCTTTAATTGGTTTACAATCGAGGACGAGAGTAGTAAACTGTGTTCCATTTGAAGTTCAGTTCTTTGTTTGTATAGCTCCTCAGAAGGAGCCATAACATATTTCTTATCAATTTCTTTAATCTTGTCCACAATTACCATCTCCTCCTGCTTCTGTTTCTTCCTCAAAGCAACGGAATACGAAATAATCTGACCCCGAATATAGGCTTTAAAAGTGTCCCAAAGAGTGTTAACCGAAATATCTTCTGTATGGTTAATTGTAAAAAAAAGCTCAATCTGTTCATTCATAAAATTAACAAAGTCCGAGTCCTGAAGCAACAGCGAATTAAAACACCATTGTCTATTGTTTGGTATATTGGCCATAATTTTAATAGAAAGCTTAAGTGGAGCATGATCCGAAATGGTTATAGAATCATAATCACATTTAATCACTGAAGGAATGAGACGAGAATCAATGAAAAAATAATCAATTCTTGAATAGGAATGATGAACATGTGAAAAGAAGGAAAAATCTTTTTCCTGAGGATGCAGAAAACGCCAAATGTCCGTCGACCCAGAATCAGAAAGGAAAAAATTAATCAAATTTGCAGATTTATTAGGTAAAGTCCGTAAAGGAGCCGAACGGTCCAAAGCTGGAGATAAACAGGTATTAAGATCTCCGCCCCAAATCAATGAAAACTCGTTCAAATTCGGAAACTGATCAAACAATGATTTATAAAATTCCGGACAATCCATATTAGGAGCATAAACATTAACCAAAACTACTTTTTTATTAAATAGTAAACCACTAACCAATAAAAATCTACCATTCGGATCAGAGATAATATCCTGTTGTATAAAAGTAACTGAGGAGTCTATAAAAATAGAGACGCCTCGAATCTTAGCATTGGAGTTCGAATGAAATTGTTGTCCCTTCCAGAATTTGAAAAAACGTAGTCTGTCCCCCCTCCGTACATGGGTCTCTTGTAAAAATAAAATTTGTGCTTTAAGTCTCCGGAACACTTTAAAAACTTTTTTCCTTTTAATAGGATGATTAAGACCATTAGTATTCCAGGAGACAAAATTAATAATAGACTCCATAAATCCTAAAGTCAACCCATAACAAGGAGGATTGACAATAGGCGCGACCCACAAACCCGGAGAGGAAACAGAACATACAAAAGATACCGGGGAAAAGGACGCAACCAATACTTCAATAATGTATATAGCCCAAAGAGAAACAAACTAAAACGTGAAGCCCCTCCCACCACCCCCCACCCCAAGACCCCAAGGCGAAATCTAAAGCAGACCCGCCAGAAAGAAGCAAGCGCTAAAACTACCCCCATGACTTCCGGCATACGCTCCCTAAAAAAAAGGTACAAATATGAAAAGGATCAGCTAATTGTAAAACAGTAAAAAAATAAGTAAAAAAAAGTTAGCTCAATTAAAATACACACAGAACAGAACAAAAGCCGGAAAGTATATATTAAAAAAAAACCACAATAAACCTCAAACTCATGAATAGACACAGCAACAAAAAAAATAGGATTATTAACATAAAATGATTATAAAAAGCAAAACAGAATAAAATTTAAAAAAAACTACAAAATTTAAGGCCACACAGGAAATACGTAAGATGACAAAAGGGAAGTAACCACCCAGAATCCCCTGGGAAAAGAAAGAAATGACGCAGTTAAAAAGAAAGTTTAGCAGCCATATTAAGAAATCGAAAGTAAACTTTTCTGCCCAAATAGGGCACAGAAAAGTTAAAACCAACCAATTCACAGCCTCCGATCAACGGAGAAAATTAAAAAAAGGCAATTAAGATGTTGAAGATGAAAGTTGATCCAGATAACTCTGGGCATCCGATGGAGAATCAAAAAAACGAAGGGCTCCATCTAACATGCGAATCCTTAGACGTGCAGGGTACAGCAGCGCTGGTCTTAAATCCATCTTATAGAATTCCGACATCACGGATCTGTAACGGACCCGTTGGTCCCAGATTGGTTTACTGAAATCTTCCACGAATCGGAACTTAAGATCCGAAAAATCAATGAAACCTTTAGATCGAGCGAATCGAAACAGTCTCTCCTTGTCTTGAAAGTAATGAAAACGTAAGATAACATGCCTAGGTCTATCTGACCTAGACGAGTATGATGGAATTCTGTGAACACGATCCAGTAGCGGTGGTTGGTCAGGAAATACAGTAGGGAATGCATCTTTTAAAAGTTGGGAGAAATATTTCATAGGGTTGTTAGCTTCCACGGCTTCCCTGACGCCAATCATTCGTAAATTCTGCCGTCGCATTCTAGATTCCAAGTCAGAGTTTTTAAAAGTCAAAAAGTCAAGTTTCTTCTTCATTACATTAATTGTTTCTTCGACTTTCCCCATCTTAAGCTCACTTTGTTGCGCGGATTTTTGAAGATCAGATATAGCCGACTGATGTTCCGCAATACATGTTTGCATCTTATCAATTAAATCGGCAATTTTCTGGAACTTAGTTGAGATTTCCGTATGAATCAGGTCTTTAACAAAGCCCATAATTTCTGTACGAATCATCTCCCTAACAGAGGTTGAAATTTCCCTCTGAATTAACTCCGATATCGCTTTCAAAGTCACCGGTGATTCAGTCGGAGGGAGATCCGTAGCTTTCGGTTTAACCGGAGGTTTACCATCCTTGCCGTCTTTCCCGTTCTTAGACATAGCCGATCTCAGTATCATCCAATTGTCAGAGAATTCAGTTTAATTCAAAGTATTGTAAAAATTGATGCCTTAATAGTTAATTAAAGTATAGCTGACCATAGAGAGAAAAAACTCAGAGGTAATGGAGCGAGTCAAGAACGCGACTTCACTCCATGAGCGCTACCGGAAGTCTCTATAGAGCTGTGTCATCACACCGACGTGCTCCAGACAGCCCGGCATCCCTGAAATGCCACCCTTCTGGACTGATGTATCAATATAGGTGCTCTTTGCTAGGTAGGTGCACAGCCAGTTAGAAACTGCACTGAAGAAGATCTTCGCCTTGACACACAGCAGGGAGATGATGCGAAACTGATCTATCTGGGTGGCATTTTCCTCCTTCGGGATCCACACCCCTTCAGCCACTCTCCACTGTTCTGGAATCTTCCCCCTTCTCCAGAAGATTCTCAGGATCTTCCACAGATGCAGCAGGAGTTTGGGGCAATTCTTGTACACTTTGTACGAGGTGTTGCTTGGTCCTGGAGCCGAGCTTGCCCTTGCTTTGCGGACGACCTCTCTGACTTCCTTTAGCTGCAGCTCTGACATGTCGAACTGCACATCCGGTTCAGGTGGGTCTATTAGGATGTTGCACTCTCCCAACTCCTACTCTCTTTCAGGATCATTATATATCTTCTTCAGATGTTGGTCTATGTCTTCCTGCGAACAGGCCAGTTTCCCACTGCGCTTCTCCCCCAGCAACTCCTTGGTGAACTTGAAGGGGTTGGCGATAAAGGCAGCACGTTTTCGGGCCCTTTCACGATGCCGCCTCCGATGCCACTCTACCCGGCGGAGGACCCTGATCTTCTTTCGTAGGATGCACATCAGCTGGGCCAAGCCAATGTGCTCCTCTTCTCCTGCCTCTTTGTATTGGGACTTCAGCGCTTTCATCTCCTGCCTGATGTTGTGGATCCTCAATGCTCTTTGGTTCTTCGAGTAAGATGTTTTGGAGCCTTCCTTCTCTTCTCCGAACCGTTCAGCTGCGATACTGACAATAATTGTTGTCATGGCTTGCAGCTTCCTATCAACCCCTCTCTTCACTGTTGCCTCCAAAATTTGGTTAACATCTTCATCAAACTACTTCCATAGTGAAGTCATGTTAGCTGCAGGCCATTTGATCTGCCTCCAGTTAGACTTCATGTTAGAGGGATTAGTTTGCAACACTTGGAGGTTCCAGGCACTATGGGGTGACTCCGGGCCTGGCCCCTCCTTCGTCTCACCAGGTTGGACACCTGCGCGTTGTGCTGCTCCTGCTCCCGCCAAACACTTCATCCTCGCTTGGTGAATCTTCAAGCCACGATTGTGCTTGCAGATTTTGCCACATGCACACTGCTTCCTCATCGTTGTTTGTTCATTGTCTGGGTCTGATGTCGTTGTGTCCATCCGACTGGGGTGCTCATCCTCCCCCCCACCTCTCAGGCACCCCGGGGGTATCTTTTTCTTAGAGTCTTTGTGGCTTTTGTGGGGGTCCTCCTCTCAGAGGACACAGTTTGGGTTGCCAGCCCATTCTGCCCTGGTTGCCGTCTCTCCAGGCTGTCACTGACTCTCCAGTCGTCACCACTCTCTTCGCGGTTGTCACCCAGTCTTTCCTGGTTGTCACTGATTAACTCAGGGTGTAAGCTGTGTACATACATCTATTGATGCTTCTGGACACATCTTCAGTGATGTTCCTGGAATCGTCGGGTGTTTCAGGTCTTTCAACATCATACAACCTCCTCCAGGTGACCCAGCCGGGGCTGATCAGACCCCAACTTGTGTCCAGATGGCTAGCTACTTATGACTCCATGGCTCCCCTCTTTTGAGCCACAGCCATCTTGAGGCCCTCTATAGTGTTACTGACAAAATAACTGTGAATAAAAAGTAAGTGCTACAGCACACAAATATAAAAGTACTGAGACAGTACAATATGGGTGCAATACTGCTTAACGCTGTGATATGAGGTTCAGCAGGGTCACAGCCTCAGGGAAGAAGCTCTTCCTGTGCCTGCTGGTGTGGGAGCAGAGGCTCCTGTAGCGCCTGCCAGATGGGAGGAGAGTAAAAAGTCCATGGTTAGGGTGAGATGCATCCTTGATAATGCTTTTCACCCTGCCCAGGCAGCATTTATGGTAGATATTCCCAATGGTGGGCAACTGGGAGCCGATAATCCGCTGGGCAGTTTTCACCACACGCTGGAGTGCTTTGCGGTCCGATACGGGACAATTGCTGTACCACACTCAGATGCAGTTGGTGAGTATGCTCTCAATGGTACAGCGGTAAAAGTCTGTCAGTATCCTGGGACAGAGGTGAGCTTTCTTGATGCTCCGCAAGAAATAAAGGTCTGATAAAATAATATTCCAGTATGCACTGATTCAGTCCTTTTATAGCTAATTTATCTGTTATAATCTAATGTATAGTAAGATTTATAGCTGTTCTTCATGTATGAACCTGGAATATTATTGTTACGCACTTCAGAGCAGCTTTTGCTAGATGTTGTCTGACCTGCAGAGTTCCTCCAGCACTTGTGTTTCACCCCAATTTCCATCATCTTCAGTCCATTGTATCTCCACTTTGCTGGATAGCAGCCAGATGGGTCAACTATGCCCATATTATTGCTTTGGCCTTGGTTAGCTCTATGGTTTAACACTCCGGTGCATTTGATTCAGTATCCCACTGGACATTGCACTTACCGAAGATTCATCAGCAGAATTATCTATGAAGCGTTCTTATCCTAATAGATCAATCCTGTGCTTTATACGTAGAAGCAAGGAGAGCAAAGGCAAACAAATTGTTTTAATCACGTAAGTAACAGTATGACATTCCTGAGCACTGCATGCAGTTCCAGGGACTTCCTGATACCTTCGGTTTGCCATTGAAAACTCAATTCTCCATCAGTATTTCAAAGGAAGCATTCTTTTTGTGATTCCTAGCAAGCTTTTGTCTATCCAGGAATCATTCTCCTTCTTGTAGCACTCTTCCATGCATCAGCAGGAGATGAAGCATCTGCCACTTTATCTCCTTCCTACCATCCTGTGATCCAAACAGTTCTTCCAAGTGAAACAGAGGTTCATTTGCACTTCTTATCTGGTATATTGCATTCAGGCTCGACTAGCACCATCACAGGCACAAACCGTCCCACCATCGAAAACATCCCCAAGAGGCTGCGCCTCAAAAGGCAGCATCCGTCAGTAAGAACCTCCACCTTCCAAACCATAACCTCGCCTTGTTACTATTGAAAAGGAGGTGATATTAGGACTCTGAACACCCAAACTCAATGATTCATAATCAGTTTATCTTCCCCTCTGTCATCATATTTCTGAATGGCCCATGAATACTACCTACCTCATTTTTTTGCACTATTCATATTCTAATGTTATGCCTGTGCACTGTACTGCTGCCACAAAACAACAAATTTTACATCTTATAAGATAATGATAATAAACCTGATTCTAATTTAGTGTTTGCAATGTACTCTGCTCTAGAGTGACGAAACTAAACAGAGATTTAGTGAATGCTTTGTGGAGCACCTGTGTTCAATCCATGGGCTGATCCAGAACATTTTTGTTGTCTACCGGTCTAGGTCTCCACCCATTCTGACCCATCTATGTGTGGCTGTCTTCTATGTGACTTATTGCAGCAAGTATTGAGTTTATCAGCTTCAGATAACTTACACTCTGTTCATATCAGAACCAGCCAGTTTTGCTGCAGATCAATCATCTGTAATTTTTACTTATTTTTTCTCTTCTCATAAGTACAATCTAACCTGCTTGGCATTCTCTACAGCTCTGAATTTCACAGCTTTTATATTCCTCTGTTTTTTTTTCTCTCTCAGAATCCTCATCTCACAGCTTTTAAGCATTGGGTATTCCTCCCAAAGTTCTCTCATTAACCTATCAACAAGATTATTTCATCAACTGTTTAATCCTTACATTGTATTATTAAACATAGTCCCTTTAACCTACTAATGCCTTCCCCACACTTTCTGCAACTTAAAACCAGTTTGTTTTCTCTTTTTTTCCCCCAATTCTGACAAGAGCTCTTTGACCTGAAAAGCTAATTTTGTTTCTGCTTCCACACATGCTGTTTGACCTGATGAGTGTCACTAGCATTTGTTTCAAATTTACACATCGGGAAGTTTTTTTTACACTTGCTTCCAAGAATAATCCCAGGAATGAGAGGATTAGCTACCTGAACAGGCTAGAGAATCTGGGATATTTTCTTTGGGGCAGGGAAATAATTTAATATAGGGTTTGGGGAAAAAGACTTACTGTTTCTATTAGTGGAGGAGAGTCAAGCAACATATTTAAGGCGATTGATAAAAGAACTAAAGAGAAAATGATGAAAAGAATATCTTTGTGGAAACTAGTTATAATCTAGAATTTAGAGACTATAATAGCTATGGAAACAGATTTATTGTGGGTTTAGAAAAGCAATATTAAGAGCTTAGAAAGGATGGGGATATTTAAGGGCAGAAGTAAATGAAACCCAGGGAATAAGAATAATTGGATCACATCTACAAAAAACACTGACTTCATCAGAGCGAATGGTTCATTTTCTGTTTCCTAACAATTCAAAGCTTCAAAAAGATTAAATTAAGTCTATATCTGAAAATATTTAGTATTCTTGAAATCATTTCAAAGATACAATTTAATAGTTTGAGATACCTATATGCAAAGTTAATAAGAAATTCATTTAGAAGCAAGTGTTTATTTTTTTCTGATATTTTATGCACAATTCAAAACATTGCTCAATCTTTTGCAACTATTGATGAGGTTTAGACTCCACTTGAGTCATTACAGCAAGTTAATCATCACCTGAATTTAAAAGTTCAGAAATGAATATAAAGTGTTCTGCTACATAATTTCAACTCTCTTTGGTGCCATTTTGAGACCTACAGATGAACTGTTGAAAGCATTCTGACTGGTTGCATTGTGGACTGATACAGCAATTCTAATGCACAAGTATGTAAGAGGCTACTGAGAGTAGTAGGCACACCTGCTTCATCACGGGTACTGCCCTCCCCACCACTGACAACACTTACATGAGGCTCTGCCTTAGGAAGGTGGCATTAATCATCAAGGAATACCAACATCCAGGTCATGCCCTCCTCTTGCAGCTACTGTCAGGTAGGAGGTATGCAGCCTGAAGTTCCACTCCAACAGATTTAGAAACAGCGACGTTCCTATTAGGCTCTTGAACTGACCTGAACAACCCTAATCCTACTTCAACAATGGCAGACCATCATTTGCATTGCCATAGACTTGTCTCTAATTATGTATTTTTTTTAATGCCTTGTTTTTACAGTTTTTTTCCTCTTTCTTCATTGTCTTATATAGTTTATGTATTATTTATATTCTGTGTGCAAATGTGCCTGTGATGCTTCGACAATCAAGATTTTCACTGTGATTGTACCTCAGTACTTGTGCACATAACAGTAAATTCCACTTGATATACACTTGTGTGCTTCTGTGCTTCAGAGAGTTATGTTGCTAAAGAAGCAGGGTTGATTTTATGAGTTTTTTTGTAGGACAATGGTATAATGTTAAAATGGAAAAGAATTGAATTGATATTAGTCAGAAGTATTTAAAGTGTTAGAAGTACAAAATGAAACACACAGACACACACACACACACACACACACACACACACACACACACACACACACACACAGCTGGAGGAACTCCGCAGGCCAGGCAGCATCCATGGAAAAGAGTAAACAGTTGACGTTTTGGGCTGAGACCCTTCATCAGGACTCTAAATGAAACCATTTGTTTGAACAGTCAGGTGTGTGCCAGTGGTCATGTGTTTTTGTAATCGTCTATTCAGCATGAGATGTTTCCTGTGAAAGCATCTCACTGCTCTCGGGTTGTAAAAATCATTGCGTTGTTTTCATTATGTGTGCTGTTTAAGGAATTAAGGCTGATTTATACTTGTGCATCAAATGTATGCCATAGGTATGGCATAGCCGCGAACCCTACGCTTTACTCTACGCAAACTCTATGCTGTAGCGTAACATGCACCCCTCCCAAAATGTAACTACGCGTCGCGGCAACGCAGACCGCAACATCTGTGATTGGTCCGCTTGGCAGCATCGCATTTCCTCCTACGCTGCAGTAGCTTCCCATTGGGCGACTGAAGGACAGGGAAGGAACTGCTGGCTGCAATGCTTTCCATAAAGCTTTACCGACCTCCGAAATTAGGGAGGACACATTTCGCTTTTATGAAAGACCTACATTAGTACCTGTTTTCGTTAACCGAAAGAGATTTTCGCTTTTACGGAAAAAGATGCTTGCTTTAAACTTGTTTACCCCGAGAAAGACTACCATGACCTTGAAGCCTTGCATGGGCAGGTGTGTGGGAATACGTGACGTGCGAATGCTTGTCGTGCACATGTGTATACGTGCTGGTTTTTTTCGACAAATCGATTTTGGCTCAATATTCCCGATTCTGTTAAGTGACACTACACTGTACATACAGAAAATTCACCCTCCTTCAGTTTCAGTTGCCATTGTTTGAAGTTTGAACACAGTGGCATAGAAACCCCACCGCCAACTAGCGTTTTGGTGGTGAATTGCAGAGCGATGCAGACACACCAATGCACAAATATAAATGCTCACAACGGCGTAGCCCACTTGTGTAGGCCACAGCATAAGCCAGTATGCACATGTATAAATCAGCCTTTAAGGGGTGGTACTGCATGCCGTGTGCCAATGAAAATGTTTGTGTGTGCTATCTTGGCATGCAAGCCATAGGTTCGCCATACCTGTATTCTCATTTGATTAATCACCTTTAATTTACAATCTCCAAGAATTAGCCAATCAACTGTTATTTCTTTTTTTTCAAGCATGCTCAACCTAGCAAGTGTAATTCCAAGTAGCTGATGTGGGCACAAGTCCTGAGTATTTGACTTCCCTGCTTTGATTCATATTAAGTGATTATCCTGTAGTATTGTGTATCATTTCACTTAAATTTTTCATCAGATGTACTTCAATTTTGTTGTTCAAGTGTTTCATTATTACACTTTCTTCTGTTTTATTGTAGGATTTGTAAAAGCATCCAAGTTGCTTCCTTTTGCACTCCGTAGGGATGAGCTTCAGGAAATTGTGGATCAGTTGAAGCGATCGCCAACAGGACTTGATGTGGTACTAGGTCGTACTGTACCTCAAGGAGTGGGCTTTCATCATGCTGGTATTATTGTTTGTTTCAATGTAAAATGTAATTGCTACCTATTTTCTAAAGGACGTCAAGATTTTTCACACAGAGAGTGGTAGGTGCCTGGAATACACTGCCGGGGATGGTAGTAGAGGCTGATTCAATAGGGAGGAAAAATGGAGAGCTACGGTCTGTGTAGGAGGGAAGAGTTAGTTTGATCATGGAGTAGGTTAAAAGTTTGGCACATCATGGGCCGGAGGCTCTGTGATTGCTGATTGGTTTCATTAAAGTATCGGTAAGTAAATGACATTTTGAGGATGATGAGTTTTTTTTGTGCAATGATCATTTCTTTTAATGTATTTTCTGGTGGAATGGAATATTTGTGTGGGAAGATGATTGATGATATATAGGTATCCAGGAATAGCTTATTTGAATTTGTGAATTAAATTCACAAGTAAGATTTGTGAATAAACTGAGCCTGATGGTTCAGTTATTACCCCTGAACCGTCAGGCACTTGAACCAAAGGGGATAACTTCACTCAGCTTCACTTGCCCCATCACTGAAATTGCTCAGTTTGTTGTCTTCTGCACTCTGGTTGAACACCCAAGTAGGGCGATCTTTTATTGTTTCTGTTATTATTCTTTCGATTTATTGAATATGCCACAAGAAAATGAATCTCAGGGTTGTATATGGTGACATATCTGTACTTTGATAATAAAATTTATTTTGAACTTTGAAGTTACTTTGTAAACGGCTGGATAATGTATGATGTGTGATTAAGTTTGCGAATGACATTAAAATTGGTGATGTTCTGCATAATGAGGAAAGTTGCCTAGAGCAGCAACAGGATGTAGATCAGATGGAAAACTGCAGAGCATTGGCAAATGAAATTTAATTTGGGAAGTCCAGTAAGGGTAAACAGATACAGTAAATGATATGGCACTAAGAATTATTGATGAATAGAGAGAACGAGGGATCCGAATCCTAGTTCTCTGTAAGTGGCAACACAGGTTGGGTAGCGAAGAAGCTGCATAGGACGATGTAATCAGTGCCAGATGACACACATTGTTCATAAGTTCATAATACAAACTGTTCCACTTAATTCACAAACACTGTCATTGAGTTGTTGTGTTCACTTTAAGAGAGGTTGTCTGATGTAATGACATCAGTGTAAGGCGACTGATTTTGGTTTTGTTTGGAATAGAAGTAAAGGACTGCGATTTTTAAGCCCATAAAACAACTCTGGCATGTTTTATTTGCAAAATCCTACAGGTATTTGGCATGGAATGTAAGAGTTGCGATGTTCTGTTGCACCTTTAGATTCAGATACAGATTAGTTCATTGTCACATACATTAGGATCAATGAAATTTGCTCACATGAATTTTATGGTAATAATAAATACAGCAATAATTACAATGATGAGTGCAAAACAGCAGAATGATTTGCTGTTGGGTTGCGCTCATATATCTCTACTTTTGCCATCAATTTATTTCATTATAATCGCTTGGCACATTCAGATGTGAATGTTGAATTTTGACTGTTTAGCAAATTTTTTTGTCACATTGCTTGCTTCTGTATTATTATCATCATTCCATGTCCTGTTCCTTTCTATTGCACTGAGATGATAATTACTTGTATTTCTACCTTGTTCTATTTAACTTTACTTTTTCCTTTACCTAAACCCTTTCTCCACCCTCCTCTCCCACTGCCCCTCCCCCAGCTCGACCATTTCCAACTTCCTGCAACTTACCTCAAAATCTGCTCAGGGCCAGTTATTTGATGTGTAAGGACAGTGATCTCAATACAATTCATGTCAAACCTGACCCAGTGGAATAGTCGTCTCTTTTCACAGTATGGCTTGAATCGATCTTTCTTTCATGTACACTGCTCTGACCTAATCATTCAAGTCTCTAGTCTGTTTCTACAGTACTTTACCTCTGGGATACAATTTTCTCCTGCAACAAGGTAACCAGATAAATTTCTTCCTTAAATACATCACAATGACTGAAGATCAAACAAGTTCATTAACAGCAAAATTTCCTTGGACTGCAGATAGTTTCTATAGATACAGTATGTTTACTAGAAATTTAATGCATCTTAACAAACCTCTAAATACTAAATCTACAACACATGATTTCTATCTTACTTTGTTTATTTAGCATTCTGCTGAAAGGTTATTACTCAAAGTCTAAACTGTTTAATCAAGCTAATAATCTGTTATTACCTTCAATTCTTCATTATAACTTCTATAGCTGTTCTAATATTTTTAATGTTATTCTTAACTAATCTATCTGTTTTAATTCTGCCCAAAAAATTCCACCCTGTCCCCCTTACATCAAGCCCCCACCCACTAAATTCTTTTGTACTCCCTAGAAGCTACCATCAGATGAAAATCACTTCATGGGTTAGTGAAAACTACTTGCAAACACACTCCCAAATACCCAAGTGCTGGTTTAGCTTCTGCTGAAATTACCAATTGGCCAGTTTTAGGCAGGCAGGTAGCTTACCACAGAGAAGTACAGCAAAAAAAACAGGCCCTTTGACCCCTCTAGTTCATGCTGAAACCATTTAAACTGCTTACTCCCATCAACCTGCATTGGGACCATAGCCCTCTATATCCCTACTATCCATTTACCAATCCAAACTTCTCTTAAATGTTGAAATTGAGCTTGCATGCAACATTTATGCTGTAAGCTCATTCCACACTCTCATGATAAAATATAAAATAACTTACAAGTCAAGGTTTAGTTTATCAGCATTTTCATTCTCATTAAGTTACTGATCTATGCACTAAGTAGAACATGCTGCCACACACTTGTGTTGTATATAGTGCTCTTCAGTTGACATTTTGCACAAAAGGAGATTGTGAAGCTTTTACTCACTTGGTCTTGAATTGTGCAAAGTCTGCACTGGTAATTGGTGGGCTTGAATTCTTAATCTATTTTTTCCTTTTCTTATTTCCATATTAGGATTGACTTTTGATGAGCGGGATATTATTGAAGGAGCATTTCGTCAGGGTTTAATTCGCGTTCTTGTGGCTACCTCCACCCTCTCCTCTGGGGTGAATCTACCAGCTCGTCGTGTGATTGTGAGATCACCGGTGTTTAATGGAAGACTTCTTGACGTTATTACATACAAACAGATGTCTGGGAGAGCTGGAAGAAAAGGAGTGGACACCATGGGTTAGAATGGCTTGCTGTTACTTGGTATAGATGTATAATTTACAAAGCTTACCTATTGGGTGGTAATTTAAACAGTGTATGAGGCAATGAGATTGTTTCTTAGAGAGCAGTTCCAATCAATCATCACATGAGCTTGATGTTCTGGAGCATGTTGATATTAAGGAAGAGGAGGTGTTGGAGTTGTTAAAATACATTAGGACAGTTAAGTCCCCAGGGCCTGATGGAATATTCCCCAGGCTGCTCCACGAGGCGAGGGAAGAGATTGCTGAGCCTCTGGCTAGGATCCTTATGTCCTTGTTGTCCATGGGAATGGTACTGGAGGATTGGAGGGAGGCGAATGTTGACCTCTTGTTCAAAAAAAGGTAGTGGGGATAGTCCGGGTAATAAAAGACTCGTGAGGCTTGCATCTGTGGTGGGAAAGCTGTTGGAAAAGATTCTTAGAGATGGGATCTGTGGGTATTTAGAAAATCATGGTCTGATAAGGGACAGTCAGCATGGCTTTGTGAAGGGCAGATTGTGTCTGATAAGCCTGATAGAGTTCTTTGAGGAGGTGACCAGGCATATAGATGGGGGTAGTGCAGTGGATGTGATCTACATGGATTTTAGTAAGGCATTTGACAAGGTTCCACATGGTAGGCTTATTCAGAAAGTCAGAAGGCATGGGATCCAGGGAAGTTTGGCCAGGTGGATTCAGAATTGGCTCGCCTGCAGAAGGCAGAGGGTCGTGGTGGAGGGAGTACATTCAGATTAGAGGGTTGTGACTAGTGGTGTCCCACAAGGATCTGTTCTGGGACCTCTACTTTTCGTGATTTTTATTAACAACCTGGATGTAGGGGTAGAAGGGTGGGTTGGCAAGTTTGCAGACGACACAAAGGTTGGTGGTGCTGTGGATAGTGTAGAGGATTGTCGAAGATTGCAGAGAGACATTGATAGGATGCAGAAGTGGGCTGAGAAGTGGCAGATGGAGTTCAACCCGGAGACGTGTGAGGTGGTACACTTTGGAAGGACAAACTCCAAGGCAGAGTACAAAGTAAATGGCAGGATTCTTGGCAGTGTGGAGGAGCAGAGGGATCTGGGGGTACATGTCCACAGATCCCTGAAAGTTGCCTCACAGGTAGATAGGGTAGTTAAGAAAGCTTATGAGAGTGTTGGCTTTCATAAGTCAAGGGATAGAGTTTAAGAATCGCGAGGTAGTGATGCAGCTCTATAAAACTCTGGTTAGGCCACACTTGGAGTACTGTGGCCTGTTCTGGTCGCCTCACTATAGGAAGGATGTGGAAGCATTGGAAAGGGTACAGAGGAGATTTACTAGGATGCTGCCTGGTTTAGAGAGTATGCATTATGATCAGAGATTAAGGGACCTAGGGCTTTACTCTTTGGAGAGAAGGAGGATGAGCGGAGACATGATAGAGGTATACAAGATATTAAGAGGAATAGATAGAGTGGACAGCCAGCGCCTCTTCCCCAGGGCACCGCTGCTCAATACAAGAGGACATGGCTTTAAGGTAAGGGATGGGAAGTTCAAGGGGGATATTAGAGGAAGGTTTTTTTACTCAGAGAGTGGTTGGTGTGTGGAATACACTGCCTGAGTCAGTGGTGGAGGTGGATACACTAGTGAAATTTAAGAGACTACTGGACAGGTATATGGAGGAATTTAAGGTGGGGGAGTTATATGGGAGGCAGGGTTTAAGGGTTGGCACAACATTGTGGGCTGAAGGGCTTGTACTGTGCTGTACTATTCTATGTTCTATGTTAAATAGCTTAGATTTGAAACCTATCATAATACTATCATAATAATCAGAGTTGATTGCACCGAGTTATTTTTCAAAGAATAGTTTGACACCTTATGTTAGTCTGCTAGTTACTGACTTCATTGAATTTCCAGAGCACTTAAAAAAAATGATTGATCAATGGAATTAAAGATTATTAAAGTTTAGTAACACCTTTTATATCAGATGTTGTTTTAACAGATTTTTTAAAAGTAAAATTATTCAGACGTACTCTTAATACTAATTTTTAGAAGGGATAACAAGAGATCCATCAATTATAGATGATACACCTGATCTATGATTAAGTAGAGAGATTTTCAAATCCAAATTCCTTTATATGGGATAATTTTCTTCAACAATTTATAGATTATTATTTTGGAATAATAAGACTGTGAGCACAAAGTCATTCAGCTCTTCATAATGACATGGTCATTCTTGAGATTTTTAGCCTAAGTATGGCTAAAAATTGGTGCAAAATACAGCTGGCTCATTATTGGGGCAAAATATGCTGTCTGTGTGCATTACTGACCTGAAAATCAAGTACAAACTTGCAACTGTAAATCCATCTTTATGAACTTACTGTATGAAGCCACCCTAGACCCAAATGGTGAGGTCCTGTATGTCAGGCTTGTGCTGAATACAATCATAAAGGAGGGAAGCAAGGATGAGAAAACCTCACCTTTGGAACAATTGTGCAGATTGGATGTGAGGTATTTATGAAGAACAACAGTGAGTATTCCAGCAACTAATTTACTACTGGAATCTTCACTATGATCTTCAGTGAGGAGAGCTTTCCATTGTTCCACTCCTGGATAACACTAACACTTTTGGGATTGTATTTCCCATTAGAAAGTCTTGAATAGTTATAGCTTTTTAACAGTAATTATGCAACTTCAAATATGAAGGAGTAAATTGCTCATTGAGGTATCTACCAGCATGCAATAATAGATCACAGGACCATAAGATATAGGAGCAGAAATGGGCCACTGAGTGTGTGCCACCATTTCATCATGAGATCATTTGGAACTGATGCTTGAAAACTTTGACCCAATTTAGTCCAGCTTTTTCTGGCATTTATCACATGTCTGAAAGATGCGTAGGATTTCAGTTAACATTTTTTTAATGAGTTTTTTAAAAAAAGTGTTCCGTATTACTTAAAATTTGTATATATTTCAAATAGATTGGGTTATTATAGTGAGAGAATTTCACGTGGAATTCATCACTGTATTTTAAAGTATTTTCTTAGTGGAGGAGGAAGACATATCTAAAATGTTCAATTTTATGTTTTGTTGAAGGTGAAAGCATATTGGTGTGTAAACGTTCAGAAAGAACCAAAGGAATGAGCCTGTTACAAGGCTGTCTTAGGCCCGTGCACAGTTGCCTTGTGAAGGAGGAGGGAGAGGGCATCACCACAAGTATGATCCGAGCCATCCTTGAGGTTAGATCCAATAGTTATGGAACTCGTTTCAACCCGATGTATTAACTAGCCTTTGTTAAAAGGTTATAGCTTGATGGAGTCTAGAGGTGTTTATTTCCATCTCATTGTCGATCAATTTGTTAATAATGTGTAATAAGTCAAACTTCTTGTTTACTGAGAGTTAAATTAGCTTTAAGCATATACAGATATTTAAAATCTAATCCAGACTCTGCTGTAGCTACTGCAAAATGTAAAATAACATTTTATATAAAATGAGATCAATGTAAGTTTCTAACGCAACAATTGTAGTTTGTCAATATTAGGCTTTGTTGAAAATCATGCATATTTCAGAAAACCTCAGACAAAACTAGCCAATTTGCAGATCCAAGCATTGTGGCCTATCAGACCATTCATTCATGATTTCTGACTATCAATGGATAAGCTTCTCTTTGCCAGTGGGTCAATATATAAAATAATGTAGTTGTTTAGATAAAAACACTGCTCTCATCAAAGCTGTAGATAAGCAGTGATTCAAAGCTCTGAGCCTGTACTCCATAAGACTATAAGATATAGGAGCAGAATTAAGCTGTTGGGCCCATCAGGTCTGCTCTGCCATTTCAACATGGCTGATACAATTTTCCTCTCAGCCCCAATCTCCTGCCTTCTCCCCCTATCCCTACATGCCCTGACCAATCACGAATCTATCATCCTCTGCCGTAAATATACCCAGGCTTCCCTAGCTGCCTCTGGCAAAGAATTCCACAGATTCGCCACTCCTCATCTCCATTCTAAAAGGACGCCCCATTATTCTGAGACTGTGTCCTCTGGTCTTGGACTCTGCCACCATAGGAAGCATCCTCTTCATGTTCACTCTATCAAGGCCTTTCACCATTTGATACCTTTCAGTGAGGTCACTCCTTGTTCTTCTGAATTCTAGTGAATACAGGCCATCAAACGCTCTTCATATGACAAGCCACTTAATCTTGGGATAATTTTCGTGAACCTCCTTTGAACCCTCTCCAGTTTCAGCATATCCTTTTTCAGAAAAGTAGCCCAAAACTGCTCTCAATACTCCAAGTGAGACCTCACCAGTGCTTTATAAAGTCTCAACATTACATCCTTGCTTTTATATTCTGGTCCTCTCGAAATGAATGCTAACATCATATTTGCCTTCCTCACCACAGATTCAACCTGTAAATTAACTTTTAGGAAATCTTGCACAAGGACTCCCAAATCTCTTTGCACCTCAGTTTTTTTTAATATTTTCTCTCCATTTAGAAAACAGTCAACCCTATCATTTCTTCTACCAAAGTGTATGACCATCCAGTTCTTAAAACTGTATTCCATCTGCCATTTCTTTGCCCATTCTCCTAATCTGTCTAGGTCCTTCTGTGGCTTCTTGACTTCCATAAGACGACCTGCCCCTCCGCCAATCTTCATATCGTCTGCAAACATTGCAACAAAGCCATCAATTCCATCATCTAAATCATTGACGTATAACCTAAAAAGTATCGGTCCCAACATTGACCCTGTGGAGCACCACTCGTTCTGGCAACGAACCAGAAAATTTCCCTTTATTCCCACTCTTTACCTCCTGCCAATCAGCAACTACTTTACCCATGTTTGAATCTTTCCTGTAATACCAATAGGCTCTTAGCTTGTTAAGCAGCCTCATGTGTGGCACCTTGTCAAAGGCCTTCTGAAAATCCAAGTACACAACATCAACCAATTCTCCTTTGTCTAGCCTTCCAATTATTCCTTCAAAGAATTCGAAATGATTTGTCAGACAAGATTTTCCCTTGAGGAAGCGATGCTGACAATGGCCTATTTGATCATGTGCCTCCAAGTACCCTGAGCCTCATCCTTAATAATCGCTCCAACATCTTCCCAACCACTGAGGTGAGACTAACTGGCCTATAGTTTCCTTTCTTCTGCCTCTCTCCTGTCTTAAAGAGTGGAGCGACAATTGCAGTTTTCCAATCTTCCAGAACCATTCCAGAATCTAGTGATTCTTGAAAGATCATTACTAGTACCTCCACAATCTCTTCAGCCACCTCTTTCAGAACCCTGGGTTGTACACCATCTGGTCCAGGTGACTTATCTACCTTCAGACCTTTTAGTTTCTCAAGAACCTTCTCTCTAGTTATGGTAACTTCACACACTTCATGACCCTGACACCTGGAACTTCCACCATACTGCTAGTACCTTCCACAGTAAAGACTGATGCAAAATATTTATTCAGTTCATTTTCCATTTTGTTGGCCTCCATTACTAACCCTCCAGCATCATTTTCCGATGGTCTAATACCCACTCTCGCCTCTCTTTTAAACTTTTGGTATCCTCTTTAATATTAATGGTTAGCTTACTTTCATATTCATAGAAACATAGAAAATAGGTGCAGGAGTAGGCCATTCGGCCCTTCGAGCCTGCACCGCCATTTATTATGATCATGGCTGATCATCCAACTCAGAACCCCGCCCCAGCCTTCCCTCCATACCCCCTGACCCCCGTAGCCACAAGGGCCATATCTAACTCCCTCTTAAATATAGCCAATGAACTGGCCTCAACAGTTTCCTGTGGCAGAGAATTCCACAGATTCACTACTCTCTGTGTGAAGAAGTTTTTCCTAATCTCGGTCCTAAAAGGCTTCCCCTCTATCCTCAAACTGTGACCCCTCGTTCTGGACTTCCCCAACATCGGGAACAATCTTCCTGCATCTAGCCTGTCCAATCCCTTTAGGATCTTATACGTTTCAATCAGATCCCCCCTCAATCTTCTAAATTCCAACGAGTACAAGCCCAGTTCATCCAGTCTTTCTTCATATGAAAGTCCTGCCATCCCAGGAATCAATCTGGTGAACCTTCTTTGTACTCCCTCTATGGCAAAGATGTCTTTCCTCAGATTAGGGGACCAAAACTGCACACAATACTCCAGGTGTGGTCTCACCAAGGCCTTGTACAACTGCAGTAGTACCTCCCTGCTCCTGTACTCGAATCCTCTCGCTATAAATGCCAGCATACCATTCACCTTTTTCACCCCCTGCTGTACCTGCATGCCCACTTTCAATGACTGGTGTATAATGACACCCAGGTCTCGTTGCACCTCCCCTTTTCCTAATCGGCCACCATTCAGATAATAATCTGCTTTCCTATTTTTGCCACCAAAGTGGATAACTTCACATTTATCCACATTAAATTGCATCTGCCATGAATTTGCCCACTCACCCAACCTATCCAAGTCACCCTGCATCCTCTTAGCATCCTCCTCACTGCTAACACTGCCACCCAGCTTCGTGTCATCCGCAAACTTGGAGATGCTGCATTTAATTCCCTCATCCAAGTCATTAATATATATTGTAAACAACTGGGGTCCCAGCACTGAGCCTTGCAGTACCCCACTAGTCACCGCCTGCCATTCTGAAAAGGTCCTGTTTATTCCCACTCTTTGCTTCCTGTCTGCTAACCAATTCTCTACCCACACCAATACCTTACCCCCAATACTGTGTGCTTTAAGTTTGCACACTAATCTCCTGTGTGGGACCTTGTCAAAAGCCTTTTGAAAATCCAAATATACCACATCCACTGGTTCTCCCCTATGCACTCTACTAGTTACATCCTCAAAAAATTCTATGAGATTCGTCAGACATGATTTTCCTTTCACAAATCCATGCTGACTTTGTCCAATCATTTCACCGCTTTCCAAATGTGCTGTTATCACATCCTTGATAACTGACTCCAGCAGTTTCCCCACCACCGACGTTAGGCTAACCGGTCTATAATTCCCCGGTTTCTCTCTCCCTCCTTTTTTAAAAAGTGGGGTTACATTAGCCACCCTCCAATCCTCAGGAACTAGTCCAGAATCTAACGAGTTTTGAAAAATTATCACTAATGCATTCACTATTTCTTGGGCTACTTCCTTAAGCACTCTAGGATGCAGACCATCTGGCCCTGGGGATTTATCTGCCTTCAATCCCTTCAATTTACCTAACACCACTTCCCTACTAACATGTATTTCGCTCAGTTCCTCCATCTCACTGGACCCTCTGTCCCTTACTATTTCTGGAAGATTATTTATGTCCTCCTTAGTGAAGACAGAACCAAAGTAATTATTCAATTGGTCTGCCATGTCCTTGCTCCCCATAATCAATTCACCTGTTTCTGTCTGCAGGGGACCTACATTTGTCTTTGCCAGTCTTTTCCTTTTTACATATCTATAAAAGCTTTTACAGTCCGTTTTTATGTTCGCTGCCAGTTTTCTCTCATAATCTTTTTTCCCCTTCCTAATTAAGTCCTTTGTCCTCCTCTGCTGAACTCTGAATTTCTCCCAGTCCTCAGGTGAGCCACTTTCTCTGGCTAATTTGTATGCTTCTTCTTTGGAATTGATATTATCCCTAATTTCTCTTGTCAGCCACGGGTGCACTACCTTCCTTGATTTATTCTTTTGCCAAACTGGGATGAACAATTGTTGTAGTTCATCCATGCAACCTTTAAGTGTCATTTGCCAGTCTATCTTAGCTAATTCACGTCTCATACCTTCAAAGTTACCCCTCTTTAAGTTCAGAACCTTTGTTTCTGAATTAACTATGCCACTCTCCATCTTAATGAAGAATTCCACCATATTATGGTCACTCTTACCCAAGGGGCCTCTCACGACAAGATCGCTAATTAACCCTTCCTCATTGCTCAAAACCCAGTCCAGAATAGCCTGCTCTCTAGTTGGTTCCTCGACATGTTGGTTCAAAAAACCATCCCGCATACATTCCAAGAAATCCTCTTCCTCAGCACCTTTACCAATTTGGTTCATCCAGTCTACATGTAGATTGAAGTCACCCATTATAACTGCTGTTCCTTTATTGCACACATTTCTAATTTCCTGTTTAATACCATCTCCGACCTCACTACTACTGTTAGGTGGCCTGTACACAACTCCCACCAGCGTCTTCTGCCCCTTAGTGTTACGCAGCTCTACCCATATCGATTCCACATCTTCCCGGCTTATGTCCTTCCTTTCTATTGCGTTAATCTCTTCTTTAACCAGCAACGCCACCCCACCTCCCCTTCCTTCATGTCTATCCCTCCTGAATATTGAATATCCCTGAACGTTGAGCTCCCATCCCTGGTCACCCTGGAGCCATGTCTCTGTGATCCCAACTATATCATAATCATTAATAACAATCTGCACTTTCAATTCATCCACCTTATTACGAATGCTCCTTGCATTGACACATAAAGCCTTCAGGCGCTCTTTTACAACACTCTTAGCCCTTATACAATTATGTTGAAAAGTGGCCCTTTTTAATGCTTGCCCTGGATTTGTCGGCCTGCCACTTTTACTTTTCTCCTTTGTACTTTTTGCTTCTACCCTCACTTTACACCCCTCTGTCTCTCTGCAGTGGTTCCCATCCCTCTGTTGTGAACTAACCTCCTCATGCCTAGCCTCTTTAATTTGATTCCCACCCCCCAACCATTCTAGTTTAAAGTCACCTCAGTAGCCCCCGCTAATCTCCCTGCCAGGATATTGGTCCCCCTAGGATTCAAGTGTAACCCGTCCTTTTTGTACAGGTCACGCCTGCGCCAAAAGAGGTCCCAATGATCCAAAAACTTGAATCCCTGCCCCCTGCTCCAATCCCTCTTTACCCCCTTAATGGCCTTTTTACTTGCCTTCTGTTGCTTTTAAAAGCTTCCCAATCCTCTAACTTCCCACTAATCTTTGCTTTATTACATGCCCTCTTATGTTGGCTTTGGCTTCTCTTATTAGCCTTATTTATGTCATCTTTCCTTTTGAGTACTTCTTTCTCTTTGGGATGAATATATCCTGTGCCTTCTGAATTGCTTCCAGAAATTTTAGCCATTGCTGCTCTACTTTCCAGCCAACTCCACTCTCATGCCTCTGTAATTCCCTTTACTCCACTGTAATATTGATACATCTGACCTTAACTTCTTCTCAAATTTCAGGGTGAAATCAATCGTATTATGATCACTTTTCCCTAAGGATTCTTTTACCTTAAGCTCTCTAATCAATTTTGGTTCATTGCACAACCACCAGTCCAGAATAGCTGATCCCCTAGAGGGCTCAACCACAAGCTGCTCTAAAAAGCCATCTCATAGGCACTTTAAAAATTCCCCTTCCTGTATTTCAGCACCAACCTGATTTTCCCAATCTACCTGCATATTGAAATCCCCCATGACCATTGTAATATTTGCCTTTTGGCATGCATCTTCTACTTCCTGTTGTAATTTGTAGGCCACATCTTACTAGTGTTCGGGGTCTTTTTACCCTTGCAGTTCCTTAGCTCTACCCACAATGACTCAACACCTTCTGACCCTATGTTACCTCTTTCTAATGATATGATTTCATTCAGAGCAACACTGCCGCCTCTGCATTCTTGCCTGTCCTTTTGATACCATGTAGGCGATACAATGGATATTAAGCTCCCAACTATAATCTTCTTTCAACCATAATTCAGTGATTGCTGCAGCATCATACCTGTCGATCTGCAACTGTACTGCAAGTTCTTCTACCTTATTCAGAATACTGCGTGCATTCAAATATAACACCTTCAGTCCTGTATTCACCCTTTTCAATTTTGTCCGCCTTTTACGTTTCAATTCATCCTGTTGACTGCAATTTTGCCCTTTCAACAACCTCTCCTCACTACACATTGCCTCTGTTTGTAAACCAGCTACCTCATTTTCAGCACTGTTATCCACCTTTCCTACAATACTTCTGGCATTGAAATATAGGCAGCTCATTACATTAGTCGCACTATACTCAACTTTCTGTTTCCTAACTTTGTCTGGGGTCTTACCAACATCTGCCTCCACAACATCTCCACTAACTGTTCTGGCACTCCGGTTCCCATTCCCCTGCAACTCTGGTGTAAACCCCACTGTGCAGTATTAACAAACCTTCCCGCTAGGATATTAGTCCCCCCTTCAGTTCAGGTGCAAACCATCCCTTCTGCACAGGAACCATCTTCTGTGTCCCTCCTACACCAACTCTTTAGCCACGTGTTGAACTGTATAATCTTCCTAGTTCTGGCCTCACTTGCACGTGGCATGGGTAGCAATCCTGAGATCACAACCCTGGAGGTGCTGCTTTTTAGATAGATACTTCATTGATCCCAAAGGAAATTGCAGTGTCACAGTAGCATTACAAATGCACAGATATAAATATTAGAAGAGACGTGGAAAGAATAGAAAATAAGTTACCACAAACAGTCTGACAGGAGGGGATCATCACTTCCCCAGCTATAGGTTGACTCATTATAGAGCTTAATGGCCAAGGGTAAGAATGACCTTTTATAGCACCTTTGGTGCATTGCAGTTGTCTTAGTCTATAGCCAAAAGTACACCTCTATTCAGCCAAGGTGGCATGCAGAGGGTGAGAAACGTTGTCCAGAATTGCCAGGATTTTCCATAGGGTCCTTTGTTCTACCACAGCCTCCAGTGTATCCAGTCTGACTCCTATAACAGAGTCAGTCTTTCTAGTCAGTTTATTGAGCCCATTAGCATTACCCGTGTTGACACCATTGCCCCATCGAAGATTGTACTGGCGACAACATACTGGTAGAACTATGAAGGAGAGGCCTGCATAATCAAAAGCATCTCTGTCTTCTCAGGAAGTAGAGGTGACTTTGGCCCTTGTACACAGCTTCTGTGTGGATGCTCCACTCGAGTCTGCCATCCATGTGCACCCCCAGTACTTGCAGTTTTTTATTTGCCACTTCCATGTCCTCACCATCAGTAGTAACAGGGAGCAGTGAAAGGTTTAGTCTTCCTAAAGTCCATCCTCATCTTCTTTGTCTTACTGATGTTGAACTGCAGATAATTCAGCTTGCACCATTTGACAAGGTCCTCCACCAGGGCCCTGTATTCATCCTTCCCTCCTCCCTTTATACACCCAACTATTGCTGAGTCATCAGAGTATTTCTGCAGAAGACATGACTCAGTGCTGTATCTAAAGTCCGAGATGTACAGAGTAAACAGGAAGGGAGCCAATACAGTCCCCAATGTTTGACACATAGCTCTGAGTCTTCACATACATACGCATAGCACATAACTCCCTGAACTCCCTTTGCAGAACCTCGTCACTCATCCTACCCACATCATTGGTACCTACACGACTTCTCGCTGTTCATCCTTCCACTTAAGGATGTTGAGGGCTAAATCTGTGATAACCTGGACCCTGGCATCTGGGAGGCAACGTACCATTCAGGAATCTCGTTCTCACCCACAGAACCTCCTGTCTTTTCCCTTAGTTAACAAATCCCCTATCACTACAGCATGTCTTTTCTCCCCCTTCCCTTGTGAGTCACAGAGGCAGACTCAGTGCCAGAAATCTTACTCTGTGACCTTCCTCTGTTTGGTCATCTCACCGACAGTATCCAATGTGATATACCTGTTGTTGAGGGCGATGGCCACAGGGGTACTCTGCAGTGTCTCCTTAACCCCTTTCTTCTTCCTGACTGCCACCTAGTCTCCTCTGTCCTCTCTATGTGTCCTATCTATCATCCCCTCTGCCTCCCGAATGATCCAGAGTTCATCCAGTTCCAGCTCCAACTCCTTAATGCAGATTATTAGAAGCTGCAGCTGGATGCAGTTCTCGCTGTTGTAGTTATTAGGGACATTGGAGGTCTCCCTACTTTCCATATCCTGCTTGGCTTGGGATGGCATGTCAACTGATCTCCCTCCTGACACATCTCTCCCCCCTCCCCCCCCCCCGCTTTCCACAGGGATTGCTCCGTATGCAACTCCCTTGTCCGTTCTTCCCTCCTCACTGATCTCCCTCCTGGCACTTATCCTTGTAAGCGGAACACATGCTAAACCTGCCCCTATACCCCCTACCTCATTACCATTCAGGGCCCTAAACAGTCCTTCCAGGTGATGAAATACTTTACCTGTGAGTCTGTTGGGGCCATTTGCTGTGTGTGGTGTTCCTGGTGTGGCCTCCTGTATATCAGTGAGACCTGACGTACATTGGGAGACCACTTCGCCAAGCATCTACACTCTGTCCACCAGAACAAGCAGGATCTCCCAGTGGCCACCCATTTTAAATCCACTTCCCATTCCTATTCCGATATGTCTATCCATGGCCTCCTCCACTGTTGTGATGAGGCCACACTTGGGTTGTAGGAACAAAAATCTTATATTCCTTTTGGGTAGCCTCCGACCTGATGGCATGAACATCGATTTCTCAAACTTCCGGTAATTCACCATTTCCCATCCTCTTTTCCTTCTCTCACCTTACCTCTTTGCTTGCCCATCACCTCCCTCTGGCGCTCCTCCCCTCTTTCTTTCTTCCATGGCCTCCTGTCTCTTTCACCAATCAACTTCCCAGCTCTTTACTTTATTCCTCCCCCTCCTGGTTTCACCCATCACTTGCCGTTTCTGTTTGCTATCCCTCCACCTTTTAAACCTACTCCTTAGCTTTTATTTCACCAGTCCTGCCGAAGGATTTCGGCCTGAAATATCGACTGTACTTTTTCCCATAGATGCTGCCTGGCCTGCTGAATTCCTCCAGCATTTTGTGTGTGTGTGGCATCTCTACTATCCTAGCTGAGAAGACAGAAAGAAGGGAAGAAAAATAAACTTAACCTTGAGCTTTTCTTTCTCTGACTGAAGCCTGTCTTCACAGAAGCTTCGAAGAGCTAAAGCCTCAAGATCACCACTCTGACGATACTCACCGGAATTTAGAAGAATGAGGGGGGATTTCATTGAAACCTATCGAATGTTAAAAGGCCTTGATAGAGTGAATGTGGAGAGGATGTTTCCTTTGGTGGGCGAGTTGAAAACCAGAGGTTACAGCCTCAAAATAGAGGGTGTCCATTTAGGGAAAGGTGAGGAGGAATTTCTGTAGTCAGGGGGTGGTGAATCTGAAATTCGTTGCCACAGGCAGCTGTGGAGGCCAGGTCACCGGGTGTATTTAAGGCAGAGATTGATAGGTTTTTGATTAGTCGGAGTGAAAGGTTATGGGGAGAAGGCAGGAGAATTGCATTAAGAGGAAAATGGATCAGCCACAACGACATGCCGGAGCACACTTGATGGGCCATTTGGTCTAATTCTGCTCCTATGTTTTATGATCTCCTCTCAAAAAGAGGAAGATTATTGCTATTGTCTCAGAGGATTTTTTACCAACTTCCTAGGGTCTGGATAGGTAGCCATTTGAAATATACCAGCTCATGGACAAAATTGCATAAGTCTTAAGTTCAGAGAATAGCAATGTTGACAATCTATTCACTGGTTTGCTCATCTAACAATTGTAACTGTAAGTTTTTGAAGAGGCTGCCACTGAAATAAATTATCCGTGATGGTAAATTTAATACTGGTGGGCATTTAATGTTGAATTGTTGAGGTATAACTGATATTGTAGCCCAAGACAATGACTTTTGTTATTTAACCATCAGTTATTTTTATGCTGTCATTGTTTGGATGCTGCTATCTGTAATTTCAAAGTGAACAAATGCATTTTTGTTTAAAGGTTAATGTCTCTCAGTGGAATGGAGCTAGAGAGAGATTTGTGTGTGCGTTAATAGAATCTGAAGGATTTATAGAAGCCAATTTGATATCATAAATTTAGGTATTGTTCCTCTCAGTGATAGATATTATAAAACACAAATATTTCCTGATGATAGATTAAGGTGCTCTTGTGAATATTTTGCTGGGTTGCTAATCCTGGTGCTGTATTACTTTTACTGCATCTACCAAATAATGGCACATAAATGCAAGTAGAAATTGTCTCAGAAACAATACTGTATCCCCACACACTGTCGTTAATTATGAGGAACAATATTGTTGAAATGATTGTTTTAAGGTTTTCTTTGAGATGGTTGGGAAATGCTGTGGTTTTAGAATTCTGTGATTACATCTAATTAAATCATGTGTGAAGATAACCAGGTGTGTAATATTTTGAATCTTGTGGAATTTGTAATAAGTCAGATCTATTCTGGTTTCAGATAATAGTAAGTGGTGTTGCCAGCACCCCAGAAGATGTACGTGTGTACACTTCCTGCACATTGTTGGCTGCCAGTGCTCTTGAAAGTGAAGTAACATCAATCCAAGACAATGCCATTGAGGATTCTATTGAGTACTTGATGGAGAATGAGTTTATTCAAATACTTGAAGAGGATCGGGACGGAGATAAAAGTATTGTTTTCTGATAATTATATTTTATTGTTAGGCAAATGGTAATAGTCATGGTAGTTTCTAGTGTTCAAACAAACTTCCAGTTCTTCCTATTTGTAAAGTTGCGTTCTGCAGATTAGGTTTTAGAAACAATATCTTTATATTTGTTTTATTTATGCAATTCAACCTGCTTTTACATTAAGCTTTTATCAATTTAATGTAATCTTTCATTTCAGTTTAATTTTACTTAGTTTGTTTAATACCTTGTATCTGGTTATCAATTTGTGAACGTTCTAACTTGTTTTCAAAGCTGACTTATTGCTTTAATTTGTGCATTTGTAGACAAACAGTCATGGTTAACCTGTTTATTTTAAGTTCCAGATGTTCCTTCATAGATTATGTTCTTTCTGCCTTGATTGGGGAAAACCTTAAATCGAGGTTTTGTATCTATATTTACTCGGGGGATGGACACAGAACTGAGGCAAGACAACAGCGAGGTCATGGACCATATCTGGATTACTGAAGAGGAGGTGGTTGGTGGCTTGAGGGAGGTTAGGGTGGATAAGTCCCAAAGGCTTGACAAGGTGTTCTCTCAGAACTTGTAGCTAGTGAAGAAATTGTAGGGGCCCTGGCAGAGGTATTTAAGATATCCTTAACCACGGTGAGGTGCTGGAAGATTGGAGGATAGCTAATGTGGTCCTGTTGCTATAAGAATAAGTAGGAATCATGTTTAATATCAGTGACATGGTTAACGTCAGGGGATAAAAAAGAAAATAGTGAGGTAGAATACAGGGGTTCATTGTCCATTCAGAAATCTGATGGCAGAGGGGAACAAGCTGTTCCTAAAACATTGAGCTTGTGTTTTCAGGCTCCTGTACCACCTCCTTGATGGCAACAATGAGAAAAAGGCATTTCCTGAGTGTTGGGGGACTTTAAGGATGGATGCATTTTTAAGGCTTGTGACCGTGATTGAGCTGGCTGAGTTGGCGTCTTTCTGAAGCTTTTCTGGTCCTGTGCAGGATCCTTCCATAGCAGACAGTGATGCAACCAGTCAGAATGCACTGCATGGTACACCTGCATTGGTGACATACCAAGTTTTCTCAAACGTCTAATGAAATATAGCCACTGTCGTGCCTTCTTTATAATTGCATCCATACGTTGGGCCCAGGATAGATCCTCAGAGATGTTGACACCCAGCAACTAGAAGCTGCTCACCCTTTCCACTACTGATCCCTCTTGAGGACTGGTGTGTGTTCCCTCAACTTCCTCTTCCTGAAGTCCACAGTCTTTTCTTTGGTCCTACTGGTGGTCAGTGCAAGGTTGTTGTTGCAGCACTCAGTCGGCTGATCTATCTCACTCCTGTATTCCTCCTTGTCATCATTTGAGAATCTGTCAATAATAGTGTGTTGTTGGCGAATTTATAGATAGCTTTTGACCTGTGTCCAGCCACACAGTCATTGGTGTAGAGAGAATGGAGAAATGGGCTAAGCACACACCTCTGAGGTGCACTGGTGTTGATTGTCAGTGAGAAGGAGATGTTATTTCCAATCTGCACTGACTGTGGTCTTCCAATGAACTAGTCAAGGATCCAATTGCAGCGGGAGGTACAGAGACCCAGGTTTTGGAGCTTCTTGAGATTATAGGCCAGTGAGCCTGACATCAGTTGGGGGTAAATTATGGGAAGGCTGTCCAAGGAACATGATATATAAGTATTTGGATAGACAGGGATCTATTATGGATAGTCAGCATGGCTTTGTTACTGGTAAGTCATGTCTAAACAATCTTATTAAGTTTTTCGAGGAGGTTACCAGAAAATTGATGAAGGGAAAGGCAGTGTACATAGTTAACATGAAAGTTGCAAGGCCTTAGACTGTTCCCTCATGGGAGGCTGGTCCAGAAGATTCAGTCACTTGGCATTTGGATTCAAAATTTGACTTAGTGGGAGAAGCTAGAGATTGGTAGTAGATGGTTGCTTGTGACAAGTGGTGTTGCACAGGTATCAGTGGAGGGTCAGTTGTTTGTCATATTAATGATTTAGATGATAATGTGATAAACTGGATCAGAAAGAACTAGAGGTCATAAGTTAAGGGCGAATGGTGAAATATTTAAAGGGAAGCTGAGGGGGAGCTCCTTCACTTAGAGGGTGGTGCAAGTGTAGAATGAACAGCCAGCATTAAGTGGTGGATACAGGTTTGATTGTAACATTTAAAAGAAGTTTAGGTAAGTACGTGGATGTGAAGGTTGTAGAGGGCTACGGTCTAGGTGTGGATGGATAGATCTGGGCAGAATAACTGATCAGTTTGGTCTAGGTGGGCTGACAGGCCTGCTTCTGTGTTGTTCTGACTATTGTGTAGGAAATGGAATAGGGTGAAAATCTTCCTTTGGTTACTTCGGGGGTTGACTGTGCACCTGGTTAACTGCATTTTATTTTCTTCTCTCTGACTCTTCTGAAAGGGTACTCTGTTCATCGCTGGTGTCCTCAGCAGTTCTATACCTTGAACTATCTGCATTTATCATTTACAATCTATAATGTGTATGACAAGGGCAAGGCTAGCAGTTATTCTCCAGCCCTAACTACCATTGAGAAAATGGCAATGAGCTACTGCCTTCAACTGTGTGAAGGTATTCCCACAGTATTACTTGGTAGATAATTTCAGGGTCTTGTCCTATCAAAGGAATAGGATGTGATTTGGAAATAGTATTCTCATGCATTTGGTTTTTCTTGTCCTTCAAGGTCGTAGGAATTGTAAGTTTGAGTTTTGGCAGGTTGATGCAGTTGTATTTGATTCAGGGTATGCACTAGCATTGTAATGTCCTGCTAGTCGAGCAAGCAAATATTTAAAATGGTGGACTAGATACCAATCACATGGGTTGCTTGGTCCTGAATGATGCTGAGCTTAATGTATCCAAACTGCATTCATCCTGGCAAGTAAAGAGAATCATAGTACATCCCTTTGTTGCTTGTAGATGATGGAAAAGCTTTGAATCCCTGAATAGAGTACCTGTTTGTGATCATGTTATTGCCATTTATTAATATAGCTGATCAAATAAGTTTATGATCTGTGGTGACCCACAATATTCTTGTTAGTAATGCCATTGAATGTCAAGGGGAGGTGACTCAGGATGGTCACTGACTTGTAGTCTTAGTGTGTAAATATTATATTCACTAATTAGCCCAAGTTATAATGTGTGCTCTGTTTTATTCTAATATAATAGTCTTTAATAAGTTTAATTATTGCTTTTAGTTCAGTTGTATCGTCCCACACAACTGGGAGCAGCTACACTTGCCTCTTCCCTGTCTCCTCCTGATGCACTGAGAATTTTTGCAGACTTGCAAAAGGCAATGAAAGGATTTGTTTTGGAGAATGACCTTCATATTCTCTATCAGGTACATCATTTATTAGTCTCATTCAACATTCACCTTGTTCCATAGATGGAAGTCAGTGCTATATCCAATTATGTATTTCACGCTTTTGATATCATGCTGAAATGTAGAGCTCTTGCTGTGAGGGGTTTTTCGCAAGTTAATCCCTTGCCTTATGATGGATGGAGCAACTTTTGCAGGTCATCCCTAACTTATGTACTGCCTATGTAAAAGAGTTTGCAAGACCGGTAGGATGGATTTGCTGGCTGCTGTGGGCTGCAGGCATCTCCTACCATGTGGGAACTTGCAGCCACATTTCCAATTTGTAACTGGTCTGCTTTGAACAGCACATTTCCTTTTGCAACAGCAAATTCAGGTGCTATAGTCTTGACTAAAATTATATTTGAGAAATAGGCAATATATTTTTGAAACTGCTGTTATATTACTGTTGGGAGTGCACCGAGTAGTGCTGTGTTATCCAATTTTTGAAAAGAAACATTGGGTAGGATAATATTGGCAATAATGATGGCACTCAACTCATTGGAATTGCTCACAGGTTTCTGTGGGACTGTTGGCAGACATTGCTCTGATATAGCTTCTTTCTCAGCATCTGCCCAGTATTTATGAAAATTGTTAGAACAACTAGCATCAACATTTCCTTCAGCTAATCAGACTGAAGTATCTCTACTTGGACAATTTGTGCCTTAACCACTTTCCAGATTGAAGTGTAGTGCAATACTGCTCTAGAATCATGTGTTTTAAGGTTTCAAAGGTACATTTAATGTCAGAGAAATGTACACAATATACATACTGAAATGCTTTTTCTTCACAACCATCCACAAAAAAACAGAGGAATGCCCCCAAAGAACGAATGACAGTTAAATCTTAGAACCTCAAAGTCCTCCCCACCAGCTCCCCTCCCTCCCGCGTGTAAGCAACAGCAAAGCAACAATCCTCTCCCCACCAGCAAAAAAAGCATCGGCACCCACCACCGAGCACTCAAGTGTGCAGCATAAACACAGACTTGCAGTACCTCAAAGACTACTTGTTCACCTGGTATTCGACATACCACAGACTCTCTCACTAATGAGCGAGAAAGAGCTGTCTCCGTTTCACAGCAAGATGGGAGACATAAATGACTCCCTGGTTTACGATGTTAAAATTCTGTGTTTAAGTGGGTGAATTCAGATTGTGAGGTGTGTAACTCATTCTGAAATCTGTGGATCAGAATTCATGAAAATTAATTACTGCGTTCAGTCTTGCAGATTTTGCACATATCCTGGCATCTGCGCCTTTGGTAATGTCTTCGTGGGCCCAAATGTGGATACATTGTTGGGGAAACTCAGTGGACTAGGATGGAAGGATCTATGGATGGAAATGGAGAGTCAACGTTTGGAGCATCTTGACTTGAAACATTGACTGTCTGAGCTCTATAGATGCTGCCTGACCTGATGAGTTCTTTTGCACTTTTTGTGTTGCTCCAGATTCTAGTGTCTGCAGTCTTCTGTGTCTTCACATTGTTCATAGTTCAAATTTAATTGTCATTCAACCATACAAGAAATCCCATGAATACAGCCAAACGAAACAGTGTTACTCCGGGGCCAAGGTGCAAACCATAATACCAACAGTCACACAGCACAAAACATGTACAGCACATATAAAATAGCAAGTACATACGAGATATCAGTAAAATAGTCACACAAACAAATATAGTCCAAGACCCTGAGTCTGCGAATGTTGCAGAAATCTGCAGTCGAACACAATACAGCTTGTCTTCTGCGGAGTGAACACTAGGGGGCAGCACCAACTTCAGCCATTGGTGGAGCACACTGACTGAAACCTTTCTTCTGGGCGGTTGTAAACAGGTACCGCTGTGGCTTGAGGCCTAGTCCTCGCTACGGCCGAGGCCTTGCGGCTCCCCTGCTGTCCACCAGTAAATCAGTGAATTGGACTTGCAGCATTCCACATTAACAATGTCAACAGGGTCTTGAAATCACAAGGAAAGCCACTTAAACGATCACTTACTGTTAGACTGCACACCTTTGTGCACCGATGCCTCTGATGTAGACAGCATGATCTGCACCAAATCCAGTTCCTTCACTTACTCTGTCAATGAGCAACTTGCTGATGGGGTAGACCTGCGGTTCTTAATGTCAGGCAGGGTCTTGTAATAGTAAAAAAAATGTTTAAAAAGGGCAATAGCATGTTTGGTTGACTCTGTAGAAGCTGCTGCAATTGAACATGCTGCCATCTTACTGGAAGTCAAGATTGTTGGAGAAACCTTTTCTGCATTTCACCTCCAAGTCCCATTAAACTAATTGTTTTCACTATTTTGCATTCTGTTTTGAGCTTCTCTTATTTTGGGCTCATTGTCCTGCAGCTTGGGTGGAACCTACAATAACTCATTTTTTTCATCTGTTATTTCCATGGTTCTTCTGCTTTATTTCAACTTCGTACGGCCAGATTTGGGAACAGCTTCTTTCCAAACTGTGATAAGACTGCTGAGCGGATCCTGGCCTGGATTTGGGCCGTACCCTCCAAATATCCGGACCTGCATCTAGTTTTTTTGCACTACCTTACTTTCCATTTTTCTATTTTTTATTTATGATTTATAATTTAAATTTTTAATATTTACTATCGATTTGTAATCCAGGGAGCGAGAAGCACAGAATCAAATATCGCTACGATGATTGTACGTTCTAGTGTCAATTGTTTGGCGACAATAAAGAAAGTATAAAGAAGTACATTAATTTCCTATTGCAGCTTCCTAGGGAATCCTCGGGGACACCACCTTTGCTCTGAGTTTTTCTCTGATCCGGGTCTGTATTTCCATTTTAATATGAGACCAAAGCTTTATCCTGGGAAGATATGTTTATCTTTAAAAGAGGAGGGTGAGCTATCAAGACAGTTAAACCATGTAAACCACAATACATTTTCTGCTAAAGGCTGAGTTCCATCAACAAAGTGAGCTGCAGACTTTCGGCTTGTGATATTTTAAATGCAAACTCAATATACTGCAATGTTGTTGCAAATACTCAGCAACTTGTGCAACTTCTCTGAAGACAGATGAATGGTATTCATGTTTCAGGTGAATGGCTTTTAATCTGAAACTGCAGAATCCTCTGAGGAGATCTTTATATACCGTATGTTATTTTTTATGCTATTCCTTGGAAATGCTGTGCATAATATCTATGCTATTTTATATGTAAAGGCTGAGGACTGACCGCTCAGCAACAGAGAATCGGAATCAGATTAATTAATTAATGGAGAAGATCCTGAGAGGCAGGATTTATGAACATTTGGAGAGGTATAATATGATTAGGAATAGTCAGCATGGCTTTGTCAAGGGCAGGTTGTGCCTTACGAGCCTGATTGAATTTTTTGAGGATGTGACTAAACACATTGATGAAGGAAGAGCAGTAGATGTAGTGTATATGGATTTCAGCAAGGCATTTGATCAGGTTCCCCATGCAAGGCTAATTGAGAAAGTGAGGCATGGGATCCAAGGGGTCATTGCTTTGTGGATCCAGAACTGGCTTGCCCACAGAAGGCAAAGAGTGGTTGTAGATGGGTCATATTCTACATGGAGGCCGGTGACCAGTGGTGTGCCTCGGATCTGTTCTGGGCCCCTTACTCTTCGTGATTTTTATAAATGACCTGGATGAGGAAGTGAAGGGATGGGTTAGTAAGTTTGCTGACGACACAAAGGTTGGGGGTATTGTGGATAGTGTGGAGGGCTGTCAGAGGTTACAGTGGGACATTGATAGGATGCAAAACTGGGCTGAGAAGTGGCAGATGGAGTTCAACCCAGAAAAGTGTGAAGTGGTTCATTGTGGTAGGTCAGAGATGATGGCAGAATATAGTATTAATGGTAAGACTCTTGGCAGTGTGGAGGATCAGTGGGATCTTTGGGTCCGAGTCCATAGGAGGCTCAAAGCAGATGTGCAGGTTGACTCTGTGGTTAAGAAGTCATACAGTATATTGGCCTTCAATTGTGGAAATGAATTTAGGAGCCGAGAGGTAATATTGCAGCTATATAGGACCCTGGTCAGACCCCACTTGGAGTACTGTGCTCAGTTCTGGTCGCCTCACTACAGGAAGGATGTGGAAACCATAGAAAGGGTGCAGAGTAGATTTACAAGGATGTTGCCTGGATTGGGGAGCATGCCTTATGAAAACAGGTTGAATGAACTCGGACTTTTCTCCTTGGAGTGACGGAGGATGAGAGGTGACTTGATAGGTGTATAAGATGATGAGAGGCATTGATTGTGTAGATAGGCAGAGGCTTTTTCCCAGGGCTGAAATAGCTGCCACAAGAGGGCACGGGTTTAAGGTGCTGGGGAGTAGGTACAGAGGAGATGTCAGGGGTAAGTTTTTTACGCAGAGAGTGGTGAGTGTGTGGAATGGGCTGCTGGCAATGGTGGTGGAGGCGGTTACGATATTATCATCTAATAGGTACATGGAGCTTAGAAAAATAGAGGGCTATGGGTAGCCCTAGTAATTTCTAGGGTAGGGACTCTGAGATGCTCTTCCGCAAACCACTGTTGTAATATGTGGTTATTTGAGTTACTGCTGCCTTCCTGTCAGCTTGAACCAATCTGGCCATTCTCCTCAGACTCCCTCATTAACAAGGCACTTTTGCCCACAGAACTGCCACTCACTGGATGTTTTTTTGTTTATCGCACCATTCTCTGTAAACTCTAGAGACTGTTGTACGTGAAAACCACAGGAGATCAGCAGTTTCTGAGATACTCAAACCACCCTGTCAGATACCAACAACCATTCCAAATCACAACACATCGACACACTGAAGTGGATGGGCTACAGCAGCAGAAGACCATGAACATACACACAGTAGCCACTTTATTAGGTACAGGAGGTACTTAATAAAGTGGTCACTGAGTATATGTCAATGATTAATTAACCCATTCTGATATTTGGTATGAAGAACAGCTGAACGTCTTGACCATGTTTGCCTGCTTTTACTGCCACACAATTGGCTGATTAGATATTTGTATTAACCAGCAGGTGTATGGGTGTTCCTAATAAAGTGGCTACTGAGTGTGACACACACACACACACACACACACATATATATATAATATACACTCACAGTACAGTAGTTACTTTACAGTTGACCTACCTTGTGTGTTTAAGGCCACTTCTCTGAATTCGTAACTCTGTTTCAGATCTAGAAGTTCTTTAGGAGCATTACCATGATTTGACTGATGGTGTAATTCAAATTGTTTATCTACGGACTAAATAGATAAATGATATCTGCTGTTATTTATCAGTTAAAATAAAGCACTTTATTAATAGAAAGCTTTTAGTTGATGAATTACTGACATAGTTTTATCTTTCTCTGCTGAATTTAGATCACACCAGTCTATGAAGAATGGGTAACCATTGACTGGTATCAGTTCTTTTGCTTGTGGGAGAACTTGTCTGCCTCATTGAAGAGAGTAGCAGAGTTGGTGGGAATTGAAGAAGGATTCTTGGCCCGTTCAATTAAAGGAAAACTTATTCCAAAAACTGGCAAGCAGCACAGACAAATGGCCATCCACAAAAGGTATTAATCAAGTATTGACTTTTACTTATCTATTTGTTTCATCACTGTTTTATTTAATCTCCCTGTAAAATATGAATTCATGAAATTGAGGTATGAATTCATGAAATTTAATCTAGTTCTGGATTGCAATGATTCAAGAAAAAATAATATTCCTTCAGGCAACTGGATTTGAGCAATAAACATTAAAGATGTCCTGATCTCAGGAATTAAAAATCTCACTAAAAAGACATGATTAATATGAATATTGATGGTAGGACTATAATTTTGAAGGAAGTTCAAATCATCTTCTAATAGAAGCAACTAATGTGATTATAGCACTTGCTAACCATTTGTCAGATTCAGACAAGAAAAAATGAGGGATTGACACTTCAGAGACGTGTGGGTCAAGTATACATTAAGTTAACCTTTCAGAACCATTTGGAAAGTATTATGCTTTCCTAATTTGCATCAGTACACGTAACCTTAGTTCTATAATGGCTTCCTTTTTATTTCTACTAAACCATTTCCCATCTTCTTGATTTTCATTATTTGATTCCTGAAATTAGAATTATTCTGTAAACAGAGAATTTGGTTTGGCAAATGATTAATTGATACCTATAATTGCAGAGAAAGTCAATTTTCATTTCAAATGTAAGGCTGAGGAGATGTTTGTTATGCAGTTGGACTACAGAAAAAGGTTCTTTCCCCCACTACCATCTTACAAATAAAAAGAAATCCTAACGTATGAGGATAAATTGAGAATTGTTGAGAAACCCATTACTCTATCTATATTATGCTACTAGCTACAAGCAAATATACATATTTGATGGTGTTTGTTAAAAATGAAAAGTGATGAAAAATATGAAATGTCCTGTTCACATTTTTATGTCAGTTGAACTATGTTTGATCAGTGTTAAATATCCCATAGCATTAGTTTATATTTTTCCTTAATTAGTGACAAGAATAGATGATTACTGTTTACTTCCTTTCTGTTTGTAGCATCTTACTGTGCCCAAACAGACTCCTGTGTCTCAAAGTAGGGTTTTTTGAGTTTGTAACAAATAAGGTGCTTGGATTTCAAGATTCTAGTTTACTTATCACAAGTACATCAAGACATACAGTGAAATGTGTCATTTGCGTCGACAACCAGTACACACAAGGGTATGCTGGGGACAACCCGCAAGTGTCACCATGCATTCTTGTGCTAACAGCTTACCTACAATGCTTGGCAGAAGAACACAGGACACAACAAAACAGAACACAACAAGCAACAAAATAACAACAGCTAAACCAGCCCCTTTCCTCCTTGCACCCATGCACACACACAGTCCTGTAACCCCAAGACAGCCCATCTTTTTAGGCCTCCTTTGAGCAGATATTTAACGTACACGTGCAAAACATTGCTGCACAAGAGTGGGTTAATATTTGGGTTAACCTTTGACAATATTAGGTAATTAGCTTACCAATAGAAAACAAGGTTTTGGGATAGATTAGTCATCTTTGTCTGGATAGTCAGTAACTACTGTGATGGCATAGAGAAAAGTACCTGCTATTTGTAATATATAGTTGAAGTCAGAAGTTTACATACACCTTGGCCAAATACATTTAAACTCAGTTGCTTAAGTCCTAAAATTGCTTAAGGACAACAAAGTCAAGGTATTGAAGTGGCCATCACAAAGCCCTGACCTCAATCCGATAGAAAATATATGGGCAGAACTGAAAAAGCATGTGCGAGCAAGGAGGCCTACAAACCTGACTCAGTTACACCAGTTCTGTCTGGAGGAATGGAATAAAATTCCAGCAACTTACTGTGAGAAACTTGTGGAAGACTATCCAAAACGTTTGACCCAAGTTAAGCAATTTAAGGGCAATGCTACCAAATACTAACAAAGTGTATGTAAACTTCTGACCCACTGGGAAAGTGATGGAAGAAATAAAAGCTAAAATAAATCATTCTCTCTACTATTATTCTGACATTTCACATTCTTAAAATAAAGTAGTGATCCTAACTGACCTAAGACAGGGAATGTTTTCTAGGATTAAATGTCAGGAATTGTGAAAAAATGAGTTTAGATGTATTTGACTAAGGTGTATGTAAACTTCTGACTTCAACTGTATATTAGTAACCTGGATGAAGAAATCAAAATGCTAAATTTGCAGATGAGGCGAAGACTGAGGAGCTTAAAAAGCCTGCCAAGCTATTGAAATAAGTGACTAGGCAAAAATTGGTAGCTGGAATATAATATGGTAAATGTGGATGATGATTGAAAATGCAAGTTATTATTTAAATAGTGTGAGATTACAAAATTGGTGGCACTCAGGAATCTGAGGGGCCGTGAATATGAAGCATAAAGAGTTAGCATGTAGTGGCAGCAAGAAATTGGGCTAAAAGAATATCGGCCTTTAGTGTAAGAAATGTAGAGCTTTAATAAAACTTGCTGAAACTTTGCTTATGTGATTCCACATGGAATATATCACACAATTTTGGTTACCAAGGTGTGATTGCTTTGGAGACAGTGCAAAGATAAATTGGTTTATTATTGTTACATGTACTGGGGTACAGTGAAAAACTGTCTTGCATACCATTCATACAGATCCATTCATCTACAACAATGTATTGAGGTAAAACAATAATGGAGCAGAATCAAGTGTACAGAGAAGATGCAGTGTAGGTAGACAATATAGTGCAAGGGTATAACAGGTTGTCCGGGGAGGATAGCAGAAAGAGAGGTGATTTTATTGAAACATAAACAATTCTGAGGTGGATTGATGAAGTATCAATAATGAAGAATTGATATTGATTAAGAATAAGGGGCATAGTTACAGAACAAGGGATTGCCCAAGTTATTCAGATATGAGGAATATCTTCTGAGGGCTCAGAATTTTGGAATTCTCTAGATCAGAGAACAGCGGGGCCACAGTCTTTGAATATATTGAAGGCAATGTTTGATCATCAATTCAACTACAAAGGAGTAATTAACTATGGAGAGAGGGTGACAGAGTGGTGTTCAGCCCAGATAGGATCAGCTAAGAGCTTATTGAATGGTGAAGCTCAGGGGGTCACTTACCTATGACAGCACCGTTTTTTTTTGTTTTTAATACTTTTAATAAATAATAGCATTGGAATTAGTAACAGAGTAGAAATATTCTGGGGTGATGAAAATTGCCTGTGTGAACTGTGAATGAGAGAGATTAGAATGCCATCATGATTTAAAGTGTCTGAAAATAAGTGCTGTATTATTATAATCATAATTCTTGAAATATTGTAACAACTGTATTCTGCAATAGGACACTGAAGTTTATTCACTAAAGCCTATAAATTAGGAGGTGTCACAACATATCAAGTATTGGCTTGGTTTTTTGAATTTAAGGTTTCTTGAGACCATTGGCATCAATTGAAACTGTTAGTCAATTCTGTTGCTTAGCTTACATCTGCTGTTTAAAAAGAAAATACATCTGTATATATTTGAACTGAATGTTGAAACCGTGAAGCCGAGTAAGATGATATGTGGTAACAGTAAATGCAGTGCTGTGCTTGGACCATGATAATACGGGATTTCAGGAGGTGTCCTTTGTAAAAATTCTAAATCTTTATCTGAATTACTGTAAATCTGCATAAATAATTTTTATCTCTTCAACTATTCCAGGTTTTTTACCAGTCTTGTGTTACTAGACCTAATCAATGAAGTTCCTCTTGGAATTGTTGCGAAAAAATACCACTGTAGTCGAGGGCAGCTTCAGTCCCTGCAGCAATCTGCAGCATCTTATGCAGGTGAAGTGTAAAAATTGATTAAGAACAACTGAATTTAAACAAGATGCGCTACTTTGAAGGACTATATTAATTATTAATCAATGTTGTCTATGCAAGATTAGTTTCTTCATAGAGGCATGCTATTTTTTCTAAGGCTGTTTTGAAAACATTAAGATGTTAACGACTCTCATTACCTTATACAGGCATGGTAACCGTGTTCAGCAACAGGCTTGGTTGGCACAATATAGAAATGCTGCTCTCACAGTTTCAGAGCCGCCTTAGCTTTGGTGTTCAACGACAACTCTGTGATCTGGTGCGGATTTCCTTGCTGAATGCCCAGCGTGCACGAGCTTTGTATAATGCTGGATTTAGCACCATTTCTGAGCTTGCGCACGGGAACCCTGCTGATGTCGAAACAGCGCTGAGAAATGCAGTCCCATTTAAAAGGTATGGAATGAACTGAATGTTACTTTAAGGATTGAAGATCTATGAATTGATCTGTAAAACTCACACAAGGAATTGGTTTTGTGTAGGTTTGAGAATTATGTACGATGCAACATTACAATTTTTTCATGCATTGACATTGTATCAATACATTATCGTGACTATTCCTATTTCTCTACTTCACATTTCTACCTAAAAAATATTTGTTCAATTTATTAATGTAAAACTTTTATCACATTCCCATCCTTAAGAGACCTAACAATGTCACTTCTTAATCAATAATCACTTGATAGAATGTGCTGAGTTCTAGCTCTAGCCTGGCCTGTACAATTTTTCTAAAACAATCTATCCATTGAGTTATCTATCTAAAAAAAGCAATCTACAAGCTGTATTCAACATAGTTATAGTCATACTTTATTGATCCTGGGGGAAATTGGTTTTTGTTACAGTTGCACCATAAATAATAAATAGTAATAAAACCATAAATAGTTAAATAGTAATATGTAAATTATGCCAGGAAATAAGTCCAGGACCAGCCTATTGGCTCAGGGTGTTTACATTCTTCTTTAAATAAGGAGACCAATACAGGAGACCAACTCCTGATCATCATTTTTTTTGGCATTCCTCTGAGATTGAGGATGACTTGCTTTCACTTTGACTTTGTGAGTTCTGGGCTGACTAATATGGTCCTTGCAGCAGACAGGGCAGGTGAGTGGGTGATTTGTGAGGTGGTTTGCTCTTTCTGCTGCTTATGCAGTGCGCCTCTGTGATTGGTAGTATCAATCCATTAGCAATACTGAATGCTCTTCTGCATTTTAAGCTACTGTTGTGTATCAGTGGTTTCCAGGAGTCAGTAGGGATGTTACATTTTATCAGGAAAGCTTGACAGAGCTTGGAATAGAGCCCCTCTCTTGGGAGACTGGTGTGTGTGTGAGTGATGTGGCTGGTCAAATGTAGCTCAGTTCATGGTGCTGGCGGTGCTGCTGCAAGAGGATGCTAATGTCTTTCTAGTGAATCTGGGGGGTTTTGTAGAGGTGGCGTTGGTGGTATTTTGCAGTGCACACCTGCTCTCCTTCCATCTGGTACCCCCCAGTTGCAGAGGAAAGACCCACACTTGATAGAACATTGGTTTGAGTGCACTGAGTCAGTCCCTGGACTTGGCAATAATCTACATGTCCTGTCGAACTGGAGTACAGCCTTCCTACTTTTGACTTTGATTTCCTCTAACAAAAAAGCAATGTCAATCTGTCAGCTTTCCTAATTACTCACTGTACCTGTACACTGGTCTTTTGTAAATCATGCTCCTGAAAACTTGTGCTATCAGCTCTGACTACTTTAAGAATATTCTTTTTATTGGTTCTCACTTCAAAACTTCCCTACTTTATAAATGATGAATTTTCATCATCACATTTATAAACGAGAATCAGTGTAACACTGAGTTTGTTAAAATTGAAAATGATTCTTTTTACCTTTGTACAATTTGAAGATGGGCCTGATTTCCATTTTCTTGTTTTATTTCTGGAAGTTTTTGTTGTTTGATATTTCTAGAATGTAGTCTTTGTTTCCTACAGCTTCTGCCATACTTGAACAGTGTGATGTTTTATTGAAGAATGAATCTAATCACTGAACATTGACGAGCAGTTTGAATGCCATGTTGCTCCACTTCCTGTTATTCTACTTCCCATAGTGATTAAGATTCTTGCTTCTCCCTATCTGAACTCACTGACAACCAGTAGCTTCACTGAAATAAATAATTGAAATAATAACCTTTAAGTTTTAATTCCAAAGGTACATGTACAAGTTTTCTCCCAGCCGAAGTACGACAGACAGAATATTAGAAACCATAGAAACTACAGCACAGAAACAGGCCCTTTGGCCCTTCTTGGCTGTGCTGAACCATTTTCTGCCTAGTCCCACTGACCTGCACACAGACCATATCCCTCCATACACCTCCCATCCATGTATCTGTCCAATTTATTCTTAAATGTTAAAAAAGAACCCGCATTTACCACCTCGTCTGGCAGCTCATTCCATACTCCCACCACTCTCTGTGTGAAGAAACCCCCCCTAATGTTCCCTTTAAACTTTTCCCCTCTCACCCTTAACCCATGTCCTCTGGTTTTTTTCTCCCCTTGCCTCAGTGGATTCTTATGAATCAGTTTTCGTTATTTCAAAAATAAAACTTGCAATAATCCTCTTCCCGTGCTACCAACAAAATAAATGCCCTTTGCTTAAAAAACAAACTATAAGCTTGAGCAGAAGTTAATCAATAAAACATCTCATCTTTCCTCAGTTCTAGGAGAGCAGTGGATGAGACAGAGTATGAAGCTCAAGAGCGCAGGAAGACACGTTGTATATGGGCGACTGGAAGGAAAGGCCTATCTGAGGAAGAAGCTGCAGTGTTGATTGTACAAGAGGCCAGGAGTCATCTTCAACAAGATTTGGCTTCAATGGGCATTGAATGGAACCTCGAGCAGCTGTTGAATTCTAAAGAGCAAGAGGATGCTGAGAGCAATCAGGAGCATGATGATGCTGCCCTTGCAGGTCAAAAAATTGAGTCAGTTGGGAAGAATCTTGGACCTATGGAAGTTTCATTTGCTGAACCTTTGGAATGCATTGCTGGTAAATCTGAAATGACTTGTGAGAAGAATATAGAAAGCCTTGTTTCCAATAGGGAAATTACCAACAAGCAGCTGCCATATCACCTTTCCAAAGAAAATATTTGTACTGTAGTTGATGGGAATTGTAGGGCAACCTACATGAATCAATCAAATGTCAAACAACATGTTCAGAGTGACATAGTTGAAAGAAATATCATTGTGAGGGACTGTGTTCTGGACAAAAGTAATGATGTAAACCATGAAGAAAAGACTTTTGCCGAAAATACAGTTCAAACTTTGCACCAAATACAGTTGGAGAATGACTCAAGTCATCTAAAGAATGGAGAATGCATTGTTAATGAGAATAAACCAGACAATTCAAATGTTGTTGGCTTCAAGTCATCTCAACGGAATTCTCTGACAGGGGGATTTGATGAGAGTCTTCAACTGGATTCGCAAATTGAAAGGATTATAGAACGTGCTGCCGTAGTGTTGGCTCCATGTAAATGCCCACAAGAAGCTGAATGCAGAGTGCAAGTCCAAAATGTAACAGAAATAGATGAGCACTTAGTTAATACTGAAGCAAAAACAGACCAGTCTGATGGTGACATTCCAACTGAAAATAAGATGGCAAAAAATAAGCCTGTTGCAAGACAGAAAACTGTACATTTAACACATTCTAACACCAAAGCTGGAAAGAAGATGTCTTCTAACATGGTGAAATCCGTAGTGGTATCTCCCAAAAGTGTTCCAGCTCCATCCTCTCAAATATTTCACCCTGTACTGAAAGCCAATGATTTATCTTTAATAGATACTCAATTAGAGAACTTCATACTAGATTATAAGACACCATCTTCTGAAGAAGCTGTCCAAGCTGTTCAAATAGTTAATGGTGCAGAGAATAATACAAGTTCCAGTAGTGTAAAACTCAATTTTCAAGAACTTCTTGGCCATTCTATGACTGATAATGAGAAGACACTGAACATGAGTGACAGTCTGTTTGATAGTTTCATCGAACCTACCCCATATGATGACATGAATGAACTGGAATTTCTACCTGGACAAGAGTTTACACCTAAAGCAGATAGGCACACTTCATTTAGTCTGTTTGAAGAAGATGGAATTCAAGATCAAAATGATATGCAAACTCCTGAAGGAAATTTGCATTGGAATGATTTGTCATTTAATCCCTCAGACTTTAAAGATTTTAGCCCAAATACCTCAAAGGAGTTGCATGTCCTTAATCTAGATGGGAGTACCTCTGATATTGCTGATTGTGTTAGACTACAAGATGAAAAATGGCCGAATGATCAGATAAAGAACAAGCCAAAGCAAAGCATATTAATTAAGGAATTGCCTACACATCTGGGGGAAAATAAGATGCCGGATAGCAATACCTGGATGTGGTCAGACACTTCACTTGAGCTAAATTCAGGGATGAAAGATATACTAAATCAACCACCAGCTTCCCTAGGTCTGAGAGCTTCAGGTTTAAATGACCAAACCAACAGAGAAGAAACAAACCTGGAGAATGATCACTGTTTTGGACCATATACAAAATTTGATGGCATTCAGAACCATGCAACGGAAAGCTCTGATGTTCCAGACCAACAGCATACTCTGGTGTTGGATCAAACAGTGAAAACCCTTAATCAAGTGGCATTAAATCACAACAAGGAATTAGATGCTTTTAACCAGTCCCCGGTTTTGGAATTGGATGAGCAACCAGAATCCAGGTCGGATAGTCGGAATGAAGTTCCTCCAACACCTCCCAATGAACCTGTGACTCCAAAAATCAAAATGGGGTTGACTGCTGTGACAAATGAAAAATCAGAAGAAAAGTGTAAAAAGCAATCGTTGACTAAAATTACCCCCGTTTGCTTAACTCAAAATCCTGTTTTTGAAAAAGCAGAAACAGAGATTTCTCCATCTCATCATGTTGACTGTAGTTATGTGGTAAATTGTAGTGCTGATGCTCAAGGTTCTTTCATTGACGAAGGGTTTTTACTTCAACTGTCTCAAGACAATTTAGCATCCCCACCCGGGCCCTGCAGTGCAGAGGCGTTCACCATTATTGATGTGGCGGGTAGCCGAGTTCTTTTCCAGACATTCATAAAAGAATGGAAAAGTAAACGAAGATTTGCACTAGCTGCTGCGTGTGAGAAAAAGGAATGTGTTCTGTCACCCAGCTCAGAGATAGGTGGAAGATTCAGACAAGGTTAGTAAAGCTTCAAAGGAAGTTGTGCATGTGCCATTATACTGTATAGTAGAGGGTCGCTTAGTTGCACACGATCTGATATCTATAGCCTTAACTAATAGTATAATTTATTTTGTATTAAATTTAAATCAATTGTGTGTCATGTCTCTGTCTACATAAAACTTTTGACTTCTGCTGGAATGGCTTTGTTGAAAAACTACTAATTTCTCTGGCTGGAAGGAACCCTGTTCTGGAATCCAAGTGAATACTTTTTATGCAATCACGCCCTGACCATAAGACATAGGAGCAGAATTAGGCCTTTCAGTCCATCGAGCCTGGTCCGCCATTCCATCATGGCTGACCCCAGATCCCACTCAACCCCACACACCTGCCTTCTCGCCATGTCCTTTGATGCCCTGACCGATCAGGAAACAATCAATTTCCAGCTAAATATATGCACAGACTTGGCCTCCACTACAGTCTGTAGCACAGCATTCCACAGATTTACTACTCTCTGGCTAAAAAAAAAATTCCTCCTTACCACTGTTCTAAAGGGTCACCCCTCAATCTTGAGGCTGTGCCCTCCAGTTCTGGATACCCCCACCAAAGAAAACATCTTCTCCACATCCACCCTATCTAGTTCTTGCAAAGTGCGGTAGGTTTCAATGGGATCCCCCCCGCCCACATTCTTCTAAACTCCAGTGAGTACAGACCCAAAGCTGCCAAATGCTCCTCATACAGTGGTGCTAGAAAGTTTATGAACTCGGTAGAATTTTCTCTATTACTATATATTACTATTCTATTTGCTGTTGTGTGTTGGGCAGCAGGCTGAGGGTAGCAGACACCAACAGAATCAACAAACTTATTTGTAAGGCCAGTGATGTTGTGGGGATGGAACTGGACTCTCTGACGGTGGTGTCTGAAAAGAGGATGCTGTCCAAGTTGCATGCCATCTTGGTCAATGTCTCCCATCCACTATATAATGTACTGGATGGGCACAGGAGTACATTCAGCCAGAGACTCATTCCACCGAGATGCAGCACAGAGCGTCATAGGAAGTCATTCCTGCCTGTGGCCATCAAACTTTACAACTCCTCCCTTGGAGGGTCAGATACCCTTTGCCGATAGGCTGGTCCTGGACTTATTTCATAATTTACTGGCATAAGTTACATATTACTATTTAACTATCTATGGTTCTATTACTATTTATTATTTAATATGATAAATATAATAATATGTAATGAAAACCAATTTCCCCCTGGGATCAATAAAGTATGACTATAAATACAGTATGACCTAAAATGTGATCAGATCTTCATCTTATTCCTAAAACAAGATAAAGAGAACCCAATTAAATAAATAACACATAAGCATTACACTTGTTCATTTACTTATTGAGAAAAATGATCCAATATTACAAATATTTGTTGGAAATGTGTCCACTATAAGAAAAATACTGAACAAGAATGGTGTTCATGGAAGGACACCATGGAGGAAACCACTGCTCTCCAAAAAAAAGTCTCAAGTTTGCAAAAAACCACTTGGATATTCTACAATGCTTCTGTTCTGTGGACAGGCAAGACAAAAGTAGAACCTGTTAACTCAAAACATTGCTATGTTTGGAGGAAAAAGGGCACTGCATACCAACACCAAAACCTCATCCCAACTGTGAAGCATAGTGGAAGGAGCATCATAGTTTGGGGCTGCTTTGCTACCCCAGGGCCTGGACAGCTTGCAATCGTTGAGGGAACAATAAACTCAAAATTGTATCAAGACATTTTACAAGAGAATGTCACGGTTAACAGTGTGTCACCTGAAGCTTAATAGAAGTTTGATAATACAACAAGACAATGATCCGAAACACAAAGAGTAAATCAACAGCAGAATTGTTTAAAAAGAAAAAAATCACGTTTTGGAATGGCTGAGTCAAAGTCTTGACCTTAAACCTATAGAAGTCTTGTGGAAGGGCCTGAGGCAAGCAGTTCATACAAGGAAGCCCACCAACATCCCAGAGTTGAAGCACTTTTGTAAGGAGAAATGGCCTAAAATTCCTCCAAGCCGATGTGCAGGACTAATCAACAGATACTGGAAATGTTTGTTGAAGTTATTGCTGTACAAGGGAGTCACACCAGTTATTGAAAGCAAAGATTCACATAGTTTTTCCAACAAATCCGTGTAATATTGGATCATTTTTCTCAATAAATAAGTGAACAAGAATGATGTGTTTTTGTGTTATTTTTTTAATTGGGTTCCCTTTATCTAATTTTAAGATGTGTGGAGATCTGATCACAGTTTAGGTCATATTTATGCAGAAATAGAGAAAATTCAATAGGTTTACAAACATTCTAGCACCACTATATGTTAACCCCTTTGTTTCCAGAATCATCCTTGTGAACCTCCTCCGGACTCTGTCCGATGACGACACATCCTTTCTGAGATATGGGGCCGAAAACTTGACAATACTCCAAGTGCGGCCTGACTAGAGTCTTACAAAGCCCTCAGCATTACCTCCTTGCTTTTAAATTCTATTCCCCTTGAAATAAATGCCAACATTACATTTGCCTTCTTTATTACAGACTCAACCTGTGAAGTAACCTTCTGGGAGTCTTTCACGAGGATTACTAAGTCCCTCTTCACCTCTGATATTTGACCTTCTCCCGATTTGGATAATGGTCTGCACTATTGTTCCTTTTACCAAAATACATTATCATACATTTCCCAACACTGTATTCTATCTGCCACCTTTTTGCCCATTCTTCCAATTTGTCTTAAGTCCTGCTGCACTTGCATTGCTTCCTCAGCGCTACCTACCCCTCCACTTATCTTTGTATCATCAGCAAACTTTGCCACAAAGCCATCATTTCCATTATCCAAATCAATGACAAACAATTTGAAAAGTAGTGGTCCCAATACTGACCTTGAGGAACACCACTAGTTCCTGGCAGTCAACCAGAGAAGACCCTTTTATTCTCACAGCCTGCCTCCTGCCTGTCAGCCATTCCATGTCCAAGCCTGTATCTTTCCTGTAATGTCACAGGATTTTATTTGTTAAGCAGTCTCATGTGTGGCACCTTATCAAATGCCTTCTGAAAATCCAAGTAAATGACATCCACTGCCTCTCCTTTGTCCACTCTGCTTGTTACTTCCTCAAAGAACTCCAACAGATTTGTCAGACAAGAAACCATGTTGCCTTTGGATTATTTAATCTTTAGTTTCCAAGCACCCTGAAGCCTCATCCTTAATAATAGACTCCAACACTTTCCCAATCAGTGAGGTTAGGCTACCTGGCCCACAATTTCCTTTCCGTTGCTTTCCTCCCTTTTTAAAGAGTGGAGTGACATTTGCAATCTTCCAGTCCTCTGGAACCATGCCAAAATCAAGTGATTCTTGAAAGCTCATGACCAATGCATCCGTTATATCTTCAGCAACCTCTCATAGACTCTGGGATGTGGTCCATATGGTCCAGGTGACTTATCCACCTTAAGACCTTTGAGTTTGCCTAGTACTTTTTCCTTTGTAATAGAAATGGCACTTACTCTTGCTCCCTGACACTCTTGGACCTCTGCTAGTGTGTTCCACAGTGAAGACTGATGCAAAGTAACCTTTAAATTCATCTGCCATTTCTTTGTCTCCTATTACTACCTCACCAGCATCATTTTCCAGTGGTTCACTATCAACTCTCTCCTTTTTACTCTTTATATAACTGAAAAAAGCTTTAACTTTCCTGCTTTATATCATTGGCCAGATTTCTGTCATATTTCATCTTTCCCCTTTTTATAGCTTTTTTAATTGCCTGTTGTTGGATTTACAAAGCTTCTCAATCATCCAACTTCTCACTCACTTTTGCTACCTTATATTTCCTTTCCTTAGCTTTTATGCAGCCCTTAACTTCCTTTGTCAGTCACAGTTGGCATTTGAGAACAACTTCTTCTGTAGGACATATCTACCCTGCACCTTGTGAACTAATCCCAGAAACTTCAGCTATCTCTGTTCTGCCGTCATCCCCGCCAGTATCCTCCTCCAATCCACCTGGGAAAGTTCCTCTCTCATGCCTCTGTAATTCCCTTTATTCCATTGCAATACTGATAGATGTGATTTATGCTTCTCCCTCTCAAATTGCAGTATGAATTCAATCATATTATGATCACTGCCTCCTAAGGGTTCCTTTACATTAAGCTCCCTAATAGGATCTAGGTTATTACACAACACCTAACCTTAAAAGAGCATCCACTAATGAGATATGTTGTTGAAGTAGCATCTAAATTACCCAGCAGTTAATCCAGAGAGTTGAACAAATGGTCTGGAGCCAGAGTTCAATTCCCAGTTGTGTAAATTAAATTCAATTAATAGTTTGAAATTAAACAAAAGTGAGTAATTGGTAACAATGAAATTGCATATATCATCAAGTTCACCAATGGTTTCAAGGGAGGAAATTTACGATCCTTGGTGATTTTGGTATTTATGTAACTTCAGATTGACCAACACGGTTGATTCTTACATGCTTTCAAAGTTACACAACATCCTGATATAGAAGTATTTTGCTGTTTATTCATTGTTGCTGGGACCAAATCTGATACTTCCTAATTGCATTAAAGAAGTATCTTCTTCAGAAGGACTGCAGCCGTTCAAGATGTGGGTCACTACAATCTTCTCAAACAATTTGCGATGGGTAAAAAATGTAATTGGCAGTTACAGACTGGAAAATGTGACATTTTCATATTTTTCTCATCCTGTGACAACCATGGTTACCCATGGAATGCAAACATAGTGACAATCTTCCGTCCTTGGACTCACTTTACACCGCACGCTGTCGGAGCAATGCTGCCAGGATAATCAAGGACACGACCCACCCAGCCAACACACTTTTCGTCCCTCTTCCCTCCGGGAGAAGGCTCAGGAGCTTGAAGACTCGTATGGCCAGATTTGGGAACAGCTTCTTTCCAACTGTGATAAGACTGCTGAACGGATCCTGACCCAGATCTGGGCCATACCCTCCAAATATCTGGACCTGCCTCTCGGTTTTTTTGCACTACCTTACTTTCTATTTTTCTATTTATGATTTATAATTTAAATTTTTAATATTTACTATCGATTTGTAATCCAGGGAGCGGGAAGCGCAGAATCAAATATTGCCATGATAATTGTACGTTCTAGTATCAATTGTTTGGCGACAATAAAGTATAAATTTAAGTCTGTTTTGTGGGGACTAGAATCAGTTAACCCATCTCACTCACATTGAGACCCTTTTTGCCAGATGACTTTCACCTCTCTGCATATCTAAGCTGATGTTTTGTTGGGCTTGTGTCCAAATCCTCTCGCAATTTACTCCTGAGTAATTAAAAAAAAGTTTTAAATCTAGTGTTTTATTTGGAGAAGGATTTGCAAATGTGAAACAGATTCAGCTGTTGATTGCAAATGTCAGCTGACCTTAAACTCTCAAACAACCATGCAAACTCTGGTTGTTTTCTATTTGGATTAAAACATTAAATCTGGTATTTTATTTTTGAGAATAAAGTGTGTTCTTATGGGTGGAAGTTTATTTATTTCACTTTTCTAATCCCTTCATCTATTTTCTAGCCCAGACTACAAAGATTCAAGCCAAAGCCAATGGCTTAGAAGTGAGCAGTCACAAAGACCTTATATTGATTGGATTGTGTGTATCTTGGGGAGGGAAGGATGCTTATTACATCTCCTTGCAGGATGGTCAGCAAAACACTGGTAAGAAAAGCTTAATTCAGTCAATATCAGACCCGAAAATCCATCCTTCTGAACCAATTGTTTGGAGTTTCATCTCCCTCAGCAAGCAATTTTAACTGAATTAGGTGGAGGACCTGAATGTAACTTATGACTATGCGTACAAATGTAATTATTTATATTTAACATATTTGTTGTCATGCAACTTCCTGTGGGAAATGCTTCCGGTTATTGCCCATCTTTAACTCATTTTATATTTTTTAAAGGAGACTTAAGCAACAGTTTGGCTCCTCCGCCTCTAGACCCTGACCTTTCTGTGAAAGAGCGGCTCCTCCATGTGCGTTCATGCTTGGAGCAAGGTGGACTTACTGAAGAACGACGTTCAATTATAACATATGACTTTAAGCAACACTATAAAATTCTCCTTCAAGCCTGCAACATCTCCATGGAAGGCAATTATGAAGATCCAAAGGTAGTAATTGCATTTTGCTGAAACCCTGAGTCACTTTTGAGGAATTACTTAAACTTGAACTATTGCTTGCCATTTTGAAAAAAAATCTTGTGGTAAATTTGTGTTGTGTTTAGGTTGCTTGTTGGCTGCTGGATCCTGGTTCCAAAGAGAGGACCCTCCATAATATGGTGACCAACTTTCTCCCTCAGCAACTTGCACTGTTAGAAGGGGTGAAAACAAGTCAAGGCATTCAGAGTCTTGGGCTGGATGTGCAAGCAGATGTCTCAGGCCGTCACAGAGCCTCCATCGAGTCTGTGCTAGTCTTTAATGTAATGAATCAACTTAATATTCTACTTCAGAAAGAAAATCTGCAAGGTGAGTCTGCAAGTTTGGGTCTTTATTCTTTGGAACATAGAAGGTTGAGGGGGGACTTGATAGAGGAATTTAAAATTATGAGAGGGATAGATAGAGTTGACGTGGCTAGGCTTTTTCCATTGAGAGTGGGGGAGATTCAAACAAGAGGACATGAGTTGAGAGTTAAAGAGCAAAAGTTTAGGGGTAATATGAGGGGGAACTTCTTTACTCAGAGAGTGGTGGCTGTGTGGAACGAGCTTCCAGCAGAAGTAGTTGAGGCAGGTTCGATGTTGTCGTTTAAAGTTAAATTGGATAGCTATATGGACAGGAAAGGAACGGAGGGTTATGGGCTAAGTGCAGGTCGGTGGGACTAGGTGAGAGTAAGAGTTCGGCACGGACTAGAAAGGCCGAGATGGCCTGTTTCCGTGCTGTAATTGTTATATGGTTATAAGTTTTGTTGTAAATATAAACCAGTAGATGGATGATTTGAGTTATTGTGCATCTTGGTTTTTTTACATGTCTCCTTTAGGATGGATGGGGTTTGTTTAGGATGGATTAGAACAACCTGAAAGGCACAGGATAAAAATCTGTCTAAGTGAGATCAGCACCTTCCCTGCACTCTATATGTGCAATGGTCATAGTGTCATACAGCATGGAAATGAGCTCTTCATCCAATTGGTCCCATGCTGACAAAGATTCACATCTAAGCTGGTCCATTTGCATTTTATAGGCATGAGTGTATATTTGTTGACGCTGGATGTCTTGTGTCTGTGCAATACAAAACTATTCAAATATTTCATTTGAATTCTTCATGAACTAAATGCAAATGATGTATTAGTCATTCTTTTTAACAATGATTTAAAAACTTTTTAAATTGTGTAGGGGGTAGGGAAGGGTTGCAGCTCAGTGAGGAAGGACCTCCTCCCCCCCCCCCCCCGTGTTAGGCTTTACTGACATGTTACCTTCTCTACTCTGTTACAGACGTGTTTTGCAATGTTGAAATGAAGACCCAATATTGTCTGGCATTGCTGGAGATGAATGGGATAGGATTCAGTACCGCTGAGTGCGAGAGCCAGAAATATATAATGCAGGCTAAACTTGCAGACATTGAAGAACAAGCTTATCAGCTAGTGGGACACAGTTTCTCTCTGACCAGCCCAGATGACATTGCAAAGGTAAGATTTTAACATATATCCACAGACTTTTCTGTTTGAATCGGGTTGAGTATTAAACCTTTTCACTTAAAATGTTATCATTTCAGACTGACTATTTTTTCCTTATTGGCTATAGGCTAAATTATTCAAATGCTACTGTTTTTTTAGCATTAGATTTACATCCCAATGCTTTAGGCAAAAAAATTTGCTTTCATATCTCTGTTGAAACTGCATATTGAAGGAAAATTAGATTTGCTGCCCTGCCATTGAGGAATTCCTGCAACCCTTGTGTTGAATATGCTACTAGGTAAAAAAATTCAGGATTTTCAATCACTGACAATCAAGCATTGGATGTATACTTCCAGACGAGGGTATGGTAAAGAACGTGCTGAATTGTGACATATGGGAACAGGTAAAGATATTTAGATCTTTAAATTTAGCCATTTTCTAGACCGAAACTAACCATTTTCCTCTATTCAGTGAGATAGTGGGTAATAGAACATTGAACATAGGACAACAGAGCGAAGTATAGGCCCTTTGGCCCACGATGTTGAGCTGACTTTTTACCAACCCCGAGATAAATCTAACCCTTCTCCCTCACGTCCTCCATTTTTCTTTCACCTTATGACAGTCTAAGGAGTCTGTTAAATATTCCTAATGTATTTGTCTACACCACCATCCCTGGCAGTGCATTTCACGCTCTTACCACACTCTGTGTACATATACGATGGGTGATTGATATGTTCGTGGCCTAAGGTAGAAGGAGTCAATTTTAGAAAACCTAACACATTTATTTTTCAACATTGTCTCCTCCTACATGTATGCACTTAGTCCAGCAGTCGTGGAGCATACGGATCTTGGACCTCCAGATAGTGTGTGATTGGATGATTGATAAGTTCGTGGCCTAGGATAGAAGGAGATGAGTTATACAGCTCTCGTTACATGCACACGCAGGTCAACTCTTTGAATGATTATGCCAGAAGTTAAAAGTTAATAACTCATCTCCTTCTGCCTTAGGGCATGAACTTATCAATCACTCCTCGTATGTATGCATGTATGTATGTGTGTGTGTATATACATACATACATACACACACACACACACACACACACACACACACACACACACACACACACACACTAATTCCTCTGATGTCACCCCACCTTACTTTCCTCCAATCACTTTAAAATTATGCCACCTTATATTAAGCATTGCACCCTGGGAAAAAGGGTCTGGCTGTCCACTCCAACTATGCTTCTTATCATCTTGTACACCTCTATCAAGTCCATAAGACATAGGAGCAGAATTAGGCCATTCAGCCCATCGAGTCTGCTCCGCCATTCCATCATGGCTGATCCCAGATCCCAATCAACCCCATACACCCTCCTTTTCGCCATATCCTTTGATGCCCTGACAGACCAGGAAACGATCAACTTCCGCCTTAAATATATGTACAGAGTTGGTCTCCACCGCAGTCTGTGGCAGAGCATTTCACAGAGTTGCTACGCTCTGGCTAAAAAAATTACTCTTTACTTCTGTTTTAAAGGGTGGCCCCTCAATTTTAAGGGTGTATCCTCTAGTTCTGGATACCCCCACCAGAGCAAGCATCCTCTCCACATCCATCACTATCTAGTCGGCCAGCTGGTGGCGCAGTGAGATCAGCGCCGGACTCCGGAGCAAAGGTTCCCGAGTTCGAATCCAGGTCGGGCCACCCCCGAGCATGCTTTCCTTCCGTGTCGGGTTGAGTGTCGAGCTAACCACTCGGCCTTGTAAAAAAATACAAGGGTCGTTCATAATGTGACCCAGTTAATCCTGACACCACGTGCCAGACAAGAATGGCTGAATATCTGGTACGACACGCAAAAAAAAAACTATCTAATCCCCCTACATTCTTCTAAATTCTAGTGAGTACAGGCCCGAAGCTGCCAAACGTTCCTCATATGCTAACCCCTTCATTCTCAGAATCACCCTCGTGTACCTCCTCTGGACTCTCTCCAATGACAACACATTCTTTCTGAGATATGGGGCCCAAAACTCTCAATACTCCAAGTGCGGTCTGACTAGTGTCTTACAAAGGCTCAGCATTATCTCCTTGCAGACTCAACCTGTAAATTAACCTTCTGGGATAAATGCACCTCTAACGTTTGAATTTTCTTCCCATTTAGATAATAGTCCACACTATTGTTCCTTTTACCAAAATGCATTATCATACATTTCCCAGTGCTGTATTCCATCTGCCACTTTTTTGCCCATTCTTCCAATTTGTCTTAAGTTCTGCTGCGATCACATTGCTTCCTCGACACTACCTACTCCTCCACCTATCTTCATATCATTTGCAAACTTTGCCACAAAGCCATCAATTCCATTATCCAAATCATTGACAAACAATGTGAAAAGCAGTGGCCCCAATACTGACCCCTGAGGAACACCACTAGTCACTGGCAGCCAACTGGGTAAGTCCCCATTATTCCCACTCACTGGCCCCGCCTGTCAGCCAATAGGCCATCCATGCTTATATCTTTCCTGTACTGCCATAGGATTTTATCTTGTTAAGCACCTCTCATCCTCCTTCACTCTTAAGAGAGAAGCCTTAGCTTGCTTAATCTTTCCACATGCGACGTGTTCTCTAATCCAGGCAGCATTTTGGTAAATCTCTACTGCACCCTCTCTAAAGCTTTCACATCCAGCACTTATCATAATACTCCAAGTGAGGTCTAACTACAGTTGCAACATCTCACCTTTCACCATTAACCCATAACCTCTGGTTGTAGTCCCACTCAACCTCAGTGGAAAAAGCCTACTTGCATTTACTCTATCTATAATCCTACATAACTTTATATACCTCTATCAAATCTCTCTCAATCTTCTATGTTCTAAAGAATGCAGTCCTACCCGATTCAGTCTTTCCTTAAAACTCATGTTCTCCAGACCTGGCAACATCTTTGTAAATTTTCTGTGTACTCTTTCAACCTTGTTTACATCTTTCCCGTAGATGGGTGACCAAAACTGCAGACAATACTACAAATTAGGCCTTACCAACGCCTTGTATAATTTCAACATAACATCCCATCTCCTGTACTCAATACAGTGATTTATGTAGGCCAAAGTGCCAAAAGCTTCTTTATGACCTCTGATGCCACTTTAAATGAATTATGGATGTACCTTCCCAGATCCCTTTGTTCTACCGCACTCCTCAGTGTTGTACCATTCACTGTGTAAGACCTACCTTGGTTGGTCCTGCTGACGTGCAAAAACCTTGCACTTGTTTGCATTAAATTCCACCTGCCATTTCTCAGCTCATTTCTCCAGCTGATGTCGATCGCTCTGCAAGCTGTGATGGGCTTCCTCACTGTCTGCTACACCCCTAATCTTAGTGTCATCTGCAAACTTGCTGATCAGTTAACCACATTATCATCCCAATCTTTGATATATATGACAAACAACAAAGGACCCAGCACTGATCTCTGCGACACATCACTAGTCACCAGCCTCCAGTCAGAGAGGCAACCTTCTGCTACCATCTCTGGCTTCTCCCACAAAACCAATGTCTTATCCAATTCACTACCTCATCCTGAATGACGAGCAACTGAACCTTCTTGACCAGCTTCTCTTGCGGAACCTTGTCAGGTGCCTTACTAAAGTCCGTGTATACAGTATCCACTGCCTTGCCTTCATCCACTTTCCTGGTAACTTCCTTGAAAAGCTATAAGATTGGTTAGACATGACCGACCATGCACGAAGCCCTGCTGACTATCCTTAATCAATCTATGTTTATCCAAATGCTTATACCTCCGGTCCCTTAGAATGCCTTCCAATAACTTTCCCACAACTGATGTCAGACTCACCCGCCTATAGTTTCCTGGTTTATGTTGAGAGTAGTTTTTAAATAGTGGAAAAACATTGGCTGTCCTTCATTTAGGTATCTCTCTTGTTGCTAAAGATCTTTTAATCATCTATGCTAGGGCCCAGCAATTTCTGCGCTTGCCTCCCGTATGGCCCAAGGGAACAGTTTGTCAGGCCCTGGGGATTTATCCACTCTGATTTGCTGTAGGATAGCAAACACCCCCTCCTCTGTAATCAGAACAAGGTCCATGAAGTTGATGCTCCTTTGCCTCACTTCCATGGACTCTGTATCCATCTCCTGAGTAAATACAGATACAAAGAATTCACTTAAGATCTCTCCCATCTGTTTTGGCTCCACACATGGATTACCATTCTGGTCTTTGAAAGGACCAATTTTGTCCTGTGCAATCCTTTTGCTCTGAACATTTCTGTAGAATCCCTTAGGATTCTCCTTCACCTTGTCTGCCACAGCAACCTCATGCCTTCTTTTAGATTAGATTCAACTTTATTGTCATTGTGCTGAGTACAGATACAAAGCCAATGAAATGCATTTAGCATCTGACCAGAAATGAAAAGAATAGTGTTATTTACAAAATAACTGCAAATAAAAAAAGGTGCTACAGCACACAAATATAAAAGTACTGAGACAGTACAATATGGGTGCAATACTGCTTAGCGCTGTGATGTGAGGTTCAGTAGAGTCACAGCCTCAGGGAAGAAGCTCTTCCTGTGCCTGCTGGTGCAGGAGCGGAGGCTCCTGTAGCGCCTACCGGATGGGAGGAGAGTAAAACCCTCCTGATTACATTCTGACGTGTTCTCTTGCATTTTTTGAACTCCATAACCACTTCATTTATTCCTACGTGCTATGCACTCCATTTTTTTTCTTCTCTTAACCAGGGTCTCAATATCTCTTAAGAAACAAGGTTCCCCACACTTATCTTTGCCTTTTATTCTGACAGGCACATATAAGCTTTGTACCCTTAAAATTTCACTTTTGAAGGCCTCCCACTTTCCAAGTACCCCTTTGCCAGAAAACAACCTGTCCCAATCCACTCTTGCCAGATAATTTCCAATTCCATCAGAATTGGCCTTTCTCCAGTTTAGAATCTTAACCCACGGATCAGACCTGTCTTTTTGCATATTGACTTGAAAGCCTTGTTTAAATCTCCTTTTTGATTTTTGAATTCCAGGCAAGTTCCAATTGATGTATCCACTAGAATAATAATTTAAAAAAATTATGTCTACAGTATTTTGGTCACTTTCCATCACCTTTTGTGCACTAGAACAATTGTACTTCACGGAAAATGTTCTGACTGAAAGGAATTTTCTTTGTTATTTTATTGTCCTTGACCCTGATTCAATATTAGCTCCTGTATATCAGGCAGTTTAGTCTCTTGACCTCTCTAAGTACTGATACAAAGTTGTTTTTATTTTTACTTTTCAGACTCTTGCTCTGTTTTGAATTTTGGAGGGAAATAAACAGTCAACAGTTTGGGCTGAGACCCTCGGTTGAAAACATCGACTGTTTATTCTCCTTTATGGATGCTGTCTGACTTGCTGAGTTCCTCCAGCATTTTGTGCGTTGCTCCAGGCTTCCAGCATCTGCAGAATCTCTTGTGTGTCTGTTTTTGTAAATTTTGTATTGCTCCTTTGCCAAGACCAATCATGAGCCCTTGATTGCCTATGTCATACGCAATGGCACATAACGATAATGATTGCTCCTCACACCTTTAATCAGCAACAACTCATTAGTAAGTGGATGCCTTGCCCTTGGGTGTTTAAACTGGTTCTGTGTCACAATGTTCTGCTTTGAAACTCCCATTGAACCTGTGTCATTTTACCTTTGAACAGGTTTACCAGTTTTTATTTGGGTTTCTTTCCTATTGCATAGCAAGTAGCATTGTCTAAATCGAGGCTTTTGTGAAGTTTTGTACTTCTCTGCTTTGAACTTAACAATTTCTGATATATTTTGACTAAATGATCATGCACGGTTGGGCTGTTAATTAAATCTGGCCATGACGGATGCTGCTGCCTTTGGATTTAGGAGCTCCTTGCAAGTTGCTGAACTATATTTTGAAATTGCTTTTGGAAAGCAAGAGATGAGATGCTCATCATAGGAAGCCCAGCTTCAAACATGCTTTGATGTCGCCAGACAGGGTTTACTGATTTTAATACAGTCAAATATCAAGAGGATGTGGTTGGAGTTTATTATTGGAGATGGCTATCACCTGCCACATGCCTGGCATGATAATTTCAATCAGTAGTTCAAGCTGAACACTTTCTAGTTTTAATATATGAAAAACCATGGTGTTATCTGTGTAGCAGCAGATAAAGTGAAACATTGTAGTCAGCAAGAAACATCCTTATGATGGAATGAACATCATTGATGAGGGAATTGCAGACGGTTGTTCTTAAGACACTGTCTTGAGAAACTCTTGTCACTGATACCGATAGCCGTCAAGAACATATTGTCACTGTAGTAGGCAGGACTCTAGTCAGTGAAAGGTCTGTTCCTTATTCTTACTAACTAGTTTTCTTTCAGTTCTCCAGAGCCACATTTGTTCTAGCACTGTTGGACAATCACTCTCACCTCACCCCATGTAATGAGAGGGCTAAAATAAACAGATCTTAATTGCTTGGAATGGAGCTGTCCATTCACCTTCTCGTAATGAACAAGTGTGTTCGTTAAAAAGATAAAGTACAGCATAAGGTCTTGATTTTATGATCCATGGAATATTGAAGTATACAAATGTACTGTAAGCCATTAAGAATATGTGATAGCGTAGTTCCTTTTTCAAAGATGAGCATTTCAGTTGGCAAAGTCTAGAATGAAGATTTTTGGAAACAAGGAAGACTACTTCAGTAGCAACATTGGGTCCTCCCTATACATCTATCATAAAGAAACAATTAATTTTAGAGTTGAAGCTAACTGATACGTGGTCTGACGAATGTCTGATAAATCCTGGGGTGGAGTCCATCCGTTACATTTGAATCGATAGGAGGATATACTGCCAATGCGGGCAAATGGGAATAATATAAATGGCCACAATGGACAAAGTAAGCCAAAGGGTCCTTTTCTGTGTTGTTTGACCTTTACTCTAAAGCAAGTACAGTGGCCCATTTATAAAACCACCTAACATTTTGACTGTTCTCTGATTTACTTAATGGTCTAGGTTCTGTTTTTGGAGCTCAAACTTCCTCCCAATGGAGAAACCAACACTAAAGGTAAGAGGACTCTTGGCTCTACAAGGAGGACTGTACCACTAGGAGGATGTGCCAGGCTGTCCAAACAATTCAGCACAAATAAGGTAATTGCCTAGTCATTGTTCAGATCTTAGTACATTATGATTACAGGTGTCCCCTGCTTTTTGAACGTTCGCTTTACGAAACCTCTCTGTTACGAAAGACCTACATTAGTTTCCTGTTTTCGCTAACAGAAGGTGTCTTCACTGTTACGAAAAAAAGCAGTGCGCGAGAAAAAATGCAGCGCGCGAAAGAAAAAGGCAGCGCGTGCCCCGAGCAGCCGCTCTCCCCTGGATTCGGAACGGCATTCTAGCCGGCATTGCTTTAACACGTGCCTGTGAGCAGCCGTTAGCAAGATGAGTGCTAAGGTATTGGAAAAGCCTAAAAGAGCTCATAAGGGTGTTACACTTAGCATAAAACTAGACATAATTAAGCATTTCGATCGTGGTGAACAAAGTAAGGACAAAGTGAGTTTGGCTTGTGGAAGTTGACGAAGATGATGTTGAAGAGGTTTTGGCATCCCATGACCAAGAACTGATCGATGAAGAGCTGATGCAATTGGAAGAGGAAAGGATAACAATCGAAACTGAATGCAGTAGCGAAAGTGAAGTCATCCAGGAACTGAACGTGAAGCAACTGCGTGAGATTTTCACTGCAATGATAAAGTACAACTTTAATTTTGAAAGGGTACGTTAGTTTAGGGCATATTTGCAAGATGGTTTGAGTGCTTACAAAGAACTGTATGATAGAAAAATGCGCGAGGCTCAGCAGTCAAGCATACTGTCATTTTTCAAGCCTTCCACATCAGCCACAACAGACGACGAACCTCGACCTTCGATATCGTGGCAGGCAGTCATAGGAGAAGATGACCTGCCTGCCCTAATGGAAACAGACAATGATGAGATGACACCCCAGTGTCCCACCACCCCAACCCCCAGGGTGCAGATAGATACCGATTCGTGGAGAATGCAGCAGTAGCCGGGACGCACCCAGCACGTCTTTAAGAAAAAAGCCGAAATAAACATGCTAATTAATTAGGTGCTGCCCAGCACGTAAATGTCGGCCCAGATCAGAGGCGACGCAATCGGCAATCGTCTCTGATCTGGGCCGACATGTACATGCTGGGTGGCACCTAATTAATTAGCTTGTTTATTTTGGCTTTTTTCTTAAAGAAGTGCTGTGTGCGTCCCAGCTACCGCTGGACCCCTGCATGCTTCACGGATCGGTATCAGTTCGCTGCCCGGAGGGTGGGGGCCACTGCCCCACCCCAACCTCCGACGACTCAGCCTAACACAGCATCAGTGTGCTCTGCGCTGTCTTCCCAATTCCTGTAAGTGATACTACACTGTACATACATTATTTCTACTTTATATTGGCTGTGTATTTTTACATGTTATTTGATATGATTTGGCAGCTTTGTAGCTTAAAGGTTACTGGAGAGAGTGTTTTTGCCAACAGTGCTTGCGTGAGATTTTCTGCCGAGAGCGCTTGCGCTGTGTTTCTGCCGACAGCACTTGCGTGAGATTTTCGCTACGCGGAACAGTGCAGGCAATGATTGTGGAGAAGTGTTTCTACTTTATATAGGCTGTGTATTCATCATATCATTCCTGCTTTTACTATATGTTACTGTTATTTTAGGTTTTATGTGTTATTTGGCATGACTTGGTAGGTTATTTTTGGGTCTGTGAACGCTTGCAAATTTTTCCCGTATAAATAAATGGTAATTGCTCCTTCGCTTTACGACATTCCGGCTTACGAACCGTTTCATAGGAATGCTCTACCTTCGGACGGCGGGGGAAACCTGTACTAAAAAGAATAACTAGGAAATGATTAGCAAATGGGAGTCTGAATATTGGAAGATGATATGTGTGTGTGTAGTGGAAACTGTTCTGAATGCCTTATTAGGAAGCGTTTAACAGAAAGGACACATAAAAGTGGGCAAAAGAATAGCAGATGGAACTTGGCTCAGACAAGCGTAAAGGGGTGCATTTAGGGAAATTAAACCAGGGCAGGCCATGTACAGTGAATGACAAGGCCAAGAGGAGTGTCGCTCAACAGAGAAATCTCGGGGCACAAGTACAATAGATTGCTGAAAGCAGTGACACAGATAGACTATGTAGTGAAGAAGGCACATGACAAGTGTCCCTTCAATGGACAAGGCACTGAGTACAGGAGCTGGGACATCATGTTACATCTATACAAGACTGGGGGGACTACATCTGGAATATCGTGTGCAGTTTTTGCCGTATTGTAGGAAGGCTGTCATGAAGCTGGAGAGGGTGCAGGAAGGGTTCACGGGGGTGTTGCTAGGACTGAAGGATTTGAGTTACAAGTTGAAAGTCGACATGCTGGGACTGGTTTTGCTTGAGTGAAGGAGACTGAAGGGAGGTCTTGTAGAGGTTTAGAAAATTATGAGAGGCACAGAGTAGATGGATGGTCACTCTTTTTCCTAGGGGGGTCCAAACTTAGAGGACCCTGGTTTAAAGTGACAGGGGAAATAATTAAAGATCTGTGGGGCATATTTTTCCACAAAAAGGGTGGGGGGTATATGGAAAGAGTGCCAGAGGAGGTGGTAGATGATAATATAATAAAGTGTGTCAGATATTTGGACAGATGGGCAGATACAGTAGTGTTAGAAAATTTGTGAACCCTGTAAAATTTTCTCTACTTCTGCATAAATATGAGATAAAATGTGATGTGATCTTCACGCAAGTTCTAAAACTAGATAAAGATTACCCAATTAAAAGAAACATAAAAACATTACTCTTGTTAATTTACTTATTGAGAAAAATTAACTAATATTACATGTATTTGTTGAAAAAAGTGTGAACCTCTGGGATTATGCCTTCTACAAAAGCTATTTGGAGTCGGGTGTTCCAATCAATGAGATGAGACTGGAGGTGTGGGTTGTAGTGGTGCCCTGCCCTATATATTAAAAAAAAGACACACAAAGTTAGGTTACTGACAGAGCCTGCACTTCTCAAGAAAGATCTGTTTACATGAACCATGCCTTGATGAAAACAACTTTCAGAGGACCTTAGAAGAAGAATTGTAAAGATGCATGAAGCTGGAAAAGGCTACAGAAGCATTTCTAAAGACCTGAGTGCTCATCAGTCCACAGTAAGAGAAATTGTCTACAAATGGAGGAAATTCAGTACTGTTGCTACTCTGCCTAGGAATGGGCGTCCTGCACAGATCACACCAAGAGCACAATGTGCAATGCTGAAGGAGGTGAAAAAGAATTCAAGGGTAACAGCAAAAGACCTGCAGAAATCTTTAGAACTGTGTCCACTATAGGAAAAACACACAACAAGAATGGTGTTCATGGAAGGACACCACAGAGGAAACCACTAGTCTCCAAAAAAAAATACTGCTGCACGTCTCAAGTTTGCAAATGACCATCTGGATGTCCTACAATGCTTCTGGGACAATGTTCTGAGGAAATATGAGGCAAAAGTTGAACTTTTTGGCAGAAATACACATTGCTATATTTGGAGGGCAAAGGGCACTGCACACCAACACCAAAACCTCATCCCAACTGTGAAGCATGGTGGAAGGAGCATCATGGCTTGGGGCTGCTTTGCTGCCTCAGGGTCTGGACAGCTTGCAAATGTTGAGAGAACAATGAATTCAAAATAGTATTGAGACATTTTGCAGGAGAATGTCAGGGTAGCAGTCTGTTACCTGAAGCTGAATAGAAGTTGGATAATGCAGCAAGATAGTGATCTGAAAGACAAGTGTAAATCAACAATAGAATGGTTTAAAAAGAAGAAAATTCATGTTTTGAAATGGCCATGTCAAAGTCTTGACCTTAATCATATAGAAATGTTGTGGAAGGGTATCAGGAGGGGATGAAGATGAGTGATGGAATGGAGGTGGAGAAATTGGGAGAAAGTCATGATAAATGATGATGGGAAGAGGTGTAGTCTAAGTAACTGAGGCGGGGGGGGGGGGTCAGTAGATTTGTTATAAATGTCAGTGGATAGTTTGTTTCCTGAGCTGACAAAGGTGACAAAATTGACAAATTCCACATGGGTGCAGAAGGCAGTATACAGTCTTCGACATACCAGAGAAGGAGCACGGACTGCTCCAGTAAGTTGACAGCCTGTTCGATCGCCATGGCTTCTGCGAGGTCACCCAAAGGTGTTCTTGCCCTTTTTAAACATTTTTTTTAATGATTGCAAGACCTGCTGGACATTAAGAACAAAGTACTGCAGGTCTACCCTATGAGCAAGTTGCTTGTTGGTGGAGTAACTGAAGGAGCTGGATTTTGTGTGGATTGTGCTGCGTCCTGTGTCAGAAAAGCATTGGAGGCATCTGTGCTTGAAGAAGGAGCATGTTCGAATGCTGCTGTCTTTTTTCTTGTGATTGCAAGACCCTGTTGGACCCTATTGTTAATATGGAATGCTGCAAGTTTGATTCACTAACTTATTTACGGTAGGACAGCAGGGAAGCTGCGTGGCCTCGGTCGTAGCAAGGACTAGGCCTCAAGCTGTGGTGTCACCTGTTTACAGCTGCCCTGGGGAGGGTCAGAGCACTCCACCAGAGGCAGTGTGGCACAGCGTCCAAGCTGGAGTCAGTGCTGCCCCCTAGTGTTTGTTCGGCAGAAAATAAGCCATATTGTGTTCAACTGCAGATTTCTGCAACATTCATGGACTCGGGGTCTTGGACTATCTTTTCTGTGTGACTGTATTTTACCGATGCATGTGCTACTTTGTGTTATGGATGACTGTTAGTACTGTGTGTTGCACTTTGGCCCTGGAGTAATGCTGTCTCATTTGGCTGTATTCATGGGTTTTCATGTATGGTTGAATGACAATTACACTTGAACTTTGAACTATGAGGCCAATGAAAAGATGGGCATAGCTGGTGCCTATGAATACACCTTTGATTTGTAAGAAGTAAGGGGTAAGATAAGTTATTCAGGGTAAAATCAAGTTCATTCAGGCAGATAAGAGTATTGGTGGTGGGATATTTGTTGTAGAAAGAAGTGGAGAGCTTCTAGACCTTTGTAATGGAGGATGGACATGTATAAAATTTGTGCATCTAGAGTCAAGATGAAGTAGTGGGTGCTGGGAACTGGAGGTTGTCAAGATGGTGGAGAGCATGGGAGGTACCCTGGGTATTGGTGAGAAGGGATTGGATAAGAAGATACAGGACCAAGTCAAGGTATGAGGAGATGAGTTCAACAGGACAAGGGTAGGCAGAAACATTGGATCTACAAGGCCAGATCTGTTTGTGGACCTTGGGTTGGTGGTCAAAGCAGGAAATGTGGTGGTGGAGACTGTAGAAGGGAGATCTCCTGACGTTATGAGATCTGTGACAGTGAGCTGTATATTGGTGAGGTAATGGGCTAGGGATAGGTATGAGAGGTATCTGAGAGCTGTTGTGATTGATGTAAAGTGAACAGAGGACTGCCTATTCAGAGGAGGTGAGGATGAAGTGGGCTAGAGTAGTGAGGAGGTTGGTGGTTGATGTCATGGCAACAATTACAGATGTAAAGGTGAAGAAAGGATTAGAAGCAAAAAGATGGTGCCTAAGATGAAGGGGAGTGAAGGATCATCAATGGGGGCTGAGGACTCCTTGCCAAAGAAGTGGGCACAGAGGAGCAGGAAGAAGAGCTTGTTATCGTGACAGGAACTTGTTGAGGTGTGAGTGAAGGTGATGACTACTCAGTGTCAGCAGCAGCAGTAAGTGCAAGACACAGAGTACAAAACACTAAGTTACTGAAATAAATAAACATCAGTCAAACAACCAGGTCATGCTTAGTTTCGTGGATCATTCAGAAATCTGATGGGAGAGGGTGGATGCTGAAGAGCTATCAGGGGTTGAAGCTGGGTCTTGGTACAGGGCCAGGAGAAATAAAAAAGTTCTCCATGGCCCTTACCTCACCATACCAGGTTGCCAACTCCCACACTGTCACAGATCTCATCACATCAGGAGATCTCCCCTCCACAGCCTCAACATGCACTTCCCACTTCTATCAAATGGGACTTGTTCAGAAAGGCATGTTGGATGAGTTGGCCCAAAGGGCCTGAATCTGTGCTCTATAATTCTATGATTCTATGGAAGATCAATAGGTTTCTTAAAAAATTGAAATAAGTTGCGAACATGTAACCTTTGAGAATTTTTTTTTATTGGCCCATCAAGCAACAGTATCATTTGAAAGTGTGTGCTCGATCGCACAGGCTACTTAAAATCCACACTGAAAAAGGCTGGAAGTATACTCCAATGTTATAAACAACATTTTGTACACTGTCACGAGAAAATCTGCAGATACTGGAAATCCAAGCAGCACACACAAAATACTGGAGGAACTCAGCAGGCCAGGCAGCATCCATGGGAAAGGGTGTAGTCGACGTTTCGGGCTGAGATCATTCATCAGGTCCTGATGAAGGGTCTTGGCCTGAAACGTCGACTGTTTACTCTTTTCCATAGATACTGCTAGGCCTGCTGAGTTCCTCCAGCATTTTGTGTGTGTTACAATGTACATGGTATTCAGTTTTTGGCGCATTATCAGGATAAATTAGATTTGCTTGAAACATAAATTTTATTGAACATTGTCCATGATAAGTACAATGGTAGGTTCTGCTAAAACTTGATATTTGTGTGAGCAATATGGATTTAAGAGCAATGTGGTATTTTGATGTCTAATATTGCTTTTAAAAATACTAACTCCAAACATAGGAATGTTCCGTTCCTTTCTTTCTTACACCTATTACACCTTTTTATATTTCAGGAGGTTTTGGAGAAATTGAAGCCCCTTCACCCTTTACCAGGTTTAATCTTGGAATGGAGGAGAATCGCAAATGCAATTACCAAAGTAGTGCTCCCACTGCAGCGAGAGAAATATCTCCATGGTCGACTGGGAATGGAAAGGATTTATTCCATCTCACAGACACACAGTGCCACTGGTAAATGCTGCTTTCACTTTGACCCAGTTGCATGGAGAAATATAAAGGGAGATAAATCAGAAATAAAATATAGGATGCCCAATAGGTCCTTTGGCACATCTGGATAGAGTGCAGAAAAGATTTTCAAGGATGTTGCTAGGGCTTGAGGGACTGAGTTATACAGAGAGGTTAGACAGACTTTATTCCTTAGAGCTTAGGAGACTGAGAGGTGATGTTGCAAAGGTGTATAAATTCATGAGAGGCATAGACAAGATGAATGCACTGCCTTTTTCCCAGGGTTGGGGAATCAAGAACAAGAGGGCATAGGCTTAAGGTGAGAGGAGAAATAGTTAATAAGAACTGGAGGGCACAGTGGTATGTATGTGGAATGAGCTACCAGAGGAAATGGTTAAGGCAGGTACGATAACAATGTTTCAAAAGACAGCTTGATGTGTGCACGGATTGGGAATGTAAATAAGGTTACAGGCCAAATACTGGCAAACAGGACCAGCAGGGAAGGGCATATCTTGGTCAGCGTGGATCAGTTGGGCTGAAGGGCCTTTTCCCATGCTATATAACTGACTTTATATGCTCCTGTTCCAGTCAAGGATGGTAAACCTATGGTTTGTAGAGGAGCCAATCTACTCAATTTTCACTGCATTCTGTTTGTGACAAGTACATTCTTTCTTGGGTAAATGGACCAAAACAGTATACAATATTCCGGGTACAGTTACGCCAAGTGCCTTTATAATTGCAATAAGACTTCCTCTCGTGGTAAAAGGCTATTGTATCATTGGTTATCCTGATTGTCCTCTGGATTTGCATGTTGGTGTTTCTCTCAGTTGTGAACAAGTATACTCAGATTTCTTTGCACAGCAGCACTATTCAATCTCTCGACTTTTAACAAATACTCTGCTTTTCTGTTACTGAACCAAAGTGGATGATGTCCTTTTCTCCCCCAGTACAGTTCATGAGCCATGTTCCCACTCATTGTCAGCTTATCTGTCCCCTCCATGAGATTTCTTTACATTCTTTTCTGTACTTGCACTCCCGTCTAGTTTAGTATTATTAGAGTCCTGCTAATGTAAAATCTTGTACCTTTAAGCAATTGTTGACGTAGATTGTGATTAGCTGGGGCTCGCACACTGTTTGCCATGGTTCCCAACTAATCACAACCTGTTAACCTGAGAAGGATCTCCTTATTCCTATTCTTTGCATTTTGTTCAATATTAAATTAATGGAAGTTTGAGAAGTCAATGTTCATGCCATCAGGTTGGAGGCTACCCAGACGGAATATAAGGTGTTGTTCCTCCAACCTGAGTGTGGCCTCATCTTGACAGTAGAGGAGGCCATGGATAGTCATATCAGAATGGGAATGGGACGTGGAATTAAAATGTGTGGCCACTGGGAGATCCTGCTTTCTCTGGCGGACAGAGTGTAGGTGTTCAGCGAAACGGTCTCCCAGCCTGCGTTGGGTCTTACCAATATATCACCGGGAGCACCGGATGCAGTATATAACACTGTTAATGCCCCTCCTTCCCTTCTTACCTCATCCCTTATTTATTTTTATTTCCCCCTCTTCTTTCTTTTTTTCTTCTTCTCTCTCTGTCCCTCTCACAATCACTCCTTGCCTGCTCTCCATCTTCCTCTGGGCTCCCCTCCCCCTTTCTTTCTCCCTAGGCCTCCCGTCCCATGATCCTTCTCCAACTCTGTATCCCTTTTGCCTATCAACCTTCCAGCTCTTAGCTTCTTCCCTCCCAATCCCACTTTCAAATCTCTTACTATCTCTTCTTTCGGTTAGTCCTGACGAAGGGTCTCGGCCTGAAACGCTGACTGATAGAAACTTCTTCCTATAGATGCTGCCTGGCTTGCTGTGTTCACCAGCATTTTGTGTGTGTTGCTTGAATTTCCAGCATCTGCAGATTTTCTCATGTTTGCAAATGTAGTGAAGTCTTTTCTCGTACCTTCACGGTTTTTGTTTATACCTAAGACCTTAATTGCGTATTGGGTTTGAAGGCGATGTAGTTCAATACAAAATTCTACCATATTATGGTCTGCCTTCCTTAAAAAGCCCTTGACAACCTCTTTGCATTGCATAAATTGAGATCGAAAATAGCATTTCCCCATTTGTTTCCTCAATTAATAATAAGTTTTCATTCTGATACATTATTTGTTATTGTAGATGCATATTCTGCAAATGCATATTTATTCATTCAAGGTGTAAATGCTTTACAGAATGAGACAGTGTTTAGTTGCCTTTATTATAACCTAATTGTGTTAAATAGGTCGAATCAGTTTTACTGAGCCAAATCTGCAGAACATACCAAAGGATTTTGAAATTGAAATGCCGTCAGTGATTAGAGAGTGTCCACTCCTCCAGGCAACAAGCAGTATGGTTCTCAGGCGATCCAGGTATATCCTTTATGTAATTTCACCTGATGTGAGGAAAAAGAGTTTTCAGTTGTGACTTTGAGATCTTCATTTGTTTTCTCTTTGAAACGCTTGTGAAAAGTGTTCAGGTAAAGCCATTTGGTTAATCATGTAAACTTAGCACATCATGTGAGAGATAAATAGTCCCTCTGCCCCTGTGTATCATTTATACCCTTGTTTGAATGTTGTATAGTGAAATGGTTTATATGTAACCTGGCTATGATGTGAAATCAATTTTTGTAGTTTACCCTTGTGTAAATCAGTATAAGGTTATAAAATGACACTAAAGTGTAGTCAAGGAGCAGTACAGTACAGCACAGAAACAGGCCCTTCACCCACCTAGTCTATCCCGACCTGTTTTCCTTTCTAGTCCCTTCTATTGTACTTGGATCATAGACCTCCATACCCTTCTCGTCCATGTACTCATCCAAACTTCTCTTAAATGTAGCAATGGAACCCGTATCCACCACTTCTGCAGGCAGCTCGTTCCACACTCGCTCCACCCTCTGAGTAAAGGAGTTCCCTTTCAGGTTCCCCTTAAATATTTCCCCTTTCACCGTAAACCTGTGACCTCTCGTTCTAGTCTCACCCAAGCCTGTATGATACCGTGTCTATACCCCTTATAATTTTACTGTATATTGCTGAGATCTCCCCTCAATTTCCTGACCTATTCAACTTTCCCCTGTAACTCAGGTTCTGAAGTCTCGGCAACACCCAAGTAAATTTTCTCTGCACTCTTTCAACCTTATTGGTAGCTTTCCTATAAGTAGGTGAGTTGAACACACAGTACTCCAAATTTGGCCTCAGCAATGTCTAATTCCTTCCATATTGATATTTCAACTCCTGTACTCAGTGCTCTGATTTCTGAAGGCCAATGTGCCAAAGCCTCTCTTTACAACCCTATCTACCTGTGATGCCACTTTCAAGGATTTATGGATCTGCATTCCTAGATCCCCTTGTTCTACTTTTTGTTCTAAATTTGTGTAATCGAAATTTTGCTCTTTGTTCTAAATTTACATGTTCTTATTCCATATTATCGTCAACTATATTGCAGTGTTTATTAGGTAACTTGATCTGTGTGGTCTAAAGCACCTTACAACAAACTTTTTTGATAGAGCACATGTTAATTTGTAATCAGTCATATTCTTTCTGGGGGTTATATAACACATAGAGGCATTGTACAATAATTAGCACCAATAAAATGGTGGAAGAGTATTGCAATGTTTTTCAAGTTAACTTCACATATTTATGTTTTAGGAGAAGGCAAGGCCACAGCATAGTGCAATTAGCTGGAAATACTTCAATGGGTGATGGAAAGAGTGATAAAGGCCTGTCATATGCTGTCAGTATAAGGCATGCGTTTATACCCTTCTCAGGTAATTGGGGTTTTCTTTATTGAAATAAAATTGTTACAATTCTTGGGCCTGTGCCTCAATCTCTTTAAATTAGCTGTTTGATAAAGTTATTATTGAACAATGCCTGCATATCATGGATGGACTTTGGATAAAGAAACTAACCCTAAATAATTTGCTTTTCCTTGAAGGTGGTCTGATTCTGGCAGCAGATTATTCCCAGCTGGAGCTACGAATTCTGGCTCATCTTGCGAAGGATAATAGCCTTATTCAGATCCTAAACAGTGGGAAAGATGTGTTTAAGAGCATTGCTGCAGAATGGAAAATGGTGGAGCCAGCATCAGTAAGTGACGAGTGGCGACAACGAGCTAAACAGGTCAGTTAAAATCAAGAGGTCACTAGTACATTTTTCACATGACATGGGTAATATTTTGTCTACAATTGGAAAGAATATTATAACTTTGAGTAAGTTTGAGTGTGACGTATCACTGAGCTCAGAGTTGGTAGTATTGACTCTGCTCTTCAGTCTGTATTCCAATATTGTTCCTTTGCCTTTTATCACGTCAAGTTATTCACATCAGTTGGTTCTACTGAAACATAATTTTTTGCTGAAATTTAAATCTACCATTTTAATTAATATCTTTGACTTTTGTTTATATAAACCACAAACGTTTGCCAAATATTCTATGTCAGTTAATATATTATCAAATTATGTAGAAAAGCAGTATACTGACATGAGTTTATATAGTTGTATGATTACATTATGGGTTATAAGTAGTGGTGCACCTGTAGAAGTGAGTAATTTAATCTGGGGAAAGTTGGTGGGAATGTGGTGGAAAGCAATAAAAATGGGATTTGGGTGACAGGTACACGATGGCTTGTGCTGACTTGCTGGTGGGAAGGACATTCACTTTTTTATGACTGACTCTTTTAATGAATTACAAGGAAACTGGATAAATACGTGAAAGAGAAAATGTGTATTTGGAAAGGAGTGGGGGTGTGTGTGACAAAACAAAATAATTCTCTAATACCAGCACACAATATGGGATGAATGCAATAACATGGATGTTGTGACATGGCCATGTGCACAGGACAAAGCAATAGGACCACAGTGATGTGGTGTGACATGGTTACAATGCAAAGAGTCGCCTCATAAGCATAAGCAGGAGTAAACATCCATCCGAACATGCTCAGTCATCCAATCAGCAGGGGTGATCTTGTCGTCAGGTGTGCTGTTATGCCTTACCTACACATTGCATTTGGTTTTTCTGGTGCCCAAAATCCAGGATTCTCAATCCTGCAATGTACTCAATTAAAGCAAAGTCCTAAAGATTTATAACACTCTGAACGATGAAACTTCTCCTCTGCTCACTCCTAAATGTCTGAACTCTTACTGAGGCAATGCCCTCAAGTTCTGGATTCTAGATTTGCAGTCTGTGGTGTTTGAATTCTGCGGCTTGCAAACACAGCTTCTTGGCGCCTGTCTAACTAAATAGATTGCTGGTTGAAAGAGTCAACAGACTCAGGTTGCATATCCTCCTCCCATGCCTTACTGTTGTGTGATTAATAACTTTTTTTTATTAAAGCTAATTGCTAGCTTGTAGACTCAGTAATTTATAAGCAATGAGTTTCTGTTATGTCAGGTAATTAATGCTCATTTGTGTAATCTCATGTATTCACTTGTTATTGCTCTCTGACTTCTAATGTGCTGGCATTCTTTCTCCTTTAGATCTGTTATGGTATAATTTATGGGATTGGAGCCAAGTCTCTTGGTGAGCAAATGGGTCTGGATGAGAACGATGCAAGTTGCTACTTAGAAACATTCAAATCTCGATACAAAGGTAAAGGAATCTCTGCTAATTCTCTCACCAGTGGTTGGAATTGGAATAAGGAAGCTATATACGAGCAGTAGAATGAACTGTGGGGAAGAACCCAACCATGTGTGAGAAAATGAGTATACTGTTGTTTTGGATGACCTCCCAGGGGAACGCCACAGAGACCAAGTTAATGGCACTGATGCACAAGGGAAAGAGGGAGTAGAGGGAAGCGGTAGTAAATGGGAGAGGAACAGACAGGAGATTCTGTGGGTGTGAATGAGACATCTGGATAGTATGTTGCCTCCCAGGTGCCATGGTCAGGGACGCCTTGCATTGTGTCCACAGCATTTTGGAGAGGGAGGGAGAGAGAGTAGCCAGCTGTCTTGGTACATATTGGTACCAATGACATAGGAAGGAAAAGTAATGAGGTCCTTAAGAGAGAATTTGGAGAACTAGGCAGAAAGCTAGGCAGGGCCACCAAGATGCTGATTTCTGGATTGCGACCTGTGCCATCTGCAAGAGAGCGTGGAAACAGGACAATCTGGCAGATAAATGTGTGGCTGCGAAGCTGGTGCAGGGGGTACGGCTTCAGTTTCTTGGATCATTGGGATCTGTTCTGAGGGAGGTATGACCTGTACAGAAGGGATGGGTTGCACCTGAATCTGAGGTGGGCCTATATTTTGGTGGGCAGGTTTGTTGCAGAGCTGTTATGGAGGGTTTAAACTAATTTGGCAGGGGGTGGGAAGATGTTGGAGTCAATTGTTAAAGATGTGGTTATGGACTACCTGGTGACACAGGACAAGATGGGACAAAGTCAGCATGGTTTCCTTAAGGGAAAATCCAACCTGTTGGAATTCTTTGAGGAGATTGCAAGTAGGAAAAAGGGGATGTAGTGGATGTTGTAGATTTGGATTTTCAGAAGGCTGCTTACCAAGTTAAGAGCCCATGGTATTCCAGGAAAGTTCCTAGCATTGCTAGAGCACTGGCTGATTAGTAGGAGGCAGTGAGTGGGAATAAGGGGATCCTTTTCTGGTTGGCTGCCAGTGACTAGTGGTGTTCCCCAGAGGTCAGTGTTGGGACCACTTTTTATGCTGTACCTTAATGATTTAAATGATAGAATAGATGGTTTTGTTGCCAAGTTTGCAAATGATATGAAGGTTGGTGGAGGGACAGGTGGTATTGAGGAAACGGGTAGGCTGCAGAAGGTCTTAGATTAGGAGAATGGACAAGAAAGTGGCAAATGACATACAATGTTGGAAAATGCATGGTCAGGCAACTTGCTAGAGGAAATAAATGTGCAGACTATTTTCTAAATGGGGAAAAAAATCCAAAAATTTGCGATGCAGTGTCTTAGGAGTCCTTGTGCAGAACACCCTAAAGGTTAATTTACAGGTTGAGTCAATGGTGAGGAAGGCAAATGCAATGTTAGCATTTGTTTCAAGAAGTCTATAATAAAAGAGCAGGGATGTGATACTGAGGCTTTATAAGGCACTGGTGAGGTCTCACCTTGATTATTACGAACAGTTTTGAGCCCCTCATCTAAGAAAAGATGTGCTGGCATTGGATAGGGTTCAGAGGCGGTTCACATAGATGATTCTGGGTATGAAAGGGTTATCATATGAGGATCTTTTGATGGCTGTGGGCCTGTACTCACTGGAATTTAGAAGGATGGTGGGGGGGTATTATTGAAACCTTTTGAATGCTGAAAGGCCTAGACAGAGTAGATATGGAAAGGATTTTCCTATGCTGGGGGAGTCTAGGACAAGAGGGCACAGCCTCAGGATAGAGGGGCGCCCTTTCAAAACAGATGCGGAGAAATGTCTTTAGCCAGGGAGTGGTGAATCTGTGGAATTTGTTACCACATGCAGCTGTGGAGGCCAGGTCGTTGGGTGTATTTAAGGCACAGATTGATAGGTTCTTGATTGGACATGACATCAAAGGTTACAGGGAGAAGGTGGGGGAGTGAGGCTGAAGAGGAAAGACAAAAGGATCAGCGATGAGTGAATGGTGGAGCAGAATCGATGGGCAAATGGCGTAATTCTGCTCCTCTGTCTTATGGTTTAACACTTTATCATCGCTTTAACTTTTTGAATTTCTGTTACAAGTACTCTCTTGTAAGCAGTTACAAGTTTCTGTTTTTAGAGCTCATGGCTTTGAAAAGAACAAGGAGGGCAACCTTCTTAACACGTTAAAGCAAAATGAAGCCCAGGAATTATTGTGAGCAATGCTTTTATTCAGTCTCGGGATATGGATTTCATTGGCGTGGCTCGAATTCATTATCTCTGCCTGCTTGCCTGGAAACACCCAGGTTGTTGAGCCATCTTAGAAAAAATGTTGTCACCTACAAAGGCCACGTGGATTGCTGAATGGCAGATGTTTCCTGAAATGACATTAATAAACTGAATGGATTTGTATGTCATCGTAGTGGTTTGATTGTCACCATTACTAACATAGCTTCTTTTTCCAATTTAATTAAATTCTGCAGCTGAGAAATTTAAATTTGAATGTCTCCAGATAATTATTTCAGCATGCCCCTGGGAATTTAAAACCATTGTGCAATTATACACCATAAGTTTGAGAATATCCAGTTTCTATTTCTTAGTTTAAAAAACTGTTGTAAAGAGGTAACATTTAAATTAACCATTTTCTATAGGGATTCAGATATTTCTACAGAAAACAGTAAAACACTGTCAGGAAAATGGGTTTGTTCAAACAATTCTTGGCAGGAAACGGTACCTTCCAGCAATAAAGGACCCCAATCCTCATGTCAAAGCTCACGTATGTATTTTCATTTACTAAGTCTGACTGCATAATTGTATAGATACTCGGTGTTCAATGAAGACTAATTTGTACAAATTACCTCCAGTTAATGCTGTGGTTCTACACTATCATCACACTACCACACCATGGCTTTCTATTTTCATTTGAATTTTTCTATTATAGATTATTTAACAAAGTATGTACTTTAGTATACTTTGATAGCCGTTGAGCTACTTATTGTGTCCGAGTTAAATATCTGGATTTTCATTACAACTTCTTTCAGTTTATTTCACATTGTTGCTCATTATCTTTAAAATATAATTGTAAGTAATAGTTATATGATTTGCTTTATAATTATTGTGATTTAAAGAAATATGGGAATTTCCGGTTCTAGTTATATCTTCTGATATACATATTTGTATTTTCCCCATTTGCTAGTGCCCAGTAATTGAATGGCTCCCCATCTCTTTAGTACCTGTTACAGCCAAAGTCATTTATATTTTTTTTGTTTACCAAACTGAAGTCCAATTGCAGTAATCTTTACGTGGTCCTTCCTAAGAAACTTAGTCTCAAGGCAAGCAGATTGAAAATTATTTTTTATGTTTTGCCAAGGACCTTAACATAAACACTGTTCTGTAGCTATTCGAACAATGAAAAGCTTATTGCCAGTGGCTATGGTCTGTGAGGCAACAGCTATCAAAGAAACAAATGATTTTACTGCTTAGGAATTGTCTGAACATTATGATAAAAGCTAATATTAAATGCATTTACATTGCAAGTCTGGTATAAATTTGCGGTGCAAATTCAGTCTCAATAACATATCTAAAATTATTTGTAAAGTTCTCTGGAAGAATGAAGTTTATGTTGGATTAATACACTATGTTTCTTCAGTCTTAATCAGTGTAGTGCCAGGAACAACACACAAAGCACTAGAGAAACTCAGTAGACTGGGCAGTATCTATGGAGGGAAATATACAGTTAGCGTTTTGGGTCAAAACACATCATCTAGATTGGATGGCAGTCCAGATGAAGAGTTTTGACTCAAAAAAAAAAAGTCGACTTTCCATTTCCCTCCATAGCTGCTGCCTGGCTTGCTGAGTTCCTGCGGATTCCAGCAGCTGTAGCCCCTTGTGTCTCCACTGTACAGAAAGCGTTCAGTGGCAATGTTGGACTCCCTAAACATTATTCAAATACTCAAGATATGTTGAGAGTAACCAGACTTAAAATATTTTCCACTAATGATAAAAGGCTTCAATGATTACAAAATGAATGCTGAAGGTAAAGTAATTGTTCTAGTGAGCATCTGGAGTTGATCATCAGTGTTGGATTATCTGCAAATAAGACTTTAGCTACGTAAAATCAATCATCCCACACACTGAAATGCTATTCAAGCATGAGTTTAATAAAAAAAAAATTGGGTTGCCTATGTAAACTGCAACCTTGTATAGATCTACAATTGATAACCAAAACTGCAAATATGTTCATGATAATTTCCCTGAAAATGACAGTGATTGTGAAATCCATAAATTGAAATTAAATTATTTGCAAAACAAATTCTAAGTATGTGTATTACAGTATTTAATCATTAAAACACATTTGTTTAATTTTAAAGCCAAGCTGTTTATTTAGTTACTTTGTTACAAGAGTATCTGTTTTATACATCTCCGTGGTTTTTCAAAAATAAGCTTGCACGTCAAAATAAGAATTTGCAAGCATATGTAATTGGTCTAAACTACTTGTATTTTAGGTACAGTTATATATGCTTGGAAGTTCTTAATTTGATTATTATATCCCAACAGGCTCAACGACAAGCAGTGAACACCACTGTACAAGGATCAGCTGCCGATCTGGTAAAAATAGCAACTGTTAATATTCAGAAACGACTGGAAGAAAGCTTCCCATCTGTCGCCAAATCACATGGTCACTGGATGTGTAAGGTTCATGAAGACAGAAGACAAGGTGAGAGCCAAGTTTTTTTCCCAATTTCTGATAAGAGCAGTGAACAACCTGCGGAGTATTCCTTGACCTTAATCCTTAATTTAACACTGAACAAGACTAGAGATGTACTTGCTGATGGCTTTCAAATCAATTTAACATATTCATGCAATGTGTTTGATTTCTGATGGTAACAAAATTCTTTTATAGTTTAGTCGTCAGACATGGGAGTACAATTTATGGAGAATAATACCTACAATTCCAGAAAAAACAAATGGAAAATTCATTATTTTATTGCCTTTTGTAGTCATAATGTGCTTAATTGCTAGTTTAATGGGTTCATCAAACTCAATGCTTGTAACCTACAATTGTGTTAATGTTCCCTGGACTGAATAGCCTGAGTCACGGATTCATATTTCTGAATGAGGTACAAATTCCAGCTGTTACCGATCATATAAAACCAGTTGTGACAGGTGGGAAAACAAAACCATGCTCTAGCCTGGCTCTTGCATCAGTTTAGCTGAGTTGAATCATATAACCCCATTTTACCAAACATTCCTCATGAGTAATGGGGTAATACAGATCACTGCTGGCAAGAATGAGTTTATAAGGGTTGGATCAAAATAGTTTTAAATGTTTCTTTAATTTGCTTGCACCTGTTCCCTTTCCCCCTTACGTTATGAGGATAATGCTGCCTCCATTCACTCAGTTGTAGTGCTCGATAGAAGCATGGCCAGCAGCACTATCTTTAAAGCCATTACCTGCAGTTATAATGGAGAAATATAAACTTCCTTTTCCTTAGTCAAATAACCGGCAATGTTTAGGGTATCTGAAAACAGTCATGTCCATGGGGGTGTATCTAAGCACTCTCTATTTGTATTTCCTTGTCGAATGAAAAACAATTTGTTACACTGTGATACACTGAACACCTGTGCACCATTCACAACAGCTCCAGACCTTGCCAACATTTCTTGGCATAACACTGTGACAAAAGGGATTTTCTGTCCAAACTATCCCATAGGTTTCCTCGTGTTTGTGGCCATAAAAGTTGTATTAGATTTATGTGTAAAGGAATAATTTTATTTTCATGTATTGTGATTTTATATGATACTGTGTTGGGAAAATGTAGCTTCATGATCTGTGAGTAACTGAGTCCAACTGTATGTAGGCGTCACCGAAAGGAAGAAACATCGAGAAATGTACCAGCCAGGAAGTGGAGGATTTTTTATCTTGCAGATGCATGATGAACTCCTTTATGAAGTTGCAGAGAATAATGTAATACAGGTGGGATTGTAAAGAGTTTGTCATCTGTCTGACATTATCCTATAAGTACTTGCATCATTCAAAATACAAATCTGAAAACTTCGGAACAAACCACTGGGATTCTATATTAAGCCATGAATACAGAAACAGAATTCTATGATGGCTTGCTAACTCATTAGTGGAGCTGTGAAAGTTTTGCACATCTCGTTACAGAAGCTGTATCGATTGCAAAATCATTGAAGACACACCAGGAATAAGTGGATTATAAACATATTTACCAAAAAAAAATTACAAAGGGCATAAGGATAGATCCACTCACAACACGCTGGAGAAACTCAGCAGGTCGGGCAGCATCCGTGGAAAAGACGTTTCGGGCCGGAACCCTTCGTCAGGACGTCGACCGATCTTTTCCACGGATGCTGCCCGACCTGCTGAGTTCCTCCAGCGTGTTGTGAGTGTTGCTTTGACCCCAGCATCTGCAGATTATTTTGTGTTTACGATAAGGATAGATCCACTTGAAATGCTCAAAATGATCAAATTTGTATTTTCCACTAATTAGAAATGGTTAAATAAGAGGATATATTTAAGATTGATTTCTTGAAAGTTGGCAGGATTATTTTCATACAGGAGTAAATGCATTTATGTACATAATCACAGTATTAAAGAATTAAACACCAACATCATAATTAAAGAGTGACAGTATGAGATTGATATAATCGGGAAAAAGTATTTACCAAAATTTCTACAGTTTAATGATAACCTAAGGAATAAGATTGACTTGACTAGTTCAGAAAAAAAAGATGCCGGTGAGTGTAATCCTTTCTATTTTAATTTGTTCCACCTCCTATACTTTTCTCCACAGCCTTTCACTATCTATCTATCCATTTCCCTCCTTCCAGAGGGCCACAATGGAGTCCGCCTCCAGCACATTTTCAGATCCCAACCACATTCTACCCAAGAAAAATTATCTTCCCTTCCATTTTATACCTCAGACTTGTAGTCTTTTATCATTGAGAACAGATTCCCATTCTCCTGACCCCTCATCATTTTATCTATTTCTGTCACGTCTCAGTCTTATCAAATCTAAAGTAAATAGCTCCAGCATCTCCAGGGCAAAACCTGAGGTTCAGCATTTGAAGTTTTACACTCTGTACTTCTGTTGATAAAGCCCTAAATTATGCCTTATTAACTGCCTTCTCAATCTGCTTTGTCACTTTGTGCAAACACACTTCCTGATCCCTCTGCTCCTGCACCCGTTTTAAAACAGCATCCTTTAGTCAGTAGTCTGTTTCCTCATCCTTCTTACCTAAATGTACCACCTCATATCTCTCCCTAATATCTGTACACATTCCCATTCCACCAGCTTGCTTATATCCTGCTGCAATCTGTTACTATCATCTTCATTGTTCACAACACCAAGTTTTGTGTTATTTGCAGATTTGGTAATTGTGCTTGTATGATGGCCAAGTCTAGGGCATCAGTGCAACACCACTAACACTATTCTGATGTGCTTCGATTTTGTTAATTAACCTTATTAAATGCCTTCTGTAAGTCCATGTACAAACGTTTGTACATTGCATTCACTGTATTCCTCTTATCAACTTAATCATATTTGTCATACATGATTTGCCCTTAATACATCTCAACTACTGGCCTAGAGCTGATGGACCTCCTTTTCGGAGCAAATAGTTGTGACTCTAAACCTTTGGCACCACCTCTGTATCAGGAAAACATGGAAAGATTATTGTCAGTGGCCTTGTGATTTCCTCCTATACTTTCTTACAACTCTGATGGATCATCCCATTAGTTTTGGTTGAGTAATCAGAAGTTCAGCTGAATTATTCTAATACATGCTTGCTATTAATTTAAAATGGATCCAGTGTTTCAACTAGATCTTCCTCCTCTTCCTTTGGAAGTACTCCTGTCCCTGGTGAAGATAGTCATAATATTGTTTTGTACCTCAATGCCCTCAGTATCCATGTACAACTTTGCTTTTTTTTGTTCTTAATAGGCCCTATTCTTTTACTATTTATAGGCCTACTTTGAAGTCCCATTTATATTTTCTTCTAAATTTTCACTTATTTTGTAATCAGCCTGATTCTAGTTGGTATTTGAACTTAGACATTTGTTTTATATGGGTTTATTTGATTTAGCTTTGTATCTATCTCTCTCATCATGCAGAGAGCTCTGAATTTGTTCTAAGGGATATGTGACAATTGGTCTTAATCAAATGAGATTAATTGGACTATGCTGCAGTACAGTTGCTACAATCTATGTAGGGATAATTTGTGATGCTTTTTGTTGCATTTCTGTCAAGATCAACAAACAGGTCTTTCCAGTGTGGATTACATTACGGTTGCTGTTCATTTTACCCTCCCTCATTTTTCTGTGCTCCTCAGGTTGCTCAGATAATGAAAAATGAAATGGAAAACGCCATGAAACTGTTGGTAAAACTCTCCGTCAAAGTAAAGTTTGGTCCTAGCTGGGGCAATCTTCAAGACTTAGCCTTGTCATGAAGAACTTGGACCAAATTAAAAAATGTAAATTAACTTTATTTATTCAATGCTATTTGATAGCTTAAAATATACCATTTGTTAACTAAGTATTTTGAAGAGAAATTGAATATACTGTATATTTATATATAATGAAAGCAGATGAGTAATGAATTGTTGACATTGGTTAGTTGACATTTATTGACCATTAAACTAGACTTTTTTATAACTGCAAGTTAGTGGAAAAGTTCACTGCAAAGATTTATTAAAATTTATAAATAAAAATGTTTGTATGTCTTTTTATGGAGCTTCTCAAATATCCAACATCAGTAGGGTTTTTCTAAAATAGAATGTAATCTTCCTATGCAGGATTTGACAGCTTGTAGTTGGATATCTATTAGTCACATTAGCTAACTTTATGATTCATCTCATTATGTACAAAGCTGATCATGAATTTTGAGGTTTAGAATGTCATGAATAGATCTCTATTCTTATATATTGAAGTTATGAGCATGGTTATAAAACATACTGATAAATACCTGGCATAATTTATTGATTACGAAAATCAGGTTCTTTTTAGTAGAGATATCAGTGACACAGAAGGACATTATTCTTACAGAGAGGCAAACATATTCTAGTGGAATGCAGTTATTTACTGCTGGGCAAAATGTAGCAAAATTTTGATCTTATGAATAATATAATCTTTGAAAAATAAATTTCAACTGTATTCTACATTAGGTACTGCTTTGAATCAAAACAAAAATTGTTTTAGAACAAATGATAACATTTTGTAAAATTAGTCAAAATATTGTGCATGTGAAACATGCACATATTAAGGTTCATTTTCTGTTCCCTGTAGGCAGTCCACAAGATTAATGGCTTTTTTTTTTAGCAATTTGTAATCTTTTGCTACTAAAATATTTCTCCTTGTTAACACTTCACACATTGCTGGAATTACTGAATATAGTTTAAGTTGTTTATGACTCACCTGAATTATTTATTAAGTAACCAGAAGATAGTACTTGAAATTCATGCCTTCAAGTCTGCTTCCCTACTTTTATTTACTGTAAACTATTATTTACATACACTATATATAAGCTTGCTTTGGCTGATTTTGTAACCTAGAACTGATCAAGCACTACCAGATTTCTTGGCCAGACTAGGCTAAAACTCTTACTGTATGTAAGTTGCTGAGCAACTGATTGCAGTCTCTCAGGCTTATCTTTCCTTGTAAAACAGCAAAGAAATGCCAGAGGCAATTGTAAACACTTTTCATCTATTCTTCAGAAAATATTGGAAAGTTATCTTCGTTTCAGTCCACCCCAGCCATCAAATGGTTGATATTATGCAAATAGAGTAGAAAAATAGCAGAAGAACCAAACAATATCATGATCCTACTGAATTGCAGAACAGGCACAAGAAACTAGATGACATTTCTGCTTCTATTTCTTAGAATCTTTAGTATCTTTTGGCTCTTTGAGTATACTAGTATTAATTATTTTAAAGCTTGAATGTGTACAAGGTGTCTGTTTTCCAGTGAAAATCTGAATAATTGTAAAGACCACATTTTAATTATCAATGCTCTTTTTCCAATATAAATGAGGTTTATTCCATGAGTACCTCATGTCCCAATAAAAAGCATCAACATTATGCACTAACAAACATATAACATAATACATTACATATAGAACATTGTATATACAACCATATACAGATTTAATTCTACAACCTACAGAAATGCCAGATCATTGAAGAAGCATTTAAAAATTACACACCCAAATATGGCAACAGGGTTAGTTATGACAATTTTCACTGGCAGCCTTTTGTTGAAATCATACATAAAACATATGAATTCATGCTAAATCACAATATGATTAAGAGATAGAGTAACATTCAATACAAAAAAAAATTCAGACTACCTTATTTACCCTTTTTTTGGCTTTAGCTGTTTTTAGGATGGCAATCAAATATTGAAAAATAATGGCAAAAATGTTAAATTACTAACAAGGTATTTTGTCTGATGACAGTACATAACTTAAAATGTAAAGATGGTGATAAAAATGGTGATGCTGCTATGTATTTATTAAAAGTGTACAACTGTATTTCATATTGTTAGGCTTATTTTTGTATTGTGGCACCACTATTTCCACGCCCTGTACATGCAAACTTTTCTACTAATAACTACCCAAGTGTACACATGGATGAGAAAGCCTTTTATGATCTGAAGTATCTTGTGGCAATATCACTAGAAAGGACAAAATGCTTACAAATATCACTGTGAGGCTAGTATCTTCTGGAACAAACCACAAATAAATAAAACCTTGTTTAATTATGGTTAAAAATAACAAATATCTTATATGGTTATTGACAGCAGAAAATTGAACCACCCCTCTCACCAACCACTGCTGCTTCTAAGCATTGAAAAATCATTTAGAAAACTGTTTTCACAATTGATCGGAGTTGGTCATTGTTTTACACAGAAAAGGAGGCTGTGTGCTAAGTATTCACAGAATCAGCATTATTCCATCCATTTTATTATTTCCATTCTCCTGTTGTAAAGATGTTTTGATATAATGTTCTTTCCCTCAGTAAGGGAGACACATACCAATCGGTGTATAACATTTGTTTCTAACACACTTCTGTTGATGCAACGCCCACAAATATTGAAACAGTCCAACAGAATATATAACATAACACACTCTTTGAGCAAATGCTGCAGGTTCCAAAGAAATTGTATGCATTAACAACATCAGTGTCTCTTAATGTCCACACTGCAGTGATAACTAAATACAACAATCTCAACTGAAAAATAAGATTCTATTCGCTCTATTTTTAAAGGTAAAATCAAATTCTTTGTCAGGTGGGACCTTTTAAAGAGCTTCCATGACAACTATCTTGAGCAACTAACACATGATAGCCACTTAGAATCCAAGGAGTTCTTGAAGAACTAGAATAATTAGAAAAGCAAAAGATCTAACATCTGGTTGCTATGCAAGGAGTCACTACTTACAGACAATAGAAAAATCCATAGCTTTAGATGTTGCTACGTGTACTAAGATACTTCAATCACCATATGTTCCTGCTCAATCATTGCTGACTAAAACACAGTGTACAGCACTGGAGAATTCAATGACAATACATTGGTTAGATCTGTTTCATTTCATTACAGACAGTGATGCATTGATTATCAGAATTCCTCAATGTTATGAGTAACCTGATGGGGAATGAAATGGAATAGAGAGAAATCTTAGAAAGGCAATTGAGTACATTTCCCATTGTCTAATTTTAAAACCCAAGTGCTACTCTTGGTATGATGATTTAAAGACAAAAGAGATAGTGATGGTATTTCTTATGCTGTGATTGCCCCATTTGTGATTAAAATATGGACAACAGTGCGATGAAAAACATGTGCCATGTCGCCACTAAACTTACCATTGCACTGGTAATAGTCCCAAGTGTTGTAGTAGACCTGTTTCTGGATGGCTGGTATTTCCTGTCAGAATTAGACAACAGTATCACAGAAATGTGCGTATTGTTCTTATCAACATCCTGTCCCTTATTTCTTTGTGTCCCTGATCCCATTCGTGAAGAATGGTTAAAGGAATACTGAGCTCCTGTAATGGACAGCTGGACAGAATATCTGCACTCAGTTCTGCATTACATTGAAAGGCCAGCATCAAAATCAAATAAGCATATTCTAACTCCAAAAGGCTACTTCATAAGGCCAATTAACATGCAGCAGAAAAATTGTCTCTGACAACTTATGGTCAACAGCTCTTCATACTCCCCTGAACAAAACAGACATTTGTGGAAAAAAAAGATGCAGAGTAATGGCAGATTTGTTCTCGAGCTATCCCAAAAGCCTGCACAATTAGATACTTCACCTTCCTCATTCTGCAACTGGCACAGGAAGCACCCAGATGATCATTGTGTATAGAAATCAATCAGTAACTAATATCTGTATACATATACACAGATGCATCAACCCACAAGAATGAACATCAATTACTTTAAAAGGAAACAAGCTGATACAGTGTAATGAAACACAGTTGAGGTTTGTGAATGAACTCATCTCTGGTGATTGTGTTTTTTGTGTGTCATTAAATCATTCAAAGTGTAATATAGCCAGGTGGTTAATGCGACGCTGTTACAGCTCTGGACATTGGAGTTCAGAGTTCAATTCCAGCTCCGTCCGTAAGGAGTTTGTTCATTCTCCCCATGACCACCAGGGTTTCCTCTGGGTGCTCTGCTTTTCTACCATGGGCCAAAAATGTACCGGTTAGTAGCTTAATTGGTCATTGTAAATTGTCCTGAGATTAGGCTCGGGTTAAATAGGTGGGCTGCTAGGCAGCACCACTCCTTGTGCTGGAAGGGGAAAGGGCCTGTTGTACGCTGTATCACTGAAATTAATTTGAAGTGTTTTCTTTATATTGAAGTTTCGTCACAACTTTCACACAGCTGTAATTACTGGACAGTTAAACAATTTTGGAAGTTCTGCCTTGCTATAGTGGTTTATTCTGTAACAATGAACAATACTGGACAGTAATTAAAAAGTACCAGTGAAATAATAAATGGAATGAACACAGTCATTGGAATGCAAATATGGCATTCTAAGGAAACTTAAATCTTGTGGAACGTTTTAATAGATTTTGCATCTGTAGAGAATAAACATTATTCATCATGGATGATGGGCGACGATTGTATTCTTTCACTTGGAGAAGAAAGTCGTACTTCACTTGCATAGGGATTGCACATGCATGAAAGAATATCAATAAGTCTGTGCCACCACTGAACAAATATTTCTATCTTTGGTAGACATAACCATAATAAAAATGTTACAGTGAAGGGCTTAATAATAAAGTGCTTTTCTTGCTGATTATCACTTAAAATACTACAGCTAATTGTTTCACAGACCAATAAAGTGCCATGAAATGCATTCAAGTTTCCATAAAAGTGTGATATGGTCTGAGAGCACACTGCAAAGATGAGTTTGGATTTTATTCTTTTCTTCACAGAGCACGTCATTTGATTTGAGCCAGACTGCAGGATACAATTGCACCTGATTTGCTGCCATGCAATCTCGCAAAGAGGATTACAATCAAAGAGCGATTCATACCTGTCTTTTTAAAAATATGAATCTAACAGAACTAACCAAATAAACCCAAAGTAGCTAAATCAAATGACTTAGTGCACAAAGGAGTAATTCAGATTTGAAAGACATTTTCATTGTTTCTGTGATGTAGCTGAGTATATGATAACAGAAGGTTATGGTCCTTTACATGTGCAAAATTAAAGAGATCAAGCACCAGTATTTCTAACCATGGAGATAGGGACATCTTCACTGAACTGAAGAGAGCATATACCATATGGAAAATGTAAACATTAAATTGGCAGTTTATTGTACAAGGATAATGGTATGTAATATATAGGACTAGTTTTTGGTAGAATGATTTGCAATTAATTAACCATTTTACCAGTTAAACTTAAAAAAAAAATCAGAACAATACAAACCTTAGTTCCAATTCTTGGGACCCAGCCACGTTAAAGTATGGATACATTCAGTTTTTAATACTAATCATGATCAATCTTTAAAAATAGTACTTTTGTATACCAAATGTAACTTGTAAATGTTACAAATGTACAATGCCGAAGATCTACTAAAATAATAATTTAATTAATAATTACAAATGAGGAAAGAGAAAAAAAAATTGCTTGGTTAACCTAGCAATGGGGGATTTCTCACTTACAGTGCAAAATCAATCATTTGCAGCTGTTAACTGTCCACAAAAATATGATGGGAGTATCATAAAGTGGCAATATGATTACGCCACAGTCCAGCTAAAGTTGTTCACTTACATTATAGGGCATGGACCTTTAAAGGAAAATATAGCAAGTAAAGGAATCAACACCTATTTTAAAATGTGAACTTAATAAGCTCAGGACAGCGCAAACCTTTTCACATGCCCTGCATTTTTCCTAGGCAGAAAAATATGCTGGTATGAGTCCATAATTCCAAATGTGAAATCCTTTTGTGATCAACTGAAAGACCCAATCCTGGTTGTTAGTTGAAACAGCTATATCTTTTAGAAAATTCAGATGCTGTTTTAAACTTAGCACATACAAAACAAAAATAAGATTGAACATGCATAATATATATATTTTGTTAACCATCTCTAGAATTTTGGGACCATCTATAATTTGAACACTATACCCACATAAATCCTGTAAAGCTTGACTTTCTCACATGGTTAGGCCCTGATGTCAGAAATTTGAGGAAGAATTAAAATAGTACAAGAGGGAAATTAATGATTATACATCTTATTAATGGCTCAAAGTGATTAATAGCAATGGGAATGGAACGGAAGGTAGTTCAAATTGAAACTGGATTAAGGGGCAGCACCGAGTAGATTAGGACTGCAGATAATTAATCTCTCAGTAGGCAATAATGCTTCAATCTAATAGTTCTGAACATGTCCCCAAATATACTAAGGCCAAATTGTGGAGTTATAATGGCACTCAAATAAATAGTATTTGCTGTCATTATTTCTGATGTCCTTCAAACATTCAGCTGTTTTGTTGCCTTCTCAACAGTATTCAAAGGAAATTAATTGAATTGACAGAATTACATATTAAGACTAATCTCAATAGGAAATCTAAAAACATATTGCTTTGTTGTATGTAGCTGGAGATTTTATAATGGCTTACTAAACTATAATTTTTACTTTCTTTCCCTAAAAAAACAAAATAAATTTATGGATTGCAATTTTCTCACTGAAGTATTTCATATGAAGTATTTTGAAATAAAAGTTTTTATCAAGGTAAGGTATTTTTTATGACAAGTCTGCTTCTAGATAACACAAAGTTCTTTGCCTCTTCAAATTTTCAGTTAATATTCTGTAAAATATTTTGGTATTCAAAAATTGTGCTTTTTTCCCTTCCTTATTTACAATCTTGAGAGATAACGATGACATCACAACTTGTGGATGTCATCAACAATACATATTGGAAAAGAAATAAATCCATGCCTTAGAAAGGGGTAGAGAATTTTATGGCCAGCTTTTTTTGATAATTATTGCTTTATGGATTATGCTTTGATGATAATGGAGTGAAACCCAACATTAATTTGTTTAAATTAAGTCTAACTTGAACTGGGCAAGATTGTTGGTGCAGTGGCAATTAATGAGGAAAGTTTTTGCATTCTGATGATGCCCTGGTAAGAACTGGGTGAGGGGAACAAGTTGCTTCATTTAATTCTACATAATGTGAATTGGACAAGATTGTTGGTGATGTGGTATTAATGAGGAATATTTTTGCATTCTGATAGTGTGCTGGTGAGAACTGCGTGCAGGAAAAAAACTAGCTTAATTTAATTCTACATAATCATTAGAGTTGAAAGCTTTTCTCTGCATATTCTTGTATAAAATTAAAGAGTTAAATATTGTAATTCATGATTGTAAATATTGTAAACCACTATTTTCTCAACATTTGTGGAAACCACATTTTTGGTCAGACTGCACTTGGAGTATTATAAGCAGTGTTAGGCCGCTTATCTAAGAAAAGATGTGCTGGTACTGGAGAGGGTCCACAGGAAGGTTCACGAGAAAAATCTGAGGAATGAAAGAGTTAACGTATGAGAAACATTTGATTGCTCTGGGCTTGTATCCACTGGAGTTTGAAAGAATGAAACCTATCAAATATTGAAAGGTATGGATAGAGTGGATTTGGGGAGGATGTTTCCTCTAGTGGGGGAGTCTAGGACAAGAGAGCACAGCCTCAGAATTGAGGGGCGTCCATTTAGAACTGAGATGAGGAATAATTTCTTTAGCCAGAGGGTGGTGAATCTGTGGAATTCATTGCCACAAATAGCTGTGCAGCCCAGTTCATTGGGTATATTTAAGGCAGAGGTTGATAGCTTCTTGGGTAATCAGGGTGCCAAAAGTTACAGGGATAAGGCAGGGGAATGCGATTGAGAGGGATAATCAATCAGCCATGATGGAATGGCGGATAGACTTGATCGGTCGAATGGTCTAATTCTGCTTCTAAATCTTATGGTCTTATCTAAAGTAAATCTGTGAATGCCAGTGTTACAAAAGATCAAGTAAAAACACTGTAACATTTAACACGAGGCACAAATACAAACCCTAACTTTTATGTCAGAGATTAAAATGAAATTGGCACAGATTGCCTAACATTTAAAAAACAAAAATCACCACGTATCAGACAAGAAGTCCACAACAGAGTACATAATTTTGACAATCACACTCTATATAAATAGTGATGGGTCATTTAGTTCTGGCTATCGTTGCCCAGATTAACTGGGATATTCACAGGATTTATCTTGTAAATGGATTGTTAGAAATAAAGAACCATCAAGTAATCCGTCAGTGCTTCCAGTTATAAAGCATGCTGGCAGCAATGTAAATTGTAATTAACTGCCAAGAGTGTATCAAAACTGTGATGTTGATATTGGAGAGAATGCACTATGTACAGTTCTTATTTGTAGATCTGATAACATGAACTCTGTTGAACTGTGTACTTTGGAGACATAGCAAAACAGATGTATTCCACATCTGTGTCACTGAATGTAAAATAGTACATTATCAGTGCTTACTAGATTTACTGTGGGATGTTTGTATTGGTGAGTAGTCAAAGCTCTTGAGAGCAAAGAGATGCAAGCATCTCTCTGTCTTTGCATCAGTGATCAAAACAGAAAATGCTGGAAACATTCCAGAATCGGCCATAGTTTACTTTATGTTTTGGTCATCAGTACAAGTTTATACGTATACGGAGCCATGGAGTGAACAATGCCAGTTTCTTTTGAGATATATGATTAATACTTGATTTGTGCACAAGTTAATGCTACAGAGAGGTTCTAATTTAAAGTTAATCAAGGTTTTTCCTCCTATTTTCTTCCAACCAATCCACACGGCATAAACTGAGATTATGTTAGTTGTGAAGGAGAGTGGGATGCAATGGAATGTTTGCCTCTTGTCCCATAAATTATCCAACTCCTCAAAGTACATAACCTTCTGCAACCTGATAATGACCGTTTCCCATATAAATGCTTGCAGAGAAAAGACACTGACAATTAGGTAGACTCCAGTTTGCCCAAGTTCTCAAAGAAATATTCATTACACCCTGTAACAGAGTAATCAAGAAACAAATCTAATGGTTTGACCTTCTGCTCTATTGTAATTAACATCAATCATGCTGCATATTCTTTATCATACCAGAGCAATATGCTAATGCAAAGCAGAATTTGTAGCTAAGGGAAGTTTTAATGAAATTTAAAGATTCACTGCCAGGTTATCTGGTATTCAACAGTTTCCAGTTTGTTGAACAGCACATCCAATCATTCATTCATTCGGCCATCAAACAGTCAATTCTCTGTTGCAGTTCACATGGCTTTGCTATGCAGATTTAAAAATAGAAATATTTTTCTTGTTTTCTCTTTGTATTCTGTCAAAGCTAGAAATGAAATCCATCCCCTCCCATCTCCAATAATAACATGCTTTTGTTTATCATAAGGATGATATTTTTTCCATGCAAGGTATTAAAGTATTTTTTCTATAAGAGCATTATCATTCAAATCTGTACAAGTTGCTACCGGGTTGCCTTTCCATACTGAGTGAGGAAAAAGCTCTTTTTAAATAAAATGTGAGTCGTCTATTGCATTTGGGTGAAATGGAAACATAAGCTTCAAGGATAAAATCCTAGTCTCAATGGACTGAGACCTCGTATTCAGCTTTTGTTCTTTCATTTGTGGAAACAGAAGGATTCATGTTATTTTTCATATTGTTTTTGAGAATAGGAGTTTTGGAGGAGAAAAGCCATTTCCTTTCTGGCAACCAATAGAAGGAGACAACATCCATTTCCCTGAATGGCATTATTGAATTAACGCATAGTTAACTGTTCTTGTAGTCTTCAGAACTGATACCACTTCTTATCTCTGCATTTGAGCATCAACTGAAAAAGGAGAAAAAAAATCCAAGTAAGACATTATTAGCAATTAGCAATTCAATGACAGAAGATGACTATGATTGCACATAAAAGAACATTTACAGAGATGGCATTCATCCATTTCAGACTAAGGAGAAATTAGTTCCATTCCCCTCTAGCTGGGAGTATTATGAAGATAAAATTTCTGAAGTTTCTTTCAATATGCCAGAATTGAATTCACCTACATTTCTGGGTTCATATCAGTATTGTATACCTAGCTTTAGTGCAGAAATACCCAGTGGAAGGAACTTGTGCCTAGATGAGGAGAGAGAATTACAATACAAATACATCAGCATTGCAGCACAAAAACTCCTAGGTTTCATCTGCTTCTCCTATGAAATTAATCAACATTTTATAACTAACCCCAGAACTTCACATCCACGTTCTTCTCTGCAATTTGAGTGGACTAGACGCATGGATGAAAGCTGTTCATTACCGTGCGCCCCTTCCTCAGTCTGCATCACTGCCAGGTGAAACAAGAAGCCAGTCCTGTGATATGACTTCCATCTGATGCACTTTATACTGTGTTGTCTGCATCATTCCCGGCATTCTCAGCCTCAGTGATAGCTCAATAGCACCCAAGTCCTCTTCATTTTACTTGCTTTTGCCCAGAAAGTAGGTTTGTCCTCAAGTGTAAAGCAAAGGAAAACAATTCAAATCAAACAGCACACATAAAAGTTGCTGGTGAACGCAGCAGGCCAGGCAGCATCTCTAGGAAGAGGTACAGTCGACGTTTCGGGCTGAGACTACTTTGTCAGGACTAACTGAAGGAAGAGCTAGTAAGAGATTTGAAAGTGGGAGGGGGAGGGGGAGATCCAAAATGATAGGAGAAGACAGGAGGGGGAGGGATGGAGCCGAGAGCTGGACAGTGATAGGCAAAGGGGATATGAGAGGATCACGGGACAGGAGGCCCAGGGAGAAAGACAAGGTGGGGGGGGGGTGACCCAGAGGATGGGTAAGGGGTATAGTCAGAGGGACAAATCAAAACTACTTTTTGAACTGGGATGTAACAATATACTATTTTTTCATGCTGGCAGTAGCTACTAGTAAGCACAGTGATTGTAATGGATTTTCATGTTCTCAAATCTAATATATTGCCTTATTTTAATAAGCCAGTATATGAGATCTGGGTACAAACATTTGATGCTCTTTGAAAACAGAACATATGCCGTCAATATAATGGCAAAAGATTAACTGCCATATGCAGATAAATGAACATTTCAACATTATTATTTCACAATATAATCTAGTCATCTTAACTCAACAATGCTTAAATTATCTGATAATTCATATTTTGGCTATTATTTCATTATTGTTTTGCTATATTAATACTATTGTAATTCATATTTTGCAGGAAAAATTGAATTGGAAGTGGAATGCAGAAAATGCCTTTCAAAAGCATTTTACAGAACTGATATAATCACACTGCAGATAAAAATCTGGCATATAAAACATTTATATATAAAATAACATTATTAATATATAAAGATATTCTTAGAAGTGAAGGATCACGTAAAACATATGACAGAGAAGGCAATTGACCTCAGTTTTGACAATTGAAATAGAAATATCCATTCTACAGTGGTAGTGCTTATGTTACCAGACTAGTAATCCACAAGTAATAATGGAAAAGAAACACTCAGAGGGTGAAGCCTTAATGGAAAAACCTGAACTGTAGCACCATCTGTATCATTGGTGTTGAGGAAGAGACTGCTCAGAGCTTCAATTTCCTAGGTTTAATATCACCAACAATTTGTCCTGAGTCGTGTATGCAGCCCAGTCCAGTACATAAACCAGCCACCCCTCCCAATGATCCTGTCTTCATTTCAGGAAATTAGCCAACATAATCAAGGACCGTCCCACCACAGTGAATCTCTTTTGTCTCCTCTCCCATTGGACGGTAGCTACACCAGCTTGAGAGAACGTACCACGGTTATCAGACTTTTAAATGGATGCCTCAAATGCTAAAAGATGAACTCAGTCTCCCAAATACAATGGCCCTTGTGCTTTGTTTGTCTACCCACACTGCACTCTATTTGTAACTGTGACCTATATTCAGCATCCTGTTTTCATTTTTACTACATCCATGTACTTACGTTTAGAATTATCTGTCAGATTAGTATTCAAACAAAAGTTTTTCACTATATCTCAGTCCAGTATATGGAAAATAATACACCAATCCAATTCCTCTTTTCACAGACACTGTTCAACCTACAGAATGCTTCCAACAATTTGTTTTTATTTTCAATTTCTGGCTTCTTCAGTGTTTTGATTGTACACAAATATCCCGCTGAGAGCTGATTTGTTCAGGTGCTCCTGACCAAACTCAGGGAGCCTTCTGCACCTGAACATTGACAATGGCTGAGTGATGCCGTGCTGGGGATGTAGTGAAATCCACTGCTGTGCAGGAACACGTTGTAAATCACTGCATTCCCCCTTGCTTCATGCTGCTGTGCAGGAACACGTTGTAAATCACTGCATTCCCCCTTGCTTCATGCTGCTGTGCAGGGGATAAACTTGCAACTGAATGAGAGGCAAGTTATTTTGGACCTTGATCAAGAGAAATGATCAGAAGAAAACTCAAGGGATGGTGAATCATTGGAATCTTTGGAAACCCGCGCATCAGAGGGCGGTGGAGGCCACACCATTGAGTTTGATAACTTAGATAACAAACAATAGATTTCTCAACATTAAGTGAAATGAGGGATATGGAATATGCAGACAAATGATGTTGAGATAGAATTTCAACCATTATCTCAATTAAAGGCAGAGCAAGTTTTAAGATCCAGATGGTCGACTCCAGCTCCAATTTTTTTAATGTTAATTCACTTTCTGAGATTAGTTCCAGATTCTTATAGGTGTGGCTCTTCAAGTATATATCAAGTACTTTTAAAATATAAGGAGGGTTTTACTAAGCCACCTCTTCATGTTGTGAGCTTCATATCATAATGATTTTATGTAAAAATATACCTCCTCTCTAACTGTTCTAATAATTCTTAAAATTTACCTTCTTTCCGGCATTTTACCCACCTGTAATGGAAAATGAATCTTTCCCGTTTATTCTGTCTAGATCCCTCATAATTTTACATACCTTCGTTAAGTCTATTTTTAGACTTCTCTTTTCCATACAACATAATCATTGCTTATCCAAATATTCCATATGGTAATGTTTCACTAGTTTTGGTTTCACCAGCATAACTGATAAATTACTCTTTATTTCACTGGTGTAATCACATCTGTTGTGTGTTGTGGTGACCAGAACTGTACAAAAGTCTGACACATCCATATAGCTAGGGAGCCCAAGATGTTTGCACAGTACTGTATTTGTCAACATGGAGCATAGAGCGAATTTGTAAATCTGGCGGGAGCAAAAGATGTTGGGAATGGTGAGGGTGGAGTGCTGCGGGAGGGATGTGTGGCAGGTGGCAGAGTTTAAAGTGAATGTAAATAATTATGGACTGTTTATGGGTTAGAGAACAGACAATGTTTTCTTGCTGAGTTTGCAAAACTACAACATGTAGAGATCATAATGTCTTTAATAATTCCCTCTCCTTGGAGAGATACAACTGTTCACATTTGGTGCTCTTCCAGGATAATTCAACACACTTTTCGTCCCTCTTCCCCTCCAGAAGGCGGCTCAGGAGCTTGAAGACTCATATGGCCAGATTTGGCAACAGTTTCTTTCCAACTGTGATAAGACTGCTGAACGGATCCTGACCCGGATCTGGGCCGTACGCTCCAAATATCCGGACCTGCCTCTCGGTTTTTTTGCACTATCTTACTTTCCATTTTTCTATTTTCTATTTATGATTTATAATTTACATTTTTATATTTACTAATTTTTACTATTTTTAATATTTAATATTTGTAATCCAGGGAGCGAAAGCGCAGAATCAAATATCGCTGTGATGATTGTATGTTCTAGTATCAATTGTTTGGCGACAATGAAGTATAAAGTATAATTCAGCTTAGAGAATAACACACCATGTGGAAGATTAGGACATAAATATGTTTTTGAATGCTCACAGGAGACAAATAAATTCCAAAGGCAAAAATTCTTGATAGAATCATAAACATGAGAAATTGTGCAGATGCTGGAAATCCAAAGCAACACACACACAATGCTGGAGGAACAGCAGGCCAAGCAGCATCTATGGTAATGAATAGACATGAAGAAGGGTCTCAGCCCAAAACGTTGACTGTTTATTCATTTCCATTGATGCTGCCCGAATTGCTGAGCTCCCCTAGCATTTGTGTCTATTGCTGTTGATAGAATCAAATGCTTTTTACCTCATGTGCATGTTTGGAGAAGGTCTCTGCACTTGCCATCATAGCAGCAGTTCGCTCTTCCAATTCCCCTAGTCTCTGTCCACGTTCATCCAAAGCAATACGAGCACGGGCTAGATCACCAACTACTCCAGATGCAGCACCCTTAACCCCTTCAAGTCCACCAGGTCCAGGGATGTGCTGGGCAAGCGTTCGAGATGCCTTGCCTGCTGAAGCCTCTCCAACTTGACCAAGGAAAAGCCAAAACAAATATAAAAAATATTAAATTATTATTTGCTTTCATATTTTTAGTCTAACAGGAAATAAGCTCAGTCATCTGCATTTTTTGACTAGAAAGCTGTGAAATATACTAGGATTTCAAATTTTCCATAGTTCTTTCAGAGGATAATACTACTTGAGGAAGATGCTGCAAAACCAAATTAACTTTTTTATGATTTGTTACCTTGCACTAAAATCACTTCTTAGGATACATCTCATACGTAATATGAAAATGTTAAATTTCCCTCAAAACAGTTCCTCCAAGAACACTGATGAAATTTTTCTGTACTTTGAAAGCACTTCATGCAAAAGAAGTCTTTTAATACTATTCTCTTACCTACTTAAGTATTAAATAGCTCATGTTTTTAATATATCTATTTTGCCTGAAGAGGAGCTGAAGGTAAATTGGCATAAAACTTGTTGAGGGAAATTACCTTCCAGCATATTATGGTAAAGGCAATGAATTTGGACACTACATTCACCACACTAAATAAATGCTATCAATTGTGCCTGCCTTGTTGTGGGGAAGTCCCAGAGGGACTTGCACGACTGACAATCGTGAAAACCGAGAAGAAGCTACCGACACGATGAAGGGATCTGTGTACACCAGCAGAGATGGAGGACATTCATTGCTGCCCTAAATGCCACAGGCAAAATGGACAAAAGAGAATTTATGCCTGATCAAAAACTAGTCTGAAGGAACACAAGTTAACTTGTGACTATTGTGTGGTGTCTGTAGTGGCACATTACACTATCTTCTCAGTAACTTACATAACTCTTCTCTATCAAATGTCTGTCCACTTCCTCCAAACAACCCCTTTAAAAACCCTCTGTTCTGGGCCTCCGGAGTCTCAATAGGAGTAAACAAATCTCCCAGCATTTCCTGAAAAAAGAAATGAATCATTAGAGCTAACAATGTCAAGATTTATGGAAAGGAAGGTATCATAAAATGTACCAATTTTGTCATCTTATTGAAATTACTACAGATAGTCATAATCTAGAAACAAGGTTGTTGGGCTGCAGGCATCAATTTAAATGCATCGTGATGGATTTTTGTGCTTACGTTACAAATAATAGCATTATTTCCAGCCAGCTTACATTTTTAGACCAGATGTACATCATAGCTTAAAAAAAAAGGCTGTGAAGTTAATGTTGGGGTATTTGCGACATAATAGGAGAGGTAGATAATAATAATAATTTTCTAAAAATACTGTGAGGGATTTGTGGAGAAGAGTAAAGGTCCTTTATCCACAGGTGATCTGAGACCTCCAAAGACATGCCTAAAAGGATTATAGCCATGTGGCTAACAGATAAACCTCTACAAGGATTGGTGGGAGTCCATGAGTAGGGTGGGTGGGATCCTTCATAATGTTACTGGCTCTTTTATGGTACCTTTCTGTCTATCTGTGCTTGATGGCGGGTAGGCTGGTGCCAGTGATGCGTTGTGCAAAGTCCTGCTCTCTTCAGCCTCCTCAGGAAGAAGAGGCATTGGTGAGCTTCCTCCACTGTGGGACCAAGAGCGAGTGTATGCGGTGTAGACTCTCAGGAGTCTGAAAATGTTAACTGAGGGCCCTCATGAGAGACCATCTGTAGCAATTAAACTGTAGAGACGGGGAAACCTGATCTTCATGAAACAAATAAAGGCAGTTGAAAGGGTGTAGTAAACTCAGCTTCCTTAGTGAGAGCTCCTAGCTCAAAGCCTCAGAGACCTACAGATATAAACTGAAAACAACACATTGACCACTGGTTGTAGGGAGATGAGAAATACTGAAACATCCCTCCATGGTGTTACAGTCCTCAACAGCATGCAGAAGAGCTTACTGTCACTATTTTAGGATCTTTAGATCACTTATACAGCACATCGCTGTGTTAACTGCATTACTGAGCTCTGACAATGTGGTCACTGTCAAATTAGTGTGTGTGCTGATTAAACATAATGATGATCACCTACCAAATTGTTTTAAACTCTGCTGCTTTTCCTAATACAGCAGTAGGCACTTTGACAAGAATGGTGTCAAACTGGATACTACATTGAGGAAAGAAATGGGCCCCATAAATAGAAGACAAGTTGGTGAGTGGAGATTTTCTTACTTTTATGTGCAAAATACATCACAATTGCTAAATTACCTAACCAGCAAATAATTAGCAAGTCTGCAGAATGTGCATGAAGCTGAGTCCATTGGAAGTGGTGCAATGCACATTAATACTAGTGGGAAGTTGCAGTTCTAACTGCTGCACCCTATGAAACAAGAACTGAATACCGCAGGCTAGAAGCTAGAAACAACAATTCCATCTCAGAAATTGCAATAACTCTTCATGCGGAGAATTCAACAAAAAACTTTAAGTATCAAATGTTACTTCTTAGCACAAATGTAACAGAATCTTCAATATTACTTCATATATAATCTTTTATTATGAAATATAATACAAGCTTATGTTTTCATAAGGTTGTATTATAGAATCAGGTGTAATGGCATATGTGGCGAATTAAAGATTTTCTTTTGCAGCAGTGCAATACATAATTTTAAAAACTATAAATTACAAATATATATACACACACATAGTATAAATTAAAGTAGTAGAGCAAACAGAGAGCAAAATAAAAATAGTGAGGTGGTGTACACAGATTAATTGTCCATTCAGAAGTTTGATGGCAGAGGGGAAGAAGCTGTTCCTAAAATGTTGAATGTCTGTCTTCAAGCTCCTCTACCTTCTCCATGATGATAGCAATGAGAAGAGGGCATGTCCTGGATGATGGGCATCCTTAATGATGGATGTCACCTTTCTGAGGCATCACCTTTTGAAGATGTCCTCGATGCTAGGGAAGGGGGTGCCCATGATAGAGCTGTTGTGCCTTCTTTGCAATTGGATCAATACATTTGCCCAAATTAGACCTTCTGAGATGTTCACACCCTGGAACGTGAAACTGCTGACTCTTTCCACTGCTGATCTCCCGATGAGTGCCCTTGAATTCCCATTCCTGAATTTGCCATTTGGGCCTTAGTCTCTGAGGGTGACTTCCATTGGTGGTGATGACCATGTCATTCATACCATGGATTTTCAAGCATCATAATGTTTCACTGAATCATTTGATTTGAATTAAAACTGAATAATATAAACATCACCTATTACAATATCTAGACTGTTTTGCAATTATTCAAACTTCAGTATTAAAGTCCCTGAAAAATAACAAAGGGCTGAATGGGAATCAGGTTTATTATCACCGGCACGTGACGTGAAATTTGTTAACTCAGCAGCAGCAGTTCAATGCAATACATAATACAGAAGTGAAAAAAAATAGTAAGTAAATCAATTACAATATACGTATATTGAATAGATTAAAAAATGTGCAAAAACAGAAATAGTGTATATTTAAAAAAGTGAGGTAGTGTCCAAGAGCTCAATTTCCATTTAGGAATCGGACAGCAGAGGGGAAGAAGCTGTTCCTGAATTGCTGAGTGTGTGCCTTCAAGCTTCTGTACCTCCTACTTGATGGTAACAGAGAGAAAAGAGCATGCCCTGGGAGCTGGACGTCCTTAATAATAGATGCTGCCTTTTTGAGACACCGCTCTCTGAAGATGTCCTGAGTACTTTGTAGGCTTGTGCCCAAGATGGAACCGACTAAATTTACGACCCTCTGCAGCTTCTCTCGGTTTTGTGCAGTAGCCACCCCCCCCCGCCGCAACAGACAGTGATGCACCCTATCAGAATGCTCTCCACAGTACATCTATAGAAGTTTTCAAGTGTATTTGTTGACATACCAAATCTCTTCAAACTCTAATGAAGTATAGCCGCCGTCTTGCCTTCTTTATAACTGCATCGATATGTTGGAACCAGGTTAGATTCTCAGAGATCCTGCCACCCAGGAACTTGAAGCTGCTCACTCTCTCCACTTCTGATCCCTCTATGAGGGTTGGTATGTGTTCCTTCGTCTTACCCTTCCTGAAGTCCACAATCAGCTCTTTCGTCTTACTGACGTTGAGTGCCAGGTTGTTGCTGTGGCACTACTCCACTAGTTGGCATATCTCACTCCTGTACACCCTCTCGTCACCACCCGAGATTCTACCAACGACGGTTGTATCATCAGCAAATTTATAGATGGTGTTTGAGCAATGCCTAGCCACACAGTCATGTGTATATAGAGAGCAGAGCAGTGGGCTAAGCACACACCCCTGGATTGTGCCTTGCCTTGGACAGGTGGCAAAGCTAGGTCAGAGCCTCTCATTAGAGATGTTTAAAAACTGGTAATGTTTTAAATTGTTAATTGCAAAATAAAACAAAATAAGAAATGCAACTAAACTGAATTTTGTAAAGACTGCTGTTTGGTCACACCTACTTGGGTTATTCAGACTTTCTAAAGTCAGACTGATGTCCTATACCCAGGAAGTGTCATAAGGACTTACTGCCATACAGATCCAAACTGTCGATGAGAATTGATGAAGCCCTGCCACCCCAGACTGCCTTGGGCAGGTGGCAAAGCTGGGGTCAGAGCCTCTCCTTAGAGACATTTAAAAACTGGTAATGTTTTAAATTGTTAATTGCAAAATAAAACAAATTAAGAAATTCAAAACATTAAAGTAATAAAAGTCTAAATTATTAAAATTATATTAAAAATTATTTAAGCACCAATATGTTTCTTAAAACATGAGTTCATTTACCTTTTTCTACTTAATCTCCAGATCAGGAATACTCTTTCACATGAATTAGACAGGTCCGGTTGGTGTACAATAGCAAAGGCGAATTCCCTGGCTTAACATCCTTGCACCTTAATGCACTGCATTTGGAGTTCAAGTGGAGTCCAGTTTATAGTGTGCAACTAGAAAGCATCATTCATCGTGAACTGGACTTGGAGCTGGTCTATGGAAGCCTCGGACTTACTTACCCAAAAGAAACCAAACATCAATGGTTCACTAAGAACGGTCTGTCAAAGTCAGCACAATTCAGTCATATCTTCACCTAGTGATGTGCTCTCAGTCTTTACTTATTTAAAAAACAATGTCCAAGTTATCCAACACTCAAACAAGAGTAATAGTTCATATATGGAGATGCATTCTCACCTGAAGATTTTCACACATCTCCTGGCTGTAGGTGATTCGCTGGATTTCACTGGGTGAACTCAGATACAGAGCCTGTCCACCATTTGTAAAGGAGAAAGTCCGGGCTATTCTCATATCAGTTAAAGGAAGGTAGTTTACATCCAGCAATGGCCTAAGACTTGGCAAGCTATAGTTGAAAAAAATGATAAAAAGTTACTTATTGCAATTTAAGATCACTAAAGAACATTTCAATTCTATCGGAGGTGATGACAGGTTAGCTGGAGTTATTTTTGTTTCATTGCTTCTGATGACCTTCATGCAGCTCACCAGTAATCCTGTAAACCACAACATTAACTTAGCTTCTCTCCCTCCATATATACTATCTGAGTTCTGCTGAATATTTTCAGCATTCTCTTTTCATTTCAAGTTTCTAGCAATTGCTGTCCTCTGCAACTCACAGAGTCCTGTGTGTTGATTATTTCCCCTCTATCTGTCTTCATTCACCTTTATTTACCGTACATTCCTTTGGAAACACGAGTTATGATTAAAAAGCCCTCATTACTCAAATTCAATTATGTCATCTGGTCAGCCTTATCACGGGTATACAATATTACGTGGGGATAGGTAAGGTAGACAGTAAGATTTTTTTCCCATGCTGGGGGTATATAAGGCAAAGAGGGCATAGGTTTAAAGAGAGAGGTAGTAGGTTTAGAAGGGTTCTGAGGGGATTTTTTAAATATATACACACAGAGAGTGGTTGGAATCTGGAGTAGAATGCCTGAGGAAGTGTACAGGCAGATATTCTCACTGCACTTCTGAAGCATCTGGACAAGCGCTTGAAGTGCAAGGCACAGAAGGTTATGGACCAAATGTGTGTTCATGGGATTTGTTTTTTATTTTGCTTTACTATCATATAACTTACAATACTTGTAATGCAGAATCTTACAATTATGAATCATGATCTGTGGACTATTTTCTAAGTTCTGATTTTAAATGCCCCATTAATCAACAGAGGAAAAATGGAATCACATGCAAACACAAAAAGGGAACAATCTGCCTAATGAGGAAAATAGAGCAAAGCACCCAGAACCTAGCAATAAGACACTTTGGTTATGAACAAGATCTGGATGGTTTCTTAACATGTGAGTTAGTTCCCAGTGAGTAATATGCTGAAATGTACCGAGATTCATCTTCAGTAGGCACAATTGTAACAAGATAACTAAGGAATGACAATTTATGAAGCATCATGACTTTAAGTGTGTGCTAATGTAAAGGATGGCATTAGAACAATCCTTCGTTGCACGGCTGGAACTCTTAATGTGCAGTGGAACTGTGTTGGCATGGAGGACATGGTCTATCTTCTTGCAATATTAGTGATGTTACATGAACTTTGGAGAAAGAAAATTCTTAGATGCAAGTAAACTAAGGTACAAAATAAGTAAGTGCTATGTAAGAACATTACGAAATGAACTAAAGAGAGCAACGACAAAATGATAAAATGTCCTCTGGTTTCCAAAGTAATTTATAGTTTGGTGAGATCGGCAAAGAAGAGAGATATGACAGAAAATTACCTATGTTGATTATGTTATAAATTTCACAAATGTAACTTTACAATAATAAACAAACAGTAAAATATGAAGGAAAAATCATGCACTTACAGTACATGAAAGTTACCTTAAGGTCATAATATGTCCATTAGCACAGAAGCAAGCCAGGCAGATACTATTGCACATTGTTACGACATCTGCTCGTAATACAAAGGAAGTTTCTGTGATATTGTGTACGTACAAACAGCACTGAGAAGGAAGTGAATAGAGTTTGGCTTGTTTTTCAGAGCAGAGCACTACATATTGGTGGTCTGCCATCTCCTGAGAGGAAGATGGTGAAAATTTTACTAGCTTTCTTCTCCGTCCTTTATCATCCTTATCTTCACTGTTTAGATCTCTCCACACCTCATATGGGGGATGTATTAGACCACCCACAGAATCCAAAGAGGAAAATGTTAATATGGCTCCTTTCAACATAAACACTGTACCTGAAAAATCCAAAAACCGTATGTCATAACATTGTCACGAGCTGCATGGAATCTCATATTTTATTAATTTTAATAGATTCCCTATTTTTAACTGCGCCTCAAATGCAATTAAGGTAATGCCACATAATCTGGTTTTAACTCAGACTTCGGAGAATACTCTGCAAACAATTCAATCAGCCAGACTTTATTAAAATGTATCCATAATCATAATATTACTGATCAAAACATTAAACATTCTCAGTTATAGCATTAATCCTATCCAGAGTGTAAGATAATCTGTATGCATCCAAGTGGTACAACTATATCCTTTACCAAATGCAGTTCATCTGACAAATTATTGCTAAGATATATCACTATGTATTACTCCTTTTCCAAAGAACATCTGAGATATCCTCTGCCTCCAAAGAATGAGGTTTCTCTTCCCCTACCATTGATGCTGTTCTCACCTGCATCTCCTCCATTTCATAGATGCCCACCCTGCCACCTTAACAGGGATGTAGTTCCTGTTGTCCTTACCTACCATCCCATGAGCCTTGCATCCAACACATCGCTCTCTGCAACTTCCACTATCTTCAGTGGGATCCTACCACCAAACAAACTGTATGTATACATCCCAAACACTCTCCACGTTCTACAGGGAATGCTCTGTCTGTGATTCCCTCGTCCATTCATCGCTCTCCACCGATCACCCTCCAGGCACTTACCCAGGCCAGCAGAAGTGCTACACCTGCCCATTCACTTCCTCTCTCACCACCGTTCAGAGTTCCAAACAGTATTTCAAGGTGCAGCAACACTACCTGCAAGTTGGTCAGGATCATCTACTATATCCAGTAATTACCTTCTTTACATCAGTGAGACCCGGTGTAGACTGGGGGACTGCTTCGAATGGTAGTGAGGGAGGAGGTGCAGGGGCAGGTGTAGCACTTAAGACCATAAGACAAAGGAGCAGAAGTCGGCCATTCGGCCCATCAAGCCTACTCCGCCATTTTATCATGAGCTGATCCATTCTCCCATTTAGTCCCACTCCCCCGCCTTCTCACCATAACTTTTGATGGCCTGGCTACTCAGATACTATCAATCTCTGCTTTAAATACACCCAATGACTTGGCCTCCACTGCTGCCCGTGGCAACAAATTCCATAGATTCACCACCCTCTGACTAAAAAAATTTCTTCGCATTTCTGTTCTGAATGGGCGCCCTTCAATCCTTAAGTCATGCCCTCTCGTACTAGGCTCCCCCATCGTGGGAAACAACTTTGCCACATCCACTCTGTCCATGCCTTTCAACATTCGAAATGTTTCTATGAGGTCTCCCCTCATTCTTCTAAACTCCAAGGAATACAGACCAAGAGCAGACAAACGTTCCTCATATGTTAACCCTCTCATTCCCGGAATCTTCTCTGTACCCTCTCCAACGTCAGCACATCCTTTCTTAAATAAGGAGACCAAAACTGCCCACAGTACTCCAAGTGAGGTCTCACCAGCGCCTTATAGAGCCTCAACATCACATCCCTGCTCCTATACTCTATTCCTCTAGAAATGAATGTCAACATTGCATTCGCCTTCTTCACCACCGACTCAACCTGGAGGTTAACTTTAAGGGAATCCTGTACGAGGACTCCCAAGTCCCGTTGCATCTCAGAACTTTGAATTCTTTCCCCATTTAAATAATAGTCTGCCCGTTTATTTCTTCTGCCAAAGTGCATAACCATACACTTTCCAACATTGTATTTCATTTGCCACTTCTTTGCCCATTCTTCCAATCTACCCAAGTCTCTCTGCAGACTCTCCATTTCCTCAGCACTACCGGCCCCTCCACCTATCTTCGTATCGTCAGCAAACTTAGCCACAAAGCTATCTATTCCATAATCCAAATCGTTGATGTACAATGTAAAAAGAAGCGGCCCCAACACGGACCCCTGTGGAACACCACTGGTAACCGGCAGCCAACCAGAATAGGATCCCTTTATTCCCACTCTCTGTTTCCTGCCAATCAGCCAACGCTCTATCCACGTATGTAACTTTCCTGTAATTCCATGGGTTCTTATCTTGTTAAGTAGCCTCATGTGTGGCACCTTGTCAAAGGCCTTCTGAAAATCCAAATATACAACATCCACTGCATCTCCCTTGTCTAGCCTACTTGTAATTTCCTCAAATTTCCTCACTTGTTCTGCTTGCAAGGATAAGTGCCAGGAGGAAGATCCCTCCTCCCCCACTACCATTCAGGGCCTTAAGCAGTCCTTCCAGGTGAGGCAACACTTCACCTGTGAGTAGGTTGGGGTCATATACTGTGTCCGGTGCTCCCGGTGTGGCCTCCTGTATATCGGTGAGACCCGACATAGATTGGGAGACCACTTTGCCGAGCACCTATGCTCCATCCACCTGAAAAAGTGGGATCTTCCAGAGACCACCCATTTTAATTCCATTTCCCATTCTCATTCCAATATGTCCATCCATGGCCTTCTCCACTGTCGTGATGAGGCCACACTTAGGCTGGAGGAACACCTTATATTCCATCTGGGTAGTCTCCAACCTGATGGCATGAATGTTGATTTCTCGAACTTCTAGTAATCTCCCCCCCACCTTCACCATTCCTCGTCCCCTTTTCCTTCTCTCACTTTATCTCCTTGTCCATCCATCACCTCCCTCTGGTGGTCCTCTCCTCTTTTCTTTCTTTCATGGCCTTCTGTCCTCTCCTATTAGATTCCCCTTCTCCAGCCCTGTATCTTTTTCATCGATCAACTTCCCAGCTCTTTACTTCCAGTTTCCCCTCCCGGTTTCATCTTTCACCTTGTGTTTCTTCCCCCCTCCCCCACCTTTTAACTCTACTCCACAGGCTCTTTTTCTCTAGTCGTGCTTAAGGGTCTCAGCCAAAACGTCGACTGTACTTTTACCCACAGATGCTGCCTGGCCTGCTGAGTTCCTCCAGCATTTGGTTTGTGTTGCTTCGATTTCCAGCTCTGCAGATTTTCTCATTTACAATCTTTTGATTCCTGACTTTGTATGTGGGTTTAACAACATCTTTCACCACAACTACTGCACTATCTTTTCTGGCACCTGGTTCCTATGATCGGATCCTTGGAGGTCCTGCCCTTGAACTTAGCACCTAATACCCTGAACTCACTCTGCAGGGCTTTGTCACCCATTCTACCCATGTCAGTGGACCAGGACATCTGGTTGCTCGCCCTCCCACTTAAGAATGCCGTGGACTCGATCCGAGATGTCCCTGGCTCTGGCACCCTGGAGGTAACAAACCATCCAGGAATTTTGTTTTCGTCCACAGAACTTCCTTTCTGTTCCCCTAACCAATTAATCCCCTATCAGCAAAGCACGGCTCTTCTCCCTCCTTCCCTTCTGAGCCACAGAGCCAGAGTCCTGACCGCTCTGGGTTTCCTCTGGCAGGTCGTTTCCCCCATCCTGACCCCCCCCCCACAACAGTATTCAAAGCGGTATACCAGTTGTTGAGGGGAATGGCCACTGGCTGCCTATGCCCTTTCCCTCTCCTGATGGTCACTCAGATACCAGTGTCTTGCACTTTTATCAGCCCCTTAGCCTCCCAAATGATGCAGAGTTCATCCAGTTCCAGCTCCAACTCCTTAACCGGTCTGTCATAAGCTGCAGCTGGATGCACTTCTTGCAGGTGTAGTCATCAGGACCCCGGACATCTTCCTGCCTTGCCACATCCTGCAAGAGGAGAATTTCAGTATCCTGTCTGGCATCCCCACTGCTCTAAATGTGTAATAAGGAAGAAAGAACAAATAATGAAAAAAAAATCGACTTATGGTCTTTGCTTCCCCTTGCTGAAGCTTGATGAGCCAAAGCCTTAACTCCCTACTCCAACACTAGCCCACTCACACAATGGCCGCTCCACTCACACCTAACTTCTTTTTTACTGGTCCTTGCTAAGTGCCTAATTATGTGCAATCCAACATCTCCTTGAGAACTATGGCACGCAAAATGTGCTGACTGCCCCCTTGCTTTTTTTAAACTCTCTCTCCCTCTACACAATCTGGTGTCTCCCCAGGATTGTGGTGCGTAAAACGCCATTGAGCCCATGAAAGCTGCATGAATGTACGTGTTTTGACTGTTGTCATGAAGGACACAAGAAAACAGGAGCAGGAGTAGGGCTGCCTGGCTCCTCAAGCTTGCCCTGATATTCAACATGACTACTGCTGATACATCACACATTTCATATGTGCCAATTTCCTAAAGCCCTCAATTCCTCAATCTTTCAAATAATTATCTAATTCCTTTTCAAATAACTTCAGTTATCTAACTTCTATATTCCTCAGGAGGGTGGGAATTTTACAGACCTGCCTACCTTCCTATGCACCTCAGTTTAAATGACCATCCTGTTATCTTGTAACATGCTCCCTCATTTGAGATTCTTCCATTACTGGAGGCATCTCAATATCTACCCTGTCAAGACCTCTTACATTTCAAAAAGATCACCTCCCATTCAAAGAACACATATCCAAATTCTTAGTAACTTATGGTAGGATAACCCTCTCATCCCCAGTGAATCACTTTTTGAATGCTGCCAATGCTAATATATCCTTTCTTAAATCATGGACCATACCTATCTGCAATGCTCCAGGTGAGGCCTCAGCAACACCCTGTACATTGTAAACTTATCTCCTTACTTCTAAACTCTAACTCACTACACACGACTTGTTGCATCTACCTGCTGACATTTTGTAATTCATACACAAGATTACCACTTGTACTCCACTCAATGGACCTCGGCCAATTTAGACAATAGACTGTTTTTGATTTGCTTACTGAAGTGCATGACCTCACTCTTTCCACATCAAACCCTAATTACCAAGATTTTGCCCACTCACTCAATCTATATTCTTCTGCAGGGTCCAAATATCATCCCTGCAACAGGCCCTCTCACCTATTATCTTATTGGCAAAATGACCCTGTCCACTTACTCCGTCATTTTACACTCTCTCCCCTCCTCCAGGTCATTAATATTAATAATAAATAATTAAGGACCAAGAACTAATCCTTGAAGGCCTCCACTAGTTACATCTTTCCAGAATGAAAATGGTTTTTCTTTGTCTTTTGTAAATGACTAGGTTCCATCTCTGTCTTCTAATGCGATAACCAAAAAATGTTGCTTTCAAAAATATTGCTAAAATGAGAAGTCATTTTATAAACATACAGAAATTTCTTACCACTGGGAGAAACCATGAGTGGCTCTGAGTATCTTTGCTCCTCTGGAGGAAGGTTCAATGAGATAACTAGTACTGTACCCAGACTGGTACCAACCCAGAGACATGGTGAGAGGGTTGTGTCCATCTTACGGCTGAAGGACTCCATGAAGTACAAAGCCGTTATGGCCTCCTTTGATTCTTTGTCAATGCTGGAGACGCTGGAACTTCTTGATCGATTAAAAGTATTTTCTTTACTTTCTGTATGAAACCAGTGAACAATAAAATTGCCTGAGATTGAGCAACAATTGAAAAGGGTTATGCAATTCATCGAAGCATTAATATTACAAAGAGATATAAGGTCTGATGGATATATTCTTCCAGAATTTTAATCGTTGTACTTCATGTTTCTGTATGGTTGGCTAATTACTGACTTAAATAAATTGTCATGGATGAATGCCAGCTGGGGTTCAATACTCTTGGTGAATTATAATGATTCAGTAAAGTTAGCCACTATTCAATTAATTTTTTAAAACTATATATTATGAATTTGAAGAAATGGGCTGTATTGCTATTAATATTCTGTAATAATTAGTAAGAAGTAAGGCGGCAAATTCAGTTTCAAAGAACATGAAAATGCAGTGGCACTCGTAACTGTTTATTATTATTTAGTTGCCCAGTTCTTAAAAATGACTTTTCACAATTAAGTATTGTTTAAAGTTTTACTAGGTTCCTCATTAAAGTCACCTTATCACTTCCTATGTTATTACTGTCTCAGTTGGCAAATTAATTTTTGGAAATTGATCAGATAATATTTGAAAATAAATTAGTTATCATTAATGTGACACCACATCATGGCAAACACTAAAGGTGCACTAATTTAGGTATGACAAATCTGTTGAAAGAGAAATGACTTGGTTTCAAGGAAGTGCATTTTGATTTGGAGGCAGGTCTGTAATAAAGCTTGGCTGCTGGTTATGCTTGGAATGAAGAGTACCCAAAATCTATAAATGAATAAGTGTAGCCAAAACTAATCACATGTTTCAGCACTGATCGATGACAAACTGGCAGCAAATTACTTCTCCACACTTTAAGAACTGCAGCTCCATTTAAAACAAAATGGTTGAACTCAATTTCTTATCCAATTTTGAGACAAATAATGATATAAACAATGGGATGAGACAATGTCGAAAGAAAAAAATCCTAAGCTATGTGGAGTAAACGAATCCTTTGCAGCATCAGCATAAACCTGTACTTTTTTCTAGTTTGGCTCCTAGTTAAGCTTAAGAATTTGCAAAGTTCCAAACTCGGAATATCTCATGGCTCAGAGCTCACTGTTAAATTAACAGTGCTCACTGCTACGCCAAAATACCAAGAGCCAATACATCACTAAAAAATGCCACCTAGGTTGTTAGCTTTGTTTAAAGCCACTTCACTATCTCCTGCAGCATTGATTTTAGGTGAATATCATAGTTCCTGTATTTTTATGTTAAAATTAACAATTCTCATTAAAAATATAAACATTTTAATTGGTAATTGATGCAAAACAATTTTTCTGACATTGAGCATTAAGTGCTATGCAAATCTTCAATAAAAACAGATTTAAGGAAGCCTTAATGGATACGAGGTACAAGTAACACTATTTTTTTCCTTTAAGCAGATGCTGTATAATTCCCTAGCAATTTTCATTACTATTATACCTGTGGGATCTTAGTTTTTCATATATTAGTTGGGTGAGATTTTAAAATAGCAAATTTAAAGTGTGTTTATTTTCTGGCACTGTCAATACATTTTATTTTTACCACTATTTCTTCACCTATTTTGAATTCACCCACTCTAATTTAGACTCCTTGTGGTTATTTCTCAATTCTTTAATCTGATTGGTAAATTGGTTCAACAACTCGTGCTGGTGTTTTCAACAGCTCAGGCTCTGTACCTTCCTCTTTTGTCTTTCTCATCTTTAAGACATTCCTTAAGACGTTGTCTTGATCTAGCTTTGACTGTTTTCCTCCTTCAGAGATTTGGAACACATAATAGTGGGGTGCAGTACAGGCCCCTCAGCCCATGATATTGTACCACCATTTTAGCCTACTCCAAGATTAATTTAATGCTCTATTTTTCTTTCATTCATATGCCTATCTAAGCGTGCCTTCAATACCCCTCATGTATCTGCTTCTACCACAGCCCTGACAGCACATTCCTTCACCCACCACTCTGTAAAAACCTACCTCTGACATCCCCTTATACTCACCTTAAAATTACGCCCTCTTGCATTTACACCCTGGGGAAAGGTGCAGGCCGTTGGCTCTATCTATGCTTCTTATCATCTCGTACACCTCTATCAAGTCACTTCTCATCCTCCTTCACTCCAAAAAGAAAAGCCCTAGCTTGTTCAAACTTTCCTCATAAGACGTGCTCTCTAATCCAGGTGGCATCCTGGTAGCTCTTCTCTGCACCATTTCTAAAGTTTCCACATCCTTCCTATGAAACCAGAATTGAACATAGTAGTCCAAGTGTGGTCTAACTAGTTTTAAAGAGCTGCAACATTACCTTATAGCTTTTTCACTCAGTCTCCTGACTAATAAAGACCAACAAACCATACACCTTCTTAACCAACCTATTAACTTGCATGGCAACTTTGAGAGTATAATGTACATGCACCCCAAGGTTCGTCTTTTCCTCCACACTGTTATGAATCCTGCCATTTATGAACTTTGCCTTCAAGTTCGACCTTCCAACGTGTATCATAGAACACAGAATTGTACAGCACAGGAACCTGCCCTTTGGTCCACAATATTGAGCCGAACCAACTATAATAGTAATCAAATGGCCAGCTAAACTAATCCTTTCTGCCTACACAAAATCCATATCCACACATCATGTGCGTATCTAAACGTCTCTTAAAAGTCCCGAATCTATCTGCCTCCACCACCACCCCAGGCAGTGCATTCTAGGCACCCACCATCCTCTGTGTAAAAAAAAACTTGCCCCTCACAGCTCCTTTGAAATGATCCCTTTTTGTCTTAAATACATGGCCTCTGGTATTAGACATTTCAACCATAGGAATTAGCTGTCTACTGTATCTATGCCTTTCATAATCTTATAAACCTCTATCAGATCTCCCCTCAGCCACTGCTGCTGCACAGAAAACAACCTGAGTGTGTCCAATCTTTCAAAGCACATGCCCTCTAAACCAGGCAGCATCCTGGTTATGCCCTTCTCCAGCCTCTCCAAAGCCACAGCATCCTTCCTGTAATGGGGTGACCAGACTGTATGCAATACTCCAGATGTGGCCCTAACCAGAGTTTTATAAGGCTGCAACAAAACTTCCTGACTTTTGAAATCAATGCCTTGACTAATAAAGACAAGCATACCATATGCCTTCTTAACCACCCTACCAACCTGTGTAGCCACTTTCAAGCAGCTATGAACTTGGACCCCTAGATACCCTGCTCATTAACTGTTAAGGATCCTCCCTTTAACAGTGTACTGTCTCTTTACATTTGACCTATCAACATGCAAAACTTCATATTTGGCCAGATTAAACTCCATCTGCTGGTCACTACCCATATCTGCAAATGATCTATATTTCGCCATATTATTAGCCAGTCATCTATGATGCGATCCACAACACCACTAACCTCTGTATCATTTGTAAACTTACTGAACCACCCAGCTACATTTTCATCCAGGTGATTTGTATATATCACAAACAGCAGAGGTTCCAGTAGAGATCCCTGTGGAACACCTCTCCAGCTAGACCTCCAGCTAAAGTAAGTTCCTTCAACTATGACCCTCTGTCTTCCATGGGTAAGCCAGTTCTGAATCCAAATGGGCAATTCACCATTGATCCTATGTATTTCAATCTTCTGGATGAGCCTCTCATGAGAGACCTTGTCAAACACCTTACTAAAATCCATGTAGACAACATCCACAGCTCTACCTTCATCAATCACCTTTATCACCTTGTCAAAAAACTGAATCAAGTTAGTAAGACATGACTTGCCTAACACAAAGCCATGCTGGGTCTCCCCAGTTAGACCATGCTCATAAATCTTATCCCTAAAAATTCTCTCCAGTAATTTCTCTACCATTGATGTGAGACCCACCAGTCTATAATTTCTACGATTATTCCTGGCTCTCTTCTTGAATAATGGAACTACATTAGCTAATCGCTGGTCTCCAGGACCTCACCTGTAGCTGGAGAGAACAACAAGACAACAAGGCCCCAGCAATCTCATCTCTTGTCTCCCCCAATAACTTCGGGTATATCCCATCAGGCCCTGGGGACTCATCCACCTTAATGCTCTTTAAGAGATCCAACACTACCGCCTCCATTACTTTGAAATGTTCTACCAGAACTGATCTCCCTAACCTCCATGTTCTTCTGCTTGATAAATACTGATGTAAAGTACTCATTAAGGACCTTACCCGCATCCTCTGCATCCAAGCAAATGTTCTCCCCTTTACCCTTGAGTGATCCTACCCTCTCCCTAGTTATCCTTTTGCTCCTGATGTATCTATAGAATGCCATGGGATTCTTTTTCATCTGACTTGCCCAAGGTCTTTTCATGGCCCCTCCTAGCTTGCCTAATTCCCTTCTTAATTTCTTTTCTGGCTTCTTTATAATCCTCAAAGGCTCTGTTTGCTTCTAGCTTCCAAAGCTTTACTAACCTTTTCCTTCTTGACTAAATTCATCAGCTCTCTCAACATCCAAGTTGTCCTTGTCCTTCCTTCTGACTGGACATACCTGTCCTGTAATGTGTGCATTTAATCGTTAAACACCCTCCACATGTTGGATGTGGATGCCCAACAATAGCTGTTCCCAATTAACTCCCTCTCATTCCTGCCTAATGCTACAGTAATATGCCTTGCAGCAATTTAATACTCTCCCACAAGTTCCATGCATATCCTTATCTATATCTATTTTAAAATTTAAGAAGCTGTGGTCACTGATCCCTAAATGCTCACTGACTGAAAGGTCAATCACTGGCCAGGCTCATTACCCAACACCAGATCCAGTACAACCCTCCTCTTGTTGGACTAACCACCTGTTGATTTAAGAAAGCCTCCTGGGTGCACCTAATAAATTCTGCCCAATCTAAACCTCTTGCACCAAGAAGGTCCCAGTTTAAATGAGGGAAGTTGAAGTTTCCCATGACAACAATCCTTTTTTTTTACACCTTTCCTTAATCTGCCTGCAATGTTCAGGTGGTTATTAGGGGGTCTGTAGTACAATACCATCAGAGTGATTGCATCCTTCCTGATTTGGAGTTCTACCCATACAGAGTCAGTGGAGAGCCCTCCATAATGACTCTCTTAGTGAAGCTGTGATATTGTAACTGATTAGTAATGCGACACCACTCGCCTTTTACCTCCATATCTTTTCTATCACACTTATCTGGATTAAGCTCTATTTACCATTTCACAGCCAGCTCTGTATCCTATCAATGTCATTCTGTAACCCAAGACAACCATCTACACTATACACAACACCACTAACATTCTTGTTATCTGCAACCTTACTAACCCACTCTACCATCAATGTCATTTATATTGGTATTAGCAACACGCACAAAATGCAGGAGGAACTCAGCAGGCCAGGCAGCATCTACTGAAGAGAGTAAAGAGTGAACATTTTGGGCCAAAACCCTTCTTCAGGACTAGAAAGGAAGGGGAGAAGTCAGATTAAGACCAAAAATAGGAATGGGGAATGGTGAAGTAGTGGGGGGTGGGCAATTACTGGAAATTTGAGAAATCAATGGGATGAATATCGATATCTTGAACTTCCAATAATTGCTCCCCTACTTCCCCATTCCCGTTTCCCTCTCTCACCTTCCCTGACCACCACCTCCCTCTGGTGCTCCTCCGCCTTCCCTCTCTTCCATGGTCTTCTACCCTCTCCTATCAGATTCCCCATCCTTCTGCCCTTTATAAGACCATAAGATATAGGAGCAGAATTAGGCCACTTGGCCCATCAAGTCTGCTCCACCATTTCAACATGGCTGATACAAGTTTCCTCTCAGCCCCAGTCTCCAGCCTTCTCCCCGTATTCCTTCATGCCCTGACCAATCAGGAATCTATCAACCTTTGCCTTAAGTATACATGAAGACTTGGCTTCCACAGCTGCCTATGGCAGAGACTTCTACCGATTCATCACTCTTGGGCTAAAGAAATTCCACCTCATCTCCAGTCTAAAAGGACACTCCTCTATTCTGAGGCTGTGTCCTCTGGTCTTAGACTCTCCCGTCATAGGAAACATCCTCTTCATATCCACTCTATCCAGGCCTTTTACCATTCAATAGGTTTCAATGAGATCACACTTCATTCTTCTGAATTCTAGTGAATACAGGCCCAGGGTCATCAAACACTTTTCATATGACAAGCCATTCAATCCTGGAATCATTTTTGTGAGCCTCTTTTGAACCCTCTCCAGTTTCAGCATATTCTTTCTAAGATAAGGGGCCCCAAACTGCTCACAACATTCCAAGTGAGGCCTCACCAGTGCTTTATAAAGTCTCAACATTACGTCCTTGCTTTTATATTTTAGTCATCTTGAAATGAATGCTAACATTGCATTTGCCTTCCTCACCACAGACTCAATCTGCGAACTAACCTTTAGGGAAGGACTCCCAAACAACAGGAATTCTGCAGGTGCTGGAAATTCAAGCAACACATCAAAGTTGCTGGTGAACGCAGCAGGCCAAGCAGCATCTATAGGAAGAGGCGCAGTCGACGTTTCAGGCCGAGACCCTTCGTCAGGACTAACTGAAGGAAGAGTGAGTAAGGGATTTGAAAGCTGGAGGGGGAGGGGGAGATGCAAAATGATAGGAGAAGACAGGAGGGGGAGGGATAGAGCCGAGAGCTGGACAGGTGATAGGCAAAAGGGGATACGAGAGGATCATGGGACAGGAAGTCCGGGAAGAAAGACGGGGGGGGGGTGACCCAGAGGATGGGCAAGAGGTATATTCAGAGGGACAGAGGGAGAAAAAGGAGAGTGAGAGAAAGAATGTGTGCATAAAAATGAGTAACAGATGGGGTACGAGGGGGAGGTGGGGCCTAGCGGAAGTTAGAGAAGTCAATGTTCATGCCATCAGGTTGGAGGCTACCCAGACGGAATATAAGGTGTTGTTCCTCCAACCTGAGTGTGGCTTCATCTTTACAGTAGAGGAGGCCGTGGATAGACATGTCAGAATGGGAATGGGATGTGGAATTAAAATGTGTGGCCACTGGGAGATCCTGCTTTCTCTGGCGGACAGAGCGTAGATGTTCAGCAAAGCGGTCTCCCAGTCTGCGTCGGGTCTCACCAATATATAAAAGGCCACATCGGGAGCACCGGACGCAGTATATCACCCCAGTCGACTCACAGGTGAAGTGATGCCTCACCTGGAAGGACTGTCTGGGGCCCTGAATGGTGGTAAGGGAGGAAGTGTAAAGGCATGTGTAGCACTTGTTCCGCTTACACGGATAAGTGCCAGGAGGGAGATCAGTGGGGAGGGATGGGGGGGGACGAATGGACAAGGGAGTTGTGTAGGGAGCGATCCCTGCGGAATGCAGAGAGAGGGGGGGAGGGAAAGATGTGCTTAGTGGTGGGATCCCGTTGGAGGTGGCGGAAGTTACGGAGAATAATATGTTGGACCCGGAGGCTGGTGGGGTGGTAGGTGAGGACCAGGGGAACCCTATTCCTAGTTGGGTGGTGGGAGGGTGGAGTGAGAGCAGATGTACGTGAAATGGGAGAGATGCGTTTAAGAGCAGAGTTGATAGTGGAGGAAGGGAAGCCCCTTTCTTTAAAAAATGAAGACATCTCCCTCGTCCTAGAATGAAAAGCCTCATCCTGAGAGCAGATGCGACGGAGACGGAGGAATTGCGAGAAGGGGATGGCGTTTTTGCAAGAGACAGGGTGAGAAGAGGAATAGTCCAGATAGCTGTGAGAGTCAGTAGGCTTATAGTAGACATCAGTGGATAAGCTGTCTCCAGAGACAGAGACAGAAAGATCTAGAAAGGGGAGGGAGGTGTCGGAAATGGACCAGGTAAACTTGAGGGCAGGGTGAAAGTTGGAGGCAAAGTTAATAAAGTCAACGAGTTCTGCATGCGTGCAGGAAGCAGCGCCAATGCAGTCGTCGATGTAGCGAAGGAAAAGTGGGGGACAGATACCAGAATAGGCACGGAACATAGATTGTTCCACAAACCCAACAAAAAGGCAGGCATAGCTAGGACCCATACGGGTGCCCATAGCTACACCTTTAGTTTGGAGGAAATGGGAGGAGCAAAAGGAGAAATTATTAAGAGTAAGGACTAATTCTGCTAGACGGAGCAGAGTGGTGGTAGACACATTTTAATTCCACATCCCATTCCCATTCTGACATGTCTATCCACGGCCTCCTCTACTGTAAAGATGAAGCCACACTCAGGTTGGAGGAACAACACCTTATATTCCGTCTGGGTAGCCTCCAACCTGATGGCATGAACATTGACTTCTCTAACTTCCGCTAGGCCCCACCTCCCCCTCGTACCCCATCTGTTACTCATTTTTATGCACACATTCTTTCTCTCACTCTTTTTCTCCCTCTGTCCCTCTGAATATACCTCTTGCCCATCCTCTGGGTCACCCCCCCCCCGTCTTTCTTCCCGGACCTCCTGTCCCATGATCCTCTCGTATCCCCTTTTGCCTATCACCTGTCCAGCTCTCGGCTCTATCCCTCCCCCTCCTGTCTTCTCCTATCATTTTGCATCTCCCCCTCCCCCTCCAGCTTTCAAATCCCTTACTCACTCTTCCTTCAGTTAGTCTTGACGAAGGGTCTCGGCCTGAAACGTTGGGAAGGACTCCCAAGTCCCTTTGTGTCCTAGTTTTTTGTATCTTCTCTCCAGTTAGAAAATAGTCAACCCTTTGATTTCTTCTACCAAAGTGCATGGCCATACACTTGCTGACATGGTATTCTATCTGCCATTTCTTTGCCCATTCTCCTAACTTCTTTAGGTCCTTCTGTAGCCTCTCTACTTACTCAAAACTACCCACCCCTCCACCTATCTTCATATCATCTACAAACTTTGCAACAAAGCCATCAATTCCATCATCCAAATCATTGACATATAACGTAACAAGAATCGGTCCCGACACAGACCCCTGTGGAACACCACTAGGCAGTGGCAGCCAACCAGAAAAGGCCCCCTTTATTCCCACTCTTTGCCTCCTACCAATCAGCCAAAGCTCTATCCATTTTGCTATCTTTCCTGCAATACCATGGGCTCTTAACTTGTTAAGCAGCCTCTTGTCAAGGTGTGGCACTTCTACTCTTTCCATAGATGCTGCCTGGCCTGCTGAGTTTCTCCAGCATTTTGTGTGTGTTGCTTTGGATTTCCAGCAACTGCAGCTTTTCTTGAGTTTGTTATATAGGTATTAGTCTATTATTGTCACATGTATCAAGATACAGTGAAAAGCTTGTCATGCATACTGATCGTGCAGATCAAATTACTCAGTGCATTGTGCTAAAATAAGGCAATGAAACTGAACTTCATAGTTTTTCCCCTCAGAATCATGTGGTCCCCTTTATCGGTAAAGTAGATTACTTCAATCACCTTATATACTACCTATTGGTTAATATTCTACTTCAGATATCTTTAGTCATTATAAGTATGTACACTTTAGTTACTTACGAATTTTTTTGTAAATACATTGAAACATCTAGATAGCTAGTTGAAGATTTCACAGCATTAACACCAGCCAGGGTGTCTTTCAAGCATATTAACAGAATCTATAACATTAAAGGCAAGTAAAACAAGTGTACTCACTGGTACATGCTAACATTGTCCAATTAGACTGATGAAACAGAGTAACATTCAAACAGTGACAGGAATTGACATGGTTAGAAATAGGACAAGGCAGAAACGGTTCAGTTACAAGCTGTTGACATAAAAAAACTTAAGCAGCAGTTTAAAGTAAAAAAGAACCTTCTTCTTCCAAATGAGAAGGATAAACACTTTTTAATGAATGGATTTTATAAGGTGTCTTTCCTCATGATCAGGTCTTTAAACTCTTAGTACACTTACACGACACTTTGGTAAGGTAGCAACTGGAGTATTATGTGTGGTTTTGGCTTCCTTACCTAAAAAGCAATATACGTGCCACTAAGGAACTGCAGCAAAGATTCAGTGGAATGGTTAAAGGGACGGCAGGTTTGTGTAAACAATTGAGATGGAATAGATTGGACCCATGGAGTTTACAAGAATTAAAAAGAGTACCTCATACTGTATATGCCTACAAAATTTCTTCAAGGCCCAGGAGGGTAGAAGTAAGGAGAATGTTTTCCCTGGCTGGAACATTCCCCGACTAGTGGATGCAGTCTGAGAATAATGTTGAAGCTTTGTAAGGCATTCATCAGACCACACTTGGAATACTGTGAACAGTTTTGGGCCCCTTATCAAAGAAAGGAGATGATGACTTTGGGGAGGGTCCAGTGGAGGTTCAAGAGAATAATTCCAAGGGTTAATGAAAGGGTTAACATCTGAGGAGCATTTGATGGCTCTGGGCCTGTACTCACTGGAGCTTAGAAGAATAGGGACATCTCATTGAAACCTACAGAATATTGAAAGACCTAGGTAGAGTATACTTTTCCTATAGTGGGGGAGTCTAGGACCAGAGAGGAGAGCCTCAGAACAGAAGGAACAGAGAAGAGGAGGAATTTCTTTAGCAAGAGGGTATTGAATCTGTGGAATTCATTGCCACAGATGTCTATGAAGGCCAAGTGATTGGGTATACTTAAATCAGAGGTTGATAGGAAAGGTGTCAAAGGTTAAAGGGAGAATAAAGGGTAGACATTTTGGACTGGAGGAATGTCTTCACTCATAAAGCAGTGAATATTTGGAATACTCTATCCCAAAGGTCCGTGGAAGCTCATATACTTGTTCATTCAAAACAGATACAAATAGATATCTGAATACTAAGGGGATTGACGCACAAGGATAGTGCAGAACAAATAAAATTGAGGAAGATGATCAATCATAATCTGATTAATGGTGACACAGAGCCAGATGTACTACTCCTACTCACTATTCTTATGTAATACAGAAAAGCAATCTTGAACATCTTCTGGAATTAATCTGTACGCCCAATCTGTCACTGAAATTCTTTACAAATGTTGTTAGCAATAAGAGGGTTGTTGCTATCTCTCAACATTCAAATTACTTCTTGCCTGAAGAAAAATAACATTGGCATTGGAATGATAATAAGCATTTCAGAAATCAAAACCAATCCTGTTGTTTGTTGAAATGGGAAAATCAGAAAATCTGGCTGTACACGTTTTCACTTTTGCTTTTCATTCTCCCCTATTACGCAGAATAGGCATCCAGACCATGAACCTGATTCAACAGCAGCTTACTCAGATCAAATAACGTCCAATCCTCAAAAACAATATTGATTTACAAAATAATAATCACAGTATGCTTTTCTAAAACAGAAACTTTCTAAGTTTTCATTAACCTGCTGCTATTTTCAGAGGAAGGTGCTGGTAATTGGTTATAGATAATTGGTCCTTTCTGAACAAATTCTTTGAATGGGAGGAACAAAAGCTTTCCACAACTGGACCTGGTACATCATATGACATACATAATGATTGTTATTTTCATGACTATATCCTTTAATATGATTGCCTGTTGGGTTAACTGAAAATGACATTGCACTCTGGCCCAACAATTGTTATCTGTTCAGTTCTCAGAAAAAAAGCATCACATTGCTAATTGTGTGGTTATCACTGAGATGAGACTCTCCTTTATTCTTATTTCTACACATATTTCACAAGCCAAGTAAAAATGAAAAAAGGACAAATTTTTGCTGTAAGGGATGTGAAATATGCATATTGCATATTTTGAATCGTAGCAGTCCTCCAAAACATTGAAAGTCTCATGATAATGCACAGATCCACTTATAACTATCCCTTTGCAGGATTTTAATTCTGCCACCAGATTTCACTTCTTTTTTCTTTGTAATACTGCATCTTCACGCACCACTTTGTCATGCTGCAGGTATTTTTTTAATTCATTAACCTTTATGGATCTTATTGAAAGGTATAAAATTCTAAAGGGATTGGACAGGCTAGATGTAGGAAGATTGTTCCTGATGTTGGTGAAGTCTAGATCGAGGGGTCACAGTTTGAGGATAAAGGGGAAGCCTTTTAGGACCGAGATGAGGAAAAACTTCTTCACACAGAGAGTGGTGAATCTGTGGAATTCTCTGCCACAGCAAACAGTTGAGGCCAGTTCATTGGCGATATTTATGAGGGAATTAGATATGGCCCTTGTGGCTAAAGTGTTCAGGGGGTATGGAGAGAAGGCAGGTACGGGGTTCTGAGTTGGATGATCAGCCATGATCATACTGAATGGCGGTGCAGGCTTGAAGGGCCGAATGGCCTACTCCTGCACCTATTTTCTATGCTTCTTTCTTTATGATTGATCATGTGGGGTATAGTACCCCATTTTAATGTGATATTACAAATATGGACCTCTATTAAGGAGCTTCTCAGAAATGATAGGAAAAAGGAAACATTGGCAAATGGTATGGATTGCACTGATTGATGAACTGATGCTCATAATGCCAGCTATCTTAAGACTTTGCATGTGCACAGTGAAAGGCAGAAGTTGCAAATGTATTGATGGTGAGATGGCACCTGCTTTCTCTGTCATTAGATTCAACTTTACATGCAGAACTCAGTCCAGATGCATTTCAGATCACAACATGGAAGCTGGTGCACAAACAGCTTCTGGTACTTCATCAGTGTTTATTTAATATTACGATCATTTAATGATGTTTTAACATTTTTAAAAATGAAGTCTGAATGATCTTAAGTATTTATATCTACTTGAATACTTTTTAATGTGACTTGGAGAGATGCTTATTTGGGTTTAGAGTCACCTCAGCTAGTCTTCCTTATTGAGGAGAAAGTAAGGAGAGGCAGGTACTGTAGGTCATGAATACAGGACAATCTGACCATTCATCAGTCACCTATTCAGACATTCAGGATCCTAAGAAGCTGGTTAAAGTTCTTCCAAAGAAATGTAACTAATGTCTAAACCTGCTATTAAGGCGGGAAAGTAAAGAGCCAATAGTGATTTAAAACAAGATGGAACCTTCAGGTAGTCTATTTAGTTGTAAAGCTAATCTATATTCCTAAAGGTTTTCTTAACATTTAAGGTATGCATACAAATCAAAGCCATTGCTCTGCATGATTGTTTGGCAAATATGTGTTGCATTTCAGAGACTGAATTAAAGGACATACTGTATTATTATACCATGCCTGCATTCAGGTACTAGCTGTTCAAAAATAAAATTGAATAACATTTGTGATGATTTTGTCGAATGATAATAGTCCAACTATTGAAAGCATATTCAAAATAAGAGATGTTTATTTTTATAATCAATGCTTTAAATATTATTCAGATGCTATAACATACTGTGCAACAGGGTTATCAAATCTAGAAAGGTCTTAAACCATAAGACATAGGAGCAGAATTAGGCCATTCAGCCTATCGAGTCCACTCCACCATTTCATCATGGCTGATCCCCGATCCTATTCAATCCCATACACCTGCCCTCTCACTATATCCCTTGATGCCCTGACCAATCAGGAAACTATCAACTTCCGCTTTGAATAGTCTGTGGCAAAGCATTCCACAGATTCACCGATCTTTGACTAAAAAAAAATTCCTCCTCATCTCTTTTCTTAAAAGTTACTCTTCAATTTTGAGGCTGTACCCTCTAGTTCTGGATACCCCTACCATAGGAAACATCCTCTCCACATCCACCCTATCTAGTCCTTTCAACATTCGGTAGGTTTCAATGAGATCCCACTGCATTCTTCTAAATTCTAGTGAGTACAGGCCTAAAGCTGCCAAACACCTCATATGTTAACCCCTTCATTCCTAGAATCATCCTCCTGAACCTCCTCTGGACTCTCTCCAGTGAGATAAGCGGCCCAAAACTGTTGACAATACTCCAAGTGTGGCCTGACTAATGTCTTATAAAGCTTCAATATTATCTCTTTGTTTTTATATTCTATTCCCCTTGGAATAAATGCCAACATCGAATTTGCCTTCTTTACCACAGACTAAACCTCTGAATTAACCTTCTGGGAGTCTTGCATGGGGACTCCCAAGTCCCTTTGCACCTCCGATTTTTGAATTTTCTCCCCATTTAGATAACAGTCTGCACTATTGTTCCTTTTACCAAAATGCATCATAATCCATTTCCAAACACTGTACTCCATCTGCCACTTTTTTGCCCATTCTTCCACTTCATCTAAGCCCCGCTGTAATCGCATTACTTCCTCAGCACTACCCCCCCCCCCGACCTATCTTCGTATCATTTGCAAACTTTGCCACAAAGTCACTATCTAAATCATTGACAAACAATCCGAAAAGTAGTGGTCCCAATACTGACCCCGAGGGACATCACTACTCACTGGCAGCCAATCAGAAAAGGTCCCCTTTGTTCCCACTCACTGCCTACTGCCTGTTAGCCATGCCTCTATCCATGCCAGTATATTTCCTGGATCCTATAACACCAAGGATTATATCTTGTTAAGTAGCCTCATGTGAGGTACCTTTACAGAAACCATGCTAACTTTGACGATGTTATATCATTAGTCTCCGAGTACCCTGAAACCTCATCCTTAACAATGGACTCCAACACTTTCTCAACCACTGAGGTTAGGCTAACTGGCCTATAATTTCCTATTTTTTGTCTTCCTCTTTTTTTAAAGAGTGAAGTGACATCTGCAATTTTCCAGCCACTGGGACCACGCCAGAATCAAGTGATTCTTGAAAGATCATGACCAATGCATCCGTTATCTTTTCAGCAACTTCTCTCAGGACTCTGGGATGTAGTCCATCTGGTCCAGGTGACTTATTCACTTTAAGACCTTTCAGTTTGCCTCGCACTTTTTCTTTGTAATAACAATGGCACTCATTCCTGCTCCCTGACACTCACGGACCTCTGGCACACTGCTAGTGTCTTCCGCAGTGAAGACTGATGCAAAGTATCAAATAAGTTCACCTGCCATTTCTTTGTCCCCCATTACTACTTTACCAGCATCATTTTTCACTGGTCCAATGTCAACTCCCACCTCCCTTTTACTTTTCATATAACTGGAAAAAAAATTAGTATACTGCTTTATATTATTGGCTAGTTTGCCCTCATATTTCATCTCTTCTCTTCTTACAGCTTTTTTAGTTGCATTTTGTTGGATTTTAAAAGCTTCCCAATCATTCAACTTCCCACTCACTTTTGCTACCTTATATGCTGCTTCCTTCGTTTTTATTCAATCCTTAACTTCCCTTGTCACCCACGGTTGCCTACCCCTGCCATTTGAGAACTTTTTCTTCTGTGCAACATATCTATCCTGCACCCTGCAAACTATTCCAAGGAACTTCAGTCACCTCTGTTCTGCCATAATCCCCACCAGTATCCTCCTTCAATCCACCAGGGCAAGCTTCTCTCTCATGCCTGTTATTCCCTTTATTCCGTTGCGATACTGATATGTGTTACTTACGCTTCTCCCTCTCAAACTGCAGTATGAATTCAATCATATTGTGATCACTGCCTCCTAAGGGTTTCTTTACTCTAAGCTAATAAATAAATTCTGGATTATTACACAATACCCAATCTAAGATAGCCTTTCCCCAATTAGGCTAGAGCACAAGCTGCTCTAAAAAGCCATCCTGTAGGCATTCAACAAATTTCCTGTCTTGTGATCTGACAGCAATCTGATTTTCCCAATTCCCTTGCATACTGAAGTCCCCCATTGCAATTGTGTCAGTGCCCTTATTACATGCCATTTCCAGCTCCCTTTGCAATTTCAACCCTACATCTTGGCTACTATTTGGAGGCCTATATATGATCCCCATAATTGTTTTTTTACCTTTGCAGTTTCTTAATTCCACCCACAAAGATTCGGCATTCTCTAACCTAATGTCACCTCTTTCTAAAGATTAATTCCATCTCTTACCAACAGAGCCACACCACTGCCTATGCCTTCCTGTCTGTCCTTTCGATACAAAGTATATCCTTTGATGTTAAGCTCCCAACTATGGCCTTCTTTCAGTCACAACTCAGTGATTCAACAACGCCATGCCAACCAATCTCTCATTGTGCCACGAGTTTGTCCATCTTATTCTGAATGCTACGTGCATTTAAATACAGTCCTGCATTCTTTGTCCTTTTGAATTTTGACTCTGTGATACAAGTTAACTCTTTACTCTGTTTCCATTTGTACCCAGCCTTTGGCTTGTCCTTCCTTATATTCACGTTACATCCATCATCTACCTGTAAACCTGCGGGCTTGTCCTCAGCTCAATCGCACTGGTTCCCATCCCCCGCCATATTAGTTTAAACCACTCCCAACAGCTCTAGCAAACCTGCTCACAAGGATATTTGTCCCCCTCAGATTCAAGTACAACCGGTTCTTTTTGTACAGGTCACACCTGCCCCAGAAGAGGCCCCAATCTGAATCCCTGGCCCGGCTCCAATTCTTCAGATACGCATTTATCTGCCACTTCATTCTATTCCTATCCTCACCATCACGTCTGCATAAAGAGTTCTCATATGCAGTGCTTTGAAAAAGTATTCAGCCCCCCATAACTACTTTCAAATTTTACTGTCTCATTTTCTATATTTAAAATTTACTGAAGTGGGATTTTTTGAGCAAATTTACAAAACATTGCTCATCATGCAAAGTCAAAAGAGAATTTCCAAAACCCATCAACAATTTACTGAATCTATAAGCTGCAACAATATGGTAGATATTCAACAGATCAAACCAAAATGAAGACAGAAGAGTCAGGGAAATGGAAATAGAGAAGCACAAATCAGGGGAAGGGTACAAGGTCATCCCAAAAGGCACTGAACATACCTTGGAGCCCAGTGCAGTTTTATCGTGAAAAAGTGGAGAAAATATTAAAGTAAACCACACTGTCTAGGTCAGGCCACCCCTTTGAAGTTAGTCACCAGAGAAGCAGGGCACTTGTAAGGGAGGCTACTGTGATGCCAACAGTCAGTCTAACTGAGCTGTAGAAGTCAGTGGCTGCAAATGGAGATGAAGTTCATAGCTCCATAAACTCTAAGAGTTCTAAAGGGTATATATGGAAGAGGGGCAAGGAAGGACCCCCGGCTAAAAACAAAGCACATCCTTTCCCATAAAGACTTTGCAAATGTCACTTGGAAGATGCTGTAACGAAGTGGAAGAAGGCCTTGTGGTCAGATGAGACTACAGTTGAACTTTTTGGCCTCAACACTAACTGGTATGTGTGGCCAGGCAACTCCATCCTTACTCTACAGTATAGTGGAAGTTGCATCATGCTATGGGGATGCTTTTCGGCAGCAGGGACTGGAAATATGGGCAGGATTGATGGGAAGATGAATGCTGCTAAGTACAGAGAAATCCTGGATAAAAACTTGGTAGCTTCTGCCAGATAGCTTAAACTAGGGAGGAAGTCTGTCTTTCAGCAGTACAATGATCCACGTCAACAGACAGAGCAATCATGGAGTGGCTTCAAATGAAGTAAATTGATGTCCCTTAGTGGTCTAGTCAGAGTACTGACCTTAACCTTATGGAACATTTCTGGCAAGACTCAAGATTGCTGTCCACTGCTGCTCCCTATACTAACTTGGCACTGCTTAAATAATTCTGCAAGGAGGAGTGAGCAAATCATGCTCCATCCATCAGACTGTGCAAAGCTAACAGAGATTTATCCAAAAAAAATTACTGGCTGTCATAGCTGTGAGAGGTGGCTCAGCAAAGGGGATGAATACTTTTAAACAGCTGACATTTTAGGTTTTGATTTTTTAGTTTCTCTTGCTTTACAATTTTCCCTGTTTTTTCGGGCTCTACTGTGAAAAAAGGAGTAGGTGATTCACAAATAAAAATTGTCAGTTAAATCGATCAAAACCTCTGGTTGCAATACTTATTTATGTGTACAAAGGGTTGGGGGCTGACTACGTTTTAAGGCACCATATAACACGTAGCACCTCGGGGTCAATCAACGAAGTGAAGGCTGTGCTCCATTTTAAATTGTAATATTTTAATGTCCTGTATGCTATTCTATTTCAATTAACATTTTTTTTTAAGTTTGAAATTTAGTTGTATTTGAATTTTAAAACACAGCTGCTGAAAATTTTAGGTCATTTACAATATTCACGGCAATTTAGAATTTGGTACAAATCTTGATAATAGCACGATTCTCAGTAAGAAGAGAAAACAAGATATGGAATAATAAAGAGGTTATCTCCCAGAAGAATCTTGTGATAATTTTACAAAGTATACTCTTGATTAACTGACAAAGAATGATTCTCCTTTTTAATCAGTACAGCCTCACAATAGCTAAGCCTGGAAGTGAGAGCCTGAATAGAGATATACATTCCTAGTGAGATTATTTAGTACTTTTTTAGAATTTACTTGGCTTCAGTAAAACCTACTGCCCTTGGTCTTGTTCGTGATAAAGGTGAATGTTTGGGAGACGCTGTCAGAGTAGTCTCAGTAAGTAACTACAGTACTGGTGCAGATGGGGGACTCTGCAACCGTGGTGGAGGATGCAAATCATTAAGGGTGGTGAGTCTGTGGAAATCCTTGCCACACACAGCCGTGGAGACCAAGTCATTGTATATTTAAAGTGGAGGCTGATCAGTGTTGATTAGTAAAGCCATCAAATGTTATGGGGAGAAGGCAGGAGAGTGGGGATGAGAAGGAAAATAAATCGGCCATGATGGAATGGCAGAGCTGGCTGAATGGCCTAATTCTGCTCCGATGTCTTAAAGAGGCTTTATTATCTTCAACAGTTTTGAGGTGCTTGAGTGCAGAGTATACCCTCACATTCCTGATATATTTGACAGCTTTCAACATGCTCTTGCAGCCACTAGGCCACCGTGCCTAGTCCAGATAAATTTCTGGTTATCACTGACGGCTGGGTATTTAATAGTGGTAATGACAACTGAATTTTAATGTAAGCAGCACACTCTCTATAATTTGAGATGATCATTGTGTGATGGAAATGTTACTAGCAACTTATTGGCCAAAGGCTCAATGCTGTAGAGCTTCTGCTGTATGCAAGATAAACTTCATTTTGTTTAGAGGAAATGCATATATATATAGAATATAACAGAATGTAACTATCAGCAGACAAAGCAAATTCTAAGCTTACTATGGAGTGAATTTTATTGAGGAAGCAACTGAAGATGTTTACAAAATACCTTTTTCAGCTGTAATTATATCCCTTGATTAAAATCAATATATTATCCTACATAGGACTTCTTTTGAAAACCATTAGCTGACTTGGATCATATTTTATCATCATGTTCATCCACAGCCAGGCCTCTAGGATTTACTTGTCATTCCCACACGAGGGCTTTACCTATGCCACTCTGAAACTTTCTCCAGCAAAATACTCTGAACAATACAACACACCTGGAACTTGTAGCTAATTATGGTCAGCAGATAAGTGTTTCCCCTTAATGAAATTGAAGACCATAAAACATTTATCCAGTTTAAAGCTATTTTCAAGACTTGTCAGAGTCATTATGTTGATGAGGAAAGTTCTGGACGTACAATGTTGTAAATAAGGCTGATTTTTCTTGACACCATCTCTAAGTTTTGAGTCAGAAAATAATTTGATAATGTTAATGTGTAGAATTTAATTTCAAATTCAATTAAAGATAATATGACAGTTCACATTGGTGGTGTATCCTTTAAAACTATAGTATAAATAAATGCACAAGAACACAAGTGGAATCATATTCAGCAGCATGAGCTAACTATTAGGCAGGGTATCTGCTCTAACCCAGATGGTTAACTTGAGTAACTTAGATTCTGAATTATGGGCATTCAGAATCGTATTGCTTCGAGCTTCTTGTTTCTATTTAATATCAAAGCTTTTGGATCACTTATCACTGTGGTCTACAGGGAACACACTAACACACATGCACGTACACACATACACTCACACACACCTTCTGTGTGGGTGAGAGGCAATGAGATTTCCATGCAGGCAGCAGACTGTACTTTTCGAAAAGGTGGCCGTCCTGGTCCACGACGGTTCAATTTTGAAGAATCTACAATGGAAAGGCGTTTCCCAGTGTTGCAGGGTTGGGATGTAGGGCTCGTGCACACTCCATTGATGTGATCTAAAATAAGCATGACAAATGGTAGATTTTAGAATCAGTCCAGCAGAGTAATTGCATGGATTCCCTTGATGCCTCTGAACTGGATAGGGAATTGATGGTTTTTCTGCAGAAATTGTTTTGCTGACAAGCTGTATGAAATGTTGCAAAAACCAAAATCAATGGCATTTCAAGACTGGAGAAAAATTATAACTGAATGTTTTCAAAAACATTTTCTACTGAACGTTTAAAAATGAGGAGGTAGCAAGATGTCTTTTATATCAGCTTTATTGTACATTAACCATCTCTCGCTGTTATTTTCACTATGACTAATAACAAATGAAATAAGCACAGATAAGAAGCCTGGACCTGAAATTGAACTTAAAGTTAGTTGTTCCGACCAAATTAAAAAAAAGGCATCTGTTACTTCAGCACTGATCTATATAAAGGCTCCGCCAGTCAGCTTCCCATCTTCTGCCCTGCATAAGCCTTCTCATCCAGAATTGCTGCTGCCTTTATAACTTGCAAAATTCCTTTCACAAATCTTGCCTAAGCTTTTCTGAACTAAATCAGTTTTCAATTGAGCAACACCTCCATTTTAAAATTCTAATAAGAGCATAAGACCTAGGAGCCGAATTAAGTCATTTGGCCCATCAAGTCTGCTCCGTCATTCAATCAGGGCTGATCCTTTATTCCCCTCCTGAACCCCATTCCCGGACTTCTCCCTGTAACCTTTGATGCCGTGTGTAATGCTCTGGCCTCCACAGCTGCACGTGATAAGAAATTCCACAAATTCACCACCATCTGGCTAAAGAAAATTCTCTGCAGCTCTGTTTAACGGATGTCCCTCTATCCTGAGGCTGTGCCCTCTTGTCCTAGACTCCCCCACTATGGGGAACATCCTTTTCTCATCTACTCTGTCTAGGCCTTTCAACATTTGAAAGGTTTCAATGAGAATCCCTTCATCCTTCCAAATTCCAGTGAGTATCAACCCAGAGCCATCAAAGATTCCTCATTTGATAACCCATTCATTCTCAGAATCATCCTTGTGAATCGCCTCTGGACCCTCTCCAATGCCAGCACATCTTTTCTTAGATGAGGAGCACAAAACTGTTCACAATACTCAAGATGAGGCCTCACTCGTGCCTTATAAAGCCTCAGCATCACATTCCTGCTCTTGTATTCTAGACTTCTTGAAATGAATGTTAACATTGCATTTGCCTTTGTCACCATCGACTGAAGCTGGAAGTTAACCTTTAGGATGTTCTGCACAAGGACTCCCAAGTCTCTTTGCACCTCAGATTTTTGGATTTTGTCTGTTTAGAAAATAGACTGCACATTTAATTCTACTACCAATTTGCATGACCATGCATTTTCTGACATTGTACTTCATTTGCCACGTTCTTCCCCATTCTCCTAATCTGTTCAAGTCCTTCTGCATCCTACCTGTTTCCTCAACACCACCTGCCCCTCCACCAATCTTAGTAACATCTGTTCCATCATCTAAATCATTGATATACAGCATAAAAAGTAGTCCCAACACTGTCCCCTGTGGAACACCAATAGTTAGTGGCAACCAATCAGAAAGGATCCTTTTATTCCCATTCGCAGCCTCCTACCAATCAGCCAATGCTCTAACCATGTTAGTAACTTCCCTGTAATACCATGGACTCTTAACTTGGTAAGCAACCTCATGTGTGGCACTTGTCAAAGACCTTCTGCATGTCCAAATATACAACCTCCACTGCATCTGCTTTATCTATCTTACTAGTAATTTCATCAAAGAATTCCAACAGGTTTGTCAGGTTGGATTTTCCCTGAAGGAAACCATGCTGACTTTGTCCTACCTTGTCCTGTGTCACTAAGTAAGCCATAACCTTATCCTTAACAATTGACTCCAACATCTTCCAAACCACTGAGATCAGGCTAACTAGTCTATATTTTCTTTCTGCTGCCTTCCTCCTTTCTTAAAGGGTGGAGTGATATTTGCAATTTTCCAGTCCTCCGGCACCATGCCACAGTCCAATGATTTTTGAAAGATTATTGTTAATGCCTCCACAATCTCTAACGCTACCTCTTTCAGAACCCCAGGGTGCAGTTCCTCTGGTCCAAGTGACTTATGTACCCTTGGGTCTTTCAGTTCTTGAGCACCTCTCCCTTGTAATAGTAACTGTACCCACTTCTCTTCCTTCACACACTACAACATCTGGTACATTGCTAAGTGTCTTCCACAGTGAAGACTAATGCAAAATACTCATTTAGTTCATCTGCTATCTCCTTGTCCCCTGTTATTTATTTCTCCGGCCTCATTTTCTAGTGATCCTATATCCACCTTCATCTCTCTTTTATTTTTATTTACTTGAAAAAGCTTTTACTATCCACTTTGATATTGTTTGCTAACTTGCTTTCATATTTCATCTTTTCCCTTCTAATGATTCTTCTAATGATGCTCTCTGCAGGCTTTTAATACTTGTTTTCAAACCCTTCACTGTCTCCTCCTCCAAATCTCTGCAACCTTCTGCTCTACAGGAGGATCACCAGGCAGTAGCTGAAAGGTAAGTACAGTAAAACTTCAACAATCTGCTCATCTATTATTAGCAATTCATGATTGTTCAGCATCCAGCTCATTTGGTTTTGTTTCCTGTGCTCCATTTAAACTCAGAAACATTTATTATACCACTGTATAATATCCAAAACTTAGGTATAAAATATCTAATATGTAATACTTTATTTTGCATTCTCTTATTGCTTTACCTTGTACTCCCTCAATGCAAGGCTGTAATGAATTGATCTGAATGGATGGTATGGACGACAAGTTTTCCACTGTATCATGGTATAGTTACAATTACAAACTAATTTACTATTACTTTGCACTGTATTTAAGGAACAGGGAACTGATGGTGGAGGTGTTAGTTGCGTCTATATTAACAAATAACATTATTGCACAGACAGACTCCCTACCACTGCCTTAACTGAAATGCAGAGCATGGCCTTTGAATAACTACTGAAGATATGGATGAGGGAGACTTTAAACAGAAAATGCTGTTGAAACACAGCAGATCTAGTAGCATCTTCAGCAAATGTGAGCAAAGGTCTTCAAAATGAAAAGTGAAGTGTTCCTCTTTCTACAGATGATGCTGACTACTATGTTCCAGCATTTTCTGGTTTAATTTCAGATCTCCAGCTTCTGCAGTTTTTTAAAAATTAATTTTCATTTGAAGGCTTTATGCCTGGGAAAAAAAAAACCTGTTTCAATTCAGAACACTTCAATGCTTGTTTAATAGGATGCTGTATATATAAAGGGCTGTTGTACAAAATTTCATGCCAAATTAATGTGGCTTTGTGCAAGCTTAAAGAACTTTCTCCTTTGGAATTTGGAATTCAGTACAAATTACAGTGGATTCCATCAACTCCAATTTCATTTGTTTTTCCTCCATAGAAATTCAACATTACCTCTAGCTAAGTTTATTATACATATCCTTGATCCAGATCTGCCATCTGTATTTTTGCAGTACTCCAAGCAAGATTAATACTCGCTTTGTTCTAATATTTCATTATTTTGCCCACCTTTTTATTCATAGCTTTCAATGAGATTATCATGGTCATTAAAATTATTTCTTGGTATCAGAAACCAGCACTGGCCTCTACAACCACAAGAAATTTCTATCCAAAACAGGGTCCTCTCTTAGGAGCCAGTTCTAACAGTGGCATAGGTGAGTGCTGATGTGGAATACCACAGGCCGAGATGAACAATCCTTCCTTTCCTTATGCACCCCAGCTGCAGCTTCTAAAATTGCCAATCATTGTGAGGGGAATAAAAACCAAAGACACATCTTTAATCTGAAGAATGGCCCAGACTAGTACTCACTATAGTGGTGATTGGCAATGGGTAACTCTAGTTTGATCTTTGTAATGTGGAAGTGGTAAACCTGCAGCTACAGACTCCCAACTCCAATGCAAATCCAGTGCATTCTAAAATGGGTTAATCCATGCTAGCTATGGCTTGTAGTTCTCTCCTGACAGCTTTGTATTTCATGTCTCAATCAAGTAACGTGATTAGGACATGGATAAAACCTCCAATATCCAAATGATTGTCATACTATCAGGATAACTGTTCACCATACCCATAGGACTTTCAGATGTTTTCAACTTTGTTCAATTTTTTCACCATAAGCATCCCAAATTTAAAACTGCTTTTGGTGGCCAGTCTTTCAGTTTCATAGCCCCTAATCTCATCCCAGATTCTCCTTTCTCTTGCATTAAAAAAAATCCCTCAAGCATTTCTCACAAAGCACTTTTAGGGTCAGCTAAAGTTATCTCTTTCTGTGCTTCAGCAACTATTTTTGATTAATGACATCTTCACAAAACACTTTGGAAGATTTCTTTCTATGTTAAAGATACTATATAATGTTGTTTTCCCATTGATGTATGTCTTAGTTAAGTATTTTCCAAAATTGTGAAGAATGAGTAATACCCTTCATACTCCTTTAGACCACTTTTGAGCAAATGATTATGTAAACTGTAATGTTATTCGACATGGTCAGCAAGTGGATATATTGTTCAAACACAGCTTCTGTACTATTTGAGAAATCTGTACCAAATATTTCTTTAATTATTTTCCACTCTCAGCTATATTTTGTTTCCTACCCATTATCACTTGGTTATATTTCTAATTTTCTAACACAATATGACCCTGAACAAAAGCATAAGTATATAAATCCTTAGAAAATATTCCAAATATATTACGTTTGTAATACTCGACACTCTTAAACACCACAAAGACTTGAAAAATACATCACTCTAAGGTAAATGTTATAGCTTGAAGCTGAGATTAAATCATGAAACTTTTTAAGCCTATAAATATTGCGAATATAAGGGAAGAAAGGTATCAATTAAAACATTGTTAAGATTCAATATTATATTATGACATCACATATGGATATCTTTGGGACTCAAGGATGAGGGTTAGCAGCCAGGAACATAGCATTGACCAGGTGCAAACACCACTTAAGACTGGGGGTGTGCACGGCAGATGGGAGTCTTCAGAAGTCAAATTCATGGCACATATTCAACAAGAAACCATCATCGAGATTTTATATTTACTGATATTTTTAATCCAATTTTCTGAATACAAATGTGAAGGAATCATTCTACAATATTAATCTTCATGTAATAAACATATCATACTTACAATTCCCTTTCAAGCTTCTGTTAAGAAATTTTGAATTCAAACAAACATACATGAATGGAAGTTTACCCCATCACCTTTTAAGATATGACCCAAGATTATTTAAATTGAATATATCTGTAGCTTCATTAGATACATATTATGAACGTTTTCAAAACCATTGTGTCAGAAACTGTAAAAGTTATATAACATAATACATCTTACTTAAGAGTTCAAAATTTTCCTACAGAGCCAGCACTATGTTTACATACTTACATAGAATCAAACATGCAAAGTTGAATACAAAAGATTATTTAGATAGGTTAAAAAAATTGAGGAGTTGCTCGAAAGTAACACATGGTATACTGATATCTTTGATGTTAGCTAGATAGACTGCATATCCTAGTCTGTAAATGGGCATGTACACATGAACTAAGAGGGCTCTTTACCAGGTAGATATATGGAACAAGTACTCACTTTCAAGTTATAAAAGAACTTCCGACTATAGGCTCTGTATTATAAGTTCAGAGTTCTCGGATAGTTAAAGGGTTTTTGACTAAATTAAGTTTAAAAAAAACAGGAATAGAAAAACATGTCGCACATTTGTCCTTGAGTTCTACAAACTTACAAGTGGCTCTTCAAAAGGTAAGAAAGTCAACAACTAATTGCCTTAGCAAGATGTAGTATTGTGGGAGTACTCCAATACTCAAGATGCCAGATGAGATATATTTGGGTTTGGATATCATTTGAAGACGACTAGCAGATGACAAATGGTATCTTACTAAAACACATGTTAAGGAGGATGGAAAACCTAACAGCTTCCAAGCTGTACAGATTAACTGGGGAGAACACCATGAGAGGACTAAAAGAGAACCAAAGTTTATAGGGTGGGAGAAGCATTCATTCCTCACACTCTAAAATACATTTTCTTTTCTTTGTAATTTACAATAGTCCCTTCAGGGACAACTAGTCAGGCAGCTTAGCACCCTGCACCAACTGGCACAATACATACATGTCTGAACTATATTATTAGACTTCACAACCCACTTAGGAGCAAGGATTGTATATTTAAACAGCGTATTCAAATCGATGAGTTATTCACTCAGTTAACATACAGTTAGCAATTGCATCAGCTGGCTCATGGTCATTTACCAGACAAAAGGATGCCTCACAGTCTACTGAATTTTAGAATAGTTTTGAAATCGACATGAAATTTATGCTTGTTGTGTAATTAAAACAGTTAATCAATTTTTGATTAATTTTGATCGATTTTAATTCAAAAATATCACAAATCATTGTCTCATAACATACCTTCAAATATTGTTCTAGTCTTCTCAAAAGCTTTCACTGAGTTCTTTGAAACAGCTGTTCTCCCTTCAAAACAGGAACCTTTCACAGATCCCAGAGAGCAAGATGGTAACTGATTCCTGAAGTCAATTTAAAATGCTTTGACTGAATGTATTTATTGTGACATTCACGTAGTGACTGAAGATAAAATATTTCCTTAGTATTATTTTGTTAATCAAGATGTGATGCCTTAAATAATCCAATTTTACAGTTTTATCTTTTTTCCCTCGTATTTATAGCTCCATTAGCATGACAGCTGGAGGCAGTTACTTTGAATGATTATTTTCTTCCTCTTAACCATCACCAATTCTGCTTTGTTCATAGCTATTATAAGTTTAGAGAGGACAAGGCACTTCAAATTTAGAATGTTTTTCTCCTGAGAATTTGTAAAAATCCGCTGGCAGAGGGTTGAGTTCGGTAATAGGGAGTTTTTATTACAGCGTGGCATTTCACTAGAAGGCTATAAAACTCAATGCTTTAAATTTATTCATTTTTGGTAACAATCTTAACATAGTTGAATCAACAAGACTTTAATTTTTTAGTGTGATGAAGCTTTAGCTTTGCAAAGTAAATTCATAGCAACTGCATACTTGAAAATTGTTTATTTATTTAAAATAGATAGCCCAGTTTGTGCTGTAAGAAATTAATCGAGTTGAAAATACTCCCCTCTGTTCCTCTTCTGTCACTGACAAACAGCATGAACAAGCCTCATTTCTCCTTGGAGTGTCATCTTCCTCCGTCAGTGCACCCTGGATGTAGTAACTCCCGTGAGTTGCCACTTCCAGCATACAGAAGTGGAACCTATAATAAGGAGTACTAGCAGTATATATATGAAAAACAGCAGGATTGATTATACCACTGTGCTTAAACCAAGGAACGTGCTTGCCATTCTGGAGAGGGGTGACAAGAATTCAGCATCTACTGGACCAGAAACTAACTGAAACCGATAAGCAGTGGACCTACAAGAGGAATGAAAACCTACAGTTTTCACTTAAATGTTTCATACTAATATAATATGCCTTCTGATATCACCAGTAATACACAATCTTTTAGTAGTCTGTGAAGCTGCACTGATATGAAGGTAGAGAGAAGCATTTTGTAAATGCCATTGCCTTGTTTTTACAGTGATTCAGTGGAAGTCATAGGGTCTCTGAGAAGAAGAAGAAGAAATGTACCTGGAGCTGCTAGGCAAGGCAGCAGAGAAAGAGCAAGAGAAGACATTAGAGCAACAGAAGAAAGATAAAGCATTAGTAAAGTGCACACTGCATCATTGCATTGACTCAGAGACAGAACAGTGAAAGATTAAAATATTAGTTTAGGAGAATCACCTCATGTGGTGATCAAGCAGGCACCATTGGCCTGCAGTCTGGCAGCAGGCAAAGAGAATTCTCTGTGCGTGCTCACCAGACGGGGTGTCTAATCACACGTGATGGCACGGAGGATTCAGGCACGAGAATTCATCAACTTGGATGCAATTCTCACTGAGATAGTTAGGAAGCTTTCGGGATTGACTGACTAAATGCAGATGAGAAAAAAACCAAGAGGAGTACATCTTCATGCTGTCGCATAAATCTGTGTGGAGCTAGGATGCTCCATTACTTCTTTTCCAGAGGCTATGCACACTTCAATCTCCTTAAACAACACTAACTGGAACTGCATTGATGGTGCAGAATTTGGATATGTTAAATTTTAATATGTTCATGCCCTAATCAAGATTAGTAGCTGATCTCTGCCTCACAGGTACAGCAAGATAATAGATCTCTGTTCTCTTGATACAATGAGAGGCCATCTTAGAAAAGCCAAAGAGAAGAATATCCTCCCACAAGAGAATAGACATGGCATGTGATTGTCCTTGACTGCAGGAACAGGCACATAACAGTCTTTTCTCACAGACTTACTATGAGCAGTTTTGATCTCACTATACGGTATTGTCCCTGATGGCTGAGGGCAGCAGAGACTAGATATCCAAGCTTATGGCTCTAATAACTGACTCAGTGATGTGACTAGAAGGTAATGTAGTGGTGGACAAGTCTGAGTTCTATCCAATTGTCAAACTATTCCCTTACCAATCCTGTCTGGTCACCCAGTGTGCAGTAAGAAACCGAGTAGTCCTGATGCATGGTTTTGACCCAAAGCGTCAACAATTCCTATCAGTCAAAGATACTGCTTCACCCACTAAGTTCTTGCAGCAGACTGTTCTTGCTCCAGATTCCAGCAGTTGCACTTTCTGGTGTTGCCTGGTGTGCAGATTCAGTGCACTATTAAACCATCTATGTTACCTGTGGACAAATTCATCTCTTACACTGCCTCTTCAACAGAATGCTCATCAGTGTCCCCAAAGCCAGGAATACAGGACTGCTCTTTCAATTGGACAGCAGCCTTTAGCTGCTATCAAGGATAAGAGCTTCTTATCAGTCTTCTAGGTCATTTATGCAGACTACAAGTAATAGCAATAAGGCTTTTAAAAGGAGTTGTTTGCAATGTTGGGGCTAAGATTTTTATGTCCAAACGTAAAGTAATGAAACATGAGAGACATTAAGATTATTTCTAATATAAACTGCCAATATACTTTCCTCTCTCATTTTAAATCCTCTGAATGTGTTTTCTATGACTACACTAATTATTAATGGGGTATACAGTAAGGGAAAAGATTGTGGAATCTACTGCCATTGATGTCCTTACTGCTGTGCTAATCTACAAGGCGTGATAAACTAACATGTGTTATGTCATTACTCCTGGGCATCCTTGATATGGTGATGATCTCCCATTGGTGTGACTTCCTAAGCCCCTGTTTCATGAATATTTGATCTTTAAAAGTAGGAAAAAGCATTCACTAAGTTTCAGTGAGATATACTGTATGATTTTGGTTGACATTTTAACAGACAACAGTGAGTTCCAAGAACACCAAATCACATCTGAATTTATCTGAAATATTGAATGATGAACTCACAGGTGAACCATTAATGTTCCAACACAGCTGAATGCAAGTTTTGCAACCAAAACACTAATTCATGCTGTTTACATAAAAAGTAAGCAGCTGAAAGAACTCATTGGGTCAAGCAGCATCATTTTATCTTATTCAAGTTGGAACTGGTCATTGCGTGTATTGGTGACGCATGTTGGGAATTTTTTCTACATCAAAGTGCTCTGACCAGTTCTGCATTAGATAATATTCCCAATGAACATAGAACATAGAACATAGAATAGTACAGCACATTACAGGCCCTTCGGCCCACAATATTGTGTCGACCCTCAAACCCTGCCTCCCATATAAGCCCCCAACTTAAATTTCTCCATATACCTGTCCAGTAGTCTCTTAAACTTCACTAGTGTATCTGCCTCCACCACTGACTCAGGCAGTGCATTCCACGCACCAACCACTCTCTGAGTAAAAAACCTTCTTCTAATATCCTCCTTGAACTTCCCACCGCTTACCTTAAAGCCATGTCCTCTTGTATTGAGCACTGGTGCCCTGGGGAAGAGGTGCTGGCTATCCACTCTATCTATTCCTCTTATTATCTTGTACACCTCTATCATGTCTCCTCTCATCCTCCTTCTCTCCAAAGAGTAAAGCCCTAGCTCCCTTAATCTCTGATCATAATGCATACTCTCTAAACCAGGCAGCATCCTGGTAAATCTCTGTACCCTTTCCAATACTTCCACATCCTTCTATGTGAGGGGACCAGAACTGGACACAGTACTCCAAGTGTGGCCTAACCAGAGTTTTATAGAGCTGCATCATTACATCGTGACTCTTAAACTCTATCCCTCGACTTATGAAAGCTAACACCCCATAAGCTTTCTTAACTGCCCTATCCACCTGTGAGGCAACTTTCAGGGATCTGTGCACATGTACCCCGAGATCCTCTGCTCCTCCACACTACCAAGTATCTTGCCATTTACTTTGTACTCTGCCTTGGAGTTTGTCCTTCCAAAGTGAAATCAGGCATAGTTCCTTTAAAGCATATAAAACAGCTTTTATTCACAATTTACATGTAAAAATTAAGCACCATACACTCTTTTTCACCATCACACTTGATTGGTCCTATTCTCTCACGACTTGTAGAACGCCTTGGGGTTTCCTTTTATCCTGTCCGCCAAGGCCTTCTCATAGCCCCTTCTTGCTCTCCTAATTTCATTCTTAAGCTTCTTCCTGCTAGCCTTATAATCTTCTAGATCTCTGTCATTACCTAGTCTTTTGAACCTTTCATAAGCTTTTCTTTTCTTCTTGACTAGATTTTCAGCAGCCGTTGTATACCATGGTTCCTGACCATCCTTTCCCTGTCTCATTGGAATGTACCTATGCAGAACACCACACAAATATCCCCTAAACATTTGCCACATTTCTACCATACATTTCCCTGAGAACATCTGTTCCCCATTTATGCTTCCGTTCCTGCCTGATAGCTTCATATTTCCCATTACTCCAATTAAACGCTTTCCTAACTTGTCTGTTCCTATTCCCTCCAATGCAAAAGTAAAGGAGATAGAATTGTGATCATTATCTCCAAAATACTCTCCCACTGAGAGACCTGACAGTTGACCAGGTTAATTTTCCAATACCAGATCAAGTACAGCCTCTCCTCTTGTATGTTTATCTACATATTGTGTCAGGAAACCTTCCTGAACTCACCTAACAAGCTCCACCCCAGCTAAACCCCTCGCTCTAGGGAGATGCCAATCAATATTGGGGAAATTAAAATCTCCCATCACCACAACCCTGTTATTATTGCACCGTTCCAGAATCTGTCTCCCTATCTGCTCCTTGATGTCCCTGTTACTATTGGATGGTCCATAAAAAAACACCCAGTAGAGTTATTGACCCCTTCCTGTTTCTCACTTCCACCCACAGAGACTCAGTAGACAATCCCTCCATGATTTTCTCCTTTTCTGCAGCCGTGACATTATCTCTGATTAGCAGTGCCATGCCCCCACCTCTTTTGCCTCCCTCCATGTCCTTTCTGAAACAACTAAAGCCTGGCACTCTAAGTAACCTTTCCCGTCCCTGAACCATCCAAGTCTGTAATGGCCACAACATCATAGCTCCAAGTACTGATCCACGCTCTAAGCTCATCCGCTTTGTTTATAGTGCTCCTTGCATTAAAATAGATACATCTCAAACCATCAGTCTGAGTGTATCCTTTCTCTATCACCTGCCTATCCTCCCTCTCGCACTGAATCCAAGTTTTCTCTATTTGTGAGCCAACCGCCCCTTCATCTGTCTCTTCAGTTCTCTTCCCAACCCCCAACAATTCTAGTTTAAACTCTCCCCAACAGCCTTAGCAAACCTCCCTGCCAGGATATTGGTCCCCTCCCCACCCCCACCGGATTCAAGTGCAACCTGTCCTTTTCATACAAGTTACACCTGCCCCAAAAGAGGTCTCAATGATCTAGAAATCGAAATCCCTGCCCCTTGCTCCAAACCCTCAGCCACACATTTATCCTTCTCCTCACTCTATTCCTATACTCACTGTCGCATGGCACAGGCAGTAATCTCGAGATTACTACCTTTGAGGTCCTTCTCAACTTCCTTCCTAACTCCCTGTAGTCTGTTTTCAGGACCTCCTCCCTTTTCTTACCTATGTTGTTGGTACTAACATGTACCACCCCCTCTGGCTGGCTGTTCACCTTCCCACTTCAGGATATTGTGGACACGATCAGAAGTATCCCGGACCTTCACACCTGGCAGGCAAACTACCATCTGTGTTTCTGTCCTGCGCCAACAGAATCACCTGTCTGACCCCCTAACTACAGAGTCCTGTATCACTGCTGCCGTCCTCTTCCTTTCCCTACCCTTCTGAGCCACAGGGCCAGACTCTGTGCCAGAGGCGCGGCCACTGTTGCTTCCCCCAGGTAGGTTGTCCCCCCACCCAACAGTACTCAAACAGGAGTACTTATTGTCAAGGGGGGCAGCCACAGGGGTACTCTCTAGTATCTGACTCTTGCCCTTCCCTCTCCTGACTGTTACCCACTTACCTGTCTCCCAAGGCCCCGGCGTGACTACTTGCCTAAGCTCCTCTCTATCACCTCCTCATTTTCCCTGACCAGATGAAGGTCATCCAGCTGCATCTCCATTTCCTTAACCCGGTCCCCAAGCAGCTCAGCTCAACGCACCTGGTGCAGATGTGGCCGTCCGGGAGGCTGGGAGTCTCCGGAACATCCCACATCTGACACCCAGTACAGAACACCAGCCTCACTGACCATTCCTATTCCTATACTTCACAAGTTACTTATCTTGCCTTGACCATTGTTGCCAAAGCCCTCCTATTCTGAATCCTGTTGCTCCTGTGTCCGCTCTATAAAGCTGTCTCCTTTTTAAATTCTTCCCGCTGGTCTAACTCGCTGACATCCATGTGCCTGTGCAGTTGTTCCTCGATCAAAACCCCTATAGGTTTTGGGTGATAGGTGAAACTGGGAGAGGGGGAGGGGGTGCAGGAAAGATCTGGGAACTTGAGTGGTGAAAGAGATAAAGGGCTGGAAGAGGGGGAATCTGATAGGAGAGGGTAAAAGACCATGGAAGAAAGGGAAGGGAAGGGCACCAGAGGGGAGTGATGAGCAGGTAAGGAGAGAAGGTGTGAGAGGGAAACATGAATGGGAAATGGTGAAGGAGAGGAGAGGGTGGTCAATTACCACAAGTTCGAGCAATCGATGTTCATGCCATCAGGTTGGAGGCTACCCGGATGGAATATAAGGTGTTGCTCCTCCAACTCATTGCAGCAGTAGAGGAGGACATGGATTGACATGTCAGAATGGGACTGGGAAGTAGAGTTAAAACAAGTGGCTACCAGATGATCCCGCTTTTACTGGAGGACAGAGAGTAAGTGCTTGGCGAAGTGGTCTCCCTATTTACGTCAGTTAGCCCTATCTAGGCCAAACCGGGAAAGGCCCCCTTTATTCCCAGTCTTTGGCTGACTGGCAGGAGGCAATCTTCTAACCATGCTGGCATCTTTCCTGTAATATCATGGGCTCTTATCTTGTTAATCAGCTTCGTTCTGCAACTTGTCAAAGGCCTTCTGAAATTCCAAGTAACATCCGCTGACTCTCCTTTGTCTATCTCGCCTGTTATTTTCTCAAATAATTCCAAAATATTTGTCAGGCAAGATTTCCCCTTAAAGAAACTATTGTGACTTTGGCCTACTGTATTATGTGCCTCTAAGTACCCCATAATCTCATCCTTAATAATGGACTCCAACATTTTCCCTACCACTGAAGACAGACTAACTGGCCTATAATTTCCGTTCTTTGCCTCTCTCCCGTCTTGAAGAGTGGAGTGACATTTGCTATTTTTCAGTCTTCATCCCAGAATCTAATGATTCTTGAAAGATCATTACTAATGCCTCCATAATCTCTTCAGCTGCCTTTTTCAGAGCCCTGGGGTGTAACACCATCTGGTCCATGCGACTCATCTACCTACAGACCTTTCAGTTTCTCAAGAATCTTCTTTTTATGGTAACTTCACACACTTCATGACCTCTGACACCTGGAACTTCTACCATACTGTTAAGTGTCTTCTACAGTGAAGACTGATGAAAAATACTTATTCAGCTCATCCACCATTTCACTTTCGCTCATTACTACCTCTCCAGCATTGTTTTCCAGCGGTCCGATATCCACTCTTGCCCCTCTTTTACAATTTATGTATCTGAAGAAACTTTTGGTATCGTCTTTAATATTATTGGCTAGTTTACTTACGTATTCCATCTTTACCTTTTTAATAATTTTTTTAGTTGCTTTCTGTTGGCTCTTAAAAGCTTCCCAATCCTCTAACTTCCCACTAATTTTTGCTCTATTATATGCCCTCTCTTTGGTTTTTATGTTGGCTGTGACTTCTCTTGTTAGCCATGGTTATGTCAACTTGCCTTTCAAATACTTCTTCCTCTTTTGAATTTATATATCCTGTGCCTTCTGAATAGCTTCCAGAAATTCCAGCCATTGCTGCTCTGCCGTCATCCCTGTCAGTGTTCTTTTACAATCCATTCTGGCCAACTCCTCTCTTATGCCCCTGTAATTCCCTTTACTCCAATGTAATACTGATACATCTGACTTTATACTTTATTGTCACCAAACAATTGGTACTAGAACGTACAATCATCACAGCGATTATTTTAGTTTCTCCTTCTCAAATTTTAGGTTAAATTTGATCATATTATGATCACTTTCTCCTGAGGGTTCTTTTACCTTAAACTCTTTAATCAATTCTGATTCAGTGCACAACCCCCAATCCAGAATAGCTGATCCCGTAGTGGGCTCAACCGTGAGCTACTCGAAAAAGCCATCTTGTAGGCATTCTAGAAATTCCCTCTCTTGGAATTCAAAACCAACTGAATTTTCCTAATCTACCTGAATATTGAAATCCCCCATGACTATTGTAACATTGCACTTTCGGCATGCATTTTCTATCTCCCGTTGTAATTTGTAGACCACATCTTTACTACTGTTTGGGGGTCTGAATATAACTATTGTCAGGGTCTTTTCACCCTTGCAGTTCCCTAGCTCCATCCACAATGATTCAACACTTTCTAACCCTGTATCATCTCTTTCTAATAATTTTATTTTATTTTTCTACCAACAGAACAATGCAACCCCCTCTGCCTTCCTGCCCACTGTGGATTTAAAAATGAGAGTCTAAAAATGTAATTTGGATTTCAACCATAGAGCTCTGTTAGGCATTTTCAATGAGGAAATGAATGCAGAGATAAACAGGTGCAGCAGAGGATCAAAAATGTACTTTGTTTATAGGCTTCCTTGTGTGCAGTTGGAATAGGTGGAGCCCCTAGTACCTCCTATCAAATACTCAAGTGCCAGAAACTACCTCTTTCACCTGTCCTCTGATTCTAATGTCACTGAAATTATTTTCAGTATGAGAGCCAAAATATGTTGGCACAATATTGCCATCTGAACTTGATGCTTTCAATAATACATGTCCTTTTGCATTTTTCTAGCATTGTTTTTCTATTCTATTAGTAATTTTAGATAACTGTGAGTTTTCTTCATTTTACACCTCATTAATTATAAATCTATGACTCAAATCCTGATGTTATTTAATTTTCTGAATGAAGGTCTTATAAACAAATACATGTTCCATAAGCTTACAATAAAGTAAGAACATCAGAAATGCGCTTATTAAACAGAGATTGGCCTTTTTTTAATGACAAGTTCGTATATGGCACTGTACAGAGACAGCTGACGTTTACCTTGGCTGCTCAGACACGGAGGGTTGCAAAATCAAAATCCAGTTGAACGCATTACCCAGACTGATCAATTCTGTAAAACTGAACTCAGAACATAACTGAGAAGGAGAGAGTTAACATCCAAATTGGAGAAATTTCTATGAAACAATACCCTATTTGCTTCCAGGAGAAACTTTTTACTTCACTAATGGAAATATTCTATTTTCCTTTCTATGTGAATGTTCAGTACCTTAAAATATTTTGTACTTTAGAACAAATTTTAATGGATGGAATGTATTATTTCACAGATTTTAAAAGTTTATCAGTTGTAAATTCTGGGCAGGAAAGCAAAATAAGTAACTTATTAACAAAAAGCATATAAATTATTTAAATTAACAAAAATACAATATGAAAATTAAGCTTTAAAAATAAAGTGGTAACCAAAGAAAAACAGTTTGAGATGAGCAAAGAATCATCTGTCCATAAATAAATTTGGTGTGGAGCTCATATTCTATGTTTTAAAAATAAATAATGAATATATTTAACAGTCTCTCAGACATTCACTGTCTAGCTTTGTTTCATTTATCTTAATTTTGTGAAGTTTGCTCATCTCCAACCCAAATAACCTGAAAAAATGAACTGTCAGCTTTCGCCTACCGTACCGAGATCAGTCTTAAGATCTGTCGGCAGACTTAACTTTCTTGGTCCTTTTACTGAAACAACAGAAAGAAAAAACAAAAAAGCAGCAATTAATACTAGAAAACAAAATTTGAAAGGTTATGTGGTTAAAAAAAAAGGTACTGGGCTTGCAAAGCTGGATAAACAAAAACACAGAACAAAGTGAGATTTGGTAAGCTCAACGACCATTATGTTGCTTAACAAACATTGTGTTTCTTCAGACAGATTGAGTGATATTTTATGTGTGAAAACAAACTTGGAGATGAAAATGCTCTGAATATTTTTCTTTCAGGAATCTTTAGAAAAGCCATTACATGAAACTGAATACTATGTGCTGGATCAATGGTCCTCTTCTCATCTTGTAGTATTTTGTGGGTGCCATTGTTGCTATTAGATATTCTTTGCAGAGAACAAAATGGCCAAGTTACTGCTTCAAAATGGAGTTGACGTTTGAATGTGTGGAATGGGAAGCGACAACACAGTGTTGCATTTATGAAAATATATTGAATCTGTAAACAGAATAATTGGATGTCATTTTGTACATACTAAATGCCTATGTTAATACATGTAAGTGTATTTATATTTTTTAACTGTGCTCAGATAAAATAAAATTGCACCTTGCATTATAACATTTTAAACAAGTACAAATACTTCCTCTCTCTGTACATTGAGTTAGTTTTACTTTTTTTGTGAACAAGTCACATTAATATTGAAAATTAAATCTTCCAGTATGATCACCTTACAAATATTGTTGGATAATACAGCTTGTTGTACCACACAAAGACACATATAAAACAAAATACAAATAATGTACTCTTGCAGTGAGAGATGTTGTGCAAGTTCAATGAAAGGTAATTTTGTTGCAGTTACTGACACATATTGTAAAATATGTTCAGCATCCTTTCAGTTAAAAATACTTCCATTATACAGCTTGCTGTGAAATGAAGAGTACTTTGGAAGATTAAGGACTTCTGAGTCAATTAAGTTATATTACCTATGCTATTACTTATGCAGCAGACTACTTGATATTAATTATGGATCATCATATTTAACAGGGAAACATATGCAGCGTGGTGAAAAATGAATTATTACTGATCATTTTACTCATTTTCCCTCTACTTGTTGCTCTCATTTCGGAGTTTCTGGCTTTGGAACTGCATTCATCTGGGAAACCATGATATGATTTCTCAATTGCAATGAAAATCCAATTTCAAGTTTAGCAGTGTATGACGTACATGAGAAGACTTCTCATTCAATGTGTGATACATAACTTTGCAGCACTGAACATAACAAATCAAAGACCTTGATCATACTTGACTCATTTTTTAAAATCTTGCCTTTTCTCAATATGCTGTCCTATTCTTGCAGATTTCTCTCATCTCCCTACCAACTCTTCAATTTGCTCTACTAACTCCTTTCGGGTTCAAAATGAACAAACCTATCAAGAACTACGACTTAACCTTCTAGTGGAACACATCAATAATTCCACTCCCATCACTTCTCCTAGTGCATCTTATACCACTTTCTTTAATTATCTGTTTTCCCAGATGCTATATCACCCTTTCACTATTTACTCATTTCCACTGTTAATCATAAGTTCGCATTTTTGCACACCATCACCATCTTTACTCTTATATTACTTAAGAGAATTTAGAGAAATGAGGTAAAGACGAGTCACCATTTTAGAGAAGATCAAAGTAACACTGGCTCATGGCTTCAAGGGTATTTATTTGAAGAGGAATTTTCAGAAACTGCTCAGTTTCTGATCTGCAACCAATGTCACGGCAAAGTCACGGAAGGTTTTTATCTGTTGTTGATAGCAATGGAACTTGTGGCAGTTTCACTGGAATCTCACACAGATGCCCACTCAAGAACTGACAAGAAATCAATCTGCAACTGCTCTTTCAAATGCAAAACAGCTGCTCTGGTGATAGGCAAGGAAAAAATATTTCAATCCTGGATGACAAAAGAGTATAAAGGTCAGTATGTTTTCCTTAATGAAAGCCAAAGACATGAAATTAACTTCTAATTGTGTATCAATAATATTCAACTCCTTGGCAGCCTATTACAACTTGTCCTGCTTCTGATTAGTTAAAACGCTTTTATTGACATTGGTAGAAACAGCATTGCTCTTTCAATGTACATTGTTTTATAAGAAGTCCTTGATTCCTTCCCCAATATTTCAAGATAATCCAGATTATCTCTAATCTTGACAATTTATTCAATGTTGATTTGAACTGAGTAAACCCAACTTCTAAGACTTTCTCTATGTCTACTGTGCAGAAAGTGGCAACACAGGTAGTAAAGGAGGCATATGGCAAGCTTGCCTTTATTAGTAGAGGAATTGATTTCCAAAGTGGGGAATTTATGTTGCCCCTTTATAAAACTCTAGCTAGGCTGCATTTAATTCTGGTTGTTCCATTATAGGAAGGATGTCAGGGCTTTGGAGAGCATGCACAAGTTTTCCAGGATGTTGCCTGAATTACAACCCAAGGTGGCGCCGGTGACCAACTGCGACATTTTGCAGACCAAAATAAAAATACTAGACACTCTAATCTAAAATATATTTCTTCTGAACTGTGATTGCTGCAGTTTGCAGCCTCTAATTTCCCTTCTAAGGATTTTTTTTGAACTGACTAAACGACCTCCTGGGGGATTCAGCGAACTAGACTCCTGAGAGTGCAGGTACGGCCGGGGTGGCCATTGCTGGGGGTGGACACTGCTTTGAGGCCTGATAGCAGAATGGTCATCCATGATGTGGTTGGCTCCATTCCTGAATACTGATTAAAACGTTGATCATGAGTAAAATCATCAAGGGTGAGAGCGAAAATCGAAGTGTTCAGTGCCGTCTGCCTATGGTTAACTGGTCTCTTTCTCTTCTCGTCACTACCATTGTGTGGGAGGTTCAGGAGTCTTAGTTCGCATTCGCCAGGTTTGGAAGCAGTCGTTGCCCTGCAACCATTGGGCTCCTGGACAGGCTTCAATTTGATCAAGGTGTCAAGGCTGAGGGAAAAGCAGTGAGTAAACCTCACTACTTCACGAGGTTTACTGGCTTCAGGCCTGAACTGACTCTGCAGCTAGCACCTGCAACCATCAGCAGCCGCTTCAGTGTTGAACTGGTCCATGGCTGTGGACTTACTGTCAGGGACACTGCAGTTAATGTTCTGTGTGTTATTTGTTTACTTTTTTTATTGTTTGCATGATCTGTTCCTTTCCTCGCACATTGGCTGTTTGACAGTCTTTGTTGAGTGGAAAATTCTTATTGGGTTCTATTGTGTTTCTTTGCTTTGCGGCTGCCAGTAAGTAGTTGAATCTCAAGGTTGAAATAGCATACATACTTTGATAATAAATGTACTTTGAACTTTGCTATAAGAGGAAGGAGGTTGGATAAACTTGAGTTGTTGTCTCTGGAGCCTCTCATAATCTTATAAACCTCTGCCAGATCTTCCCTCTAAAGTCTGGCAGCGGTTTATAAGATTATGAGAGGAATAAATATATTTTATACAGCTGGAATCTTTTTCCCTGGGTTGAAATGTCTAAAATCAAAGAGCATGCATTTAATGTGAGAACGGGCAGGTTCAAAAGAGCTGTGCAGGACAAATTTTCTTTAAAATAGAGAGAGTGGGGGGTGCCTGGAAGACGCTGTCCATGGTAGTGATACAGTCAAACATGATAGGGGTGTTCAAGAGGTTCTTGGATTGGCACATGAAGATTTGAGGAATGAAAGGATATGGACAAGGGAAAAGGGATTAGTTTAGTTGGGCATTTGTTTGGCGCAACATTGTGCTGTACTCTTCTATGCTTGGTGTTTTGTTCTACAACCAGCTTGACTGAACAATGAATGTGAGATTCACTGACAGCAGCTGAGCAAATGAATGGGTCTGGCTTATGTAAACAAACTGAAATGAGGGGAAAAATCTCAAACTATTGAAGGCACTGGCAATTCACTAAAAATTAAAGCAATCTATATTGAGAAGTAGAATTGAAGGCAAACGGAAATTGAGTTTACCCCCATGGCAAAAGATAACAGCTGCTTGAATCTTATACCAAAATTCTAAAGTAAAGCATTAAAAAATGGAGAGCCAGTAGCTACAGATATGGGAGAAGCAGCACAGCTGCCTGGGCACTGGGTGAAAAGCAATGTCGTATTATATACAGTACTGTAATATACACAGTACAGAGCAGTAAGGTGGTAATAATCAAACTAACTGTTGGTCCAGACATAACACACTTCTGACATTTTGATATGATGCGAGGTAAATAAGATATTTACCACTGACGTAAGGCTTGTAATATATCAGTAAAGATCATAGAAATTTGCAGCACAAGTGGTTGCATGTTCTTTGCATTGTGTCTATGTTGGCTGAAAAACACAGTTCATAATGAATTCCACTTTCCAGTGCTCAGTTCAAAATCTGATAAGTTACATCATCCTAGTACTTTCTAAAATACAGTGAAAAAGTTTGCCTCAAGAACTTTCTCAATCACCCTCAAAACCCTTTGAGTGAAAATGTTTTCTTCATATCTTGCTATTTCTATTGTGTTACCTTATTTCTTTATGAACTTCCTTCAAAGGAAAATGGATTGTCTCATAACTTCGCTTAGACAATCTTCTGTTATAAATTTAATTTCACCACTCCTGGTTACATCCTTACTGATCTCCAGTGAGGATTCTTGGATGTTATCAGATTTTGTTCATCGTATGATGACCAAAACTGTGTGCAATACTCGTCTAATTAGCTTTCCACATAGCTCTGGCATTGACCTTAGTGCTTAGATATTCTAATTTCAACTAATAAAGGAAGATACTTTGAATGACTCTATCTGCCTAACCTGTATCATTTAGACATCTGTGGATACCTAACTTTATCTAGTTTCTCAGCTCCACCACATCTCACAGCATCCTGTGTATATTGTCCTCCTCTTCCTTGAGTGTTCTCCCTCACCATTCTCTGGTTTAAATTCCATTTGTCATTATTCACTACCCATCAGATCCACTGATAATTTCTTATTGTTCTACAAGATTTTTTCCTCACTATAAAATAGCAATCTGGTCTCCAACAACAAAAAACACGCAGCCAATAAAATTATTAACACAATAATTACATGTACTATTAGGTTACTTTATTCAGATGCTCCCAACTAGAACTTTTGTTTTTCTTAGTGTTTGGCAAAATCATGCATTAACCTTTGGTCTCTATAATGTGCAAGTAAATAAAATTAGTAATAAAAATTACAGAATAGTTCATGTTTAACCTTTGATAGAATCTTCACTGCTTTCCATACATCCATGAACACATTTTACTTTATCACATTTCTGCCCATGTTTTCACTCTTCCGACCTTTTGCACCTGTTCACCAACATCACGCCGCTGATGATGGTGCAACCCACAAACAGATGGAATTGCTCAGTCGTTTACGGCGGCATTTTGAAAGCCATGAATGGCACTGGACTAGTGTGGCCAGAGGCACTTCCACTTGCTCTCACAACAATGCTCTGTGTATTGGTCAAAATCTCACTTTGAAAACAGTACCTCCAGCAACCAGTGGTTGGCTTGTGACCACAGTTGACATTAATTACTGGCACAGAGCTCTATTAATCAAAAATAAGTAAATAAAGAAAATTGAGTGCTGCACTGAAACCTCTTATTATCTCATGTAAACTCAGTTTGCTGCTACGAAAACTCACTAAATAATGACATATGTCATTATGACATACGAGGGGTGATTGTTAAGTTTATGGCCTAAGGTAGGAGTCAATTTTAGAAAACCTAGCACATTTATTGTTCAACATAGTCCCTTCCTACATGTACACACTTAGTCCAGCGGTCGTGAAGCATATGGATCCCTTCTTTGTAGAAGTGGTCCACAGCAGGGGTGATTGATAAGTTCGTTGCCTAAGGTAGAAGGAGATGAGTTATACAGCTCTCATTACATGTACGTGCAGTTCAACTATGAGTGAAAATGCAGAAAGTTTGAAATTAATAACTCATCTCCTTCTACCTTAAACCACAAACTTATCAATCACTCCTGCTGTGGACCACTTTCTGGAGGTCCAAGATGCCGACTTCTACAATGAAGGGATCCGTATGCTCCACGACCGCTGGACTAAATGTGTAAATGTAGGAAAAATAAATGTGCTAGGTTTTCTAAAATTGACTCCTTTGACCTTAGGCCACAAACTTATCTTTCTTTCTTTATTAATCTTTTTATTGATTTAAAAAAAGCATAAATACAATCAAGAGGAGAATTAGTTCATATTTTATATATATATATCAGTAACAATATAAACCAAGGTTAAGATAGACATTGTCAAAATCATAGATATTGTTAAACTAGTATAAAATATATAATAAAAAAATGAAAATAACAATTCTCCTCTTACCAGTTTATAAAGAGAAAGGAAAAAACATTGTGTTTTAAATGAAAAGGAAAAAAAAACCCACTTACACTATTAAAAAAAACAAGACAAAAAAAAGTGACTGGGCCGTCCATTTTGAGGTACGACCAAGAAAGAAAGAAAGACTTTCTGATCAAATCTAAACTTTTGAAAAAAAATTGAAAAAGTAATAAATCAAATTAAATGAAAATATTGGATAAAAGGTTGCCATATCTGCTCAAATTTAAAGGATGTATCAAATGTCTGACTTCTTACTTTCTCTAAACTTAAACAGGACATAATGGTGGAGAACCAATAAAAGACCGCAGGTGGATTAGCACAAACTTATCAATCACCCCTCATATGTCAGCATGATGATTGGCACCGATGCATTCACCAAGATACTTACTGACAGAACCACTCTATGACAGATGCCATAGCATCTGCCGTGCACCTGGCCCTAACACACACAGAAAACAAGGACACTTATGTCAGAATGCTGTTTTTGGATTTCAGTTCAGAATTCAACACTATTGTACCACAGATCTTGGTGACAAGCTGCTAGACTTCAGTCTAAATACACCACTGTGCAACTGAGAGTTGGACTCCCTAACCAACAGACCTCAGAAAGTCAGGACGCACAGCCAGTCCTCCGTCCTCATCATCTGCAACACGGGAGCTCCACAGGGCTGTGTGCGGAGCCTATTGATGTATACTCCGCTCACACGTAACCGTACAGCCAAACACCTGAGTAATCACATTGTCATGTTCGCCAATGACACAACAGTGGTGGGACTCATCACCAACAACGATGAGACGGCCTACAGGGAGGAGGTGAAAGAGCTCGAGGCCTTTGCCAGGCAACTTCCTCGATGTTAACAAGACAAAGGAGATGCTAATCAACTTCAGCAGAACTTGCACCATTCATACTTCTCTTTACATTAGTGGCACAGCAATGGAGACTGCACTTCTCATGGTCCCAGAACACTTTCTACACAATCAGGAAAGCTCACCAATGCCTCTACTTTGTGAGGAGGCTGAAGGGCTGGACGATGCACATCTATGTGCGTACAAATGCGCAGCAGAGAGCATCCCAACATGCTGCATCAACGCATGGTACAGAAACTGCACTGTGGAAGGCAGGAAGGCTCTACAATGGTAGTCAAATTTGCCCAACGCATCCCTGGCACCAGCCTACCCACCATCAAGGACACGGGTACAAAAAGTTACTGGAAAAGGGCCAGTAACATCATGAGGGGTCCATCCATCCTGCTCCTGGACTGCCATCAGGGAGGAGGCTACGTAGCATTCATGCCTGGGCCACTAGACTTGAAGACCGTTACTTTCTCCAGGCAGTAAAGGCTGATCAACTCCTTCACTCACTACCTCACCTCCTCCCACCACTACTTTATCATTTCCTATCAGCCACCTTATGTACAGGCACTCTTGTACCTAGCATAATTTTATGCAATCAACCTATGTTTAGAAGGTATCTTATGTATTTATATTTATTTTGTTTTTATATTATTGTGCACTTTATCTTATCGTGTTTTTTTTTGCACTGCATCAGATTCGGAATAACAATGATCTCGTTCTCCTTTACACTTGTCTACTGGAAATGACATTAGATGATCTTAAATCTTGAATAGGCCTGGACACCTCTGTTCCAGGAGTTCGCAAGAATATCCTGTCGGCACGAGTAATACAGCCTGTGACTCTAATCTTTTGTCAACACTGGAATTACTCATGCTCTGCACTCAAAAGAAGTGGTGGATGATAACATGTGCAAAGCCACTTCACAGAGTAGAGTAGTGGTTAGTGCAATCTCTTTGCAGCTCCAGCAATCACCAATCAGGGTTTTGTTCCCACTCCTGTCTGTAAGCAGTTTGTAGATTCTTCCCCCGACCACGTGGGTTTCCTCAGGGCGTTCCGGTTTCCTCCTGCATTCCAAAGAAGTATGTTTAGGGTTAGGGTTAGTGAGCTGTAGGCATGCTACGTTGGGGTGGAACCATGGCAACGCTTGCAGGCTGTCCCCAGGACATTACTTGCTGATTTGATTTGACACAAATAATGCATTTCACTGTATTTTTTGATGTACATGTGACAAATAAAACCAATCTTTATCTTTTATCCATTTTCTTCTATGACAGAATGATTATGAGGTGCATAACAAATAATGATGAAGTAGAGTTTTGCAGATGTCTATGGAGTCATCTAGGCAATGGCACTGGAGGTGTCAAACCTGTAGAAAGGGCAAGGGAGATTAAATGAATCCATAGTGTAATTGATTACAAGCTGCAGACATTCATTATTATTCACTGTAGTTTCTTATATAATTAGAAGTGCTTAATTATTTGTAAACTAAAAATAATAAGTGTAGGATAAAATAGGTATTTCAGCAAGCTTCCTTCTTTGCTGTAAAATTCTGAGTCCACAATCTTGATCACCTTAGAAGAAACATCTGATACTATAGATTTTTTCATCAATACATTTAAACGCAAAGATTTAATATCAACTCCTTTTACGCCTTTAAATATCAAAGATCTTCCAAACTTTACCACCAATGTATATATGCACATTGTAACAGTGTTAGAATAACTTTATTTCTATCCCAGTATTGGGATCAGAATATATTCTTTGAATCTTATGTCCTGTCATTAATGGCAAAAGTGCAAGAAGGGCAGAGATGCTGTGTGTCACGAAAAGGCTCTAACTACAATGGCTCTGTCATGGTCTGTCCTGGAATTACCACGTCTCTAGGAAAAATACGTATTTGTAAATGCATCCTCTTTGATGTGGGGGATTTTGATATTTCACCCCACCAAATGCTCTTTTGAAATAATATTACTATTACTTTGGAAAATTATTTTAAAAAATTATTTATGCGATCTGGATGTTTAGGCTCTGAATCAAGGGACATTCAGCAAAAGGTTCTCCTTATCTTCTAATACGAACTTCTCCTACCATTTGGAGATTGATGAGAAGATCACTGAGTGCTGGAGCTCTATTGAGGACTTGTTCGCAACCTAATGATTGAAGCATCAGATTAAGCAGATGACTGGTGCATGAGATGGAAATCATGACAGTGAAGACTAGAGCTGATCAGTCAGTAAAGTTCAAAGGTATAGGTACTCCAGAATCTCCAGCAGTGGCCCAAGCAGCACCCTGTCAATCAAAGACTAGCAAAGCAGGCATCAGTCCGCCTCAGGTTTTGTGTGAAGGATATCAAAATGAATACCGCACAGAATACAGCATCACTGTGCACGTATGACACCCTCTGAGTGCTAAGTGTCACACAGCGAAAGTGCCATCAATAACTCTGTGCACTAAGTGTATATTATTCTACATGAAACTTCCCCTAATTTATCACTGAGTCCTTTTCACAGCAGGTGTAGGACGCAGGACACTTTTACAATCCATTCCCTATTTCGTTTGCTAAAAAGCCAGGTGGCAACTAGCCATTCACTATCAGACACTAAGCTCCCTAATCCTGGCATGTGTTCCATTTCACTGAGAGATTGCCATTTTCCTCTCAGGGATACCATACATTTCCACTCTTGACATACTTACATGATGGCTACTGGAGCATTACACGTTTGCTCTTATATTTGATATCAACATTATGCATGGACATGCCTACCAGTATGCTTTCACAATGCTCTCAACATATTCCACATGCAAATGGCTGAGGAACTTCAATCATTTGTGCAACTGAGAATCAACGACAATGCGACAACCTCACGCTGGTCATCTTATGATAAAAGTTAAAGTCGAACAAAACCCAATCATAGTGTCAAGTGGTTCTCTTCCTCAGGAGTCAGAACAAGGCAAAAAGGTCTTAGCCCAACCTGCAAAACTGATTTTTATAACAGTAGCATCCTGAATCACCACCAGTTTCGAATAGCTGATGATTTGCAAGCTGTGGTTGCAAGGTTTGCAATGCTGCTGGTCTGTTTATATATCTGTCTGTGACCATGACAAAGTAGATAATTTTTATGAATGAATATAGATTGATAAAGGTAGTTAGTAGCTTGGTGATGGGGCGTGGTGAACTGAACAGCGGAGAGATACTTTAGAATTGACAGGTCGGCCACTTAAATATGAACTCACTCACCTTGACAACTCCTGTGAGATTCTTTCTGTACTGCATCCATATTCTTGAAACAACTTGCCTACATATTCAATTTAGCTGTGTAGGCATATAGATTGGCCCTGACAGAAAAGGGCATGTGAAGGCTTGAAGGGGGAGAAAAGAGATTCTAGCAAATAGGATAACATATTATATATACATCCTATAGATATTTTCTTCAATTAAGAGTAGCATTTATGTGGATGATCTACTGATGCTTGGTGTGAACTTGCATTCCTGTATACAGCAAACTACTAGCTACACCAACAAGTGCACTACGTGAAAATTTCAAGAGCTATTTTTCCTTGAAAAATTACTATTATTTTTATGACCCCTTCTACAGGAAGTTAAAACTGAAATATCTCCCCTAAGGGATTCCAGCATCAATAACATTTCTATTTCATTTAACTGTATTATTATGCTATAAAATTATTGACATTTATGTTTTCTATAGAAACCATTGTACACTATGTTTGTAGTTATAACAGGTTCAGAAAGTAGATAGGTGTTTCTGACCAATAACATATTCTTACCAATGAGAAATGGATTTGAGCATGTTGATTCATGTTCATCTGATCAAATAGAGTCTGTTATTGTCTTTGCTATGAAGTAATAAAATTGCAGTCTATTTGAAGTAATTGATCTAATATTAGAGATAAGATAATTTTGCTTAATTCTTGGCACAGATGTAATGAAATAACAAAGCTAAAACATAAACAACCACAAGTAAAAATGGCCAGAAACTGATTACCTCTACCTGAGGTGGGTGATTTGCAGCGTTCAACCTCCAGTGATCCAGGGCTATCCGCAAGTTCAGTCAAGCCTGGGAACAGAAATGCATAAATAGCATGCTATTGCATAGGATTAGAAAAACATTTCAGTACATTTATAAATAATGATAAATTAGTGAAAAGACATTATTAGTGTTTTTATTAGCAGTGGAACAAGGGTCCCAGGGTGCCCGGACAAAATAGGATCTGCCTAAGCGCAAGATCTCATGGGCAGAGTTATAGAGACTGGAGCCCTTCCGTATTTCCTTCCTCTTGCGATCCATGTATGACACCCTTCCTTCACCATTACATCTGTACACATGTGGGATGAGAGAGGACCCAAACTGTAAGCTCTGTGGTCAAAAGGGGACACTGGCTCATATACTGTCCGGGTGTAAAACAGCTCTAACTCAAGGATGGTATAGGTGGCGCCATGATAAGGTGCTCCTCGCTCATGCTGACACACTAGAGTGAGAGAGACGCAAGAAGAGGACGGCTGGCACAGATTTGAGGAAGGCCATCACCTTCATCAAAGAGGGAGCTAGGCCTTTCGTAACCAAACAACCAAAGCCCAATCTGCTGCTAATGGCCAGGTCCTGGGAGATGAGGGTCGATGTGGGAAGGAGGTTGCAGTTCCCGGATGTGGTGCACACAACCCTACACCCGGATATTGTACTGTGGTCAACCGAAGACAGGAACATAATTCTGGTTGAGCTGACTGTGCTATGGGAGGAGGGATGGGAAGAGGCCCACGAGAGAAAGGCCTTGAAGTACCAGCCCTTAGTGCAGGAGTGTAAAGACAAGGGATGGCAGGCATGGTTGCTCCCTGTGGAGATCGGCCGCAGAGGTTTCCCAGCCAAATCAGCATGGCGGTTGTTGTCAGATCTGGGCCTGGACGAAAGGAGCAAAAAACAAGCAGCTCGTAGGATGGGGGAAGAGGCCGAACGAGCCTCTTGTTGGAGTTGGAGTAGCTGAGAGGAGGGAAGCTGGAAGCCAGGAGCAAATGGGCAGTGATTTGGCCACCACTGCCGGTCCACCAACTGGAGAGTGTCGTGGTTAAGGGTCGAAACACTCGGTGAAGGTTGGGAACCACCTGATGACATCTGCTCCTGGCTGAAGGCTACAGTTACCTTATAAGGTATCTGGAGAATGCACCCTAAAAGGTGTTTGTAACAAGTGAGGTTGTGCACAATAATGTAGTTTCTTTTTATCTGGCAAAGACAAGATTTAATTATCTGAGCCTGAATTTTCAAAACTTTTTACACATTGCCTTTACATTTCAGTTCTAATAAAGAACAAATAGTTTGTCCTAATCTTCTCTATAGCAATTTAGATAAAAGATTGCTTAACATTTTTTTTATTTCTGTGCCACTAGGACAAGAATTGATTTTTGACTGATTTTACTAATATGAAACTGGAATGATTATGTTACAAGACATAATTTATATGTAATATGAAGTTCTACAGTTCAACTACTTGCAGTATAGTGAAAATGGATACTATATGATTATTACTGTAATTTCCACAGAGTTGACTAGTACAAGTCAACTTCAAAAGCAGCCCAGGTAAGGCTAATGCCTCCTTGTGATTACTACTGAAAAATTAACCTGCGAGTTGCAATCAGAAAAAAACATGTTCACTTAAACCAACATGTTGTCCTTAAATGTCACACCTATTAGGCAACAAATACAAACAGTAAAGTTTTTGATATAATTACATGAATGTGCTGCCAAGAGATAAAGGAATGCCTCATCCAACACACGAGAAGAATGTGAGCTGGTATCTCACATTGCCACAACCCTGGTAACTGTGGCTAACAACAAACCACCCACTCTCCTTCCTTTAACAAATTTTACATGCTATCCTATTTGTTCTGCAAATGTACGTCTCAAGCAACAATGTTACAAGACTTATGATTAAGCATTAGGGTTTGTATTTGATGACCCCCGCATGTCCCAGAATGGATATAGGTAAGTTTCTTTGCTAGTCTTTTTAAGCATACTTACTAAATGGAGTCTTACCAATAATCATTGTTTATTTTGAGATAGATTGGAGGAAAATTTATCTAATTATGCAAAATTCAGACTAGAATTATTATTTAACCTTGTGCTTGTATTTATTAACTTGCTATTGAAAGTAAAATAAGCAGGTATGACATCATCCTGCTTATAATTATTAGCTGAACTTTGCCAACAATCCCACATACAACATGGAAACAGGCTTTTCAGTCCACTGAGTCCATGCCAACCATCAAGCATCCATTAATACTGCCGACGTACCCTAATCACATTTTATACTTCCAACATGCCACCAACTCCCTACACACTAAGGCCAATTTACAATGACCTATTAAACTACCAGTCAGCACACTTTCTGCGACGTGGGAGAAATCTGGGCAACTCTGAGGAGAACCTAGGAGGAACTGATAGGGTCACAGGAAGAATACGTAATTTTCACACAAACAGCACCAGAGGTCAGGACCTAAAACCCAGGTCACTCTGGCTTTGAGGGTCTCACAGTGTCGCCCTCAGAACATCCCGGATATTTAGTAATCCAATACACATACTGGTTTATGAAGATTAAAAACCATTCACTTCAATGGAGCTTTTAGCTATGACAAAAACAGACAGGGCAAGTTACATTTTTAATACAATATTTATTTTCAATAACACTTTAATTATTTAAAAGCATTTCAGTATTTTAGGTGATGAAATACTTCAATTGTTTATACACATTTTAAATTGCTATCATTTCTAATAGTTTGTCAATATTTTTGAATGTAAAGCTGGGTAAAGCCAGGGACATGCCAAGAAACAAAACCCCTCCCATCTAAACACTATGAAATCCAGTGTAAAGAGGAAAATGAACAATTTATCAGGATCCCACCATTACTTGCACCATTACTAGTCCTTCCTGGTCCTTGCATTCAACTTCCAGGATGGCAATTTTAATCCTGATGAAGCGTGAAAACTCAATAAAGTTCACAAGTGGTCACAAATGAGCACCTCACTGAAGACCTACTACAGACGATACTTAGTTGAGAGATTTCACACACATTTTGATCAACTTTGACCTGCATTCAATTAACTGAAGACAAGTAATATACATATGGAAATGAAGAGCTTGTCAACTACACGACTGACCTTCAAGAGCGGTCAGTGGAATACTTGATAAGTTAATAAAGATATAAAAGCTATCAGTCTGCCACCCCAGATAGAATCTAACTGTAAAATTAAAGCTGTTATTTGCAATTACGTGAGATCACCAATATGAGAAAAAAAGAGACTTTTCTGTTTGTGGCTTGCTCCAGAACTCTGAGACTTGACTTGGCTCAGGACAAGGCAAGTGTGCGGCATCAACACTTCTCAATGGCATATGCTGCTGGCAAACTCTTCTCAGTTAAATTAAGTATCTGTACATGCAAACTGTACTTCTGATTTCACTGTTTCTGCTCTTTATAATGAGTGAATTGCAATGGATTACTGCAGACCAATATTGACAGTCCAGCCATGTATTCATCCACCTTGCAACACTAAAACTAAAAATAATTTCCAACTCCTCCTATTACTACGTGATTTAACTATATACTGATTACACCTATAATCACCATATACTTATTAGCATTGTGATGCACAGCGCTAAATTGCAACATGAAATGCCAGGAAGATATTGGACTCCAGTGCAAAACTAATCTCAAGTGGGCACAGATGTATAGTTATATGTATTTGTTCATTTATCTTTATATTTTTACATAATATAAAGTGGAGGAGAAGATGGAGGTGTGACGGCAGCACGCACGGCCTCTCCAGTGATGAATATCTGTAATCTGTCAAGTAGAGGACCGTGCACAATTCTGATTTGATGGAGATGGACGTGAGAGTATGGAGGAACATCTGGAGAACTTCTGAAATGCCCGCTTTGCTGCTGCTGCTACTGTGTGGTAACTGGAATCTCCGGAGCAGGAGGCCCCGAATCCTCGGCTTTGCTTGTTTCAGTGGCCGGGGCTAGGTCCATATTACTACCAACAACAGAGGTAGGAAAAGGGAGGAGGTCCTGAAGAGAGAATATGGGGAGTGAGATAGAAAGATGAAAAGCAGGCCCTCCACGGTAGTAATCTCTGGATTGTTGCCTGTACCACGCACTAGTGAGGGTAAGAATAGGATGACTTGGCTGATGAATTGGTTTCAGATTTCTGGATCATTGGGATCTCTTCAGGAGAAGATTATGACCTATTAGCAGGACCACGTCATCATCCTGGCAGTCCTTGAAAGAGCAGACAGCACAAGCATAGAATCAATGACCCTGCAAGACCAGCTTTGCTGGACAGGACACGTTATATCCATGGAGGATTCCAAAATATCTAAACAATTGTTATACGGAGAACTGTTGCAAGGATGAAGAGACAGGTGGTGACCTTGTAAGAGATTCAAGGACTGTGTGAAAGCCAATCTCACACATGCTGACAATGCACCTAAGCACCTTGAGTGGAATGCTCAGGACCAGACTGGACGGTGTGCTCTGGTAACATGAGCCTCCAACAACTTTGAGAATAGTCACTGTGCAGATCTGGTCGCTGCTCGAGGGAACAGAAAAATAGCCACATCAATTGCTCCAACAATTGCCGGATGATTTACTTGCCCTCACTGTCAACGTTCATGCCTTTCTGGAACTGGACTGCAGAGCCACCTCAGAATGCACAATTGATGAGGTGCACAGACATACGTCATCATTGGAAAAGATGGATAACCAACAAATGACCAGTACAAAAGGATGTGATACACCTGAACCTGAGGAGGACCAATATCCTTGTGGGCAGCCTTGCTATAGCTGTTGGGGAGGTTTAAACTAATCTGGCAGTGGGCCGGGAAGTGGCGTGATAGGGCTGATGATGGGACAGTTGGTAGACAAGTAGTTGCAATGTGTAGTCAGTGGGATGAATTGAAGTGTAGCATGATGGCAAAGTTGAAAAGGGTGATGACTACAGGACTGGAAGTGTTATATTCAAATACATGCAGGATAAGGCATATGATCTTCTTGCACATTTAGAGACCGGCAGGTTCTGTATGACATTGTGGGCATTACCAATATGTGGCTGAAAGATCATAGTTGGGAGCTTAACATCCAAGGAACACATGCATCAAAAGACAGGTAGGTAGGCAGACAAGTGAACATCTGCAGTTGCTGGAAATCCGAGCAACACACAGAAAATGCTGGAGGAACTTAATAGGCCAGGCAGCATCTATGGAGAAAAGTACAACCATTGGGCCGAAACCCTTCGGCAGGACTGGAGAAGAAAAGCTGAGGAGTAGATTTAAATGTCGGGGAGAGGGGAGAGAGAACCACCAGGTGATAAGTGAAACCTGGAGGGGGAGGAATGAAGTAAAGAGCTGGGAAGTTGATTGGTGAAAGAGACAGAAGGCCATGGAGGAAAGGAAAAGGGGGGAAGCAGCACCAGAGGGAGGCGATGGGCAGACAAGGAAATTAGGTGAGAGAGGGAAAAAAGGGGTGGGAAATGGTGAAGGGGAAGAGGGGGAGGGGGAGATGATGGGAAGTTTGAGAAATCGATGTTCATGCCATCAGGTTGGAGGCTACCCAAATGGAATATAAGATGTTGCTCCTCCAACTTAAGTGTGGCCTCATCCCGACAGTGGAGAAGGCCATGGATGGACATATCAGAATGGGAATGGGAAGTGGAATTAAAATGGGTGGCCACTAAGAGATCCTGCTTGTTCTGGCAGACGGAGCGCAGATGGTCGGCAGTGGCCTCCCAATCTAGGTCTGGTCTCTCCGATGTACAGGAAGCCACACCAAGAGCACCAAACACAGTAAATGTCCCCCAACAGACTCACAGGTGAAGTGTCGCCTCATCTGGAAGGACTATTTAGGATCTTGAATGGTAGTAAGGGAGGAGGTGTAGGGGTAAGTGTAGCACTTGTTCTGCTTGCAAGGATAAGTGCCAGGAGGAAGATCAATGGACAAAGGAGTTGTGTAGGGAGCAATCCATGTGGAAAGCAGAAAAGTGGGGGGTGGAAAGATGTGTTTGGTAGTGGGATCCTGTTGGAGGCAGTGGAAGTTTTGGAGAATTATGTGCTAGATGCAGAGTTCGGAGAATTATGTACTGGACACAGAGAAGTAGGATAGGTAGGCAGAGTGGGTGGGATGGCACTGTTAGTTAACAATGAAATCAAATCCTTAGAGGTGGCATACATTAGGATTGGAAAATGTAGAATCCTTGTGGGTAGAGTTATGGAACTGCAAGGGTACAAAGACCCTGATTGGAGTTACATACAGGCCTCCAAACAGTAGCCAGGATGTGGGATACAAATTGTAATGAGTGATAGAGGAGCCGTGAAAAAGGGCAATGTGACGACAGTCAACATATTTCACGACATATGCCGGTGATATTAAACCTGATTCTGATTCTGATTCATGGGGTATTTCGATACGCAGGTAGATTGGGAAAAACAGGTTGGTGGATCCCAAGAGAGGGTATTTGTAGAAGGCCTATAAGATATCTTTTTAGAGCAACTCGTGGTTGAGCCCACTAGGGGAAAGGCAATTCTAGATTGGGTGTCATGTAATTAACCAGATTTGATTAGGGAGATTAAGGTAAAAGAACCTTGAGGAGACAGTGATCAGAATATGATAGAATTCACCCTACAGTTTGAGAGGGAGAAACTCAAGTTAGAGGTATCAGTATTACAGTGGAGCAAAGGGAATTACAGAGGCATGAGAGAGAAGATGGCCAAACTGATTGAAAGGGGACACTAGCAGGTATGATGGCATTACAGCAATGGCTGGATTTCTGGGAGCAATTCGGAAGGTGCAGGATAGATTCATCCCAAAGAAGTAGTATTCTAAAGGGAGGCTGATACGGGAAGTCAGAGGATGCATAAAAGAAAAATAGAGGCAATATAATATAGCAAAGAATCAGTGGGAAGTTGGAGGATTAGGAAGCTTTTAAACACCAGCAGAAGGCAACTAAAAAGCCATGAAGAGAGAAAGGATTACAAATGAAGGTAAGTTAGCCATTCATATAAAAGAGGGTACCAAAAGTTTTTTCAGATGACAATATATAAAGACTAATAAAGAGGCAAAAGTGGATAGCAGAGCGAAGGTAATAATGGAGAGTAGGGAGGTAATAAGGGGAAACAAAGAAATGGCAGACAAACTTTGTGTCAGTCTTCACTGTGGAAGGCACTAGCTGTATGCCAGAAATTTGAGAGTCAGGTGGAAGAAGGGAGTGTAGTTGCTATTACTAAGGAGAAGGTACTTGGGACGCTGAAGGTCTGAAGGTAGATACATCACCTGGACTAGATGGATACACTCCAGGGTTCTGAAGGACGTAGCTGAAGAGACTATGGGGCATTAGTAATGATCTTTCAAGAATCACTAGATTCTGGAATGGTTCCAGAGGACTGGAAAATTGCAAATGTCACTCCACTCTTTAAGGAAGGAGGGAGGCAGAAGCAAGGAAATTATAGACTAGTGAAACAGTTATATTCTTGCTATTCTTTTGTCTTTTTTTAGTCTAATGTCTTTTTTTTTTAGGGTGGCTGGGGTCCTATTGGGATCTTTGATTTACAGCGGCACTCAAAACCTGTGGTTCTGTACAACGGAGTGTTCCATTCTTGGAGCTCACCAAGTGGCTGCGTTTCGGTATGTCCAGGTTCAGCCTGAAGTCGGGTGACTTTGTGGCCTGCACTGCCCTGTGGACATGACTTCTTGCCGGTGTCATGCACTGAAGCATAACATAAGCCGGAATATCGAAGACAGCGAGAGTGGCTGTTGGAGGGCTCTGCACTTGGTAATCGACTTGCTGATTCTCGCGTTGGGAACTCGAAGTAAAAACGCAATGCTTCAGATTGACTGTAACATCAAAATGGCAACGTTGTCTCCCCTGTTGCTGTAGAAGAAGTGATATTTGTGTCGTGTGTGTGTGTGTGTGTGTGTGTGTGTGTGTGTGTGTGTGTGTGTGTGTGTGAGAGAGAGAGAGACAGACAGACAGACAGAGATAGAGACAGAAACAGAGACACACACTGAGGGATGTTGAAATGTTGGAGTGAACAGTTAGCTCTTGATGGAATGAATACCATGGTCTCTCTTTGGGGGCTTTGCTGTTGCTTGCATGGTAGGTGGTGGGAATGCTGATGCTTTATGGTAGAATATTTTGGGGGAGGAGGAGGGTTGCTTGTGTGTAGGTGGGGTCAGGGGGCTTGGGGTTCTTATGTCTTTTTCCTGTCATTCATTCTTTGGGGTTTTTTCTACTGTTTCGAATATCTTTGCAGAGAGTGAGAAATTCAGGTTGTATATTGTATATGTTCTTTGATATTAAATGAAACTATTGAATTATGGAACTATTGAGTTAGCCTAACTTCAGTGGTTGGGAAGATGATGGAATCCATTATTAAGGATGAGGTTCTGGAAGCACATTATAAAATAGACCAAAGTCAGCATGGTTTCCTTCAGAGGAAATCTTGCTTGACAAATCGGTTGTAAATCTTTGAGGAAGTAATAACCAGGATAGACAAATGAGAGTCAGTAGATGTTGTTTACTTGGATTTCAGAAGGCATTTGACAAGGTGCTGCACATAAGGTTACTTAACAAGATAAGAGCCCACAGTATTACAGGAAAGACAGCAGCATAGATGAAAGGTTGATTGACTGCCAGGAGTCACAACCACAGACTGTCGCAGAATCTGCGCATCCTCGCAGGTGGGCTGTAGAATGAGTTTAGCAACCATGCTCGTGAATATGCACATTCCAGCCAATTAGTGATTCATTGTGGTGGTATTTAACTCCCTTCCTCTCTTTCCAACTCTGTCAAGGCTAGACCAAAAGCAGAGGAAAGTCTATGCTCCCTGCTTACCTCTGTCCTTATTCTGGGAAAGAAGACTACCATTTAGATTGTCGTTGTAAGGGAGTGGTATTCATTTAGTATTAAGTTACCCCTTCCAAGCCGCTGTGTTGACAATAGCTTTCAATTTGAGAGTTTTAGTTAACAGTCTTGATGGTCTAACATTTATTGTTCTTATTAAAGCCAGTAAACTGTTGATATGCTTCAGCATCTCCCGTTCTAGACTTGGGCCATAACTACACACTCTGCAGGAGGCAGAGAGTGAGAATAAAGGAGGCTTTTTTAAGTTGGCTGTCGTTGACAAGTGGTGTTCTGCAAGGGTTGTTGTGAGGACCACTTCTTTTCCCATTATATGTCATTGATTTGCATGATGGAATTGATGGCTTTTGGCCAAGTTTATGGACGACACAAAAATTGGTGGAGGGGTAGAGGGTGCTGAGGAAGCAGACAGTCTACAGAAAGATAAAACAGATTGGTAGAATGGGCAAAGAAATGGAATATGGAATATTATGTAGAGAGGTGTATGGTTATGCACTTTGGTAGAAGGAATAAAGGCATAGACTATTTTCTAAACAGGGAGAAAATTCAAAAATCAGAGGTGCCAAGGGACTTGGGAGTCCTTATGCAGGATTCCCTTAAGATTAATTTGCAGGATGAGTTGGTGATAAGGACAGAAAATGCAATATTAGCATTCATTTTGAAAGAACTAGAATATATAAACAAGGATGTGATGCTGAGGCTTTATAAGCCATTGGTCAGTCTGCTCTTGGAGTACTGTGAGCAGTTTCAGACCATTTATCTATGAAAAGATGTGCTGGCATTGGAGAGGGTCCAGAGGAGGTTCACAAGAATGACTCTGGGAATGAAAGAATTAATGTATGAGGAGCACTTGATGGTGCTGGAGTTTAGAAGAAAGAGGGGATCGAATGTTGAAAGGTCCAGATAAAGTGGATGTGGAGAGGATGTTTCCTATAGTAGGAGAGTCTAGACCCGAAGGTCCTAGACTCAGAATAGAGGGGCATCCATTTAGAACAGAGAAAAAGAGGAATTTCTTTAGCCAGAGAGTAGTGAATTTATGGAATTCACTGATGGCTCTGGAGGCCACGTAATTGTGTGTACTTAAAGTGGAGGCTGATAGGTTTTTGGTTAGTCAAGTTGTCAAAGTTTATGGGGGGAAGGCAGGAGAGTATGATTGAGAGGGATAATAAATCAGCCATGATGGAATAGTGGAGCAGACCCAATGGACTGAATGGCCTAATTCTGCTCCTATGTTTTATGGTTGTATAGTCTAGTACGTTAATGAACGCTGAGGTGATTTCAAATACTTCAATTTTGTTCCTAAGATATGATCAATTCAAGTAGTGTTGTCAAGTCATCGAACATGGATCATCCCATCTATTTGTGCCAAATTTATGGCAAACAATGATCAAATTATATAATGAGAACCCACATAACATCTTTTTTTAAAAACTAAAAGTGAGGAAAGGCTTGAAGATGGTTTCATATTTTATTTGAATCAATTCAGTGTACTGAATCTAATTGTCTCTGAATTAAAACACTAGAACACTAAGGCTTAAAACTTAGCAGGTTCATTCATGCTTAATATTTAGAGCATTATCTTGAACAGAAACTCATGTTTCCCTTGTAAAGTCTTCTGCTATTAGTATTTGCTCCTGGAATGACTGTGGAGAACACATGGTGCCTAATGAACAGCACTGACTCCCCACTTACTGTCTGTCTAACCTTGCCAGAATTTAATGATTAAACTACTTTTCATCTCATTCTTCTAAACTCTAGTGAATACAAAGCCGTGTGTCTTAATCATTCTTCAAAGAGCAGTGTACCATCCTGAAACCAAACAGGTGAAGATTTGCGACACACTATTACAAGTAGAGAGTGTCTCTACTCTCAGTAAAAAGATTTTAAAAAAAGATATTCAAAGTGTTGACTCACCAGGCCCAATATAGTAGTGGCAAGACACCTTTGGTCCTGTACTTAGATCCCCTCACTATAAAATTTAATGTTTCAATTGACTTCTTAACTACTTGCTGTACCTGCAAGATTGTTTTCAGTACAAGAACACTCCACAAACTGTAAGACTAAATGGTACCCACTTTTCTGTTTCTCTTACCAAAATGGATCACTTCACACATATCCACACCAAAAGGTTTTAGCCCAGTTACTGATCTTGAATGTCTACTCTCATTAGTAAACTTCAATACATTGCAGTTGGTGCCAACATCCAAATCACTGATAAATGCCATTAATAACTGAGGAGTAGGCACTGATGCCTATGGTACTCCACAAGTTACTGTTTGCCAATTTATCGAGTTCTAATCTGTGTTTTCCTGCCTGACAAGCAATTATCAATCCATACCAAACCATGACACCAATAGAATACACTTTAATTCGGTGCAAAAGCCTTAATCTGGGACTTCTATTAACATTTTCTGAGAATGCCAGTGCAATGAAAATCTATAGGCTCTCTCCTCTCAGGACTACCAGTTACAATCTCAACACATTGCAGAAAGTTTGTTTAACGTAAAACTCTTTTCAGAAATCCAATTTGACTTTCTCTATTAGCTTTTAGCATAATGTTATCTCATTCCTTATATTAACTTAACAAACAACATTAAATTTATTTGTTTTACTGACTGCAGAAGAACATGTATTTTGAAATTAAATACCAGTTCAATTTAATGCGGGACTGTAGCATGGTGGTGAGCACAATGCTTTACAGTATCAATGACCAAGTTCAATTCCCACCACTGACTGTAAGGAGTTTGTATGATCTCCCCGTGACTGCTTGGGTTTCTTCCAGGTGCTCCAGTTTCCACTCACAGTCCAAAGACGTACTGGTTAGTAGGTTCATTGGTTATTGTAAATTGTCTCGTGACTAGTCTAGGATTCAATCGGGGGTTTGCAGGGCACAATGGCTCAAAGGGCCGGAAGGGCCAATTCCATACAGTATCTTAACCAATGATTAAAAAAAAATGCTTAGCTTTCCAGAAAGAGTAAAGGATTTAGTTATTCATACTTAAAAGGATTGAACATTTTAATTTGCTTTCATTCCAAACGTACATCCACAAGTAAATAGAGGGAAGCAAATATCAAACGTACCTTCACAACAGCCAGGACTTAATGCTGTAAGAGCAGCTTTTCAAATTGGACAATGAATGGGAAGATGTAATTTAAAAAAAAAGAAAAACAAATATTAAATAGGACCTTTGAAATATTATAAGATAGCAATTGGTGTATTTCTGCATGTTATAAATGAATTCAACAGCCAATAAATAACAACTAACTAGCAATAGATTTATTGCAAATTTGATGAGTCTTGTGATAATTGAGTAAGGATTTTTAGTCATGATCACAGCCAACAAATGGCCCTTTTCCCATTTTTATTCTTTCCCTCTCCTCCTGATCCAGCTGACCCTAATACCCTATGCCCTTCCCTCCCCACCCTCTCCAACTGCCAATCACACACCTCCTATTGATACTCCTTCTTCCCCTTGTTCTGTGCTCTACCATCCTCTCTTATCACGTTCCATTATCTTCTGCCCCTTTCACTTCCATCCATCATGCCCTCCCTAACTTCTGACATTATTCCTGCCCTCATATCCCCGTCACCCACAGGCTCCACACCAACCTAGATCCACCTATCACCTGCTCCTTCTTGCTCCAACCCTTCCCTTCAAGTTTTTATATTGGCCAGATGAACCCGAGATGTTGACTATCCATTTCACTCCATAGTTGGGGGCCTGATCCACTGAGTTCCTCCAGCACCTTTAGTATATTATATTAGTTCTTCTGTTTATGAGCATCAGAAAAGTAGAGGAACTGTGTGTGTGCAACAAGACTTCTGATGAAAAATAACACACGTACTACAAAAAAAGGCCACCTAGTTTAATTTCTTTCTATTGAGTCTAATGATTCTTGTTCTCTTTTGACCTCTTATTCCACACCCTTTCCAAATGGTTCTGTCTGCCTTCCATGAAGCTGATGCAAAATAGTTCCTGAATTTCTCTGCCATTTCCTTGTTTCCAACGTGACTCTTGCTGTCTGAATCTCTCGTCTTTTACATAGACTTTCTTTCTCTCTTCTTAAAACAGATGGCCTTTGTTACAGAATTCAGATACGTTCCCAATAATCAAGCTTACTGCTCTTTTTTTTAACAAAAATAGAAAAAATTTTCTTGGATCCAATACAATTACTAACTTGTTAACCCACACCATTATGATAATCTGTTAAAGTATAAACTGAGTGGCTCAAGATATCTGAGCATTTGGAAAATTAAAGTTAGACCAACTGGTACCTAAAGTTATTGAATGAGTATACAGCATTTATTCATATTGTAAAACAACACAGATTCCTTGAGGTTTACAGTAAGGGGGGGTAATGGGGCGACGCTTATTTAAAAAGAGAGCTTTGCGGGCGTTTGGCCATTGCAGAGGCCCTATCAGCAGTGGGTGCAGAGCACTGCAAACTAAATCAAGGTACAGGAGGGCCAAGTGGAGCAGCTATTGTCCGGAGTAGGCCTGTGGCGAGAGCAGAAGCGTCAGGCTTCAGCTCGGAGGAGGCGATGGCTCTGGGTAAGCTTCTGTTAAGGTTTTCTTTTTGTTTTTCTCTAACTGTACCTGGTACAGTAAATGGCGGTTGTGTGTTCTTCATGCCAGATGTTGGAGTCCTGGCAGAGCCAGAGTCTCCCAGGGAACTACACCTGTGTGACGTGCATCCAGCTGCAGCTCCTTGAAGACCGTGTTAGGGATCTGGAGCAGCAGCTGGATGACCTTCGGCTTGTACGGGAGAGTGAGGAGATAATTGGTCAGAGTTACAGGGAAGTAGTCACCCCGAAGTTGCAGGAGGCGAGTTGTTGGGTGACTGTCTGGAGGAATGGAAATATACATAGGCAGTCAGAGCAGAGCACACCTGTGGCCATTCCCCTCAAAAATAAGTATACTGCTTTGGATACTTTTGTCGGGGGATGACCTCTTGGGGCCTTGGTGACCTAGTTATAGCCTCTAAGCATGGGTCTGTGGTGCAGAAGGGAAAGAGAGAGAAGACGGGAGTGGTAGTGATAGGGAACTCAATAGTGAGGGGAATAGACAGGAGATTCTGTGGATGTGAACAGGACACCCAGTTGGTATGTTGCCTCCCAGGTGCCAGGATTTTGTCCACAACATTTTAGAGAGGGAAGGAGAGCAGCCAGAAGTCTTGGTACAAATTGGTACCAATGACATAGGAAAGAAAAGCAAAGAGGTCCTGAAAAGAGAATTTAGAGAGCTAGGTAGAAAGCTGAGGAGCAGGACCTGCAGGGTAGCAATTTCTGGATTACTGCCTGTGCCACGCGCCAGTGAGGTTAGAAACAGGATGATTTGGCAGATAAATCTGTGGCTGAGAAGCTGGTGCAGGGGACAGGGCTTCAGATTCTTGGATCACTGGGATCTCTTCTGGGGACGGTATGACCTGTTCAATAGTGACGGGTTGCACCTGAACCCAAAGGGAGATCAATATTCTCACGGGCAGGTTTGTTAGAGCTGTTGGCGAGGGGGGTGGGAACCAGACTGAAGAGACTCAGGATAGGACAGATGGTAACAAAGTAAAGATAGCATGCAGTCAGACTGTCAGGAAGGGCAGGCGGGTGATGGGACATAGTTGCAGCCAACAGGGTAAGTATCAGTACATTAGGGATGCAAAATCAAAAAGGGTAGCAAATATGGTACTCAAGGTGTTGAATCTCAAAGTGCGGAGTATAAGAAATACGGTGGATGATCTTATTGCACTATTACAGATTGCCAGGCATGATGTTGTGGCCAACACTGAGTTGTGGCTGAAGAATAGTTGTAGTTGGGAGCTGAAAATCCAAGGTTACATGTTATATTGGAGGGATAGGATGGTAGACAGAGGGGGTGGTGTGGCTCTACTGGTAAAGAATGGCATCAAATCAGTAGAAAGATGTGACATAGGATCAGAAGATGTTGAATCCTTGTGGGTAGAGTTAAGAAACTGCAAGGACCCCGATGGCAATTACATACGGGCCTCCAACAGTGGCTGGAAGGTGGATCAGAGATTACAAAAGGAAATAGAAAAGATGTGTCAAAAGGGCAATGTTGTGATAGTCATGGGAGACTTTAACATGCAAGTCGATTGGGAAAATCAGGTTGGTAATGGATCTCAAGAGAGTGAGTTTGTTGAATGCCTAAGAGCTGGTTTTTTGGAGCAGTTTGTTGTTGAGCCTACTAGGGGATCAGCTATACTGGATTGGGTGTTATGTAATGAACTATAGGTGACTAGGAAGCTTAAGGTAAAAGAACCCTTAGGAACTAGTGATCACAATATGATTGAGTTCAACGTGAAATTTGATAGGGAGAAAGTAAAGTCTGACGTAGCAGAATTTCAGTGGAGTAAGGCAAATTACAGTGGTCTGAGAGAGGAGTTGGCCAAAGTAAATTGGAAGGAGCTGCAGGCAGGGATGTCAGCAGAGCAGCAATGGCTTGTATTTCTGGGAAAAATGAGGAAGGTGCAGGACATGTGTATTCCAAAAGTGAAGAAATACTCAAATGGCTAAATAGTACAACTGTGGTTGACAAGGGAAGTCAAAGCTAATGTAAGAACAAAAGAGAAGGCATACAAAGCAAAAATTAGTGGGAAGATAGAGGATTGGGAAGTTTTTAAAAACCTACAGACAGCAACTAAAAGAATCATAAGAAGAGAAAAGATAAAATATGAAAGCAACCAAGCAAACAATATTAAAGTGGATTGTAGAAGTTTTTTCAAGTATGTTAAAAAATAAAAGAGAAATGAGAGTGGATATAGGACCGCTAGAAAATGAAGCAAGAGAAATAACAGGGGACAAGAGATGCTGATGAACTAAATGAGTATTTTGCATCAGTCTTCACTGTGGAAGACACTAGCAGCATGCCAGATATTGTAATGTGTGAAGGAAGAGAAGTGGGTGCAGTTACTATTACAAGGGAGAAGGTACTCAAAAAGCTGAAAGACCTATAAATACACAAGTCACCAGGACCAGATCAACTGACCCCAAGGGTTCTGAAAGAGGTAGCATTAAAGATTGTGGTGGCATTAGTAATGATCTTTCAAAATTCACTGGACTCTGGCACGGTGCCAGAGGACTGCAAACTTGCAAATTTTTCACTCCACTCTATTTAAGAAAAGAGGAAGGCAGCAGAAAGGAAATTATAGACCATTTAGCCTGAACTCAATGGCTGGGAAGATGTTAAGAGTCAATTGTTAAGGATGAGGTGATGGAGTACTTGGTGACACAGGACAAGATAGGACAAAGTCAGCATGGTTTCCTGAAGGGAAAATCCTGCCTGACAAACCAGTTGGAATTCTTTGAAGAGATTACAAGTAGGATAGATAAAAGGGATGCAATAAAGGATCCTTTACTGTTTGGCTACCATTGACTAGTGGTGTTTCGCAGGGTTCGGTGTTGGGACCACTTCTTTTTATGCTGTATATAAATTATTTAGATGATGAAATAGATGGCTTTGTTGCCAAGTTTGCATATGATACAAAGACTGGTGGAGAGGCAGGTAATGTTGAGGAAACAAGTAGGATGCAGAAGGACTTAGACAGATTAGGAGAATGGACAAGAAAGTGACAAATGAAATATAATGTTGGAAAATGCATGGTCATGCACTTTGGCAGTAGAAATAACTGTGCAGACTATTTTCTAAACAGGGAGAAAATCCAAAAATCTGAAATGCAAAGGGACTTGGGAATCCTTGTGCAGAACACCCTAAAGGTTAACTTGCAGGCTGAGTCGGTGGTGAGAAAAGCAAATTCAATGTTAGCATTCATTTCAAGAGGTCGAGAATACAAGAGCAGGAATGTGATGCTGAGGCTTTATAAGGCACTGGTGGGCCTCACCTTGAGTATTGTATACAGTTTTGGGGTCCTCATTTTAGAAAAGATGTGCTGCCATTGGAGAAGGTCCAGAGGAGATTTACAAGGGTGATTCCAGGATTGAAAGATTTATTATATGAGGAACATTTGAAGGCTCTTGGTCTGTACTCACTGAAATTTAGAAGGATGAGGGGGATTTCATTGAGTACGTTTCGAACGTTGAAAGGCCTAGACAGAGTAGATGTGGAAAGGATGTTTCCCATGGTGGGAGAGCCTAGGACGAGGGGGCACAGCCTCAAGATAGAGGGGTGTCCATTCAAAACAGAGATGCAGAAAAATTTCTTTAGCCAGTGGGTGAATTTGTGGAATTTGTTGCCATGTTCAGCTGTGGATGCCAGGTTGATGGGTGTATTTAAGGCAGAGATTGACTGATTCTTGATTGGACATGGCATCAAAAGTTACAAGGAGAAGGCTGTAAAATGGGGTTGAGGAGGAGGAAAAAAAAGGATCAGCTATGATTGAACGGTGGAGCAGACTTGATTAGATTAGATTAGATTATGAGGACACGCAGTCCTCTTTTATTGTCATTTAGTAATGCATGCATTAAGAAATGATACAATATTCCTCCAGTGTGATATCACAGAAACACAGGACAGACCAAGACTGAAAAACTAACAAAAACCACATAATTTTAACATATAGCTACAACAGTGCAACAATACCATAACTTGATGAAGAACAGGCCATGGGCACAGTAAAAAAGTTCAAAGTCTTTCGAAAGTCCCACATCTCACACAGATGGGAGAAGGAAGAAAACTCTCCCTGCCATGCCCGACCACAGTCCAACTCTGAGTCGTCCGAAAACTTCAAGCTCCGATTAGCCCTCCGACACTGAGTACCGAGCACCATCTCTGCCAAACGCTTTGATCCCAGCATCAGTCGCCAGCAGCAGGCAAAGCCTTCGGCCTTCCCTCCGGAGATTCTCGATCGCACGGTAGCAGCGGCAGCAAACCGGGCATTTCAGAAATTTCTCCAGATGTTCCTCTGTGCTTCTCACGTCTGTCTCCATCAAATCAGAATTCTCCACGGCATCCTACTTACAAATACCATATAATTTCACCGGAGAGCTGCGCGCACTGCGTCGCGCCACACCGCCATCTTCTCCTCCTACCAAATGGGCCAAATGGCTTAATTCTGCTCCTACGTCTTATGGTGTTATGGTTTAAGCTCCCACTACCTATTAAATGCTCCCAATGGCGTGTGTCTCAAATAGCCTCTGACAACCAAATCCATCTCCTGGCCTTCACATGTAGCTTAGCTACTAATCCCGGCAGAACTGTTTCTACTGACAGGAGAAGGGTCAAAGGTGGGTTACTGGTGCCTTTCACTTTGTGGGTAACCAGTGACTTAGGGCAGATGGGGCTCAACAGCTCATCTAGGAGAAAGAAAACTCTGATCTCAAACCTCCGCTGCCTTGCAGCAATACCTACTCATGGGGAAGGCTTCAGGAGTATACCCCAAGGAAAAATCTGGAGCTGGAGTCCCTAAGGTAGGCTTGTTGAGTTCAGCAGTGACTGGCAATGCCACTGGTGCCAAATGGTCTTGGCCTCTGCCATTCCTTTGCATTCATCAGCTGTGTGGAGGGGTGGGGGGGGCTCATGCATGGGTAACAGCTTGCTCTTGATCTGTACTGCTCTGTCTTGTATACTGGCTTTCATATCCCATAGACTGCTGGGATGCAACAAACATGGGCAACCTCAACCAATGGAGGGCCTCAACAACACAGCACAAAAGAGGCCCTTTGCCCCAATTCACTCATGCCAACCACAATGCACATCAAAGGTAGTGCTATTTACCAACATTTGGCCCATACAAGTTTTTCCCTATTCATGTACCAGTCCAAGTGCTTTTTAAATGCTGTTATTGTACCTGCCTTAACCACTTTCTCTGCAAGCTGATTCCATAAATGCACCAGCCTCCCGTTGCCTGAGGTACCTCTTGAATATTTCCCCTCTCAACTTAAACCTACACTCTTCTAGGTTTTGATTCCCTTTCCCCAAGAAAAAAAAAACTGTCTGCTTTCACCCTATCTATGTCCCTCTTGGTTTTATATACATCTATAAATTTACCTCCCAGTCTTCTATGTATCAATGAATAAACTCCCAGCCTACCAAACCTCTCCTTATAACTCAGGCTCTCCTGTCCTGGCAACATTCTTGTAAATCATCTTTGCACTCTTACCAGCTGATTGGCATCTTTCTTATAACAGTGTAACCAAAACTGTGCACAATACTCCTAGTGTGGCATCATTAACATCTTGTACAAATGTAACATAGCAATTCAATTCCCATGCTCGGTGCCCTGACTGATGAAGGTAAACACTTTCTTCACCACTCTGAATCAGAATTACTGCCTTATGTCATGAAATTTATTGTTTTGCCAAAGGACAGTGCAATAAAATTAAAACAAAAACTATAAATTACAATAAGAGAAAAAAATACACACACACACACAGTGGAGTCCGGTTAATTGGGCCATTGTCTAATCAGTTCTGCTGTTTATTTAGAACAACTCTTAAAGAACAAAAACTAATTAAGAAAATATCCAGGATTCCTTTTGTTTATTTGGGACACTATGTCACTTAATTGGGACACGAGACTGTTGCTGAACAGTTTCTAACAAGCGTCAATCACGTGCACTTGTGTGGCTGTTAGATACAACACTGTGCTTAGAACAAACAGCCTTTAAATAGCTTCAGTTCCATGTACTTGTGTTATGTTATCCACTTGGGCTGATGGATGCCAATTCAAATAGCAGTGATTTTTGACAATTCTGTTTTAATTTGGACTTTAAAAAGTTCAGTCCCTTGCCAGGATGCCATAAAAAGGTTTGATACTAGCAGGAAAAAAATTACCATATTGGACCAAATTAAAAGTCATCTGCCTACCACCATATATCGGCAGCTGGAAATTTATTGTTGGATATGACACTACTTCATGCAGGAAAGCAATGAAGGCTGCACAAGATGTCTGTGCTGATTTCGTTCATTTACAGTCAATCAAAAGAACACAGCTGCATACACTGGATGAATTCCTCTGTCAACAACTATTAGGAACTAATACACAGTTCTATAGTACTATAATAGATGGATAATGGTCAAATTTGTTCTGTATTTCATTTAAATACATAATTTGTATTCAATTAAATGGTAGTTTGTCTTTTTATACCTTATTTTCATCTTCGCTAACTTGCCAAATTTTGGCTAATTGGGGCAGCCACTTAATTGAACTAAAATGTCCTGGTCCTGATGTGTCCCAATTAACTGGAATCCACAATACACACATATTAAATATATACGCGGAGGGGAAGAAGCTGTTCCTAAGACATTAAGTGTGCGTCTTCAGACTCCTGTATCACCTCCCTGATAGTAGGGATGAAAGGGGAACATGCCCTCGGAGATGCAGGCATCGTTTTTTGAAGACATCCTCGATGCTGGGGAAGCTGGTGCCCATGGTGGAAACGGTTAAGTTTACAACTTTCTGCAGCTTTTTCAAATCCTGTGCAGTGGCCCCTCCATACAATGTGATGATGCAATCAGTTAGAATGTTCTCTATAGACATCTGTAGAAATTTGCTAAAGTCTTTGATAACATACCAAATCCTCTCAAACTCCTAATGAAATATAGCTGCTGATATGCTTGCTTTTTTTTTGTAATTGCATCCATATGTTTTGACCAGAATAAATCTTCAGAGATGTTGACACACAAGAACTTGAAACAGCTCACCTTTTCCAATGCTGATCCTTTGATAAGGACTGGTGTGCACTCCCTCGATTTCTCCTTCCTGAAGACCACAATCAATTCCTTGATCTTACTGACATTGAGTGAAGGTTGTTAGTGCGACATCACTCAACCAGCTGATCTCCCACTCCTGTGCCTCCTCCTCAGCATCTGATATTCTGTCAACATCAGTCGTGTCATCGGCAAATTTATAGATGGCGTTTGAGCTCTGCCTAGCCATACAGTCATAGGTGTCTGCCTGTGATGGCATTTTCAGGGAACTACGTACTTGTACTCTGAGATTGCTTTGTTCTACAACACTGCCCAGGGCTCTACCATTCTCTGTCTTTTAATCTACTCTGATTTGACCTCCCTGATTTGACATTTTTGACAACCTTCTGTCTGTGACACTGCTAATTTTAGTGACATCTTCAAACTTACTAACCATGCCTTATTTATTCCCATCCAAGCTTATTACAGAAATGATGACCAACAATGGGCCCAGCACCTGTCCCTGTGGCACGCCACTGATCACAGGCCTCCTGTCCGAAAAACAACCTCACCCTCTACTTCCTACCATTATGTATTCCCTTAGCTAGCCCTTCCTGGATACCACATAACCAAATCTTCCAACTGATGTCAGTGCCTGTCAAAGGCCTTGCTAAAATCATATAGACAATATCCAATGCCTTTGCCTCATTTATTCTCTTGGTTACTCTTCAAAGGGTACTGCAAGAGTATCTTCGGACACAAGTAGAGCTATGAGCAACAGGACTTATCCTCCAAAAATACCTCATCCTCACCAATAGAATGTGTATGCAAAAGACATGGCTGAAGCATTTGTAACCACCTTTGGACAGAATTGCCCAATGGATAATTCACATTGGCTTTCTTCTGAGATCCTCCCCATTATCACAGAATCCAGACAACTGCCAATTTGATTCACACCATGTGATATAAAGGAGCAGCTGAGAATACTGAATATAGAAAAGTCTATGGACCTTTTGAATTCTGGCACCTTCTAGCTATCATTCATCCCAATGCACCCCACCTCGCACACCTTTTTATTCTGACCTCTATCCTTTCTTGTCCTGTCCTGAAGAAGAGTCTTGGACCGAAACACTTATTCTGCTTATTCATTTCCATGGATGCTACCTAACCTGCTGAGTTCCTCCAGCATTTTGTATGTGTTGCTATAGAACCCATTGTTGCTATGTGTTCCAGAACTAGCCATGTCTTTATCCAAGTTCTCTCAATACAATTGTTACACTGGCATTTACTCAACATTGTGGAAAATTGCTCAGCTATGTCCTCTTCACAAAAAGTGAGACACATACAGCTCATCTAATTACTGGTAAACTATGATTCTCATTCCTCAATAAAGAGTCGAAAGGATTCAATGACAATGCTAACAAGCAGAGTGCATTTGCCCATAATCTGCTCAGCGTTGACCAAAGTGATGAAAGGTACCTACACTCCAATAATCTTTTCATTGGTTTTGCCAGGACCATTTGACTCCAAACTTCATAACGACCTTCATTCAAATGTGGACCAAAGAACTGAGTCCCAGATGTGAGGTAAAAGTAACTGCCTAGGCAGAACATGATCAGGGATTGCTGGTAAAACTGAAGTTGCTGAATACCATGGAGAAAACATTTCAAATCCATTCAGAGCTTCATGAAAAATTAACTAAAATTTGTGTGCTATCGCAAAACCAAAACAATGGACGGGGATTCATTTCAATTCTAAAAATGTGCCATGTCATACCTCATTGAACACGAGAGAATCAAACTTGCAGTTACCACCCCATGACATATAGTGGCAGCACTGTCACCTCGTTCTTCCACCATCAATATCCAGGAGATGTCACTGAATCAGCCACATAAAACTGGGTATCCTGCAGTAAGCAACTCACACCTGACACCCTAAAACCCTTTTATAGCCCATGAGGCACAACATAGAAAATTGACAATCTTCAGTTATCTGGAGGACAGTGCCTCCCAAACTTCAAGAGAAAGTAGTCTGTTTGATTGGCATGCCACCTATCACTGAAGTTTCATACCCTCTATCACAGCTAGACCGTGCCTGATATTTGTACCATCCACAACTGCAGTTACCTGCTTAGAGTACTCCAACACCATCCTGCCAAACTGCTAATTTCTATCTTTAAGTAATACCAGGGAAAAGGGAGCATGTGGACACCTTCACTGGGAAGTCCTCCTTCAAGTCCTGATGCTATTGTGAAATAGAGATGTATTACCATTCATTCAACATCACTGGGTCTAAATCCTGGATCTCCCTTATCTAAAAATATAACAAAGACTATAGTGGTTTAAGAAAATTGATCACTACCATCTTCTGAAGGTCAATCAGAGGTGTGCAAAAACAAAGTAATTGTTAACTGAAAATAATTATTTACAATCAGTTCTAATTTATCAAAGCACATACTGCTATTTAGCAAATCTAGACTTTAAAAGACAAAATAGCTCAACAATGAACAAATAACCAAATACATTAATAAACAAAGACAAATAAACTATCAGCATTGTAGCAAGATTTCACACCTAATGAGGCTTTCCTATCAAATGTCTCCAAATGTACAAAGCTCATGCTGATTGATCTGCAGGTTGTTTACAATAATTTAGCCAGAAAATATCATATGAAAACTGAGATGACCAGATGACTCTCAATAACAGAGGCCAGGGGATCACCGTCCTGGTGTTCAGTAAGGTTGAACACAGATTACTCAAGTCCTATAGGTGCAAGGCAATCCACACCTGTGAAAGTAAGCAGAAAATCTGTAGAAAAGAAATCATATGAAGATGGAGAGACTTTAGTCATAGGATATTTCATAATTAGGTGGTCGGGGACAAGACAAAGTGCTGCAAGGTGGGCTGGTTTGGAACTTTAGATCACGTGAAATCCAGAGTGAGCTAGCCAACAGGTTACAAAATTGGTTTGGTGGAAGGAAATGAGGGTGTTTTGCCTGTGAGCAGTGGTGTGCTGTCAGGACTGGTGCTGTGGGTTCATTGTTATTTGTCTTATATGTAACAGCTTCAGTGAGAATGTAGGTGACTTAATTAATAAATTTGCAGTTAACACCAAAATTAGTGGTTTGGTGGATGGTGAGGAAGGTTACTTAAAACTACAACATGACCTAGATCAGCTAGAAAAATGGACAAAAGAATGGCAAATGGAATATAACTCAAACAAATACGGTGATGCATATTGGGAATGACAGGGTTCTGGTGAGCATGTAGAGCAGACAGACCTTGAGGGGAAAAAGTGCAGTTACTTGGAAGTAGTGATGCAGGTAGACAAGGTGCCGGAGAAGGCATATGACATGCTTGTCTTCATTAGACAGGGCATGGAGTACAAGAGTTGAGACGTTATGGTATGATTGTATAAGACATTATGAGCACATCAGAATATTCTGTACAGTTCTGCTCGGAAGGTTGTGATAAAGCTAAGAGAGGGTGCAGAAAAGATTCACAAAGATTTGCTGGGACTGGATAGTTTTACCTGGAGCAAGGGAGGCTGAGGGTTGACTGTACTGAGATTATTAACATCATGAGGTGCATGGTTTGTTACAGTCTTTTTCCCACAGTAGGGAAAGCTAAGACCGGAGGGTACAGGTTTAAGGTAAGAGGGAAAAAAATCTAAAAGGGACTTGAGGGGTAAGTTCTTCCATACAGAGGGTGGTAGGTGTATGGAATGAACTGGCAGAGTAGGTGAGGAGACACATACTGTACAATTACAAACACTAAAAGACACTAGGAAAGGTACTTGGATAGAAAAGATTAGAGCAGGGGTTCCAACCTTTTTATGCTATGGACAAAAGCCATTAAACAAGGGGTCCTTGGACCCCAGGCTGGCAGAATAGGCCAAATGCATGCATAAGAGACTAACTCAGGAAGGTATCTTGGTTGGCATGGAGGTGTTGTACAAGTCACTGTGTTTCCAAATGAACAGCAGTTTAATTGATGCAGGGGAGGGGACGTCTCAATGCATTTAGAAAAAAGAACAGTTAAGGAGGGGGAGAGTATCTAGTTGTCATGTTGGAACAAATGATGCATGATGATTTAGTAAACTAATCCCGGTAAAGGAGTATTAGATGCTAGGAATTATAAAGGCAGAACCTCACTGAAATTTCTAAGTCCTGTATTTTCCGTAGGAATGTTTGCCAAATTTTGCTCACCATCAGTTGTCTACTTACAAAACCTGATCAAACCTAAAGCTAGTCTCCTGAAGCAGAGGAGTAGGCTGAATCTGATCATTGAGGCCTTGAGGGAAAAAAAGCAGTCCTTCCAACAGTAAATCCCAAAATTAATGCTATGGCACATCTTCAGGTTGAAGTAACAGGCAAAGCTGTTGAAGGGACGAGTTTCTGTGATTGTCTCTGTCAATCATAAATACTCAAACACTTTTAAAAATTAAGCATATAATTGAAAATGTTAAAACATTAAAATGCTTGAAAAGTTGTAAAGCAAAACTTTTGAAAACAACTAAATGTATATAAATAAATTCAGTTAATTTAATCAAACACTGTCTGAATGTATATTGCATTATGTTTTGTGGAAATATGGAACAGTCACATTTGGGAATGTTTGCACAGGAGGTAAAGTCTGCTATTTTGTGTGAAGCTGAATATGCTAGTGGAAAACTCAGGCCAATAACTTAAAAGTTGTTACCCAAACTGTATGCAGATTGACAAAAGCACAAACAAAATGGAAAAATCAACATGCAGCTAAATAAGGACATTGTTTCAGAACAACAGTGTGCCCAACCAAGAGATAAGGAGGATGTTTTTGTCATGAGTCTCTGGAATTCTCTATTCTACAGAATGGAGTGACTGAAGTTAGTTTATTTGAAATGAGTAATTAAATATATTCAAGACTGACATGGACAGATTTTTGATGTCTTGGAGAGTCAAGAGCTATTGTGAACGAGTAGGAGTATGGATATGATATCAGATCAGCCAAAAACTTACTGAATGACAGAGGCCACATGTCCTACTGCTGTTCTCAGCTATTATATTCTATTGGATACATATGAACTATTTATGAGACATAGCATTATAGATCATCTAAATACTAACAAAGCATTGGGATTTATTTTTGGAATATATTATTGTAAGTTCTTGAAGATAGCTTAAGATATTGGCATAGATCATGGCCGAGGAGTCCAGAAACTGCCATGCTCAATTCCATACAACAATGAGGGCACAAGAACACTAGAGACAATAAGACAAAGATTCACAAAGCTGGCAACAGAACTAAAAAATAAGGCAATTAGACTATTAGATTTAGGAGCAGTATTAGGTTATTCGGCCCATCGAGTCTGCTCCACCATTTCATCATGGCTGATCCATTTTCCCTCAGCCGCAGTGTCCTGCCTTCCCCCCATTTCCCTTCATATCCTGACTAATCAAGAATCTATCAACCTTTGCCTTGAATATACCCAGTGACTTGATCTCCACAGCTGCCTGTGGCAACAAATTCCACAGATTCACCACTCTGGCTAAAGCAATTCCTCCTCTTCTCCATTTTAAAAGGACAATCCTTTATTCTGAGACTGTGTCCAACAGTCTTAGACTCCGCAACCATAGGAAACATCCACTCTATCGAGGCCTTTCAACGTTCAATAGGTTTCAATGACGTCACCCCTCATTCTTCTGATTCCAGTGAGTTGAGGCGCAGAGCCATCAAACGTTTGTCATATGACAAGCCTTGATTTAACTATTGATTAACCTGGATTTTCTTTTCTTAACAGGAGAAGATTTGAAGAAGTGAACCATTTCATCTAGAATGCCATGTGCTTCTACTTCAATGGTTCTTTTTTCTATAGATTACACTTCTACTTACTTTCCCTCACATTTTTCATGTTCACTTGCTACAAACACTCAATCCCAAATTTTCTAATGACTTATAAAACATTACGTTATTCATCGAGGCTAGCTGGGTTTTATCTACAAATCTTTTAAGGACATTTTAAATATTTTTATTGAAACAAAGATGGGAAAAGATAGGGTGACTACAGAGAGAATATTTCCCCATAGCCATAACTGTAGACTAATTAATCCAAAATGGATTTAAACAAAACATTTTTTCATACAATGAGTGGTTATAATGTGGAACTCTATCACAGTAGGTGTTTAAATGAATGAAGGGAGGAGAGAAGGAGAATGCATATTATGCTTATAGAATGATAATAGTTTGATGGAATTGGAGGAGACTAGGGTGAGCTACAAGCATGATTAGATTAGCTGGGCAAAATGAATTGTTTCTTTGTTGTACATTTGAAGTTTAATTCTGTGCAAAGATTCTGATACCATAATCCAGCTTTTCCTAATTTTCCAGACCTCCTCAGTCTTCAGTTCTGAAGGAGGATTACCATTTGAAAGTTCAGTAATGTGTCTGTTCTCTTTGCAGAGATTGTCTGAGAATGTGTGTGCGTTGCATGCACAAGTACATTCAGAATTGTTAGATATGAAATGACAGATTTGTCTGAAATTGGCTTCTGTTAACTGTGCTCATTGAAAACTATTGCTAGCACATGCAAAATGAAAAAAAATTGCAACTGAAAAGCAATAAGATTTTCATATCATGAAGAGATAGAGCAATAACAATAAATTATATATTTAGATTTCTCTTTGATTCTATTTTTAATGCTTTTCTGCTTGGCACTGCTAAGTGCGTACAGAATTTTGATATGGTTCCTTAAAACGTGACCATCAATGTGACAGAAATCCAATTTTACACTGTATTTTAGACACAAAGTTAGACGAGAGTTTTACAAAAGGATCTAAAGAAAAATAAATCAGCATTTTTGTAAACATATCTGGCAGTGGCAAATGGATATTGCTATTATCAGTTTCATTCGTGAGGCAAAAGATGCATCTCAAGTTAAAACATATGTGTCATATATTATTAAGCTGTAAACTGAATAATGTATGTTCAATTTAGAACCTAATTCAGTAACACTTTTACCTCTGACTCAGTTCAATCATGGTCAGCTCAGTTATCATTAGATAATAATATTTCTTAGAGCACATGCAACCTCAGGTTTTCATTATTTTTCAAAGTACTAATCAAATTAAACTAGAATCCAATTCAGGAAGAAAAGCATCAAAACAAAAATGCACCAACTTCTCCCACCCTAATATAATGAAGAGATTTACTGGATACAAATTCTGCCATGATTGCACTCATAGAAGAGGTTCAATGCATCCACCCTTAGCAGTCTTAGCAGCCAGAAAGTATGCCTACAGCAAAAACATTGAGAAGGATTTTTGGCCGAAAATGAATAGCACTTTCCATCTTCATAAAAATGATGGTCTAAAACAAAGGTCTAAAAATAAGAAACTGAATATATAAGACTTTGTGATATACTTGTGCAATTAACTTAAAACCAAAAAAGAGAAATGTATTCACCTTTGTTCAAAGACAATGCTTTATTTAATCCAAATTAGTTAAATCTTTTCTTCCAGTCAGGAGCATTATATACTAAGAATATTCTAAAATTAAAAATTTTCACATCAATTCCATGAGTGATGAGAGAATTTTGCATGCTGCTGAACATCATTTTACAGAATAAAATTTGGACCAAAGAAACATGGAAGCAATGTAAACTAATTTGGATTATTTTGCATTTCTGATAATATATTGTATTTTCTATATTATCAGTCATTATACCAGACTATGAGGACTGAATAAATTGGAGACTATTGGCGTCTGATGCCTTGCTATGTACAGTGGATTCTGCTTTTTTTTTAAATCAACTCTTAATGTTAATTCTATTTACATAATTTAAAATGTGATTTTTTTTACGAAATGATGTCTGATGTCCTTTTAATACTAGAAAGGTTTATATTTGTGATAGTATTAAGATGCAAATGTCCAGGGATATATCAAAAGAAGGATTATAAGTACAAACTGTGCAAAAGGACAGCAGCACTCAAATCAGAATAAAACAGGTAAAATCTATGTTTATTTTAATGTAAGGTGTTTATCATGGTATTACTCTTTCACATGACTCTTACTGATACATGTACCTTGCAAATGACATGAATCCAATGTACCATTTTTACTCACCCTATTTAAAGTTGGGAAAATTATAGACCATATGTCATTTTGTTTTTAAACTAATAAATGGATAACTTACTTGCCACACTGTTATAGGTTATACATAGATGAAAGTAACAAAAATACGATGCTTTGACAAAATACATTTCACAACTTAATTAAGGTGATATATTGTAAATTAATATTTCAAAATCATGCTACTTCAAAAAGAGCGGTTAACCAGGAAATAATACTCTCTCTTCCCTTACAAACTGCAACTCAAAATATTAATTCAACCAATTGCATTCAAGTGTGGCAAACAATAGTAATCATCAGTCATCCATCAAAAACAGAATAAAATATGGTCTACAGACATGGATAACTTACTCTGATAAGATGTACGGAGCCGTTTCAGTGAGTACAAACTAGACAGGCCACGCATGCAAAGATTTTCTGTCAGCATGCCAAATCATCACCAGCAGCAGGCAGGGGAGAGAAAAATAGACATGGACTAAAGTGAAGGAAAGTAGCACCCAGCTATCAAATAGCAAGTTTTTATTCAGCAGCATTTAGGAGAAACTGCAAACTGAAAAAAAAAGTTGGCTTCAGTATGCATATCAAGACAAAGCCATTCAAAAACACTTAGGAATTGTAAAGTGAGGGTTCAACTAATCCCTAAATGTGGCTTAACAGGAACAACAGAAAAATACACAACATAGCTCTGTGTAAATGCATCTCAATAATGACATGTTATCCATATCCATTCCCTAGTTTACAGAGCATGATTATGTTTAAGACATATGAAAGCTAAATAAATGAAATGACTGGAGTTATGCAAAATTCACCAATTTCTTAATGGCTTGTGAATTATAGTCTATCATAAAATCAACAATTAAGTAATCAGCCTTAAAGGTAATATGGGATGGTATATTTGACATCCTGTTTATTTGCCACAGAAAGGTTTGACTGCCCAAATGATCACACGTTGACATAAAAATTGAAAGGCATCTATTTCGGTATGTTAAACTGGCCAACAAATGTTTGTTTGAGTACCTTCTGCAGGAAACTTCAAAAACAGATGAAAGACCATGCCTTATGTTTTACTGAACAGTCTCCAGTAAGGAAGGGTCTATCCTTCACATGCCAACAAAATATGATCAAACCGGGTCAGGGGCAAGCTGGAGCGATGGGGAATGGAAGGTAGGATATTGTGATAGGGACTGGGAGTGAATTAGTGGATGGACTAATTGGACTGTAAGATTGTTGGGTCCACAAATAATAGGCTAGGAGGGTAGCAGAGGAGTACTATGCTAACAGACTAGTAATCCAGAGACTCGGATAAAAAATCCAGAGATGCGAAGTTTGAATCCCAGCATAGCAGCTGTGCAATTTGAATTCAGTTAATTAAATACACTGAAGTCTCTGATGAGTAAGCTATTGGTGACAACAAAACCAAATTAAAAACCCCTCTGGAATGTCACTGAAAGGAGAAAAACTGTAATGTCCCACCAGGCCCAAACCAACGTAGTTGGATCAAAATTGTTAGATGAAAACAAAGTAAAGATACAGCCACGTGGACCACCCAACATCAACAAGGGATCAAATTCAGAAGCACTAAGGTTATTCTCAGCTGAAGCTGCAACTGGGGACTGGTTTCCAAACTGTGAATGCTGTCTAATTGATGATTCAAGTCACAATCTATCATTGGTGTACTCAGAATCAATCCTATAGATAATGTGTCTGAATCTTCCATCAGCATCTTTTATTATGTCCCGTCCTACCCACTGGACAGACTAGCCAGAGGGGGTTAGCACAGTGGAACATGGAGGATGGAAGTAGCTCTGGAATCCACATTAGTTCCAAACCTAGGGCATCATAAGATCAAGTAAAAAATGAAATGAGCAAGAGAAATTTCTTTCTATTACCATCTACCGTCCTTCCTTAGCTGACGAGACCCATGGTGAACACATTGAAAAAGCACTGAAAATATCAAAGGCATGGAATAGACTCTGCTTAAGACTTCCATGTCTATAACCAACACAAAAACAGAAATGCTGGAAGAACTCAGCGAGTGAAGTAGTATCTGTGGAAAGAAAAATTTAACATTTCAGTTTAAAGACCCTTCATCAGAAATAAAAAAGGCTCTCTCTCGCTCGCTCTCTCTCTCTCTCTCTCTCTCACACACACACACACACACACACACACACACACACACGCAAATAGAAGAATTTTGACTTGTTTTTCATAACACAGATGCTGCTTGATAAGTTAAGCGTTTCCAGCATTTTTGATTTTGGTTCAGATTCTAGCATTTGCAGTTTAATTCATTGTCCATCAACAAAAGTCATTGGTTGGGATCATTACTTACTGTGCTGGCTATGTCCTAAAAAACCTACTGTAACTGTGGTAGGTAGTGAAACAACCTGACAAATAAATTTCTATTTCCTCATCCTCACCAATTTATCTATGGCTAAACATTTCTTCATGACAACACACACAAAATGCTGGAAGAACTCAGCAGGCCAGGCAGCACCTGTGGAAAAAAGTACAGTCCACATTTCGGGCTGAAACCTTCCAGCAGAACTGCAAAAAAAAGCTGAGGAGTAGATTTGAAAGGTGGGGGAGGGGAGGCCCAGCGCCAACTCTCAGACACCTCCTCTGATTTACCCCTTGTATAGGACCTCACTAAGAAACACCAGGCCATTGTCTCCCATACCATCACCAAACTTATTGACTCTGGGGATCTCCCAGCCACTGCTACCAACCTCATAGTTCCTGCACCCCACACCTCCCGTTTCTACCTCCTACCCAAAATCCACAAACCCTCTTAGCCAGGTAGACCCATCATTTCAGTTTGCTCCTGCCCCACTGAACTCATTTCTGCATACCCCGACACTGTTTGGTTCCCCTGTTTCAGTCTCTTCCTACATCCGTGACACTTCACACGCTCTTGACCTTTTCAAAGATTTCAGGCTTCCTGGCCCCCATCATTTTATTTTCACTATGGATGTCCAGTCCCAATACACCTCCATCCCCCACCAGGAAGGCCTCTCCGTTTCTTTCTGGACACCAGACACAACCAGTTCCCCTCCATCACCACTCTCCTCCACCTAGTGGAACTTGTCCTCACTCTAAATGATTTCTCCTTTGGGTCCTCCTACTTCCTTCAAACAAAAGGGGTAGCCATGGGTATTCGCCATGGGTACTCAACATGGGTCCCAGCCATGCCTGCCCGTTTGTCCGCTACGTGGAACAGCCTACACTGGTGACCATCCCTCACTTTTCCTACACTACATCGATGACTGCATTGGTAGTGCTTCCTGCACCCATGCTGAACCCGTAGATTTCAACCACTTTGCCTCCAACTTCCACCTGGCCCTCAAATTCACCTGGTCCATTTCCGACACCTCCCTTCCCTTTCTCGATCTCGTTGTCTCTATCTCCGGAGAGAGCTTGTCCACCGATGTCTATTATAAACCCACAGACCCTCACAGCTAACTGGACTATACCTTGTCCCACCCTGCTATTTGTAAAAATGCTATCCTCTTCTCTCAATTCCTCCGTCTCCGCGGCATCTGCTCTCACAGCTAACTGAGCTTGTCCACCGATGTCTATTATAAACCCACAGACCCTCACAGCTAACTGAACTATACCTTGTCCCACCCTGCTATTTGTAAAAATGCTATCCTCTTCTCTCAATTCCTCCGTCTCCACTGCATCTGCTCTCAGGATGAGGCTTTTCATTCTACAACGAAGGAGATATCCTCTTTTTTCTAAGAAAGGGGGTTCCCTTCCTCCACCAACAACGCTGCCCTCAACCGCATCTCTTCTATTTCATGCATGCCTGCTCTTACCCCACCCTCCCGCCATGGTACCAGGGATAGGGTTTCGCTTGGCCTCACCTACCAATCCACCAGTCTCCTCATCCAGCACATAATTCTTTGAAACTTCTGCTACCTCCAACTGGATCCCACCACCGAACACATCTTTCCCTCCGCCCCTCCACCCCCAATTTCTGCTTTCTGCGGGGTTTGCTCCCTACGTCCATTCGTCCCTCCCCATTGATCTCCCTCCTAGCACTTATCCTTGCAAGCAGAACAAGTGCTACACCTCCTCCCTCACTACCATTTAGGGCCCCAAATAATCCTTCCAGGTGAGGCAACACTTCACTTGGGAGTCTGTTGGGGTTATATATTGTGTTTGGTGCTCCCAGTGTGGCCTCTTGTACATCGATGAGACCGTAGATTGGGAGACCGCTTCGCTGAGCATCTACGCTTTGTCCACCAGAACAAGCGGGATCTCCCAGTGGCCACCCATTTTAATTACACTTCCCACTCCCATTCTGATATGTCCTTCCATGGCCTCCTCCACTGTCAGGATAAGGCTACACGTAGGATCGATGAACAACACCTTATATTCCGTTTGGGTAGCCTCCAACCTGATGGCATGAACATTAATGTCTCAATCTTCCAGTAATGCCTCCACCCCCCCTTCACTATTTCCCATCCCCTTGTCCCTCTGTCATATTATCTCCTTGCCTGCCCATTACCTTCCTCTGGTGCTCCTCCCCCCCACCTTCTTCTTTCTTCCTTGACCTTGTGTCTCTTTCACCTATCAACTTCCTAGCTCTTTGCTTCTTCCCTCCCCTCCAAGTTTCACCTATCGCCTGGTGTTTCTCTCTCCCCTCCCCCCCATCTTTCAAATCTAGGGCGGGAGGAGAAGATGGCAGCGCGCTGCGCGTGCGCAGCTCTCCGGCGAAAATGATATCGTATTCATTAGATAGGGGCCGTGGACAATTCTGATTTGATGGAGAATGGACGTGAAAGCACAGAGGAACATCTGGAGAAATTTCTGAAATGCCCGTTTGCTACTGTCGTTACTGTGTGGTCGTGAATCTTCTGGAGGGTGGGCCTCAAAATCCTCAGCTTTACTTGCTTTTGGCGACTGAGAAGGAGGTCGAATCGTTCGGACAGAGATGGTGCTCAGTACTCGGTGTCAGAGAGCTGATCAGAGCTTGAAGTTTTCGGATGACTCAGAATCGGATTGTGGTCGGCATGGCAGGGAGAGTTTTTCTTCCTTCTCCCGTCTGCATGAGATGTGGGACATTTGAAAAACTTTGAACTTTATTGTGCTCACAGACTTCTTCATCAAGTTATGGTATTGTTACACTGTAACTATATGTTATAATTATATGGTTTTGTCAGTTTTTTCAGTCTTGGTTTGTCCTGTGTTTTGTGATATCACACCGGAGGAAATAATGTATCATTTCTTAATGCATGCATTACTAAATGACCATAAAAGAGGACTACGTGTCTTCATAATCATACTCCTCAGCTTTTTTTCTCCAGTCCTGCCAAAGGGTTTCTGCCTGAAATGTCGACTCTACATTTTTCCATAGAGGCTGCCTGGACTGCTGAGTTCCTCCAGCATTTTGTGTGTGTTGTTCGGATTTCCAGCAACTGCAGATTTTCTCTTGTTGGCGATTTCTTCATGGCAACGTTGTTGCTACATCTGTTGTAAAGGCGAGGTGTTTTCTTCACACAGAAGATATATTCCATTGTTATATGAGGTACACTCAGAATACATCCATAAGTGCAACAGAATGCCATAAGCAGCAGTAGAAATGACCATTTCTTGGCCTGAGACTTCTTCATTGTACCATTAAAATCAAACCTGTACTTCAGCCTTAGTTCAATTAGTACAAAACAAAATTGCAAGATTAGAATCATGCATACCTAAAAGTGAGGTACCAATCTACTGAACTGGGAACAAGTGAGCTGAACAGCATGCAACATACAAAGCTAAGTAACTTCACAATCAACATATCCATTAAAAGCTCTGCACTATTGTATCATCTAGTCATGAATGGCAATGGACAGTTCACAGGAGGAGGTGGCGCAAAGCACATCCCCATCCTCAACAAATGTAGGGCCTAGAAAATGCCTCATAGACAAGGCTGATGCACTTTACAAGTACATTCTGCCAAAAAATGGCAACTTGCTATTCCAAACAACAGGAATTCTGCAGATGCTGGAAATTCAAGCAACACACATCAAAGTTGCTGGTGAACGCAGCAGGCCAGGCAGCATCTATAGGAAGAGGCGCAGTCGACGTTTCAGGCCGAGACCCTTCGTCAGGACCCGCAGTCCTGACGAAGGGTCTCGGCCTGAAACGTCGACTGCGCCTCTTCCTATAGATGCTGCCTGGCCTGCTGCGTTCACCAGCAACTTTGATGTGTGTAACTTGCTATTCCACTTCAGCTTCTTCCTGACATTCTAACCATCAAAGAGACCAGTTTAACTGCATATGATATTAATAACTGCCCACATGAGAATCTAACCAGCTACCCTTGCCATATCCCCTACCATCAACATCCTGAGGAGGTTACTGTGATATGCTGTGGCTGTAAAAGCGAGGTATCCTATCCTTCGGCATCTGCCTCACCTCATGACCCTTCAAGTGCCTTTCTTTCAGCAAGTCACAAATCAAGACTGTGATAGAATCATCTCCATCTACCTTGATGAGGAATGCACTAACTTCATCAATAAACTGAATATCTTTCATGATTATTGTTTGATTGTCATCTTCTCCAATACCTTAAACACACCACTACCAACACACCATGATTGCAGATTGTGCTGTTTACACAATGCCCTCAACCAGGCTCCAACAACACTTTCAAATGCATGACTGCTGCCACCAAAAATTCTACATGATAAGCAGCAAGGGAAAGCTCCACTTTGGAGACCATTCCAAGTCCTAGATGAAAAATATATCATCCGTTCATCAGTATCATTTGGCCTAAAACCTGGAATTCCCTTCCTTGTATCTCCGTAGGAGAACTTCTATAAGACTGATTGACAGAGCTCAGCATGATGACTAACCACTATGATTGCAGGGGCAATAATACTAGCCTTGTCCCATCCCGACGGTCAGTTGACAGGAAGTTGAAAAAGAATCATGAACGTGTGGGACGACGGTATCGAAAAGAGTGGTGAGGTAAGGATAAGAGTCTATCGATTGCAGAGCAAAAGCCGTCAACTTTTTTCTTAGCCGACTCATAGGTGGAAATGATTTGACCCTCTCATGTGACCACATTACATTGTTTGCAGACCTGTCATTAAGCGAAGCTTTGTTTTTTTTTGGATCCAGAAGAGTCAGTTCTCATTAGTGCACATACTTTGTGTATGGGACTAGTGAAAGTATACTGCACACACACATTCCAGGCGTATATTTAAAGGAGTCTTACTAGAGGTGGGTTCCCAGTGTTGGAGTCCACAAACCATGACCTGCTCTGGCAGATCATTTTTAAATAACACTGAACAAATACTGCAAGTATTACCTTCTCAAGTAGCCTGTGTGTGAAAGTCACAAAAATATGTATGCCACATCACATATCTGAAAACTTTCAATGCAAAGACCACATCAGATGCATAGTGGAAGGAATATCATGAGTGGCACAATCTGTTAATCCCTGGTTTTCCACTATGCTTTATATTTTGTTGAATTTCGTGTGACACTGCATAGTCCAATTTCTAAGCATTGTTGCTGTATCTTAATATTTTTGTTTACACTATTTTGAAGATTCTTTTGAAAATACATTTAATTATGCTTCATAGACTGCTATTCATTCTAAATGGAAGCATAGAAGGAGCCTTTTGGCCCTGAGTGTATCTAATTAAGATTCTTTGATGTGTAATTATTTTGGAAACTGCTTTATGAAGTAAATTGCTATAATATTTCATTTTCCTCTAAAGATTGAAACGAAATATTGCTCCACCAGGTAAACAAGCTTAATTCTAAAGAATGGTTTGATAAAGTTCATCACTGTTTAAAAGCAATATTTATTTTAAAAAAAATCATTAATTGCTCCTAAAAACAATTATAACAACAAACTATTGCAGAACAGTAGGAAGGGAAGAACGTGCTTTGACAACCCTATCAGTCTTCCAATGGGGCATTAGTTACAGCGAGCATTGTTTAGTCTAGGTCAATATTTCCCACCAATCTAGCTTCATGGATAATCAGTAACAATTAACATTTCTTATAATGGAACAACAGATAAAATATCATAGATAATTGGAAAGAAATGCAATTTTAAAATGCTGTAAAATTATTTATACAGTATCTAAATTCTATATAAAATTATCAGTTCTTAGAGGTTTGAAAGTCTTTGCTTTAGTAAGTTCCATAAAAGTGCCATTGCTTTTGTGCTTCAATAAGTTGAAACTTAAAACCAACACAACAGTCCAAAAGTGGGCACAGTCTCTGTAAAGATGCTTTGTCACTGGACAAGCATCTTTACATGGAGATCAATCCTGAGAGTCCTCAGTGTTTACTTGGGGAAAAAAAATTGTCTTGACTTGGCATTCGATTAAGCAACAACCAGTTAAAGAAGAGAACTTTCATTAGGATACTACCCAGGCTCAGAAGTATGCAACAGTTATAAAGTTAAAATGATTAGTTCAGTAAAAGCACACAATAATCACAAAGGGACGTGGCATGTAGAATTTCAGGATTTGTTCACATTTTATATATAATAGTAAATATGGACTTCAAGTCACCTAACTAATTTATAGCATTTGAAAATGCCATTCAGTGATAGAGCTCTGCTGAGATACTTTGATATTTTTGCTGCAAGCAGGCTTCTCAATTTCAAGAGTCCGCTGACTGAGTGAGACTTTAGCCATTCATGGCTCAGTCCAGAACTCATAATGGAGCAAGGGTACAAATTAGTGTTGCTGACATAATTGTTTGCACAAAACATCAACCAAGAAGAGAGAGAGATATTGGATAAATAATTAAATGACGATTAATTGTGTTTAACAATTGCTAACATTTTTCAAAATTTCCACATCTTTCTAAATGATTGTGTCAATATCCAGTTGTGTTCTTTTTTTGGTTGAGTGGGTTGGTATGAGTTGGCAGGTTAACTTTCGACATCAAGAAAGGACATAGAAGAGATATCAAAAGTTTCTGTGAAATTCAGCTGTGGAACAACACAGGTGTGTGGCACTATTAGCAAGTGCAAGGTAAGGAGATGTGACTTTACTTGCATGCTAATGTTCACAAGTTCACCAGGACTGCCAAGTTTTCTTGACTCCAACGCGACGTATTGGTGGACGTGAGTCAAACATGGTAGCACAGAAGTTAGTGTTGAGCCACACGGCTCCAGCAGCCAGGTTTATTTCCAAACGTGTGCACTGTCAATATGGGCTTTGGACTTTGCCCTTGTGGATTTCTTTTAGGTGTTCTGGTTTTTTCCAGATCCCTAAGAGGTATGGGTTGGTATTTTTAGGTATTTAATATTTCAGTAATCTTTGAGTAATCTTGTAAGTATATTGTTTGATTACATAATTCATTACGGATTATATGTAAAAGTACATGAATGGCATCATCATGCTGCTATGTCATATGTGCTTGCCTCACTGAAAGCAAAACTAAGAAGCGTACACATTATCCTCGGTCCTGTGATTTCTTTTGATTAATTTTTTGGAGTTACAAAAAATAACAATCATGACGATTAAGTTTTAAAACACAGCATCAAGATGTTCGAATTTGAAAAAAAACCAGCATGCTTTCTTCGCAGGAAGAAACGCTCAAGTAAAAAAAATGCAAAATACGAACAAAATTTATGGGTTCATAAACAGTGAGTACCAGGTAATGATAACGATAATAATAGTAATAATAATAATAAATTTTTAAAAGAGCAGAAAATGCATAAAGATAGATGCATTCGATTACATGGCAGATAACTAGGAGATGTATACTGAACAAATTGAGCAGTAAATGGAATAGCCGATGAGAAATGAGTGCCAGCTTTACCGAGTACAATGGGTGGAAGAGCCCACAGTTTGCTTGGAAGTTTGACTGCCAAAACAGCCAAGGTAAGATTTGCTGATATCATGAAAGTAATACAGAAGTACTTAGAATTGAAACCATTGTTGATTGCAGACACTTTAGGTTTCATAAGCGGATTGAAAAGGAAGGGGAGTCCATTTCAGCATACGTAGCTGAATCGAAGAAGTTGTCTGAGCATTGTCAGTTCAGTGATGGGCTTAATGATGCACTGAGAAATCGTTTAGTTTGTGGAATCTTATAAGAAAGCATTCAAAATATGCTCCTAACTGAAGCACAACTCACATTTAAGAGACTAGTAGAAATCGCTGTATCAATGGAAACAGCAGATAAGTTCACAATTGAGTTGCAATCAGGAATGGAAATGAGTGTAAGCAAAATTGCAATGTCTAAATAGAAACTTGCCTGGCCAAAGAAATTGCGTTATGGTATTTCAAGGATACTGAATTGAAGCCTTCAGATATCCAACTAAGAACTTACACTGCAGTAAATACAACTTCCGTGAGAATGACATTTGTAACACTGAAATACAACAACCAACGAGCCACATTGAGCTTGTATGTGGTAAAAACAGGAGGGCCAGGATTGTCAGGCCACGATTGGCTGAGACTAACAAAAATATAAATTTTACAAAGCTCATCTGGTTCCTTATACCATCCTTGATAAAGTAGCCAGAGAACTAGGTCACATGGAGGCTGAAGGAATTCTTCCCAAGGTTGAATGGAACCCATGGGCAATGTTAATAGTCCCAGTAGCCAAGCAGAATGGATCTGTCAGAATCTGTGGTGATTTGAAGGTTACCAGTACTGAAAGTAGATCAATAACCTCTACCCAGGACAGAGAATATCTTTATCAAACCTTTCTGGAGAAAAACATTTCAGCAAAGTAGACTTAGCTGAGGCCTACCTATAGATGGAGGTGGAAGAAGTATTTCTCACCATAAATGTACACAAAGGTCTTTATCACAATAGGTTTTCTTTTAGAGTAGCATCTGCACCTGCACTCTGGCAGAGAGCTATAGACCAGGTGTTAAAAGGCTGCACTCAGGTTACCTGGATGACAAGGAACATCTCCAAAATCTCAAGACAGTGTTAAAAAGCTTAGACGATAATGGGCTTAGAGCAGAATGCAACAAGGAATAGTTTAAAACAAGCATCACTAACTGTGCTCACACTAGTGACACATAAGATTTACACAAACGTACTGAGAAAATTTAAGCAGTCATGGATGTCCCTAGACCAAAGGACATGTCACAGTTGCAGTCCGTTTTAGGATTTGTCAATTACTATAACAGGCTCCTGCCAAACGTGGCTACTGTGCTCTACACCTTGAACTCATTCCTGCAGATCAGGAAGAAATGACAATGGACAAAGCAGTGTGAGGTGACTTTCCAAAAGATAAAGGAAATGGTGACATCACCGTCCTCACACATTATGATCCACATCACCCACTGAAGCTCACTTGTAACGCCTCACCTTGTGGTATAGGTGCAGTCATGTTACATGTTATCAGTGAACACACCGTAGCTTTTGCATTACATTTCCTTATTGTTGCAGTGAAAAACTATGCACAGATTGACAGAGAGGTCTGAAGTCTGGTTTGGGGTGTAAAACATTTCAACCAGTACTAGTAAGGGAGAGGGTTTACCCTCATGACTGATCATCAACTACTAGTGTCCATTTTCAATCCACAGAAGGGTGTTCCACTAACAGTGGCAGTACACATGTAGAGATGGGCTCGGTTTCTGGGAGGATACAATTACAAGACTGAATTCCAAAAGACAATTAATCATGGAAATGCTGAAGGATTGCCCTGTTTACCTTGAAAAAGGAAATATCTGAAAAATTTACAAAAGAAGGTACTCATCTGGAATTATACTCCCAAATGCAAATCAAAAGTCTCCATGTCATGACAGAGATGATCCAAAGGGAAAGCAGACAAAAAAAAAATCCACACTGTCTGAGGATTAAATGGCCAACCAAAATGGCTGAAATGTGCGGCAGAAATTCCAGCTCCCCCATTTTTGCTAGCACCTGGATGAACTTGCCCTTGACAGGCATTGCCTTATGTGGGGATTGAGAGTTGTACCATCCAAGCTATAATCTTAAAGTGTTGGAGGAGCTACATGCCAGTTACCTAGGCATGGTCAAAATGAAAGCACTGCCCTGAAACTTTGTTTGGTCAGCAGCTTGCCATGTACTGTTCAGGATGCCAACATGTTCAGACAATACCAAGAGCAGTGGCTCTCCCTCCCTGGGATTGGCCTTGATGCCCCTGGCAAAGGATTCATGTGGATTTTGCCAGACCATTCATGGACACAAATTTCTCGGTAGTAGTGGATGCAGCTACAAAGTGGCTAGAAGTGTTCTCAGTAGCCCCCACTACAGCCTTGCACACTGTTGATGTGCTGAGAAGCCCTTTCTCAAGGACTGGTGTTCTGTAACACTTAATCAGTGATAATGGACCATAGTTTGTGGTGGAACTGTTTCAGTCATTCCTGAAAATGAATTGGATAAGACATGTTACATCTGCAGTGTACCACCCAGCTACGAATGGCTTGGTGGAAAGACTAGTTCAGTCTAAAGAGTGCACTACAAGCAAGGACAGCAGAACACAATACGCCAACACTGAATCAGAAGCTCGCCAGTTTCCTCCTTTTAGATCACAATTCAGCACACTCCACAACCATCAACTCACCACTGATGCTCTTTCTGTGTCATTCCTTGTGTTCACACTTGGATCTCCTCAAACCCAATCTCAGAAGGAGTATGCAGGACAACCAGCTGAGACATATTGAGGACTCCTCAAACAAGGAGGCTCAATGCTTCACTCCTGGACAAGCAGTCCTGGTGAGGGACTACAGAGGTGATCAAAGGTGGGTACTTGGCTAAGATTAAGGACAGAATTGGACCACTCTCCTACAGAGTGGAGATTGCATCTGATATCATCTGAAGACAACACATCGATCATTTGAGGAGAGAAGAGTCAATTGTTAAAGAAGAAAGGTATCCATAGCTGTCAGAACACTTCCCACAGTTCCAGACTCAATTCCTACAGCCACCAGCAACTGAGATTGTTTCACAGCCATGAGTTTTCCTGCCAAGCAGAGTGCCCTCCCTCGTCATCAGAGACATTACTCCACAAGGGTAAGAAATCCTTCACAGACATTAAATCTTTAGGCTTGAATGGGACAATTTAAAAATTACTATGCTGTGGATGTCTGTATAGTAAGTGTATTATATAGTATACTGTAAGTATATGTATAATATTGTAGATATATTGTTTGATTAAGGAAGCCGTTCAGCCTTTTTGTTTACATAATTCATTATGGGCTATATGTAAAAAGCACACGAATGTCATACTGTATGTCATCACAGCATTACATCTTAACTGTGCGCCCCACTTATAAGCGTACGTTATCCCTGGACCTGTGCCTTTCTTTCAATTAATTTTGAACTTACAAAATATAACAGGTAGCTGTAAGTTATCCATGATATAGCTGGGTAGCAGGAGAATCTAGGGAAATTGAGGGGCATGTGGAATAGGTTATAAGGAAGGAAATGAAGGAATAGGACTGATGAATGCTCTGATAGCTGGCACTGACGCAATAGGCTGAATGGCTTCCTTCTGTCAGAAGGGAGTACGAGAACCATCTGGCCCAAAAATAGGCTGTTGTAGTAGTACTCAAATATAGGTATCTGTCTTGCTCTAAATTTATGAATAGATGAGTAAACAAACAAACAACATTACATCAACATTACATCCACCACAGGCGACTACTGGTTTACAAGAGAAAACAGGGGAATAAGCAGAATTTCACAAGAATAGACACTCTAACCTTACAGTTAGATTGTACCTGCAGTGAGCTGTTTGCTCTTACGAGGAGATTTGAGATGGCGTTGAAATGGGTCACTTGTACCATAAAGCTCAATGGTTCCCATACTAAGTAGAATGGTCTTCTGCATAAAGTCTACAACTGCCAAACCATTGCAGTTTCCAAATGTCACACTGGAGGTAAGACATAAAGGAAAATCGATATGTTATTTGCTCACAAGTTGCATTATATAAACTAAGTTCTATTAGAAAGGTCAAAAAATAGTCATAAATGAAGAAGACCTTTAACATCAACTGTACTCATTAAGATATGAGACATGCTCATTAACTCTTAGAGATAACAGGCCAAGTTGGTAAAATAGCTAATTAATTTTTAAACATATTTGTCATGCTAAATATTCACAAATCACTAGTGAGACGTCAGCTTCGGCTGCTGTGTACCTTTGTTAAGGCAAAACCTTTGTTAAGGCAAAAAGGGATTTTACCAGGGTGATTACTACTACTACTGCTACTACTACGTCGACTCAGGCCTAGGGGGCCGGCGTCGGGCACGCTGATGGCCTCTCCACTTCTCCCTCTCCCTCATCAGTGTGTTCAGTTCATCTACATTAGCCGTACCGCTGTCTTCTAGGAGCATGTTGACCATAGTCTTGGGAGAGCACCCAGGGTTCATCCTCCCGTGCTTGGGCTCCCATATGATGACTAGGCTGGCAGGTAGCTCGGGATGGCGTAGACAGTGCCCCATTATAGAGCTCGACATTCGTCATGTGCTGTTGCCAACTCACGTCAAGACGCGAGGGTGATAACAGAGATCAAAAATTCAAATTCAATTGTGTGACCAGTGAAACCTCAACTATTTTCCTCTGAGCACAGAAGATTAAAGTGGGACCTTTAACCTGAAATATTAATACTATGTCTTTTTCTATAGATGCTGCCTGACCTAATGAATGTTTTTATTTGTTTCACATTGTTAACATCTGCAGTTTTTTTTAAAATTTTCATTCAAGGTTAACATGAGAACCATAAGGGTGCTCAAAACCATGAATGACTTTAAAAGAGCAAATAAGAAACTATTTCAAGTTGCCAAATGGCTGGTAATCAGAATATACTGATTTAAGACAACATTATTGCACAAATTGTGGTAAATATAAAAACATAAAAAATAGAGGCAGGAACAGGCCAAACTGGTTAAAAATAAGACTTACCAAACCTAATACCACTTTTTAGTACCTGGTCTGTAGCCATGCAATTCTTAGTTTCTCAAGTGTAAATCCAAATATGTTATAATGTAAATGTGAAGGTTTCTACCTCTCCCACTATTTCTGACAGCGAGTTCCAGAAATCTAACACCGTTTAGATAAAATTATTTCCTTTCTTCCTCTATTGTTTTTAATCTACATCTCCTCATTTTAACCCTCCTGCCAAGAGAATTAATTTCTCTCTAGCTACTGCATCAAGGCCTAATAATTTTATACTCCTGAATTAAGGTTCCCTTTTGCCTGTACCAAGAAAACATTGCTAGTCTATCAAACCTTTGCTCATAGTTGACATCTTCCTTAATCTTCTCTGCATTCTGCCTTGCACAATTACATTTTTCTATATGCTGATTTAGCATAAGATCTGATTTCATGCTAATAGATAGATACTTATATACAATATGTCAAGGGTAAAGTTATTTCATGATTAGTTTACTTACAGACCATAGGCAGAACTAACTGCTAGGCTGGTGATCTGTTGAGGTGGTTCCCCATCAATCCATACCAGCTGAATGACGAGATCAGCCTGATATCCAGGAGCCATTTTGACAGGACGAGTTTTCACCCTTTAATGCAAAGTAAGATGATAGGGTAAAAAGCCTAGATGTGTATTCACATTGGAACTCGTTTTGAAATTAATTGTATATTAGTGGGAAGTCTGTAGTGCAGAGATTTGTGAATTGTAGCAGTAGATGAAACTACAGAGGAATAAGCAAGCATTAAGAGATTTGAACTCAAAAATCTTATATAATTTGAGGTAATTAAGGCAAAGGTTTTCTCCATTTGAAGTTAAAGGCAAAGTGTTTTGATCTGGAACATTTAAAATATTATTATTAATTATTATTTACACATCATAACTGCAATTACCTTGCAATCAATCTTTTTACAATTAACTTTTCTTTCTTCTTTTGTAATCTGCAATCTTCACTTATTCACATGGTAGTATACTTTTTCCATGTAATTAATTATGTTTTAATCAAGTTACTTTTTCCACTTGCACTACAATTGGTCAGACAAGGGACAATAAGTGCAAACTAGTTATGATTTTAAAAAGCAAGGTGCAATGTAAAGGTAGAAAAATAGCTAGCTGTGGGAGGACAATAGAGAATGTGGCATTGTAACGTTCAGATTCTAGACTAATTATTCGAGACAAATTATATAGTAATTAAAATTGGATATATCAAAATGAATAAATACTAAATGGTAAAGAAAAATGACAGATTTTTGTACCTGTAATGTGGACACCGGTAACAAAACCAGTATTTATCACTCATCCTGTTCATATCTTAAGCAGAGTAATTTGTTAAACCATTTCAGAGGGCAGCTAGCAGGCAACCAGATTAATAATATAGGGTCATATATAATCCAGAATGTGCAAGAACTTTCCTTAAAGACATCCTGACGGATTTTTTGTAACGGTGCTGGTTTTGACACTGTAAGTGACACCTACTTGTTACTTCACATTTATTCAATTCCTTGACTTTAAGTACAACAGCTGCAAGACAGGTTTTCAATTTTGCTCCTGGATTACTAATCCAGGTGTCTGAATATTAGTTTGGAACTTAACACCATAAAACCAGAAGTTAAAGAAATTCCTCCTTATCTTTGTCCTAAACAGGCACCTCTCTATTCTGAGGCTGTATCCTCTGGTGTTAGACTCTCTCACCATATGAAATAACCTATCCACATCCACTTCCACTCTATCAAGGCCTTTCACCATTTGATAGGTTTCAATGAAGTCACTATTCATTCTTCTAAATTACAGTGAATACAGGCCCAGATTCATCAAATGCTCTTCAAATGGCAAGTGTTCAAACCTGCAATCATTTTTGTAAACCTCCTTTGAACCCTCTCCAGTTTCAGTACATCTGTTCTAAGATAAGGGGCCCAAAACTGCTCACAATACTCCAAGTGAGGCCTCCCCAGTGCTTTATAAAGTCTTAACATTACATCCTTGCTTTTATTTTCTAGTCCTCTGGAAATGAATACTAATATTGCACTTGCCTTCCTCACCGCAGACTCCACCTGCAAATTAACCTTTAGGGAATCCTGCATAAGGATTCCCAAGTCCCTTTGCATCTCAGTTTTTTTGCATTTTTTTTCCTCAATTTAGAAAATAGTCAACCCTTCCATTTTTTTTTGCCAAAGTGCATGACCATACACTTCCCGACACTGTATTCCACCTGCCATTTCTTTAACCTTTCTCCTGATCTGTCTAAATCCTTCCATAGCTTCTCTACTTCCTCAAAACTACCTGTCCCTTTGTATCATCTGGAAATTTTGCAACAAAGCCATCACTTGCTAAACCAAATCATTAACGTATAACGTAAAAGGAATTGGTCCCAACACAGACCCCTATGGAACACCACTAGTCACCAGCAGCCAACCCGCAAAGGCTCCGCTTTTTTCCACTCTTTGCCAGTTAATCACTACCTTATCCATACTAGAATCTTCCCTTGTTAAGCAGCCTCATGTGTGGCACCTTTTCAAAGGCTTTCTGAAAATCCAAATACATAAACATCAACCACTTCTCCTTTGTCGACTCTGCTTGTTATTTTTTCAAAGAATTCTAACAGATTTGTTAGGCAAGACTTTCCCTTGAGGAAACCATGCTAGCTATGGCCTATTTTATCATGTGCCTCCAAGTACCCCGAGATCTCATGTTTGATAATTAATTACACCATCTTCCTAACCAATGAGGTCAGACTAACTGGCTTATAATTTCCTTTTTTTCTGCTTCTCTCCCTTCTTGAAGAGTGGAGTGACATTTGCAATTTTCCAGTCTGCCAGAACCATTCCAGAATCTAGCGATTCTTGAAAGATCATTACTAATGCCTCCACGATCTCTTCAGCCACCTCCTCAGAACCCTGGGGTGTATACCATTTGGTTCAGGTGACTTATCTACCCTCAGACTTTTCAGTTTCCCGAAAACCTTCTCTCTAGTAATGGTAACTTCACGCACTTCATGACCCCGACACCTGGAACTTTCACCATACTGCTAGTGTATCCTATAGGACACTGCTGCAAAATACTTACTTAGTTTGTCCACTATCTTATTGTCCCCCATTACTACCTCTGCAACATTGTTTCCCCAGCAGTCCAATATCCACTCTCGACTCTTTTTTACACTTTAGGTATCTGAAGAAACTTTTGGTATCCTCTTTAGCTTACAATACAATAAATAGTATTCCATCTTTACCTTCTAAATGACTTTTTAGTTGCCTTCTGTTGGTATTTAAAAGCTTCCCAATCCACTAACTTCTCCTTAAGTTTTTGTCTATTATATGCCCTCTCTTTTGCTTTATGTTGGCTTTGACTTCTCACTAGCCACAGCTGAGTCATCTTGACTTTAGAATACGTCTTCCTCTTTGGGATGTACATATCTTGTGCCTTCCAAATTGCTTCCAGAAATTCCAGCCATTGCTGCTCTGCTGTCATCCCTGCCAGTGTTCTTTTCCAATCAATTCTGGCCATCTCCTCTCTCACATCTCTGTAATTCCCTTTACTCCACTGTAATATTGACACATCTGACTTTAGCTTCACCATCTCAAAATTCAGGGCGAATTCAATTATATTATGATCACTTTCCCCAAAGGGTTCTTTTACCTTAATCAATTCCAGTTCAATGCACAACACCCAATCCAGAATAGATGAACCCCTAGTGGGATCAACCACGAGCTGCTCTAAAAAACTACCTTGTAGGTATTCTAGAAACTCCCCCTCTCGGAATCCAGCACCACTCTGATTTTCCCAATTTACCTGCATATTGAAATCCCTCATGACTACTGTAACATTGGCCTTTTGGCATGCATTTTCTATCTCCCATTGTAATTTGTAGACTACAGCCTTACTATTGTTTGGGGGTCTGAATAAAACTCCTATCAGGGTCTTTTTACCCTTGCAGTTCCTTAACTCTATCCACGATGATTCAACAACTTCTGATCAAGAGGATTAAAGCTTCCAGCAAAACAAAAGCTCAGGAGGTTAATGGCTTGGATTTTACTTCGGAAAAGCTAGCAAAACAGAATTCACAGATAATGCTCTGTACAGTGAACAGCAAACTTTTGACTTTTTTTGTATGTGCCTACAATTGTGGAAATCTGTAAATTGCTGTCAGGCAAACGCTGGAGTTCAGGAAATGAATGAAAAGTCATAAAAGGTGTTAAAACATGCAGATGATAAAAATCTTAAGTAAAAGCAGAACGTGTTGGACACTCAGCTGAACAAGCAGCATCCGTGGAAAGAGAGAGAGAGTTTATGTTTCAGACTGGAGACTCCACTAGGAACAGAGACATAGTTAACATTTCAGGTCCACAGATGCTGCCTGACTTGCCGAATGCTTCTAGCATTGGCTGTTTTTATTACGAATGAGAAATTCTGCCAGTACTACTCCACTGAAGGTCCTACACACGGTTGGAGATAATGCTGAATGATTATCTTCATTGATCTCTAAGAGTGGAATGCCATATTGGTAAAATTTTGTTAAGTATTTGCTAACATACTTGTTTTATAGACCAAATCAAGTTGGGTCAGATGCAGAGGATCATCTCACCAGAGTCCAGTGAGATGTAGCACAAGCAAATCAATGATTAAGTATCAGTCTGTAAATTGGTTAAGCCCTGCCCAAATTAGCAATTAGTTTTAAATAATTAATAAAAAAAAATTAATTGGAACCTCATTAAAATCCTAAAAATATCATTAAACAGGCCATGAGACCTGATTTAAATGAATATTAAGAGTAGCACAGTAGCATAGCAGTTAGCATAATGCCTTGAAGTGCCAGTGATCATGATTCAATTTGCACCTCTGTATGTAAGGAGCTGGTACATTTTCCCTGTGACTGCATGGGTTTCCTCTGGGTGCTCGGGTTTCCTCAGGTTAGGACTCACAAGTTATGAGCATGCTATGTTGGCGGCGGAAACATGACGACACTTGCGGGCTACTCCTAGCACACTCCCTGGACTGTGTTGGTCATTGACACAAACAACAGATTTCATGATATGTTTTGATGTTTCGACATACACGTGACCAATAAAGCTAATCTTTAACCTTTAGAATATGGAGGATTCTAATCGTACACCAACCGACAAAATAAATGTTCCTTATTGAGTTCCACATGGTGCTCAGTAATGGGCTGGTGATAAATACACATTTCTAAGGACATTTCAGCCTTAGTTCAGAAAAGCCTGAGCTCGGTTAACTGGAAACATCTGAATACTGGCAAATCCTTTAGAATTGCTGGTGATAGCCATGTGATTCAACACAGAACATTTAGTGTATAAATAAGCATTTATTAGTTCTCCTTTAAAATTCATAGGCTTTGTTTTGAATAAATAGTGCTGAATGATATAGGCATCCGTTAGTCTTGCGAGAGTTAGTCTTCACTCTCCAGGGCGCAGGCCTGGGCAAGGTTGTATGGAAGACCAGCAGTTGCCCATGCTGCAAGTCTCCCCTCTCCACGACACTGATGTTGTCCAAGGGAAGGGCATTAGGACCCATACAGCTTGGCACCAGTGTCGTCGCAGAGCACTGTGTGATTAAGTGCCTTGCTCAAGGACACAACATGCTGCCTCGACTGGGGCTCGAACTCACGACCTTCAGATCACTAGTCGGATGCCTTAACCACTTGGTATGAGTATGACTAAGATGGATATCAAATTTTACTCTCCATTTTGTGGTCACCTCTTACTTGGCTTTGTTTACATCCTGAGGCACAACATCACATGTTCAAAATGCAGGAAACTCAGTGCTCACATGTAAATACAAATGCACAAATATGAATAATACATAAATACAAATGCTACAACTATGAAATTATTCTTGACGCCAATGTGTCAGTAGACATTTTCAATCTGATTCATATATGGTAATGTTTTAGTTTGGTGTTAGCAGACTTGATGCATTTGCCAGGGCAATACCTTGGGGAATGATTACATTCCTATTTAAAAATGAACAGCTTTTGATTTTAAGCATTGAGATTTTATGATCTCTGAACCAGCAGTATGTAAAGCAGGTTCAACTTACTTGAGACATGGGATGCTGTCTCTTACTCCCTCCGGTGCTAATGCATTTGCACTACCAGATAATGCTGGACTCTTTGAAGATGAAAGCTGAGAAGACGTATCAGTGAATGGCTGCACCGATTCAGGTTCTGGAGTAACAATGTCTTCAATTTCATACTGTAATCGTAGCTCAAGAGCCTGAAACAAAGTTTTAAAATTAATAGTAAGTGCAATTCCATGCCTTACTGTTTAAAAACTTTTAAAAATATGTTCACCCTGCAATATTTCCTTGCTGATTTTGTTTTTTATTGGCTAAATTAGCTTTATTTGTCATATATACATCGAAACATCAACACAGTCTTGCTGATTTTCATCTTCGCTTAAAGAGGTAAGCTTTATTTGTCACATACACATTGAAACATACAGCCAAACGCATTGTTTTGTGTCAAAAACTAATGCAGCCAACGACCAATGCAGATGGTACTTGGGGAAACCTGCAAATGCCGTCACATTTAGCATTCCCACATCTCACTGTCCCTGATCATACATCTTTGGAATGTGGAGGAAAATTGGAGCACCCAGAGGAAACCCAGGTCGTCACAGGGAGAATATGCTAGCTCCCTACAGAGAGCAGTGTGAACTGAACCCCGAATGGTGATTGCTGGAGTTGTAAAGCAATTGTGCTAACCACTACGCTACTGTGCCAGCCTAAGAAAGCAGAAAAGAAGCTATTTACTGACCTTATTACTATCCTACATCCAAGACAACCTGATCTGCTGTCTCATTCTTGTAGAAAAATATCAGGCTTCTAATGTTATTTCTTAAGACTGTCATGGCTTAAATGATGAACTCTAGCATTAACTCTGCGCTAGCTGCCCCAAAATGACTCTATTTTAATGAGATCCGAGGGTAAATATCAAATGAGCCTCAAAATTCATCTCAAACCAGATTGGATACCCATGGAATTAAATGTTTGCTCTTAACATGTGAATTTGCACATACTTTTTGTGTGATCAGTTCAGTGTGCATGAATCTTGTTAAGATCCAGCAGCTAGTGGAACGTTTGCACCTGGTTCTCAGTTCATGCAGCATATACAAAGAAGTAGCTAGGTAATATCAACAACAGCAGCAAATGTGGTTGATGCAGGAAACAGACCAATCAAAGGTGGGCATGGATATATTCAATTTCATGGAACTGTTTGATAATATTGAAGTTCAACAGGGCGACACATACTGTTGCATAGCAGGTAAGGTCAAAGTCTATGTGAATGGTAGTGATAAGCAACACTATAATCAAGGGAATTAATAGATATTTCTGTGGCCACAAACAAGACTCCAGGATAGTGTCACAAATGCACCTGAGCAGATACAAGACATGCTGGAAAGCAAAGGTGAGCAACCAGAGGTTGTGGTCAATACTGGCGAAAATGAGGTAGGCTGGAAGAGATACATAGGTCCTGCTTAAAGAATTTAGTGAATTAGGTAGAAAGTTTAAAAGCAGGCATTCTTAGTTTTGTATTCTCAGGATTACCTCCTATGCCGCATGCCACTGAGGCCAGAAATATGAAGATAGTACAGTTGGGCTAAGGAGCTGGAGGGCTTCAGGTATCCATACCACTGGGCTGTATTCCAGGGCAAGTAGGATCTGCACAGGTTGCACCTGTACTGGAGGGGCACCAATATCCTTGCAGGCAGTTTTGCTAGTGCAAGTTAGAAGAATTTAAGCTGGTGTTGCTCTGGTGGGAACCAGAACAGTATGTTTTTGATCTGACAGTAAGAGATGTAAAAGAAGTGGTGGAGTTGCATTACTATTTAGGAAGAATGTCATAGCTGCACTAAGAGACATATCTCAGAGAGCTCATACAGGGAGACCATGTGGATAGAACTCAGGAATAAGAAAAGATTAATCACAATACAAGAGAGAATCTGCAGATGCTGGAAATCCAAGCAACACACACAAAATGCTGGAGGAACTCAGCAGACCAGGCAATATTATGGAAAAGAATACAGTCAACATTTCAGTCCTGCCGAAGGGTTTCGGCCTGAAATGTTGACTGTACTCTTTTCCTAGATGCTGTCTGGCATAATCACCATGATGGGTGATACTATAGCACTCCCAATAGGCAGCAGGAGCTAGAAGAACAAATATGCAGTTAGATCATTGAAAGATGCTTAAAAAAAAGCATTATTTTTGTGGGTGATTTTAACTTCTCCAATATCAACTCATATTCCCTTAATGCCAAATTTATTAGGAGAATATTTCAGTTTCCTGAAGCAATTTAATGTATCTGTCCCTATCACCACCCCAGGAGCATGTTTAGAGACACAGATGAAAGAAAAGCGGAGGGCTGTGTGAGAGGGAAGGGTTAGGTTGATGTTGGAGTAGAGTAGTGGAGCACCATGTCATGGGCCAAAGGGCCTGTACTGTGCTGTAGTGTTCTGTGTTACTGAGAAGACAGTGGAACTAGGAGTCAGAATCAGAGTCAGGTTTAATATCACCAGCATATGTCGTGAAATCTGTTAACTTCGCAGTAACAGTACAATGCAATACATGATAATATAGAGAAAAAAATAAATGAGTAAATCAATTACAGCAAGTATGTATGTATATTAAATAGTTAAATTTAAAATAGTGCAAAAACAGAAATATCGAGAAGAAAGTGAGGTAGTGTTCATGTGTTCAGTGTCCATTTAGGAATCAGATGGCAGAGGGGAAGAGGCTCTACTAGACCTTGTATTCAGGAATGAGCCTGGCCAGGTGATCGAAATTTCAATAGAGGTGCATTTTGGGCACAGTGACTATTATCTTAAGACCAGATGATCATCTAATACCAGAGGACATAGCCTCAGAATAGACGGGCGTCGTTTTAGAATAGAGATCAGTCAAAGAGTGGTGAATCTGTGGAAGTCTTTGCCACAGGCCAAGTCTTTATGTATATTTAAGGCAGAGATTGATAGATTCTTGATTGGTTGGGGCATGAAGGGATACAGGGAGAAGGCAGGAGATTGGGGCTGAGAGGAAAACTGGATCAGCCATGATGAAATGGCGGAGCAGACTCGATGAGCCAAAAGACCAAATTCTGCTCCTATATCTTATGGTCTTACTGTGGATAAGGATAAAATTGGTCCTTGGGTGAAATTGCTAAATAGAGCAAAGGCTGATTACAACAGTAGAGGTAAGAAGTGATTTTCCTTTCAGCTCATTAATGCACAACAGTCAATACCATTCACAACTCCTCAGTGAATGGAGCAGCCTCTATCTGGATGCAGCAAAACCTAGACAACATTCAAGCACAGATAGATAAGTGTAAAGTAACCAAAATGCCCTCTAGTGTTTATTCTGTCTAATATTCAATGTCATTGCCGTAAGACCATAAGGGATAGGAGCACTATTAACACAATTTTGCCCATTGAAGCTGCTCTGTCATTTGATCAAGGCTGATTTATCTTCCTTCTCAACTCCATTCTCCTGCCTTCTCCCTGTAGCCTTTGACACCCATACTAATCAAACACCTTGCCACAAGACCATAAGACATAGGAGCAGAATTAGGCCATTCAGTCCATCCAGTTCACACTGCCATTTCATCATGGCTGATCCCAGATCCCATTCAACCCCATACACCTGCCCTCTCACCACATCCCTTGATGCTCAGACCAATCAGGAAACAATTAACTTCTGCTTTGAATATACCCGGGGTCTTGGCCTCCACCTCAGTCTGTGACAGAACATTCCACATATTCACCACTCTCTGACTAAAAAAATTCCTCCTTACTTCTGTTCTAAAAGGTCACCCCTCAATTTTGAGGGTGTGCCCTCTTGTTCTGGATACCCCCTCCAGAGGAAACATCCTCTCCACATCCATCTTATCTACAGTTATCAAGTTCGTCACGCTCATCACCTTGGGTGTCTCTAATGAACAGAAACTCAAGTGGATTAGCCACATAATTAATGTAGCTGCATAAGCAAGTCAGAGGATAAATATCTTACAGATCGTTCCTTGTCTCCTGACAACTTAAAGCTTACCATTGAATTCTAATTGCCTGGATGAATGCAACTCTTGATCTCTATCACCACAAAGTTCCAGGGCAACAGGTGCTTCTAAACAGCACCACCTTTGCTATCCCTCTCTAATGCCCTTTATTGTCACCAGGTTTAAATCCTGCAACTGCCCACTTGAAAGCACCACGGGAGTTGCTTCTGGAACACTGAGAACTAGACATCCGGCAGAGTTTTGATGGGAGGTGGGAGTGAGTGGATGACGGTTGGCAAAGGTTTTGGAGTGGTGACAAGAGGGTTAGAACAACACTGGTCATTGAGAGAATTGAGTAGGGACAGATAGTGTTCAGAATGGGCAACAAGATAAGTGATTAAAGCAGGGATGGTCTTTATCAAATATTAGCATCTTAGAACCAGAAACTAGGTACGACGGATCCCTAAGTAATGTAGAAGCAAACCTTAACTTCCTTGGTGAGACCCGCTGTATTTGAATGAATCAATCCATTCACATGCTTAGGATGTGGAAATAACTATTAACATAAAAACCATGCATTATATGGTCCTTCTCTGAATGCATATCACAGAAATGAACAGCCGGCAATCAATTTTGGAAGCCAATCAACCAACACAGAATGATCATCACAAGTTTAAAATTTCATCTTTTTATAAAAAAAGTCTCAGTTGAAAAGTGAACGACATTCCATTCCCCACTAAATGTCATGTCATTTTTATACATTTTTATTTGTGGAATATTTCAATATAAAATACTGGGAAAATACAAACTGTAAGCACTGTTAACTAACAGAAAAATGCTAAGAAAATAAGTGTCACTAAATTTGATTTTATCCCTTGGAAATTAAGTACATTGTTATTTATAAACCCAGAAGAAAGAATTTGCCCTTACCATTATCTCAGCTGTAACTTCATGCTTACTAAATCTATAAACAATAACATGCGCCGAGATGCCTGCAACACAAAAAATTCGACTTTCCGGACACCAACTGATCATCTGTATTGCATAGGGATCCTCTTCGACAATCTCTGCAGTCTGCTTTCCGTCTTTCACCTTCTGTTTGTCAAACACTTTGGAAGTTTTCAGTTTGTATAATACTTGAAGAGTTACTGGCAATTGATAGACAAAATAGATCAGTTGAAAGACAGGAATGGTAATTAAAAAATAAAAACACAGTTGATAAAGCAGTAAAATACTTTTACTATACTAAAAAGAGGACCATAGATGCTGGACATCTAGAATGAAAACAGGAAGTACAGGAAATAATCAGCAAGTGAAGAAGCATTTATAAAGAGCACTTTAAGTTGGTGACACTTTTTCATGAGCAGGCAAATAAAACGGTTTTCTAATTTTCCCTATTCTATCAAAAAGTCATCAGTCTGAACTGTTAACTGTTTCTCTATCCATAGATTCTGCTGATCTGCTAAGCATTTTCACCATTCACTAATTTATTACTAGTTGGTAAATGTGTCTTTTGTCTCCTTTTGAGTCAGGGTGAAAAGTTGATGTTTAACTGCCTTGCTTTTTTTTTTAATATCACCTTTCTGGAAATCTATCTACCTTGATCTTTACATTTTCACTTGTAAATTAATGAAATCAAATTTGTAATTTTTAAGAACATTACTGATGTCCATCCAAGACAAAATACAGTGTGGTGCAGCACAGAAATGGGTTTTTTGGCTTACCATGTCCATGCTGATCGTTTTGCTCATCTACATTAATACAATGCACCTGCAGTAGTATTATATACTTCGGTGCCTTACGTATTTAAGTGTCTACCATGTAAATATAATAATTGTATCTTCTTTCATCAACTCCTATAGCAGTATATTATATTCTGAACCAGAATTTGATATATAAGACCATAAGACAAAGGAGCAGAAGTAGGCCATTCGGCCCATCGAGTCTGCTCCACCATTTTATCATGAGCTGATCCATTCTCCCATTTAGTCCCACTCCCCCTGCCTTCTCACCACAACCTTTGATATCCTGGCTACTCAGATACCTATCAATCTCTGCCTTAAATACACCCAATGACTTGGCTTCCACTGCTGCCCGTGGCAACAAATTCCATAGATTCACCACCCTCTGACTAAAAAATTTCTTCGCATTTCTGTTCTGAATGGGCGCCCTTCAATCCTGAAGTCATGCCCTCTCGTACTAGACTCCCCCATCATGGAAACAACTTTGCCACATCCACTCTGTCCATGCCTTTCAACATTCGAAATGTTTCTATGAGGTCTCCCCTCATTCTTCTAAACTCCAAGGAATACAGTCCAAGAACAGACAAACGTTCCTCATATGTTAACCCTCTCATTCCTAGAATCATTCTAGTGAATCTTCCCTGTACCCTCTCCAACGTCAGCACATCCTTTCTTAAATAGGGAGACCAAAACTGCCCACAGTACTCCAAGTGAGGTCTCACCAGCACCTTATAGAGCCTCAACATCACACCCCTACTCCTATACTCTATTCCTCTAGAAATGAATGCCAATTGCATTTGCCTTCTTCACTACTGACTCAACCTGGAGGTTAACTTTAAGGGTATCCTGTACGAGGACTCCCAAGTCCCGTTGCATCTCAGAACTTTGAATTCTTTCCCCATTTAAATGATAGTCTGCCCGTTTATTTCTTCTGCCAAAGTGCATAACCATACACTTTCCAACATTGTACTTCATTTGCCACTTCTCTGCCCATTCTTCCAATCTATCCAAGTCTCTCTGCAGACTCTCCGTTTCCTCAGCACTACCAGCCCCTCCACCTATCTTCGTATCGTCATCAAACTTAGCCACAAAGCCATCTATTCCACAATCCAAATCGTTGATGTACAATGTAAAAAGAAGCGGCCCCAACACTGATCCCTGTGGAACACCACTGGTAACTGGCAGCCAACCAGAATAGGATCCCTTTATTCCCACTCTCTGTTTCCTGCCAATCAGCCAACGCTCTATCCACGTATGTAACTTTCCCATAATTCCATGGGCTCTTATCTTGTTAAGTAGCCTCATGTGTCGCACCTTGTCAAAGGCCTTCTGAAAATCCAAATATACAACATCCACTGCATCTCCCTTGTCTAGCCTACTGGTAATTTCCTCAAAAAATTGTAATAGGTTTGTCAGGCAGGATTCTCCTTTAAGGAATCCATGCTGAGTTCTGCCTATCTTGTCATATGCCTCCAGGTACTCTGTAACCTCATCCTTGACAATCGACTCCACTAACTTCCCAACCACTGATGTCAAGCTAACAGGTCTATAATTTCCTTTTTGCTTCTTTGCCCCCTTCTTAAATAGTGGAGTGACATTTGCAATCTTCCAGTCCTCCGGAACCATGCCAGACTTTTGAAAGATCATCGCTAATGCCTCCACAATCTCCACAGCTACTTCCTTCAGAACATGAGGGTGCATTCCATCTGGTCCAGGAGATTTATCTACCTTTAGCCTATTCAGCTTCCTGAGTACTTTCTCTGTCGTAATTGTGACTGCGCACACTTCTCTTCCCTGCCACCCTTGAGTGTCCGGTATACTGTTGATGTCTTCCTCAGTGAAGACTGATGCGAAATACTCATTCAGTTCCTCTGCCATCTCCTTATCTCCCATTACAATTTCTGCAGCATCATTTTTTATCGGTCCTATATCTACTCTCACCTGTCTTTTACTCTTTATATACTTGAAAAAGCTTTTAGTATCCTCTTTGATATTATTTGCTAGTTTCCTTTCGTAGGTAATCTTTTCTCTCTTAATGACCTTCTTGGTTTCCTTTGGTAAGGTTTTAAAAACTTCCCAATCCTCTATCTTCCCACTAATTTTTGCTTCCTTGTACGCCCTCTCCTTTGCTTTAACTTTGGCTTTGACCTCTCTTGTCAACCACGGTTGCATCCTTTTTCCACTCGAAAATTTCTTCTTTTTTGGAATATACCTGTCTTGCACATTCCTCATTTCTGACATAAACTCCAGCCACTGCTGCTCTGCTGTCTTTCCTGCCAGTGTCTCTTTCCAGTCAACTTTGGCCAGTTCCTCTCTCATGCCACTGTAATTTTCTTTACTCCACTGAAATACCGACATATCAGATTTCGGCTTCTCTTTTTCTAATTTCACAGTGAACTCAATCATGTTATGATCACTGCCTCCTAAGGGTTCCTTCACCTCAATCTCTCTAATCGCCTCCAGTTCATTACACAATACCCAATCCAGTACAACCGATCCCCTAGTGGGCTCAACAACAAGCTGTTCTAAAAAGCTATCTCGCAGACATTTTACAAATGTATAGTATCAACCTGAAAAACTTGAATCCTACCTTGGAATATACTGTACTTCACTCAACTTGCAATAACATCATGTTATTGTCATGTAAGTTAAGTTCAATTTATGTTAATTTGATGTTATGTAACTGACGTTTGTCACGTTTATAACATACTCTATTTTGCTGCTAAAAGCCAATTTTCATGGCATTTCAATGCTGAATATAAAAGTGCGGTCACAGTCTGCCTGTAGCATAGCAGCCAGCACTGCACACAATACTCCATTTGTGGCCTGATCAGTGCTCTGTGATGCTGCAACATAATTTCTCATCTACTACATTCTCTGCCTTGACCTTTGAATGCAGGCCCACCAGATGTGTGCTTCATCACCTAGCTGAAGTACATTGTTCTGGCTTAGAACATTGAACTAGATTTTGTATATAGCAATGTTATTATTGAATTAAGCAGGTTCTATGGCTGAGGTTCATTCATATCTTGTGCGCCACATCCCAGTATGTACACCATAATACAACACATTGAGAGCAGAGTAGATCATAAGCCTCAAAGTAAATAACAGGTCAATGCACTTCAAAATGTTATTACATTATCGTCTCACATATATGTAAACAATCTAGACAAGAATTTCAGGTTGTATATTATATACATTTCTCTGACATTAAATGTACATATTGAAAATAATTACATATAACAATCTGAAATTGATTTATGTAAAGACCATTTAAGTACTATAGACAGTTAAAGCTTTGACACTTACTGGCAGAAGCATCCCAGAACTTCAAAGAACCATCTGCATGCCTGTATAAAAACAGTTCCATTGCAAATAAAAAAATAAACATGACAATAATGTGAACATATTGCATGAGTACGATTAAGCTAAGTAATTTGGTCAATGTTTCAATCAAGGATAACAGATTTAGCATTAAAAAGTACCAAAAGCGCAGATTGTTTTGCTTTTATAAAGCCCTAAATATGCAAATGAACATGTCAACTAGATTCATCTGAAGTTTCATAATAACCAACACTTCTATTTAAGTAAATTAGTCCAATTTCACCGAAAATTACAATCTCTCTGTTTTAACAACTGTTAATTAATGCTAAAATGGGAATGGTAAAAGAAATGTATGCTGTATCATTAAAAAAATAACTTTAGATAATGTAACATGAAGCTCCCAGAATTGTTCCATGGATGATTTGCAAATATAAATTATTTTATAAAGAGAAAAGGAGCAATTTATTATTTGTTGAGATACTGGATCTAGTGCTGCATCTGATTAGCTTTATTCATTGTCATATGTATATCGAAACAGAGAGTGGAATGTATAGTTTGTGTTAATGACCAGCACAGAATGTGCTGAGGCCAGCTCGCAAGTGTCGCTATGCTTCCATTGCCAGAATAGCATAAACCCCAACTTACTAACACTAACCAGTAGGCCTTTGGAATGCTGGATCACCTTGTTTTGACCCCATTCTTCAGACTTGTCTCTGTTAAATTAAAAATGATCCGACCTGGTGTAGGATCAATGAGGCAATTTCTCAGTGTATCACTGGGGATTCCAGCAAATTAGATTTTTGCCACTTGGCTCTATCCAGAACAATTGTCACTCAGTAAATATCAGACATATAATTGGTTTGTTTATGTGTAGGGTTCATTTTTATTGAAGTGGCTCAACACTGACAGTTAGTATCCCCACCGTTCTGGGGAAATTTATCCCAATATTTCTTGTAAGATAGTCAACCATTAATTTAATAAATTTGCTGAAAAGACAAATTCAGATGAGCAACATGGTGTGACCATGCTTTTATTTGCTTCCTGCCATTACCTTGAGAGATTACATGGCTCCTAAAAGTATTTGAAATCTTCCTGTGGGTTCTATGAGGATGTAACCGGATTGCAGGCGATGCAAACGGAGTCCATGCCCATGGACCACCTTAGATATTTTGACTGCTTTTGTTATCCAAGATCTTTTCCACTAGTTCTAATTGTCCCTGATGATTGGCAGTATATGGACATAGATGAAAGCAACTAACATTTTGTATTTTAAATTAAAAATAATTGGTGTATATTAAAACATATTCAATTTAAAATAAATTAATTGAAAACATTAGTATCAATTAAAATAAAGTAAAACAAATCACAAAGCTAGACATACCTTTTAAAAAAAAAGTACAGTGGCCCCATTCAAAAAGAATGGGACTGCTGCTTTCGGTGAGTCCTGCTGGCGTAATGCTGAGGGGCAAGATACAAAGACTACCTGTAGTAGTCAGAAGTAGTATAAATCACCTCAGATTCAATGCTAAGTCATACAAGTCCAAAATGGACTTAAACTCGCACTGTAGCTGGGTATGGTTCTCTAAGGAATGACTTGCTATAAAATAGCAGAATTTAGCTCATTGAAGTTATAGATTATTTCACCTACATCTGAATAGGATAATTTTAGGCAACAATAACATTAAACCATCTCTGGTACCACTAGATAGAGTAAATGGCAAGAACTAGATTTAAGACTAAAACCCAGGAATGTGAATTAGCCTTTCCATTGCTCCAGTCTTTCTCTATTGAGGAAATTCACCTGTTCTGCCAAAGTGAACATTTATTGCCATTACATTTTCTTGGCTATTGCTGTACAGATGCCTTAGGATAGCATGGAATAACACAAAACCATAAAATCATGACATCAACAGTCTCTTAATTTCCATGGACAAAGCAGTTAAGATTTCACTTTACTGGCCCAGTACATATTCAAGTAATTTCACATTTTACGAAACATGCATTAAGTTTGGGCTTCATATTCTACTGGATTTTGGCAAAATAATAAGTTGGAACAAAAATATTTATGATTTAAGCTGCTACAGACAACACTTACTTCACATTGTAGATTATCCTTGGAATTCCTAAGTCCTAATTCAAAATTTTTTAGACATTTTGGCTCATAAAACAAATAGGCATTCTCTAAAACAAGTTTAAAATTACATGGGTAAATTCATTATTAACCAACATAACAGACTCACTAATAATGTTCAGCCCAAACAAAAAGAATCACATGAAAGAAGAATAGCATTCACTTAATTGTCTCTGAATTGTTAAGTTCCATGCATGTTTATGCCAATGAAATAATAAAATATTAAAAATTAATAAATTACAAACAATTTTGACAGCCATTACCCTGTTATGATTATCTCGGGATATGTTTGTGCACCCAAGTTCCATGTACCACCAGCAATTGGCCATTCCTAGGGAAATACAAAAGGTGGATTTATTAGAAATGGTATTCATTTTTAAGAATTTATACTAGTTTGTTGAGAACTTATTGTTACCTTCAGATAATTCAGAATAGAATACAAGAGATAAATTGGTAACCTGAAAAGCCCAAATATGTTGAAAAAATCTGAACTAGGTTCAAATCTGCCCAGCTCTCCTTCAAACAGTCTCTTCTTTTAAAAGTAAATGCAGAATGGTGGCTACTCCAGGTCAGCTACATTCCTTTATATGTTATTGATAGTAGCTACATTAAGTGGAATGCAAGTTAAATGAAGAAATTAAAAATGTTTAAACTGATTTTAATTCTGACTTTAATTTTTAAAAAATGGTAACTTCCAAAGTCTAATCTAACCTGCATATTTTTTCTTAAGAAAAGGATCAACATAAGTCAGTTCTACTTATTCTATTAAAAACTCAAGGGATTAGTATTTGACATATATTAAATTAATTGTTTATATCAGTTTTCATAAATGAAGAAGGAGCACAATCCTAAAATACCTCAAGTATTTAAAACATACAAAAACACAAAGGTATTGAAGGAATTGCAGAATTAATTTTGAATTATGGATTATTAATGAAACATTTTAAAGCATCTTTAAAGTATAAAACTTTAAATGTATATTGGAGCAGTTTAAAGAAGCAGATATTGAGGCAGATGTAAACTAACAATGTCATGAAAGGCATTTTATAAAGCACCTTATCACAGTTATAAAACTTCCTTAATGTCTTTTTTTTGTAACTTCTCATCTTTACTGTATATTTTTAATAAACAAGGTTGTGGACATTTCATAGGGAATAACCCATTATAGTAAATAAAATTCGAAAACTGCAGATGCTGGAAATCTGAAATGGTAGCACAGAATGCTGGAAACACTCAGCAGGCCAAGCAGCATCTGTGGAAAGAGAAACAGAGTTAATGTTCCAAGTCAGAAACTATTCAACAGAATTGGAAAGCGAGATAATGCCATTTTAGGTGGTTCTCAGCATTTTAAAATATTAATACTAATTATTTTTTCCTAGTGCTGACAGAGCATCTTGTTACCATTTCTCTTTTCACAAATGCTGCCAAGCCTGCATTTTCTGTCTCTACCTTATTACAGTCTTTAGATTGATCTGAAAATAAAATCTGTTGAATCACTAGAAAAGGGACCATAAGTGAAACATTCACAGAGCTCAGAAAACCATGAGATATCCAGCTGGAAGCTGCTGAGGTCAAAGAGAACTGCAAGTGCAGGAATATTCACAATCGACTTGATTTTCTTAAGAGGTTTTAAAAGACTTAACCAAAACACATTCTTACACTGAGATAAAACATTTTTGTTGATGGAAGATTAAACTTCTGGAATGAAGAAAAGATTAAAGTTCATACTACTTGGTAATATTTAGTGCAGCCTGAAGAAAGAAATGAAAAGCAATTGTATAGCTGAAACCCTTTGCTTCAGCTAGGATGGTATAAGCTATGCCTTGAAGTTTGCCTTACATGCTGTTAAGAATGTACAATTGTATCCCTGAAGGATATTGTGCTATTACGTTACCAGCAGATATGAAGTACATTGCGCAGTTTTGTTATGTTGCAGTCAGATTTTAAGTATTTAAAATTGAAATATTTAAAACTAAGGTTTATAATCTTCGCAATCAGATTTTAAATATCTTTCTGAACTACATAAGAACATTATGTCAGAAGAATTCATAACTTTTGAGTATTCTGGGGCAGTCTAAACCATTCTACAACATTCTAAAAGACTTTAAAATCATAAACAAAAACTTTTTAAAAATTAACAGCCATCAGATTTTAATCATTTTTTGGTAACAGATAGGCATAATACTTAGTATTGAAGCAGTGGCTGAAAGACTCGTTTCTATGCTGTGCAATATTATGACGATAAATTACTAAGCAAAGGGAAAATCTTTTAACGTTAATAACGTAATTTCAGAATCTCTTGCAACCATTCCCTTCCAGTAAAAATGAATTGGGGATCATAATTTGCTCCATGTGTGTACAAGTTATTTTTAATGGTTTTTCTTGTGAATGCGACTAAATGATGCTATACTCAAAGTTCAAATTAAATTTTTTGTCAAAATATATATATGTCATCATATACAACTCTGAGATTAATTTTCTTGTGGGCATTCACAGTAAATACTAAATAATAAATAAATAAATAAGCAATAAATATCAAGAACATGAGATGAAGAGTCCTTGAAAGTGAGTTCATAGGTTGTGGGAACAGTTCAGTGGTGGGGTGAGAGAAATTGAGTGAAGTTATCCTCTCTCATTCAAAAACTGGTAGCATGGGTCCTGAGGCTCCTGTACCTCCTTCCTGATGGCAGCAGCGAGAAGAGAACATGGGCTGGATGGTGGTAATCTCCGACGATGGATGCTGCTTTCCTGCGACAGCATTATATGCAAATGTGCTCAATGGTGAGGAGGTCTTTACCCACCATGGACTGGGATGTATCCACTACTTTTTGTAAGCTTTTCCATTCAAGGGCATTTGTGTTTCCATACAAGGCCATACAGCCAGTCGATATTCTCTCCACTGCACATCTATAGAAGTTTGACAAAGTTTTAGATGTCATGTTGAATCTTCACAAACTTTTAAGAAAGTAGAGGTGCAGCTGTGCTTACTTTTTAAATGGCACTTATGTGCTGGACAAAGGACAGATCCGCTGAAATGATAATGTGCCTGTGATACTGTTCAAAGCAAGTTTTTCCATTGCATCTGTGAATACACTTGTTTGTGCATATGACAACAAACTCTCTGAGTCATGAATAGAACTGTATAATCTTCAGCAAACATCCCTCTTCTAATCTTCGTGATTTAATTGATGGAGCCACTGAGCATCATTGGTCTTCAGATTTTGCTCTGTAGAACTCTTGCAAGAATCCTGAAGCTAGGATGATTGGCTTCCAAAACCATGCTGTCTGTGTGCCTTTCCACAAGGTACAACGTCAATCAGTGGTGTGTCTTCCTCTTTATACTCATTAATCATAGTTTTAACGGTGCTCTTTAATGTCACACTTAGTCAAATACTGTTTTAATTTCAAATGCAATTACGCTCACTACTGGAATTACAATCAAATCCCAACCCAATTTCTATTCTCTCAACTTGCCCATGCATCCCTCACCGTTGTTTCAAAAGTATTGTAATATTCTTGAACAGTGAAAATAGAGCCAAAATTTTAAAAAAAATGTAACAGTCCTCATATACCTAATTATAGTGTAATTAAGTATTCTATTCTATGTAACAGTAATAATGTATTAATTTGAACAAAGAACTCCTTTATTTAATTGAACTATGAAAAGAAATAGGCATCTAATTTGCAGATAAAATATTCATTTTGCTAAAAGTTAGAAAAATGAATCTGTGTAAAAATGTCATTTTTGATTTAAATATCACACCTACATCATCACATTATTTTGTTCACAGTGTAGTAAAGCACTAAGGACTGATGAAATACAATGAACTTTCAAACATTCCTGAAGATGACTCAAATTTTGTTATAATTAGTTTAGTTTAGTAGCCATCCATATTCCTTAAATTTGATTTTCTCTATAGATAACTTTGTAAGTTGGTGCATGATGTACTTTAGAAAGTAAATAATTCAAATCACATCTGAATACAAACATTTAATGCATTAATAGTTTTGGAGAAATAAAATCTGCACTTTTAAGATTACATTACTAATTTATTCGAATAAGATTAGTGGAATTTATAGCAGAGTGCCACAAATTGTGGCATAGTGAACAATGAAGAAGGTTATCAAAAGCTATAGAAGGAGCATGTAAGTGGGTAGAAAAATGGCAAATGGATTTTAATTCGGATAAGTGTTAAGTGTTGGATTTTGGAGAGTCAAATCCGGGCAGTTCTTTCACAGCGAATGGCAGGGCCCTGGAGAGTGTTGTAGATCCATCTGAAGTACAAATATATGGTTCACTGAAAGTGGAATAACATGCAGACAGGGTGGTGAAGAAGACTTTTGACACGCTGACCTTATTATGTCAGGGCATTACATAAATTTGGGAAGTCACGGTGTGGTTGTGCAGGATGGGTGATGTTGCACTTGGGAGAATTGTGTTCTGTTTTGATCACTATGCTATAGGAAAGATGCTATTAAACTGGAAAGAGTGCAGAAAAGATTTACACAGATGTCGCCAGGACTTGAGGGACTAAATTATAGGGAATGGCTGGCCACGTTATGACTTTATTCACTAAAGTGTAGCAGGTTTATGAGTAATGTTGCACGGGTATGTAACATCATGAAGTGCACAGATAAGGTAAACACACAGTCTTTTTTTTCCAGGGTAGGGTAGGGAAATCAAGAACTAGAGGGTGTTGGTTTTTAGGTGAGAGGGAAAAGATTTAAGAGGAACTTGAGGAGCTTTTAAAAAGACTGTTGGACAGATAGATGGATTGGGAAGGTTTAAAGGTTATGGGTCAAATGCTAGGAAAAGGATTAGTTTGGATGGGCATCTTGGTCAGAAAGGAGAAGTTGGGCCAAAGGGTCTATTTCCATGGGGGCACACACAAAATGCTGGAGAAACTCAGCAGGGCTGGCAGCAGTGAAGAGGAATAAACAATTAATGCTTTGGGCTGAGATCCTTCAATGATTTGTGTCTCGGGCATATTACTATGTTTTATGTCTATATGACTCTACAAAACTGTAAAAAGAATGTCATTATATTTGAATACAAAATTACATTATGAGAGGGATAATAAATCAGCCATGATGGAATGGCAGGGCAGACTTGATGGGCCAAATGATCTAACTCTGCTCCCATATTTTATGGTCTTATATTTTGTATCAAAAGAGACAATTAAAAACTTGCAAGATTGATTGCTCATATTCTAGCACTCATTTAAAGATTAGTGATTCTACAGCTGTTAATTTTCCTTTTGTTTTGCGAACAAGCTAGTTGTTAAATGCTTAACCAACATAACAGTAATTTTGCCGGCAGTAGGATTTTCCTCAGGGCCAACACCGAAAGCAATAATAAAACACAGTTTGTTACCTTTGTGCTATATCCCTGCTTTTTTTGTTGTTTGGCTCCAATAGAATAGAGGGCAGGTATCAAATCAGGAGGACAATCTGCAAAATACTCAGAGCAAGTCACTGGAGATTCATGCACATCCATTGGATACGGGTTTTCAAAGATGGGAAAACTGACCGGGGAAATAAAAGACAAAAAATATTTTTAAAGACACAATGTTCATTCTATGAAAATAATCAAGCAGTAATAAGATCCTTGGTCACATTACAGAATGTTACAATGCAGGAAAAGGACACCATTTGGTTAATCTTATTTTATCCTGCCAATATTGCCTGTGGGCATAAAAAATAAGCAAAACAAATACAATCACCAACCATTTTGAACAGACGTGCATGCCCAACAATCAAATAGATCAGTACAAAATCCCAACTTGGCACAATTGGGAATGGAAATAACAGTACCTTGCTCATCATATGATGGCATGAACATCATTTTCTCAATTTTCAGTAATTACTCTACCTTCCCCCTTCTCTCTTTATCCATTCCCCATCCTCGTTACCTTTTCTCCACTTTTTCCCTTCCTTACCTGCCCATAACCTCCCTTTGGTTCCCATCCTCCTAATAAGGGATTTGTTTTGTAGTTGTTGTTACGTTGGTGCTGGAATTGCAATGTACACGTGATAAATAACTGAATCTGAATTGTCCCCTTTCTTTCATAAGCCCACTGTCCTCTCCTATTAGATTCCTCCTTCCTCAGCCCTTTACCTCTTCCACTTATCACCTCTCAGCTTCTTACTTCATTCCCTCTACCTAACCCACATACCTTCCCCCTCACCTGTCACCTGCTAGCTTGTATTTCTTCCCCTCCCTCCACCTTCTTATTCTGGCTTCTCCTCCCTTCCTTGACTAATGAAGTCTCTTGGCCTCTCCATAGATCTGCTTGACCTGCTGAGTTCATAGAGCATTTTGTGTGTATTGCACATTATATCACTTTTTTACTTTCATATTTTGGGTGTATAGATATTTCACAAATAGAAATAAACATTGGATATTTAGTTTCTGAATATTTTCAGGATGCATAGAGTGTAGTACTTTTTTTTTGCAGACAGCACAGCCATGTTCTTAGCCCCAAGCTTGGGTAAATCCCATCTTAGGTAATTTTAAAATTCTGTGTACATCTCCATAGTGAGGTCTAAAAACAGATCTACATTTCTGAAAATCTGTAGTAAAAAATTACACTTTATCATTTGTTGCTTAACTTTGAAATAGCTGTCTACTGAGCAAGGTCCACAACAGGTATGTAGTTTATAAAACAATTACTCTATTAATTACCAATATCTTCAGAGCTGCACTTGATCAACTGCACATTGAAGAATCAGAAACAGAGTTGCCTCTGAGAAAATTCTGAGCCCAACTCTCTTAATAGTAGAAAAATACTTCCATTTGCCAATCTGAGTATTTTTATTTCCTTCTCTTAACTGCCCACTTATGGAGGAGTAGATTTACTAATGTAAAATGATGATTTACTTTGGTCTGACTTGGGTACATTAAAAAATGATAGCAAAGAACACTCATTTAGCCCCCATCAAACTCTAATGCACTTTGCAGAAAACAGAATAATCGAAGTTTCTCGGAGAATCAACTCCTGTCAATCAGTATTAAGTGTTTATACTAAGAAATATTTCTGTAATTGGTTCTATAATCTGAAGCTATTCTGTTTATGTTTTAAGAAAGTAAAAACTAAAAGATACTGTATTTGCAAGAGCCCTTACTTGTTTTGTGTAAGATCAACAACAATCAGATCCTTCTCAAGTAGTACAACCACAGCATAAGGGTCCTGGAATTCTGTAAAACAATGCATAATTAAATGGATGCCAATTATAAAACACCAATACCCATGCTTGCTTAATATATGATAGAATATGAGCAAATTCTGTCCAAGGTTAATAAAGCCCGAACCATTCACTCCGTCTCATTTACCATTTGGATAGGGTGTTTCACAGAGAGTTAGGAAGTCCACAATGGGATAATCCATTTCCAGAACTGTAATAGATTTGCCATGCATAATTGTCAGACTGGGTCTTCTGCATGCTTTATCATAGGACAGTCCTCCAGAAAAAATAGTAAACGGTTCGCTGCAAGATGAAAAAGTTATAAAGCAATTTATACTTGATACATTACCAAGCTTTTCTAAACATTTACAAGTGTTACACTATTGAAACAAAATAATCATAAATTTTTGGTTACTTCTAAACTGCATCTTAAGCTAAAACAGTTTCAAAATTTCCCAATCAAACAAAAAGTTAAATTTTGCAAGATTCCATTCTCTGTTACCAATAATTGAACCATACGACTTTACAAAAAGCAGCCAAATGGAAATGAAGCTCCAAATTAGTACAGAATATATTGTGCAATAGAGACTTTAATCTCACCCACTGAGGGAACAGTAACCTGTTACAGAAATCACTGATTTTCATTTTGATTAAATTTGACAAATGAAAATTGGGCTATTTCTTTAACACTCAAAAGATTTTCAACACCACTTTTACACCAGCAGGTTAATGAATGTTTATCCCACCTCTTCCAATTTTTACTGAAAAGAAAATCAAAGAGGGTTTGGATATGCTAATTCACAACCAGCCACAACTTCCTATGTTAAATTACAGATACAACAAGCTGGTTCAGAATTCATGTTCATTAGATCAAAGGCAAGTATCTGCAAGGTTACCAGTCAGGCATGACTAAATATGAAACCAATAAAGCAGGAGTTGCTATTAAGAGAAGGTACCAGCAACTGTCACTTTTCAGCACAAACAGATTACCCAGAATTCTTTCCTTACTCCTGTCCAAAGCAATTTTCATTTCTTCTAAGAAATTGTGCAGCAGCAGACGTAGGGGGATGATGGTAGAAAGCTCTGTCGATCACAATACTGGTCTTTCACATAATAATATGAAAATAGTTCTTATAACATAATAAGCAAATAAATAACTGCTTACTTACATGATTTAACTTTTAATTTTGGTGTGTTAGAACTTTTGCTTAGAAAATTAAACCTTTCAAATGTTTCAGCTGCAGCTATTGTTGTCTGCTGAAGACAATTGCTTTCCCTTGTCAATGCACAGAGCCTGTGCAATGCAGAGATATTCCTGTTACGAGCTCTACTATGCCAGTTCTGCTATGATTTAACCCACATCATACATTGTTTGCAGAAGGCAGCTTCTCTGGCCACATTTAAACAATTTAGAAGTTCTCTGGGCTGGTAGAGAAATGGGGCAGAGTGAATGAGCCACTGCAAGTGCAGCCAAGTTGATTGGGCCACCTCAAAGATTATAATTAGCTCCAGAGGAGTGAGGGAAGAGGCAAAGCAAGAGGAATTGTGAGCAGGCAGAGTGGGGAAAAGTAGCGAGACAGTTTGGGAAGGAGGTCATGTTACAGCAATAAGAAGATTCAAATGCAGCTAAATTAAAATTAATGAACTTTTCACAAATAATATTCAATAGGAAATAATCAAATATGCCATCGGTCCTTGTTTAATCTTATGTGGCATGTGCGTTTTATTCAGCCATTACAGTCAGGTAGGCTTCTTTTTACAGAGCTTCCACTGGGATCATTGACCAGAAAAAAGTACTTCTGAAGAAACTGCTACTGTCTTGTTTACACATAGCATTATCAATTTGAGTTTACTTAGATTCCCATGCTGTCCCTGTCAATTTTAAACCAAGCTCTGATCCTGACGACAATCCTGTTCTGTGACATTTTATCAAATCCTTTTTAAAATTCCATATTCATATCATCAACTACAATTGTCCTCATGGCACTTTTTGCTACTGCACCACAAAACTCAAATCAACTTAGTTAAACATTATGCCTTTGAACAACGTAGCGTTGAATTTCAGAGCAAAATACTCGTGTTCAAAATCTGAAAATAAAATAGAAATCTGGAAGCACTCTGTAGATCAAGGAGCTTTAGAGGGGAAAGGTCATGTCTAGGATCAAGATGCTTCATCAGAAAGTCAGAAACCACAAACTCCAAGATGCAGAGTCAAGCTAAAGTGGAAAGGACAGAGGGAATAACTGTAAAAGGATGCAGAAAAATACATCAAAGTAACAAAAATTAGAACTAGAAATCAGAAACAAATTGAAGCCAGTAAAATACTGAGGATATCTAAAGTTGTTAAATTCAATATCAAGTTGTAAGGGCTTCAATATGTCCCGATGGAAGATAGGTTCTCCTCCTCACAAGCTTATGATGGAGTGAGGTAGGAAATTGAAAACAACTGAAGTCAGAGTTGGAACTATTTAGAGAATTAGAGGGAGAGGCGACTGGAAAGCCAGAGTCATCCCTGAAGAAGCAGAAGCCTCAGATAGGAACAAGTTATTTAGAATCAAAGAGGAATCAAACAGGAGAAAGAGCAAAAGCACAGCAATGTGTGGAAATAATAAGTGATGAAGTGGTAAATTGCCTCTTATTCCCAGTCCTCAGCAGACACCTTAATTTCAGTCTCCAGCCCACAGTCACTCCCCCTCCCCGACCATACATCCATGCTTAAAAAATCTGAGCTAGATATCATAGAATAGTACAGCACACTTTAGGCCTTTCAGCCCACAATGTTGTGCTGACCCTCAAACCCTGCCTCCCATATAACCCCCCACCTTAAAGTCCTCCATATACCTGTCTAGTAGTCTCTTAAACTTCACAAGTGTATCTGCCTCCACCACTGACTCAGGCAGTGCATTCCACACACCAACCACTCTCTGAGTAAAAAACCTTCCTCTAATATCCCCCTTGAACTTCCCACCCCTTACCTTAAAGCCATGTCCTCTTGTATTGAGCAGTGGTGCCCTGGGGAAGAGGCGCTGGCTATCCACTCTATGTATTCCTCTTATTATCTTGTTCACCTCGATCAAGTCTCCTCTCATCCTCCTTCTCTCCAAAGAGTAAAGCCCTAGCTCTCTTAATCTCTGATCATAATGCATACCCTCTAAACCAGGCAGCATCCTGGTAGATCTCCTCTGTACCCTTTCCAATGCTTCCACATCCTTCCTATAGTGAGGCGACCAGAACTGGACACATTACTCCAAGTGTGGCCTAACCAGAGTTTTATAGAACTGCATTATTAAATCGCGACTCTTAAACTCTATCCCTTGACTTATGAAAGCTAACACCCCATGAGCTTTCTTAACTACCCTATCTACCTGTGAGGCAACTTTCAGGGATCTGTGGACATGTACCCTGAGATCCCTCTGCTCCTCCACACTACCAAGTATCCTGCCATTTACTTTGTACTCTGCCTTGGAGTTTGTCCTTCACACTTCTCCGGGTTGAACCCAATCTGCCACTTCTCAGCTCACTTCTGCATCCTATCAATGTCTCTCTGCAGTCTTCAACAATCCTCTACACTATCTACAACACCACCAACCTTTGTGTCATCTGCAAACTTGCCAACCCACCCTTCTACCCCCACATCCAGGTCGTTAATAAAAATCACGAAAAGTAGAGATCCCAGAACAGATCCTTGTGGGACACCACTAGTCAAAACTCTCCAATCTGAATGTACTCCCTCCACCATGACCCTCTGCCTTCTGCAGGCAAGCTAATTCTGAATCCACCTGGCCAACTTCCCTGGATCCCATGCTTTCTGACTTTCTGAATAAGCCTACCGTGTGGAACCTTGTCAAATGCCTTACTAAAATCCATGTAGGTCACATCCACTGCACTACCCTCATCTATATGCCTGGTCACCTCCTCAAAGAACTCTATCAGGCTTGTTAGACATGATCTGCCCTTCACAAAGCCATGCTGACTGTCCCTGATCAGACCATGATTCTCTAAATGCCCATAGATCCCATCTCTAAGAATCTTTTCCAACAGCTTTCCCACCAGAGACATGAGGCTCACTGGTCTATAATTACCCGGACTATCCCTACTACCTTTTTTGAACAAGGGGACAACATTCGCCTCTCTCCAATCCTCCGGTACCATTCCCGTGGACAACGAGGACATAAAGATCCTAGCCAGAGGCTCAGCAATCTCTTCCCTCGCCTCGTGGAGCAACCTGGGGAATATTCCATTAGGCCCCGGGGACTTATCCGTCCTAATGTATTTTAACAACTCCAACACCTCCTCTCCCTTAATATCAACATGCTCCAGAACATCAATCTCAACTCATATTGTCCTCACCATCATCAAGTTCCCTCTCATTGGTGAATGCCGAACGGAAGTATTCATTGATGACCTCGCTCACTTCCATAGCCTCCAGGTACATCTTCCCTTCCCACCTTTATCTCTAATCGGTCCTACCATCACTCCTGTCATCCTTTTGTTCTTCGCATAATTGAAGAATGCCTTGGGGTTTTCCTTTACCCTATCCACCAAGGCCTTCTCATGACCCCTTCTTGCTCTTCTCAGCCCCTTCTTAAGCTCCTTTCTTGCTTCCCTATATTCCTCAATAGACCCATCTGATCCTTGCTTCCTAAACCTTATGTATGCTGCCTTCTTCTACCTGACTAGATTTTCCACCTCACTTGTCACCCATGGTTCCTTCACCCTACCATTCTTTATCTTCCTCACCGGGACAAATTTATCCCTAACATCCCGCAAGAGATCTCTAAACATCGACCACATGTCCATAGTACATTTCCTTGTAAAACCATCAGCCCAATTCACACCCGCAAGTTCTAGCCTTATAGCCTCATAATTTGCCCTTCCCCAATTAAAAATTTTCCTGTCCTCTCCGATTCTATCCTTTTCCATGATAATGCTAAAGGCCAAGGAGTGGTGGTCACTGTCCCCCAGATGCTCACCCACTGAGAGATCTGTGACCTGACCCGGTTCATTACCTAGTATTAGATCTAGTATGGCATTCCCCCTAGTCAGCCTATCCACATACCATGACAGGAATCCGTCCTGGACATATTTAACAAACTCTGCCCCATCTAAACCCTTGGAACTAATCAGGTGCCAATCAATATGAGGGAAGTTAAAGTCACCCATGATAACAACCCTGTTATTTTTGCACCTTTCCAAAATCTGCCTCCCAATCTGCTCCTCTGTATCTCTGCTGCTACCAGGGGCCCTATAGAATACTCCCAATAGAGTAACTGCTCCCTTCCTGTTCCTGACTTCCACCCATACTGACTCAAAAGAGGATCCTGCTACATTACCCACCCTTTCTGTAGCTGTAATAGTATCCTGACCAGTAATGCCACCCTTCCTCCCCTTTTCCCCCCCTCTCTATCCCTTGTAAAGCACTGAAATCCAGGAATATTGAGAATCCATTCCTGCCCTGGTGCCAGCCAAGTCTCATCATAATTCCATGTATGTATCCAATCTCTCAGTTCATCACCTTTGTTCCTGATGCTTCTTGCATTGAGGTACACACATTTCAGCCCTTCTACCTTACTACCTTTTTACCGTTTATTCTGCTTCTCTTTCATCAAAGCCTCTTCACTGCTCTATCGCTCTGGGTCCCATCCCCCTTGCAAATTAGTTTAAACCCTCCTGAACCATGCTAGCAAACCTACCTGCAAGGATATTGCTCCCCCTTGAGTTCAGGTGCAACCTATCCAATCTGTACAGGTCCCACCTTCCCCAGAAGAGATCCCAATGATCCAAAAATCTAAAACCCTGCTCCCTGCACCAACTCCTGAGCCACACATTCAACTGCCATCTCCTCCAATTCTTACCATCACTGTCACGTAGCACTGGCAGCAATCCTGAGAACGCCACCCTTGAGGTCCTGTTCTTCAGCCTTCTGCCTAGTTCCCAAAACTCACACTTCAGGACCTCATCCCTCTTCCTGCCTATGTCGTTGGTACCAACATGTATCACGACTTCTGGTTGCTTTCCCTCTCGTACCAGGATGTCGTGCACCCAGTCAGAGACATCCCAGACCCTGGCACCCGGGAGGCAACAAACCATGCGGGTTTAACTCTTCATCATATCAACTCTTCATCATCCGTCTTTGCCTGTGAGCATGTATTTTGTTTGGAGTCCTCACCCTGACTGTGGACCTTTTCTTATGCTCTGAAAATCCCAAAGTGCTGGATCTCTCCTTTAGGTTCTTATCCTAATTGGCAATGAGACATTGACCCCTCAAGTTTTCAACTGTTGTTACTCTACTGCTATTTAAGCTACCCTCCACAGAACAAGCAGCAGTTTGCATTCAAATACCAATCCCAAAAGCATCATCAAATCTGCTGACAAGGGCAGTGCTGTCAAAGCCAGGCACGCTGATCTCTAACTTCCAGAACTTGAACATCTGCTCTCACACAAATACTCATCCATCCCACTGGATCATGACTCCACAACTGAACATAGTGCTTTCATCTAACAGACAGTCACTCATCCAATTTCCTCTAGCCATTTTCCCTCTACAGCCTCCAACTGCACTGTCCCTCAAAAGCGCATGCTCCACATCTACTCCCACCATACTTCTCTGGCAGATGTAATTTAATGCAGCCAAGTGAGAGGTATTGCACTTTGGGAGGTCAAATCAGGGTAGGACTGACACAGTGGATGGTAATGCACTGGAAAATGTAGTAGGAAAGAGGGATTTGGGAATGCAGATCCATCCATGAGTGGCACCACATGTACATAGGATCGTAAAGAGAGCTTTCGAAGCGTTGTTATTCACAAATCAAAATATTGAGTACAGGAGTTGGGATGTTATGTTGAAGTTGAATAAGACATTGATGAGACCTAATTTGGAGTATTGTGTGCAGCTCTGGTCAATTACATACAGGAAATTATCTTGGGACTTGAGGACCTGAGTTATAGGGAAAGGTGGAACAGGTTAGTACTTTATTCCCTGGAGTGTAGGCCTTTGTTTCAGCCTGCTCTTACTGCATAGCACTTATTTCTTCCCATCTTGACTCCTCTTTCTTTCCTTACTCAGGCCCATTCACTTACGTCTGTGATTCATCTGATAGCCTCTACAAGTTTGACAGTTTCTGGTTTCCTGATCTCAAACAGCTCATTTTCACCGCACATGTCCAATCCTTCCCTTTGTCTCCATCTCAAACCAGCATGGTCTGAGGACCCTTCACTTCATTCTTGAACTGAAGTTTAATCAACCCCTTTCCATCACTACTCTCCTTTGCCTGGCTGAACTCATTCTTACATTTTCCAACTCCACTCGCATCCTCCAAGAAAAAAACGTAGTTACAGGAACTCCCAAGCTAACCTATCTCTTCATTGGATAAACAGATCAGTCCTATTGTTTCAGGTTTTAGATTTCTCCCTCAACTTTAGTGTTACATCAATAAAAGCAATGGGATTTCATAGGATTTGAAAATTCATTATCTTTGCTGCCAAAGTCCAGCCCATTCTCACTTTCACATGACCAATATCGCCGTTTCCTTTCCTTTCCCTTTCTTTCTAACTTTATCCCTATCTCAGAGGATGGGTTAGTAACCAATAGCAGCCCTTCAATTTTCATGGCTACCTCAACCACACTTTATCTTATTCTGCTCTCTATAAACACTCTATTCCATTTTTCTACCTTCCGTCTCTACAGAATCTGCATCAATAAAGTGACTTTTCAAACTGGTAACTTTAACATGTTTTCCTTTTTCCTGAGCATGACTTTTCCTTCTGCCACAGCTGACAGAGCCCTCAACCAAACCTCCTCTACTTCTTGTCTTTCTGCTCTCATCCCTCTCTTCGTAGTTCCTCTGCCCCTACCTTCTAACTTCTCCAGCCTCAATATTCAGCAGACCATTTCTGCTTCCTGCAATGGGATTTCATCACTGAGGCATCTTCCCCTTCTCACCCTTTATCAGATTTGAAGGGGCTTCTCGTGCTCTAATTCTATGATCCACTATTCTATCTCCATCACTCTCCTTTTCTCATCGCACTTCTGCATGCAAACCTGCCATTTTGGAACTTCTCTTTGCACCAACTAGGGATCCAAACTGTCCTTCCAAGTAATGCTACAATCTACTGACACTTCTTCCAACTTAGTATATTACATTTGATAAATACAATGTAGTCTCCTCTACACTGGAGAAACCAAACACTAATTGGGTAACTGATTCAAAGAGCATTTGTTCAGTCTTTAGCAATGACTCTAAGCCAGAACCATGACCAGTATTTTACTGCTCCAACAAACTCGTACTCTGATTTCACCTTCCATCTCCCACTTTTGCTCCAACATTGCCCAGTGTGTGGAAATCAAGAACCATGTCTACAGTATAGCACATTTAAGCACAATGACATAATACTGAATTTAACAATTTCAGGCAGTGATTTTTTTTTCTTTTCCACAACACATGTGGCTGTATCTTTTGTTTCAGTTTATCTTTTTTAATTCTTTTATATCTTCAACTGCTGCTTTTATAAGTAATTGTTACCAATAACAGCTTCAGTCTGCATTCTATTAAAGTTCCACCCTATCTATCCTCTTCATCCTAATCTCTCCTTTCTACAACTTAACACTTTAGAAAAGTTCTCTCGCTTTCTCATGTTCAGATGAAGGGTCTCGAAGTGAATCAGTTCCCTGTTTAAGCTGCTTGACTTGCTTAGCGCTTGTTTTTCTTTGTTAGGTTTATTAATTTACAAGCAATGTCTTGCATTATCATATTTTCCAGTTTTGTCATAACAAGATTTATATGTAGTTACTATTTTTAGCCTTAAATTTGTAAAATATTATAATATTCCAGTCCTTTAGCCAAGCCACTGAAGGAGACTGACTGTTACCTTTGGATGCATCTTATCTAAATCTGGTGATTTATAATCTTCAAGCCAAGCCTTTATTATGTTTATCAGTGTTTAGGCTTTCGAATATCTCAACAACCTCATCTTTTATTATAACTTTGTAAGAATTTTACTAAGTATAGAAGCAAAGCAACATAAAAAAAGTATTTCTCACCTTTCTTAAACATCCCAGTGAAAGGTCATTCACCAGAAATGTCCACTATTTCTCTTCCCACAGATACTGTCTGAACTAACTCTGTGCTGAAGAACTGAATATTCCTGGCATCATTCTAACCCATCTAGAACTGACAATTTAGTTCAGCAACTTTCTTCTTTAACCTTAACCTGTTGTCTCTGGAGTCTCAACAGTCCTTTAGCACTTCCTGTTTCTTATCAACAGTCCGTGAGTGCTTTGATGAGATCCACCTCTGCATGAAGACTACTCCTCTGAATCACCTCAGTTTTCAATCTCTAGTGAACTACAATATCATTTAATTAAGAAAATTTAAAGCATTGACTGTGTTTCCCTACTATAAAGTCCATTCTCATTGATTCTGTTCATTTTTCTCGTCACTGCCTGAGCTGAACCAGACTGCTCATGACCATGATGTATTCTTGAGCACTCGATCCACTTACTCTCTTTAAAAGACGACCTAATTCATCTCCATACCATTGCCAATTCTTCTGTGCATCAACTTTTTTGCCAATGAAACCTTCAATCATTTACATAACCTGAGACTAGATTACAGAGCATTCATTTTGGCTAGCATCTTTTCTTTATCAAACAGAAGAAAAAGTCCACAGCTGTATCTTAGATCAAGCCCCGATCACCCAAATCCCTGATCTGGATGATCTTCAACTAAAATGCCCACTCATCTTCAATTCTTTGATTCACAGAGGTCTATTGCATATTTCTTCTCACTCTTTCCTTTGGTTTGTCCCATTGCCTTCAATGTTTACTACATCACCCCACCTTGGCAAGACCAGACCCCTGATTGTACTTCTATTCCCAGCATATAAGCAGAGACTGAGAACCGCAGCACCAGTGGTGTGGACAGCAAAGGTATGGGCAAGGGAGGGACAGGAGTATTTACTGGACTGTTTGCATTGGTGGACTGGATCATTTTCAGGGACCATACATTTTCAGATCAGAATGAATATACTTTAGGCGTCAATGACATCAACAAGACCTGCGTGGATGGGTGTGTGTCTTTGAGAACATACTGAGTATTCTCAAACCAGAAGCCCTGGATGAACTGGGAGATTTGCTGTCTGCCGAGGGCTAGATCTGGAGCATTCAAAACCAGCGATCCAGAGCTCTAAGAAATCCACATATGATCTACGGAAGCCACCACTGAGAGCAAAAAGGCAATTCCACGTGAAGTTAAAGACACAATCAAATGCATGGCAGCAGTGGCAGGGTTTGCATCCCATTACTTCTGAGAGGGGCAAGTGGTAGTGATGTTTCACTCCCCGATGAGTTCAACTTCTTTTAGGTATGCTTTGAAAGGAAACCTGTGTGAATTCCTACAGAACCTGGCAACCCTGTGATCCCTTTCTTTCAGAGGCTGATATCAGAACATCCTTCAAGAGGGTGACTAGGCACAGCAAAAACACTGGCTATAAATTTGCTGGTGACACCACTGTGGATGGCAGAATCTCAGATGGTGACAAGGAAACATACAGAAGTGAGATAGATCAGCTTTCACAGCAAAATCTTGTAAGACCAAGGAAATGATTGTGGACTTCTGCAAGGGAAGAACATACTCCAGTCCTCACTGAGGGGCCAAAAGTGAAAAAGCTGAGCAGCTTCAAGTACCTGGGCATTAACATCTCAGACGATCAACACATTGATGCAATCACAAAAAAGCATGCCTGTGGTGCTCTTTTGTCAGGGGTTTCAGGAGATTTGTTATGTCACCAAATATTCTTTCAAATTTCTATAGGATTACTGTGGAAAGCAATCTGAGTGGTTTTCTCACAGATTAGTATGAATCGCAAAAGGCTGCAGAGGATTGTGAAGACACAACCCTCCCTATCGTTAAAGGCATCTTCAAGAGGCAGTACCACAATTAAAGACCCTCACCATCCGGGACATGCCTTCTTCAGTTTACTACCATTGGGATAGAAGTACAGGAGCTTGAAGATCCACGCTCATCATTTTAGGACAGCTTTTTCCACTCTACCTTCAGATTTCTGAATGGCCCATGAACCCATGAACACTTCCTTATCATTTGTCTTTAGCACTATTTATTTTTTGTAACTTACCGTATTTTTGGTCATGATTATGCCTTGCACCATATTGCTGCTACAAAACCATGAATTTTACAACATATTGATATTTATGCCTCGATCTCAATGCTCCGAAGTCCTCATTTTCTTAAATTATGAGAGCTTGGTCTTACTACCTTTACCAAGCTCTCATGATTAGAGTGAATATTAAAGCTCTACAAATACCAGAAATCTGTACACAGAAAAATGCTGGAAACATTCAGCTGGTCAGGTAGCATCTTTTATAAGTGACCCAGGGTTAATGCTTCTGCTCGAAGATCCTTGAACATTCTGATGAAGGATCTTCGACATTAAGGATCTTTCCACAATGCTGTCATACTACTCATTGTTCAGATTTATTCATGAAAAACGGCTTCTTAGTTACATTGATGAAAGATTGCAAATTACTCTTTGAAAACTTCAGCTATGAGTTATAAAAAAATACAGATTCTGTGGATTGTGCAAGGAAACAAACCATCAGAAACATCATGTAACACTTGACAAAAATGCCTTTTTCTAGTAAGGTTAGATTTCAGATGAATTAATTTTAATCTTCCAAAACTAAGATCTTATTTTGTGAACTATCAAATTAAAATTCAAGTGGAACCACAAAAATATCACAATAAGATTATTGTAAATTATTACAGACCAAAAGATTCATAAAGAATGCAATATTGCAAAAGCAACAGTTGTGAACAATTCACCTAAACAATAAAGAATTAGTCCACAATTTGTTGCAAGTCCGGCAGATTGTACAATACAGAAGTAGTGCTTACATAAAGCGGCCAAACACAAAATACTATACTTGCCTATTTCTGCAAGTCTTATGATCTACTTTTAGGATTGGTTTGCAAGACTCAGGTTTCTTACCATCTCGCTGGACTTTACCTGTTAGTAAAACACCAAAATGAAAAACTGTAACTGCAATATTGTCACATCAGATAAAGCACTCATTCAGAAACACCAATATATTAGACACCAATTATTCCACCATTAAAGTCAATGTGGATTAGTAATAAATGCCACCAGGATTTTTTTGTTTTTGCACTTTATGTAGAAGAAAACATCCTGACCCAACCAAAATAATGTACTATTCTTGAAAATGCTGCAATACAAGGTTCATACATGAAGTAGACAAAACAAAATATCACACTTCCCTATTTTAAAAAAATCTAATCAGTTTGTGCTTTTCCAGAGAGGTGTATTGAATATTGAATTGGTGAGAATAGATACAATACTTAATCTTTTTCTTTAAATTATAAAGATGAAGGGATTTTCATTAGTCTTGCATCTTTTTCCTCTGCAATATTCAAAGGAACTTGTTCATTTCCTTTGATGTTTGAACTTCACGTCGTTTTCCAACCTGAACTTCACGTCGTTTTCCAACCTGAACTTCAGCTTCTCAGCGTGCAACTGCAAATGTCACTGTCATTCTGTAGCTCAGCCACTGAAGTTTATGTGACCTTGGTTCTGGAATGAAGCCACTGCATATTGATCAGTTTCCCCATTGATGCAGTAAAATTATTGACTGTGAAGTGCAGCACTGCAGCACAAAAGATTGGGGGAAAAAAACATCAGGGAATAACACAGATTGCATGACAGTGGTCTTTGCTGAGATTAGCCATGTTCTAGTTCATTTGATCTGGATCATGTCTTATGGAGCATCAGAAACTATAATGGGTATTAATATCTGTGGTCATCCAGTTTGAGGAGAGTTCCCCATAATCTCTTCCAGTTGATGGAGTCAAAAGCTTTTGTGAAGGCAAAAACACCATGTACAGTAGCTGGCACTTCCAAAATTTTCTCCAAGTTGTTTGAGGGTTGTTTTCTCAGTGCCATTGCATGGTTGAAATCAGTATTTTGGACACTGAGAGAAGGGCAAGGACATACCTGGAAAATCCGAACCACTTCTCATACTGTATAAAGTCACATCACAGTAATGGCAGGTATTAATGATATAACTCACCTTTACCTGCAATGTGCCAATACTGTTTCTGGCCCATTCTGGAAATGGGCATTCAATGATCAAGACCTCAAGTTTTCCTAAAAACTCATGGTCTATGGGGCAGCAGTGATCCAGGGTGTCACTGAGTTGTTTAGCACAGAAATGGGCCCCTTAGCCACCACATTCATGGCAATATTGATGCCCATCTATACTAATCTTATTTACTCACACTGAGACTGTACCTTATATGCCCTGACAGCATCACCATCTCCTCTGACAACTACTCTCTGCATAAGAGAAACATCAAATCCTCCTTAAAACTCAATCCTCTTACTTTAAAACTATGCTCTATTGTTTCAGTTACATGGCTTATCGCTTCTTAAACAAGACATTGGAAGTTAGAAAAAGAACTTTTGGCACATTGGCCTTCATAAATTAAAGTGTTGAGTTCAAGAGTTGGTATGTTATATTGAAGTTGTTTAAGATGTTGGTGAGGCCTACTTTGGAGGGCTGTGTGCAGTTCTGGTCACTTACTTACTGGAAAGATATCAGTAAAATTGAAAGAGTGCAGAGAAAATTTACAAGGATGTTGCTGGGACTTGAGGATATGAGTTATAGGGAAAGGTTAGAATATTAATTTCCTAGAGCATAGGAGAATAAGGGGAGACTTTATAGAAGTATACAAAATTATGAGTGGTTTAGCTGGGTAAATGCAAACATGCTTTTTCCACTGGTATTGGGTGAGAATAGGAACTCGAGGAGGTCATGGGTTAAGGGTGAAAGGTGAAAGGTTTAAAGGCGGAACTTCTTCACTCAGAGGATGCTGAGACTGTGGAATTCATTACCAGTGGAAGTGGTGGATGCAGTTTTGATTTCAACATCTCAGAGAAATTTGGGTTGGTACCTGGATGGGAAGGATATGGAGGGTTACGATCCAGATGCAGTTCCATGGGACTACGCAGAATAATAGTTTGGTATTGACTAGATTGGCTGAAGTGTCTGTTTCTGTGCTGTAGTATTCTACAACCCCATAACTCTATTAACTATCCTCTAGAATCCTGACATTTCACCCGTCACAAAGATGCAAAATGCAAGGATCCCATATATCTCCTCCCTTCCATACCACAAATACTTGGGATATCGTATCTGATACCTGGGGATGTATCAACCCTAATGCAGCCCATGACATCACACACCTTCTTTTTGAAACGGACCTGCTCCAGATTATCCACACACCCCTCCCTGAATTCACTATCTTCCAATTTCTTCCCTAGTGAATGCAGCTGAGAAGTATTCATTTAGGAGCTCACACACATCACCTTGCTTCACGTATAGATTACACCTCTAGTCACTAAGGGGGCTTGCTCTTTACCTGGCAATCCTCTTGCATCTTAAATGTATCGAATATCTGGGATTGTCCTTAACCTTAATTATGAAGGCTATTACAGGGCTCCTTTTTATCCTTCTAAGTTCTTTCTCAGATTCCCTCATCACACTCTTCATATTTCTGAAAAGATTCCCTTGAATCTAGCTGCCAACAACTACCATATGCTCCTTTTTCTTTTACCTCCAATTAAATCTTCAATATTGTCAGTCAAGGTTCCCTAATTTTACTTCTTTGTCCTTCAATCTTGCAGTACCGGTGCACTGCCATGACTTGCCCATTTTGATATCCCAAGATAATGTAGAGTATTGCCCTATCTCCCGTAGGATTATCAAACTTTCTTGGATATACCTAATAAATTCTGCCTCTTCTAAACCCCTTGAATAAGGCAATTTCAGTTAATATTGAGTAAGTTAAAACCCCACAATATTGTAAGCCTATAGCAATTATACCTTTTATGATTTCCTTACAAATCTGTCCCTCCAATTCCCAGTGACAATTAGGAAGGCTATAGTGTAATCTCAGAAGAATTATCGCTGATCTTTTATTCTTAAATTCTATACATATAGCACCATTGATAATTCCACCAGCACTTCTTTAAATACTGCCATTATGTTCTCTCTGAACAATAGTGTGACTCACCCTACTCTTTTGCATTCTCTTCTGCATGTCTGATACTTCTATATGCCAGAACAATAAGTCAGCAGTCTAGCCTTTCCCTAAGTGATACCCACAACTTTAATACTATCCTAATTCCAAGTACTAACCTAAACTCATCTGACTCTCTTGTGAAATGCTTTGTATCAAAGTAGGTTGAGCCTGCCAGCCCTCCCCATGCTCTCCAATCTGTCTGTTTCTGCTCCATCCATTGGACTTGTCTGATTTATCCCCATCAATTCATTCTCCACCTGCTGCACCACCAATATGCTTTCCATCCCTCTGCCAAATTAGTTTAAAACCTTGTGAGTGGCAGAAGGCTGAGGTGTAACCCATTCTTTGTGTATAGGTCCCACCTACCTCAAACGTGACCCTGATGATCCAAGTACCTAAAGCCTGCCTACTTGTAACAGCTCTATCGCCTCCACAACCTCATGGGGTACAGAATTCTAAAGATTCACTACCTTTACAAGAAATTCCTACATACTTTAGTTAAATAAAATACCACCTCCTTATCTTGTGTTTCTTTACTCAAGATTCCCCAGAAGTGGAAACATCTCAGCACTTAAATCTGTTATGACCTTATGTTTCAATGATTTCTCCCTATTCCTCTACACTCCAGAGAAAAAGATCTATTTTTTTTTAGCCACACAAGGACAACCCTTTCATGCCAGGCCAATGCCCATTGCATTCAGGCCCAAATCAAATTTTCTCCAGCAGGCAGACTGACATCAAACTCCAAAGACACAGGAAGAGGTTACCAGGCTGACGTGGGAAATGCTCTTTTTTGTTTGAGAATGCTCTTAAAGCCTCCAGGGGTAAATTGCAAATTGCCCACTCAATTCTAGGAAATTTTTTGGCCTTGGCAACTTAATAAAAAGGAAGAACATTTGGGACAGCACTAAGAACTTTGAGAGAATATGCAGGAAATGTGCAGAAACAGAATAAGTGAGGGAAAGTCCACATCATCTCACACTCTACTTAACCAAATGACCCCTCAGGCAACTCCTACTCCGCTTATAGTTCTCACATTGGCTTCTTTAGTTACATCAGATCCCATTGAACTGGAGTGGAAGCATGTCATGCTCCATTACATGGACTGTCTAGGAAGAAATAATACTTTGTTACTAGCTTATAATACTGATTAAATCTGTGAAGCATCTACATTTATATAACTACAAGCAATGTGTCAATATTTTTCAACTTTCACAACATCATGGCCTGTTAGAATGGAAGAAGAAGAGGAAATCACAGTCCAACCCTGGATTACCAATTTCAGTTTTGCAGACTACTCAAATGTATCTTTAAATATTGTTTCTATCAAACTGTACCAAATGGTGTAAAGATTAATTATTTTCAGAGGTATGCAAATGAAGAATTGGAGCCACATTTGAACTGTTTTAGTAGAACCAAATGACCTTTATTTCATACTGTAATACAAAACTGTCTCGAAAGATTCACACAATGTCATGCTAATTTTGCTGGAGGCTAGCGTAGTCTTGAGCCTACAGGGTGCAATTGATAATTCATCTGTATTCAAGTCCAATCCTTGTGTACCCAAGGGCTGAATACATCATGTGTATCATGATGATTGAAGATTTGGTTAAAGCAATACAATTTGCACAATCTTGCAGAGCATAAAAGTTCATTACATGAAGTAAAGCATTTATGTATCATATAACCAAACAATTAACTTTAATCTGTACTTGAATCTTAGTTCCTCACTCTTGTACGTCCTTAACTAACAAAGTTCTCACTTTTGAATATCCAGTAACCAAATTTTTAAACATACTATGTCAACAAATATACCAAGTTGCCAAGCTCTAATTTTTTAAATCAGCAGCTAATTCTAGGATTAGGGTTAAAGAGCAATTACTCAATGTTGTCATATATGAGGCCAAAATTTATTCTTTCTATTTTGTCTCTCCATGAAAGTTGTATAAGTATAGGGAAGGGTGGCAGCAATTAAGTATCCATTATAATTGGTGAGGCAGAAAAAGAGACGGTCATAGAGTCATATGGTGCAGATTCATCCACGCTGACCAAAGTGCTTCCTGAACTAGTCCTCTTTGGCTGCATTTAGGCCATATTCCTCTCAACCCTTCTTATCCATGTGCCTGTCCAAATGTCTTTACAACATTATAATTGCACCCACTTCTACCACTTCCTCTGGCAGCTCATTCCATATACTTACCACCCTCTATGTAAAATGTTTTTCAGGTGCCCTTCAAATCTTTAAGATTTTGTAAACTCCTGAAAAGTCACCAATTAACCTCCTTTGCTCTATGGAAACCAGTCCTGGCTCATCCAGTCTCACCTTATCACTCTTCTCTGGTCCCAGCAACAGCATTGTCTGCAATCTTTTCTGCACTCTCTCTAGCTGACCACATCTTTCCTATAGTATGACAATCAGATCTACACAAATATTCCAGGTGAAATCTTAACAACACCTTGCACAGTTGTAACATGGTGTCCCAACTCTTGTACTCAAATGCCCTGTCCATGAAAGCAAGTGTGCCAGTCATCCCTTCTCACCTTGTCCACCTGTGTTACCACTTTCAGCTAACACTGTTCTTGTATTCCTGAGTCTCTCTGTTCAACAACACTCCCTAGGGTGCTGTCATTCATTGTGTACATGCCATCCCGTTTATCTTCCCAAAACTTATCACCTAACACTTGTCAGAGTTAAATTACATCTGCTATTCCTTTGCTCACTTTCCCTGTCAATCCAGATCCTGCTGAAATCTTAGATAATCTTTCTCAGTTCACCAAACAGCTCTATAGGACCCTGGTCAGACCCTACTTGGAGTATTGTGCTCAGTTCTGGTTGCCTCACTACAGGAAGGATGTGGAAACCATAGAAGGGGTGCAGAGGAGATTTACAAGGATGTTGCCTGGATTGGGGAGCATGCTTTATGAGAATAGGTTGAGTGAACTCTGCCTTTTCTCCTTGGAGCGATGGAGGATGAGTGGTGATCTGATAGAGATGTACAAGATGATGAGAGGCATTGACCATGTGGATAGTCAGAGGCTTTTCCCCAGGGCTGAAATGGCTAGCACAAGAGGGCACAGTTTTAAAGTGCTTGGAAGTAGATATCAGGGCCCAGGGTAAGTTTTTTACGTTGAGAGTGGTGAGTGCATGGAATGGGCTGCCAGTGACGGTGGTGGAGGCAGATATGCTAGGGTCTTTTAAGAGACTCCTGGATAGGTGCATGGAGCTTAGAAAAATAGAGGGCTATGGATAACCCTAGGTAATTTCTAAGGTAAGGACATGTTCAGCACAGCATTGTGGGCCGAAGGGCCTGTATTGTGTTGTAGGTTTTCTATGTTTCAAACCATGAATCAAGGCACCTACTATACATTCTCATGCAAATCAGCACACAAGAGTGGATCCAGCACAATTCCTTATGTCTCTTTCCACCAAGCCAATTTTGTAGTTTTGTCTGGATCTAGTGTGATTTAACCTTCTATACCAGCCTACCTTGTCAACGCCACGTGGACAATGTCTACCATCCTGTTCTTGTTAATCCTCCTGGTCACCTTTTCAATAAACTCAACTGACTTCATGAGACCTACTGACAATCCCTAATCATTCTTTGCCTTTCCAAGTGCAGACAGATCTTGTATCTCAGAATCCCATCCAGTAACTTTCCCACCAGTGAATATTCTGCAGTGGCCTGTAGTTTTCTGGCTTGTTCTTGCAACTTGGTTTATTATTATTATGTTATCATTAGCCATCCTCCAGTCTTCTGGCTACCTCACCTGTGGGTAGGGAAGTTTCAGCCAGCCCCCTGCAATTTCTTTCCTTGCTTTCCACAACATCTTGATGCAATTGGTCATGCCTTGGAGATTTATCTATTCATATGCACCTCAGTATCAAGAACATTACCCTCTTTCATAATGTCAATATGCTTCAGGACATCTCTGCTCTGTACTCCTGAATTCTCAACCTTCCATGACTTTCTTCATGTTAAATGCATTCATCTGAGACCTCACCCATCCTCAGCAGTTCCAAGCATAGACAACCACACTGACCCATGAGGGGACTTCCTTCCTTCCTAATTACCCTTTTGCTCTAATATAGAGAGAATACCTTGGATTTTTCTTTGTCCTCTCTGCCAAGAACAGCGTGTCTGCCCTTTTGCCCTCCCTCCACTATCTGATCTCCTCCTTCAGTGTTTCCCTACATCTCTTATACTCAAGGGACTTGTTTGACTCCAGCTGCCTATATCTGACACATACCTCTTTATTTTTCCTGATCATCTTACTGTCCACGAAAAGTAGGTTCTTGCCTCTGCTAATACAAATTCAGTTGAATAGCTCCTTGAAATTCCCTTTGCAAAATCCCTAGGCCATATACATTCAGGAAAACATGGTCTACCAGTGGCCTAACCAGTAACCCTAAAATTGCTAACAACAGGAATTCTGCAGATGCTGGAAATTCAAGCAACACACATAAAAGTTGCTGGTGAACGCAGCAGGCCAGGCAGCATCTCTAGGAAGAGGTGCAGTCGACGTTTCAGGCCGAGACCCTTCGTCAGGACTAACTGAAGGAAGAGTGAGTAAGGGATTTGAAAGGGGGAGGGGGAGGGGGAGATCCAAAATGATAGGAGAAGACAGGAGGGGGAGGGATGGAGCCAAGAGCTGGACAGGTGATAGGCAAAAAGGAATACGAGAGGATCATGGGACAGGAGGTCCGGGAAGAAAGACGGGGGGGGGGGGGACCCAGAGGATGGGCAAGGGGTATATTGAGAGGGACAGAGGGAGAAAAAGGAGAGTGAGAGAAAGAATGTGTGTATAAAAAAGTAACAGATGGGGTACGAGGGGGAGGTGGGGCATTAACGGAAGTTAGAGAAGTCGATGTTCATGCCATCAGGTTGGAGGCTACCCAGACGGAATATAAGGTGTTGTTCCTCCAACCTGAGTGTGGCTTCATCTTTACAGTAGAGGAGGCCGTGGATAGACATGTCAGAATGGGAATGGGATGTGGAATTAAAATGTGTGGCCACTGGGAGATCCTGATTTCTCTGGCGGACAGAGCGTAGATGTTCAGCAAAGCGGTCTCCCAGTCTGCGTCGGGTCTCGCCAATATATAAAAGGCCACATCGGGAGCACCGGACGCAGTATATCACCCCAGCCGACTCACAGGTGAAGTGATGCCTCACCTGGAAGGACTGTTTGGGGCCCTGAATGGTGGTAAGGGAGGAAGTGTAAGGGCATGTGTAGCACTTGTTCCGCTTATACGGATAAGTGCCAGGAGGGAGATCAGTGGGGAGGGATGGGGGGGACGAATGGACAAGGGAGTTGCGTAGGGAGCGATCCCTGCGGAATGCAGAGAGAGGGTGGGAGGGAAAGATGTGCTTAGTGGTGGGATCCCGTTGGAGGTGGCGGAAGTTACGGAGAATAATATGTTGGACCCGGAGGCTGGTGGGGTGGTAGGTGAGGACCAGGGGAACCCTATTCCTAGTGGGGTGGTGGGAGGATGGAGTGAGAGCAGATGTACGTGAAATGGGGGAGATGCATTTAAGAGCAGAGTTGATAGTGGAGGAAGGGAAGCCCCTATCTTTAAAAAAGGAAGACATCTCCCTCGTCCTAGAATGAAAAGCCTCATCCTGAGAGCAGATGCGGCAGAGACGGAGGAATTGCGAGGAGGGGATGGCGTTTTTGCAAGAGACAGGGTGAGAAGAGGAATAGTCCAGATAGCTGTGAGAGTCAGTAGGCTTATAGTAGACATCAGTGGATAAGCTGTCTCCAGAGACAGAGACAGAAAGATCTAGAAAGGGGAGGGAGGTGTCGGAAATGGACCAGGTAAACTTGAGGGCAGGGTGAAAGTTGGAGTCCCTGAATGGTGGTAAGGGAGGAAGTGTAAGGGCATGTGTAGCACTTGTTCCGCTCACACAATTTTACCCTAAAATTGCTGGCTGAAAGCCAACTCTAAAAAGGTAAATTTAAAGAAACACTCTCTTGGATATGGACCAAACAAAGACAGACACTGCTCACCCTTTCCCTAATACTTTTTTGTTCAAGATAATTTAATTCCTATCCTCTTCAAGTCACTTCCCACCCTGATCACTCCTCTCTCTTCAAAAGTCACGAAGAGACTAACAATTAAAATCCTTTTGTGGCTTGATTCTGAGTGAGATATGATGTGCCGTTGTACTGCACAGCTTTACTGGCTCAAGTTAACTTATTCTCTGTTTGCTCCAATAGGGCAGACTGAACAAACATATTCTATTGGAATGTACTAATTTAATATAAGAAACAACAAATTCTTTTATAAGTGTTGTACACCATTTTGCAATTTTTTTAATGTGACATTATACAAATGAATGCAAAGTATACCAGCACTTACCTGCTGGTTTTCAACAAGTGCTTACCATGTGGTACTATTATCTGAAAAGGTTTGTTTGGGCTTTTCAAGTTCCAAAGTGTTAAACTACCATCTGAATGGCTGCACATGAATTGCTTCCCTTCATGATGCCAGCTGATAGAATGGATAGCCTAAAAATAAAGTTATAGTGAGTACATTGGACAGTATATTTTAGGTAATAATAATGATTCACTGGTGTCCTTAAAACAACATAATACTTGTTGCAGATTTCTGTAATCTTGCACCTTACATTCAACAAACATAGATAAAAATTAAATATAATCTACCCATGCACACTAAATTTATTCCCCACCTATGTAACAAAAATATTCTATTAGAATTCAGTAAGTTAAATACATGTATTACACAGCTGAAACAGTATCCTGTCATTGGTTTCATAACCTAGGCATGACATAGAAGTAATTTTAACCAGATAGTTAATCTGATCAATCAAGTTCTGCATTCATTTATGCATTTAGCCTTGCAACACTGCAACCTTTTCACAAGACATTCTTTACTCATTTTGCTGAGTCCCCATTTGACATGAGCTAATCTCTGTCTTTTTCTGGTACCCCTCTCCCTGGATAACTAATACATTTAAAGCACATGTTTTCCTGGTTTTTTTCCTCCACTACTGAGAGAGATTTCCAAGATATAACAAATTCAAACTGTGCAGAATAGATGAATAAGGATAGTACACCAGTCCTTTGACTCAAATGATACCACTTTGTACAGTTCAAAAATTAAATCATTCACAAAATATAGCTAATATATTTGACCAACAATTATGCAGCCTGAAATAATTCTGCTTTAAGGCAAGAATGTTTGTAATTTGACTGAAGAGTTAAATGGTCTGTGGTTGGCTAAAGATTTTGTGGTAAAACAGATTTTTCTTCTGATGGACTTTAAAACTTGTATTCTACAAGGTGTCTACAAGAAGGGTCCGAGCCATCTCTATTTCTTGAGGAGACTGAGGTCCTTTAACATCTGCCGGACGATGCTGACGATGTTCTATGAGCCTGTGGTGGCCAGTGCTATCATGTCTGCTGTTGTGTGCTGGGGCAGCAGGCTGAGGGTAGCAGACACCAACAGAATCAACAAACTCATTCGTAAGGCAGTGATGTGGTGGGGATGGAACGGTGGTGTCTGAAAAGAGGATGCTGTCCAAGTTGCATGCCATCTTGGACAATGCCTCCCATCCACTACATAATGTACTGGTTAGGCACAGGAGTACATTCAGCCAGAGACTCATTCCACCGAGATGCAACACAGAGCGTCACAGGAAGTCATTCCTGTCTGTGGCCATCAAACTTTACATCTCCTCCCTTGGAGGGTCAGACACCCTGAGCCAATAGGCTGGTCCTGGACTTATTTCCTGGCATAATTTACATATTACTATTTAACTATTTATGGTTTTATTACTATTTATTATTTATGGTGCAAGTGTAACGAAAACCAATTTCCCCCGGGATCAATAAAGTATGACTATGACTATTCATTGATTATTGGATCAGTACGCAGGGTTTGATTTCAAAGGTTCCTCCTCTTTAACTGTAGCCAGATTCCTGATTGGCCAAGAGATCTTTTTGAGGTGAAAGTTTATTTATACCCAATATGGTGTCTTAAAGTGGGCAATTTGCTACGGGAGCAGAGGGTATATTGGAGACATCCTTATTTGCAACTTCCAACATCACAAATTAATTATTAGTGATTGTCCTTGTAATAGTTATTGATATAGATGATGAGATTATTCTATTTACAGATTTTAGATATTTAGTCATACCCTAATATCCAAGGGCAACAAAAAAAGTAAACACAAGAGATTCTGCAGTTGTTGGAAATCCAGAGCAACACACACAGAAAAGTAGTACAAGGATCTATGACCGACAACAAAGGTCTGCTATATTGTGCTAAAGGTGCGTTAGGCGTTCCTATGCTCAAAGCAAACTGACTCCCCTTAATTAGTCCCTGCCTTTCCAAGTGATCATATATCCTATCCCTAAGATTTGTTTTTTTTTCCCAATAGTTTCCCTATCACTAGCTTATGATTCACAGGCTTGTAGTTCCTGGCTTATCCCTACCCTTCTCGTATATGGGAACAACATTAGCTACCCCCAGTTTTCTGATACATCACTCCTGGATAAAAATGATACAAAAATCTGCTTTTCTATTCCTGCAATCTCTTCCCTGGGATAAACTTCATCAAGACCCTTCCCCTCAACCTGAAACACTGACTGTCCTTTTCCTTCTACAGATGCTGTCTGACCAGCACCTCATTTTTTGTTCCAGATACATCACCTGCAATCTCCACAAACATCCCATGGCTCCACAAAGATCTCCCTTTAGATCCACAAGAGGACTAACTCTTTTCCTAATTATGTTTTTGCTTCTAATATATTTATAAAAGGTTCTGGCTGTCTCTAATTCAATTGGCCAGGGCCATTTTTTATCCCCTTTTGATATTCCTGTTGTTTTCTTATGATTGTTCCTACTTTTGCTATAAACCTCAAATGACTCACTTTTAACAACTTGATATCCAGGTTACCAGCAAAAACAGCTGATGCAGTGAACAGCATTCAGCATGTCCACGAGGCTCATGTAGCACAGAAGACATTGATAAAAGAGAAAAACATTGTCCAGGGAAAGCAGAAAACAACACCACCAGCTTCTCCAACATCACTCCACAGACTAATATTTTCTACAGTACAAAATTTGAGATGGTATTTTTGTAATATAATTGGGTAGCTATACTATGAACCCATGTATGGATGTTTTGTGAATTCTACTGTATCTTTTGCTGCAATTCATGAATAGTCATGCAACGAAAAGAATCATCCATATGGTCTATATTTTTAATCAAATAATTAGGTGAGATTAACTTTTCTGATTATTCTGACTTAGCAACTGGGAAAAAGGTCTTCTCACAATGCTCGCTAATGCAAAATTGGTGAATAGATGAAACTTTTCACACTGAACATGCTGCACACTGGTCACCCATCACCCAAATGAGACATCCAACACAATCATATGCCTATTTTAAGATGTTAAAAGGTAAACATCCAAAATATTAATACTGCTGAGTACACCATTATGTACCGAACCATAAGTCTGAGGTAGGATGAATAATTTAACATAAGAAATCCTGCAGATGCTGGAAATCCAGAGTAACATGCTGGAGGAACTCAACATGTCAGACAGCATCTATGGTGAGGAATAAACTGTCGATGTTTTAGACCAAGATCCTTCATCAGGACTAGAAATAAGTAACCAGACAGGAGTTTATGGTAAATCACTGAGAATCATAAAGATTATAGCTATACACAGTTGTTTGATATCTGTCTTTCTTTAGCAGGAAGAAATTGTTTGCCTAGTAATGACCTCAGAACCAGAATCAGACTTAATATCACTGACATACATTATGAAATTTGTTGTCTTTGTGGCAGCAGTACAATGCAATACATTATGAGAAAAAACTGTGAATTACAGTAATAGTTAAATTAAATAAACAGTGCAAAAATAGAGATATAAAAAAGTAGACACGAGGAATTCTACAGATGCTGGAAATTCAAGCAACACACATCAAAGTTGCTGGTGAACGCAGCAGGCCAGGCAGCATCTCTAGGAAGAGGTACAGTCGACATTTCAGGCCAAGACCCTTCGTCAGGACTAACTGAAGGAAGAGCTAGTAAGAGGTTTGAAAGTGGGAGGGGGAGGCTGAGATCCAAAATGATAAGAGAAGACAGGAGGGGGAGGGATGGAGCCAAGAGCTGGACAGTTGATTGGCAAAAGGGATATGAGAGGATCATGGGACAGGAGGCCCAGGGAGAAAGAAAAGGGGGGGGGGAAACCCGGAGGATGGGCAAGGGGTATAGTGAGAGGGACAGAGCGAGAAAAAGGCGAGAGAGAGAAGGAATGTGTGTATAAAAATAAATAACAGATGGGGTACGAGGGGGAGGTGGGACATTAACAGAAGTTTGAGAAGTCAATGTTCATGCCATCAGGTTGGAGGCTACCCAGACGGAATATAAGGTGTTGTTCCTCCAACCTGAGTGTGGCTTCACCTTTACAGTAGAGGAGGCAGTGGATAGACATATCAGAATGGGAATGGGACGTGGAATTAAAATGTGTGGCCACTGGGAGATCCCGCTTTCTCTGGCGGACAGAGCGTAGGTGTTCAGCAAAATGATCTCCCAGTCTGCGTCGGATCTAAAAAAGTAGTGGGGTAGTGTTTATGAATTCACTGTCTATTTGGAAATCGGATGGCAGAATCATTGAGTGTGTGCGTTCAGGCTCCTGTACCTTGATGGCAGCAATGGCTACAAGGCATGTCCTGGATGATGGGGGCATTTAATTATGGATACCGCCTATTTGAGGCATCACTCCTTGAAAATGCCCTGGATACTATGGAGACTACTGCCCATGGTGGAACTGACTAAGTTTACAACACCCTTATTTCAATCCTGTGCAAAAGCACACATGTACCAGACGATAATGCAGCCAGCTAGAATACTCTCCACAGTACATCTGTAGAAATTTCTGAGTGTCTTTGGTGACAAACCAGATTTCCTCAAACTCCTAATATAACGGCTGTTGTGCCTTCTTCGTAACTGCATCAATATGTTGGGGCCAGAATAGATCCTTAGAGGTTGACACCCAGAAACTTGAAAACGTTCACTCTTTCCACTTCTGATCCCTCTACGAGGATTGGTGTGTGTTCCCTTGATTTAGCTTTTCTAAAGTTCACAATCACTTATTTGGTTTTACTGGTTCTGAGTGCAAGATTGCTCCTACAACACCATTCAACCCACTGCTCTTTCTCGCTCCTGTACGCCTTCTCATCACCATCTGAAATTCTGCCAAAAATTGTTCTGTCGTCAGTAAATTTGTAGATGGCATTTGAGCTGTGCCGAGCCACACAGCCATGGGTGTAGAGAGAGTACAGCAGTGGGATAGGCACACAACGTTGAGGTGTACTAGTGTTATTTGTCAGCGAGGTGGAGATGTTATTTTCCAATTCCACAGATTGTGGTCTTCTGGTTTGGAAGCCAAGGGCTAAATTGAAGAGGAGGTACAGAGGCCCGGGTTTTGGAGCTTTCCGATCATAACTGTGGAAATCATTGTGTTAAACGCTGGGCTGTAATCAATAAACAACATCCTGCCATGGTATTAGCACTGTCAGGTGATCCAGAGCATGCAAGGGTTCACCCTCTTGAAAGAGGGCCTGACTTCAGCCTCCAAGACAGAGATGAAATGGTCACCTGCTTTGAAGTTACCTTTGTATTTAAAGATAAACCATTTTCCGAATCTAAAGTAGAATATTTTAAACACTACTACTATTCCAATTATCTGCATACTTTCCCCAATATTTTCTTTTATATAGACCATTCCCATCTTAGTCTGAGCTACATCTTGTAAATACAGTAGACGGTGCTAAAAAAAAAAGTGTGCTTGTGTTAAAAATTGGCAAAGAAGGATATTGTCACAATTGAGAACTGTAGAAGTATTAAATTGAAATTTTAAAAATATTCGTAAATATAATTAGTAAAATTATCTGCTGTGCTAGTTAATATTGATTATACATGTCCATCTTCTGAAATGACCAACAAGCCACTTAAATTGTTAGTTTAAGCATAACAAAACTAGATGATAATCTGGTATTGACCATGCACCACATCTGAAGAAAGCAAAGGGACATCCATTTCAGTTGATCCTCTAAAGTCCGTTGGAGATGTGCCTACATTGTAAAAGCTGTCCCACAGTCCAGTCAAGCTGCGGCTTCATATGGTACCATACGGTTTCAAATTTTTCCTCCATCATTACTAGTCATGTACTGTTCCACGAGGAGAAATGACTCACAAGAGTAAGTGGTATAGTAGTTGCTGGAACAGATGCCTTTGGAGTCCTCAATTTTGATTAGACCCCATGATGTGTCATGGTATTAGGTTAAATGCAGGAAAGGAGCTTCCCACATAATTACCAACTAACAGCTTCTCCCTCCCCTCAACATCCCCAACCCTACCCCTACCTCAGCTGATCAAACAGTACTTCATTATTGAACATAATTCGGAACTAGAGAGAAGCAAAGGCAGTAAATACACTAAGTGAAGCACTTCCATTTTCAACACCAAAAATGTCTTGCTGCCTCTATCGCTGATTGACACATAATGGATGTGGCTGCTGAAATTGATTTGCAGATGAGGAGAGAGAAGCAAGGAATTAGCGTGACCTTGTTCTTGTCAATCTACAGTCAACGTATGACCATGATAGTACAATCCTTATGGAAGTTTCACACTGATGACATCCTCCATCATGTTAAGTGTATAGATTCATAACAACTCCAGGAGCACTAAACTGGGTCTTAATAGGGTGCATGGGCCCTCAGCAGCAGAGGAATAAACTTCACCATACTGACACAAGGACTGATCTCTGTTAAACAAGTACAGCAAAGCAAAATCAGAATATGTAAAGTGATGTGCTCACAGTTGGAAGCTACAATACATAATCACATGCATTCTTTGCAATGGAAGCAACAATCAATATTCAAAGCTAACCTTGTGTGCAAACAACAGATTAGATCAATTATCTAAAAAGTATTTATGAATGGTAGTGGTCAATTTAACAAGTCAGGAAAACTTGAAAAATATAGTCATTATCAACAATAGAGAACCAGCAATGTGCAAAAAACTGCTTGCAACCACACTTTGGGAGATCTGCCAAGTAGATGATGAATCTTACACTAAACTGCTTGTAATCACACTTAGGGAGAATTGCTAAGTAGATGGTTTCAGATTTCTAGATCATTGGGATCTCTTCTGGTGAAAGTATAACCTGTACAAAAAGGATTTTTCATCAGTCTTCGCTATGGAAGACACTAGCAATATGCCAGAAATTCAAGTGAGACAGGGGCAGAAGTGAGTGCAGTTGCTATTACTAAGGAGTAGGTGCTTGGGAAGGTGAAAGGTCTTGAGGTAGGTAAATCACTTGGACCAGATAGACTACACCCAAGAGCTCTGAAAGAGGTGGCTGAAGAGACTGTGGAGACATTAGTCAATCTCTAGATTCTGGAATGGTTTGACCATGGAACCATAAGACATAGGAGCAGAATTAGGCCATTCAGCCCATCAGTCTGCTCTGCCATTGCATCATGGCTGATCCCGGATCTCACTCAACCCCATACACCTGCCTTCTCGGCATATCCTTTGATGCCCTAACCAATCAACTTTATACTGACAGAGTTGGCCTTCACCACGGTCTGTGGCAAAGCATTCCACAGATTCATTACTCTCTGGCTAAAAAAAATTCCTCCTCAACTCTACTGTAAATGGTCACCCCTCAATTTTGAGGCTGTGCCCTCTATTTCTGGATACCCCCACCATAGGAAACATCCCCTCCACATCCACCCTATCTGGTCCTTTCAACATTCGGTAGGTTTCAATGAGATCCTCCTGCATTCTTCTAAATTCCAGTGAATACAGGCCCAAAGCTGGCAAATGTTCCTCATATGTTAAGCACTTCATTCCTGGAATCATCTTTGTGAATCTCCTCTGGACTCTCTCCAATGACAACATGTCCTTTATGAGATACGAGGCCCAAAGCTGTTGACAATACTCCAAGTGTGGCTTGACTAGTGTCTTATAAAGTATCAGAATTATCTCCCTGCTTTTTTATTATATCCCCTTTGAAATAAATGCCAACACTGCATTTGCCTTTTATACCACAGACTCAACTTGTAAATTAACCTCCTGGGAGTCTTGCATGAGGGTGGAGGACTGGAAATTTGCAAATGTCACTCCACTCTTTAAAAAGGGAGGAAGGCAGAAGTAAGGAAGTTATAGGCCAAGTAGCCTCACTTCAGTGGTTGGAAAGATGTTGGAGTCCTTTATTAAGGATGAAGTTTCAGGGTACTAGCAAGTGCATAATAAAGGAGGTCAAAGTCAGCAGGCTTTCCTTCCTTGACAACCTGTTGAAATTCTTTGAGGAAAATACAAGCAGGATAGACAAAGGAGAATATGTGGATGTTGTGTACAGGGATTTTCATAAAGCCTTTGACAAGGTGCTATGCATCAGGCTGCCGCACAAGATAAGAGCCCATGCTATTACAGGAAAGATACTAATATGGAAAGAAGACGCAAACACGAGAAAATCTGCAGATGTTGGAATTTAAAGCAACACCCATAAAAAATGCTGGTGAACGCAGCAGGCCAGGCAGCATCTATAGGAAGAGGTACAGTCGACGTTTCGAGTCGAGACCCTTCGTCAGGACTAATTGAAAGAAGAGATGGTAAGAGATTTGAAAGTGGGAGGAGGAGGGGGAGATCCGAAATGATAGGAGAAGACAGGAGGGGGAGGATGGAGCCAAGAGCTGGAAAGTTGATTGGCAAAAGGGATATGAGAGGATCATGGGACGGGAGGCCTAGGGAGAAAGAAAGGGGGAGGGGGGAAGCCCAGAGGATGGGCAAGGGGTATAGTGAGAGGGACAGAGGGAGAGGGGGAGGGGAGGATAAATAAATAAATGATAAATAAAGGATGGCGTACAAAGGGGAGGTGGGGCATTAACGGAAGTTAGAGAAGTCAATGTTCATGCCATCAGGTTGGAGGCTACCCAGACAGAATACAAGGTATTGTTCCTCCAATCTGAGTGTGGTATCATCTTACCAGTAGAGGAGGCCATGGATAGACATATCAGAATGGGAATGGGACGTGGAATTAAAATGTGTGGCCACTGGGAGATCCTGCTTTCTCTGGCGGACAGAGCGTGGGTGTTCAGCGAGACGGTCTCCCAGCCTGCGTGGTCTCGCCATGGAAAGAAGATTAGCTGATAGGTAGGAGGCAAAGAATCAGAATAAAGGGGGCCAGTGGCATGTGGTGTTGCACAAGGGTTGGTATTGGGACCTCCTCTTTTCACATTATATGTCAGTGATTCGAATGGTGGAATTTATGGCTTTGTTACTAAGTTTTCAGATGATACAAAGGTGTCAAAGGTTACGGGGAGAAGGCAGGAGATTGGGATTGAGAAGGATAATAAATCAGCCATGACGGAATGTGGAGCAGACTTGATAGGTCAAGTGGCCTAATTCTGCTCCTATGTCTTATGGTCTAATTGTGACCTATTCTAGAAGTCCCCATCATTGCAGAAGACAGTCTTCATCCAATTCACTTCACCCCGTGTTATCACAAACAGTTGAGAGCACTAAGCAGCAGTTTATGGGACCAGACAACATGCTAGCGATAGCGATGTGAAGAGCTTTCATCCTAAACTAGTTGACATCTAACCAAGCTGTTTTAGCACTGCAACAACCTAGACATTTGCCCAACAATATGAAAAATTATCTTGGTATTTTCTGTCCAGGAAAAGCAAATCCAATTTGGCTAATTTCTTCCACAACAGAGTAATGAAAGGTAATAGTAACAAAATAAGCAAGGCTGAATTCTAAATTTAAGGTCAGAGTAACTGCTATTAAGTGTATTAGACCAATAATGACATTGATGAGCCTTTTTAAAATTAAGTCATTTGGATTCAAGAGAAAAACTCTGGGTTACACCTAGCACAACACGTGGTTAAAGTTGCTGGGTTTCAGTCATTTCAGACTTACAACATTACAGAAAATGATCCACTGGGTACAATTCTAGCTTTATCCTGTGTGGAGTTGCTTTTATCTGTACACACCTGTTTCCTTCCCACATCTTGAGGAGGAGCCATGCGTAAAGTAAATCATTATTGCAAGTGCACTGGATGAGAGTGGAGGTATAAGAATCAAGGTGGAGTTGATGGACTGTGAGAAAGAATAGATTACATGGTAATAAGTGGGTTTACTGATATTACTCAGAGCTGGCATAGACTTGGTGGGACAAATGATTTCCTTCCATTCTGTAAAGAAATATTTGTAATTTACCTTCATTATTCCAGAAATCTAGATGTTCAATGATCAGTTCTATCTGCAACTTTTCTGATGAGCAAATAACAAATAATGTAACTACCATAAGAAAATCATACATTATCTTCTGCTAATGACTATCTGAACTCATATTTTCTATTTATAAGCTCATGCCTGAATGTCGCTTGTGTCTTTCTGCATTCAGGCACGACTACTTCTTTCTCTGGTTTGATTCAGAGTTCTTCTCACACTCTGACAAGGGGTGAATTGACATGATCGCCAGATTCTGTAGAATACAGCAAGCAGTAATGAACCATAAGACATTACGCTTTGAGAGTGGCCCAGGAATTATGAACCACTCTTTGGCTACAATGTTGATTATTTTGGGCTGGCAGCATGTTGCCATTTAGGGAGCGTGCTTTTCTGGTTTAGGAAGTCAAGAGTCTGAATAGCTCTTATTCAGTCATTTTTGTCGGGCATAGCGTCTGAAAACAAGAAAGAATGCCATAAAATAAAAGTGATCTTAAAGATCCAAGCATGTTCATAACAATAACTTTTAAGATATTTGAATATAATTAGACAAAGCAAGTTGCAAAAGATTGGTCTCTGCCTACTGGAGTTCAAAAGAATGAAGAGGCTTCTCTTCACACAAAATTTTGAGAATGATTGATGGAGATTGATGCCAAGACAATTTTCTTTCTCTGCTGAATCTAGAATTAGAGACCAAAGCTTGGGATAAGGATCAGTCACTTGGTGCCGAGATGAGGAAAAATGTCTTAAATCAGTGGTTCTCAATGTGGGCCTTTTGCCCTCCTTGGGGGCAATGCTGGATTCCATAGGGGCCACAGAAGCCTCTGAATGGGTCATGGTAAGTTTACTATTTTGCTAAAATATTCAAGATATTTGAGGTGAATGTGAATGATGTTGACACCACATTGCAAGAATGTCTTATGGAGTTGCCAGGTGATATAACGGCTCAGACAAAATTTAAATGCGGCAAGCAAAAGTTTTGGACAACTAGTGAAATTCAAAATAAGTTTCTACAGCTCTGGGAGAAAGCAAAGTTGTTTTTAACTGGATTTCCCACCTCGTATCTAGTTCAATGTGGTTTTAGTCAAGCTCTACATTTATCAAAAGCTCATAATCATCTTGATGTTGTGAAAAGAGGTGATCTTTGCTTATCTTCAGTCAAGTTGCTATTAGATACTTAAAAACTCACTAGTTTGCATCAGTCACAAGGGTCTCACTAAATACATGAAGTGCTTTTTCATTGCTGGTTGGAAGAATATTATTATATATAGTATATTATAAAGTATCTTATTCAAAGCTTTGAAAACAGTTTACATATATACCTGTAACATTATAACCTTTTATAACATAAATATTGACTATATGTTAGAATAATCTGCACAGTTGACCAAAAAAAAAACTTTAGCATCTAATGAAGACTATGGAGACTAGGGGTAACAGAAGTAAAATGAAAGTCACAAACAGGGAACAAGCAGAAAAAGGTTGAGAACCACTGGCTTGATTCAATGGAATCCTCTACTTCAGTCATTGATCATAATCAAGACTGAGCACAAGAATTCAGAGGATATGGAAATCAGCACAGAAGTAGATATAGCCCTATTGAAATGTGAAGTTAGCTCAAGGGAGGCTCCTCTTTGTCATGTTATTAAATTATGTTCTGTGTATCCATTCAAGGACTAGATCCAGCAGCATTTTTCCAAATATCACAGTGGAATGTTCAAGACAAAGTGGATGTGGTCAAAAAATAGCTCGCACTACTGGGAGAACTGCAAACCTGATTAATCTCTTTTTATACATTGTCTTCTGGTCTCTACCCCGGAAGATGGAGATGAAGTTCAAATCAAAGTGTAAAAGTTACAGAGAAAGTGCAATGCAGGTAGACAATAAAGTGCAAAGTAGATTGTGAGCTTAAGATTCCATTTTATCATACAAGAGTGTCAGTTCAAGAGTCTAACAGTTAAAGCCTATTTGAAGGGGCTGCAAGCTTTCAAGGATGCAGAACAGCCTTAACTGTTTGCAAACTGCATGTTTAAAAACTTTAAAATCTTTTTCCAGCACAAAAGTTGACAATCACTGACAAGGTGTTCCAGAGGTGGGGCTTTAGTTTGTGCTACATGAAACCTACTTGCAGTACAAAGCCCACTCTCCTTTGCAAGATACCGGTCAGTTGCAGAAGATCAGTGAATTCAGCTTTCTGTATTCTGACTTCATATGGATGGATGAGACCTTGGGAAGTGAATCTGAGTTGCATCTGGATTCAGCACGACCCTTATTAACCCTCCTAACTCTCCACTGGTGCTTCATCTTCTGCTGATCTTTTCCAGCTATTTGTTTTTAATTCATACAAAAATCTTCGGAATAATTATTTACTGTTTGATTTTTTTTCTAATTCAACTTTGCGCTGACTGCTACAAAGTAATTACATATAATATTTTGTAATTATGCACAGCCTATATAAAATGAATACTTATTTCATTTATTCTACTGTCTGTATCTGAATCTCCTACTATAATAAATCCTGGAAATTTAAGATTCACAAGTTTGAATATCATTAGCACCTGCCCATTTTGGCCATATATTCAGATTTTTAACTAGGACAGACTTAAAGCACTGAATAAAAATTTCTCTCAATATGAATTTACCTTGCATCAAAAACATCTTTAAAAACAGTTAAATGTTTTGCTAAATAGTTCACATAATAAAGTCATTAGTGTTAAAATGTAAATGGAAAAATATTACTTTTTCTCCATTTTAATAATCATGATATATTTTTACTGAAGCCGTTACAGCACTTGATTTTTTTCTGGGACTACATGCACTACAAACTACACAAACTACAATTTTTTTTTTGCTGAAAATTTAACAAATTTTAGTCTCTCTAGCTAATGCTATACAGGCTATCAACAGCATGGCAACTTTATACAGAAACTTACAAACTCTTCTGCTGCTCCTACCAATTGTTCAGTATCATAAAACATCAATTTTGCACAATCCATAAAATAAAAATTTTGTAAAAGATATTGATAGACACAGTCTAAATATATTGTCATAACAATTCAAACAATAATTTCATGTCTCCCCAACATAAAAATTTTACTCACCTCATCATAATAAAATCTAAAATCTGCCCTCTTTGACCTGACGTCCCACAGTACAACTGTTCCACTTTCAAACCCCAAGAGCAGCTGCAAGAGGAATTTGAAGATATAAAGTCAATTCCAAATAAATATGCTTGCGTCAACTCTAATGTAGATAACAATATACTGTGATCATTTATACTTCACATATGTAGCCACATCTTTTTATGTATTAGCAGCACAGAAATTCTAAGAAGTGTATAATATTATCCTTTGCCGGCATAGAAAATGCGAGAAGGTAAACTCCAAAGACAACTTAAATGAAAGATCCATTTACAGTCAACAACAGCCTCTATAACATGCCAAAAGGTTTAATTATTTTAAAATACAGTGGAATCTTGATTTACTGAGTGCTGATTTACCAGTTAACAAGTTAGCTGTATAACATTTCAAAATTATGCTCTGTCATTTTAAAAGGTTTGCACTTCCAGACTTAAAAAGCTGGCCTCCAGAAAATACTTGAAAAGTACATTAAAAGTGCAGTGGAATACAGAATGTGTGCATTACAATGTGAGTAAAATTTCTAGGAAGCACATTTATACAGTATAGTAAAGATAATCTTGAGTCATACTAGGTTGTAATTTTGTCTGACAGACCCATATTTGGGGACATACGGTTTTGACCATTGAATAGAAGCAGCATGGATACTTAAGAAGCTGGAAAAAGATACCACTGTAAAATATCTAAAGCAAACAAGATCTAGAATTTAAATAAACTATGAGTATTATGCAAGATGCCTTATGCCTTTTAACGCATTTAATACATGATACTTTATATCACATTTACATTTTTCTGGATTCTCCACAGAGGTGCTTCACTCCATATTCTGAATATCCGAGGATTGACTGTAACAACTGTTTGTTCATTACGTGTCCTGTTGTATGACATAGGTGATCATAGTCTTTCAATGACCTTGACTGTCTTTGGCAAATTATTCTACAGAAGTGGTTTGCCCATTGCCTTCTTCTGGACAGTGTCTTTATAAGATGGGTGACCCCAGCCATTAGCAATATTTTTCAGAAATTTTCTGCCTGGCATCAGTGGTCGCATAGCTATGACTTGTGATATGCACCAGCTACTCACTTGACCATTCACCACCTGCTCCCATGGCTTCACATGACCCTGATCTGGGGGATCAGCAGGGGCTAAACCTTGTCCGAGGGTGACCTGCAGGTTAGTAGAGGAAAGAAGTGCCTTATGCCTCCTTTGGCACAGAAATATCTCCACCCTGCCACCTTAACAACTGCACTTCATTCACTTATGGAATCTGTTAGCCACATCAACTTATCAGGTTATACATCAACTTATTTGTGTTTGATCTCACCTTTGTGAAATGCCTTGATTTTTGTTTTAACACAGTGAAGTTACCACATATTGCTGTTACCATATCAGCATCAAAATTCCAGTCCTTTATAATTAAGCAGTCCATCCTCACACAAGGACCAAGAGTTGGATAACATTCAGATAAGATAATATATGCAAGTAATCTTCATGCCACAAAGTTCCAAGCAATGATCATCTCCAACAAGTGTTGAACTACCCATCTTTGACTATTAGCTACTTTTCCATACTGCTGCAAGCAGGGAATTAAAAGGACAATTCTTAAAGCATGACGAGAAACAATTAGGCCAGAACCATAGAACAACAGACAACCCTAACTTCAGTTGCACTCAGTATATGGCAGAGAATATTTGGCACACTATGATAATGTAGCAGAACATCTAGAATTTATTCTTTGTGCCTGAAACCTGGAATAAGAGGGGTTTAGTTATGGGTATGTTTTTACAATGGTCAACCTTATTTGGTATTGGTTTATTATGGTCTCATGTACTGAAATAAAGTGAAAAGCTTTTGTTTTGTGTGCCATCCAGACAGATCATGTCATATATAATTACATGGAAGTAGTAAAAAGAGAATAGAATGCAGAATTTCTAGCTAATTAATAAATAAGACAGCTCAGAAGTGCATACACCAAGACCTAGACAACATTCAGGTATGGCTTTAGATGTGAGTAACATTTATGCCGCAAAAGTACCAGGCATTCACCATCTCTAACAAGATGAGGTCTAACCTTTTACACCTGAAATTCAATAGCATTTCCATTTCAGATTCCTCCCATTTTTAACAACCTTCGGTGGATTACCAGTGGCTGGAAGCTCAAGTCAACTTAAACCAGATTTTGTGGCTACATAATCAGTGGAAAAGTAATACAGCATGGAAAACCTTGGATAATTGTCTCAGCTCCTGGCATACAAATGCTTTTTCCATTATATATAATTCAGGAAGCTGGTGAAATATTCTTCAATTTATTGAGTAAGTTCTATCAACACTTGACACCATCTAAGAAGAACCAGCCAATTTGACAACTCATTCACAACCCAAACATACATTTCCAATAGATACAGAGATGTTGGTTTCCTTTCTAAAGCACTTTAATATGTGAATGCCACGATTTTTTGAAAACTCATTACATAAAATAGGGTTAAGAAATGCTATTTTACTGTTATCACAATTGAAGACAAACTTATTCTCTTCATCTTCTATTTATTTAGCTTATCTGCTAACCAAGTATCTTTTTTTGTTGTATACAGTATTGTTAAATTACAACTGAGTTTTGTGAGGACACAGCCCCAACAGTGAAGATTAATTGTTCAGCAGAAACGCAGCACAATGGAGTGATATCTAATCAGGAATCTAGATTTGAGAACAAAGGAAACCTAAGGCTATTAGTCACTGAAAATTCAATCAGTTTTTCAGACTTCCATATTCGTGTGCTGCTAAACTTGGGTGTCAAAAATAATATTGTGACAGATGACTCTGCACCTGTCTCTATACTTTACCCTATCCAACAGCTTCATTTGATAATTCCTCTCCATTTCCAAGGCATACTATCTACAAGGCTCATATCAGTAGCATGATATAATACTTTTCACTTGTCTGAACAAATGGAGCAGGGTAAGTCACTTTTTAAGCAGCTAAAGAGGACTGCAAACTTAATAAACATCAGGATAGACAAATAATTGAAAAATGAGGTTGAACACAGATAAATGGGATAGAGGAAAGTCACATTAAATGGAAGATGAAAGTTTAGATGGAGTTTAAGAATAATGAGAACTCAAGAACATGAATACAGTAATTACTAAAGGTTGCAACCCCAATCATAAGAAGAATCCACACGATATAGTTTATTTCACAAAGAATAGATTTGAAAAAAATGGAGATTTGTTATGCTTTTACTGTATCCATTTTGATTTGACAAGAGTACCACATACAGTTCTGGTCACCATATTATAAAATGGATGTAGGGGACTGAAGAAATACCAAAGGTTTACAAAGATAATACCAGACATGTGAGAGAATACATTTCAGTAAAGGGTGCTAAGTCTAGTCTTCTGTCTTGAAAAAAATGACTGAGGGGTAACCCAAAGCTGAAGAACTTCTTGAATATTCATTACACTTTAGCCTCCACCTTCAGGGTTAGAGGATTCCAGTGATTCAACACCATTGCAAAATGAAATTTAGATATATTTTGGGTTAAATGACTGATCTATTGAAATGATACTTCTTCATTCAACATTCTCTCACAAGGGAAAACATCTCAATAGGCATCTTGTCATGTCCCTTTAGGATCTTACAAGTTTCAATGCAATCTTCTAAACTCAAAGAATACAGATTTAATCTGTTTAGAGTTTAATATAGAGAGTAAACAACATTATCAAATTTAAAGGAAATGAACTAGTTTGGTCAAACTAGTGAATATATAACTCATCAAACTTACAGAAGATCTTACCCAATATTCCACCCATAAAGCCAGAGTTGCTAAGCTCCAATCACTTGGCTTGTGTTTTTGTGTATGGATAACTTCATATCTTCTTTGCTTTCTGTATTCCGCCTTTTATTTGGTCTTGGCAGGTTTATCCTGCTGTCATTTTCTGATCATGTTTCTAATTTCTTTGCAACCAAATATTCATATTTAATTCTTTCAAGGTCTGGTATCACAAGTATTACGTTAATAAGTAACCAATACATTCTTTCCAAGGTCACTGTTTCGTTCCTTAGAATTCGTGGCCAAAACTGAACAGTGGTTAAGCTAATGCTTGATGAAAACTTCTGTATAATTTAAGAAACATTTCTTAACTTTTGAACACTGAACCAAATGAAATAAAATCCAGTTTTGTTCATCTCATTTGTGCGCATAGTCTTGTTTTTAACAATCTGAGTACGAGTAAACAAATCCCTTTTTTCCGTTCATAATGAATAGTCTTGTGGACCATTTCTAAAGACTAACTGCCACAGTCTTTCTTGCTTGACAGTCAGTCTATCATTTTTGCTGGCTTCTGGATGTGGGTATAAACAAAGAAATTTTTATCTCCCTCCTTTCTTATCCTTCTCAACTCTATGCTGGCAAGTAAACATTGGCACAGTTCTATTGACTCTTCTGCTTTCTTGACAAGAAAGGTTAAGATATTTCTAGATTTAAGATATTGGAAAAGATTTGTAGCTCGGGTTGAGGATGTTGTTATTGAGTAGCTCGCTGAGCTGGCTTGTTAGCTTGCAGATCTTTCGTTGCCCAGCTAGGCAACATCATCAGTGCAACTACACAGCTTGGACAACAATTATCACCTAATCAGATTTTAACGAACCAATCACGGATTACATAATCGGTAACCAATAGAAATGGCACATATATCCACACGTACACAAATGGACTAATCACAGGACACATAAAAGATGAACTATGTAGATCAGCAATATTTCATTCGAAGTTGCACTGATGAAGTTGCCTAGCTGGGTAATAAAACATCTGGAAGCTAACAAGCCAACTCGGAGAGCTGCTCAACAACAACATATTCCTAGATTATTTGTGAGAAGTGCAGAAAACAGATGGAGTTAGGAAACAATGGGACAAAAAGCGGAAGAAAACAAGAGATGCACTAAATACAGAAAGAAATGAAGATTACAATAGTCACTGAGTTGGCGAAAAATAGCACTAAGGAAGAACTGCCAATAATCCAATGTTCTATATTCCTGCTGAACACTATACTGAATTATTTTAATCAAAGTCTTAGGTATTCTGCAGCAAAAATGCAAACTGCTGGATGAACTCAAGGGATCGAACAGCATTCGTGGAGGCAATGTTTTAGGTTGTGTCTCTGAACCAGGACTGTGCATGTAGAGAGATAACCAGTACAAAGAGGTAAGTCAGTAGGTGTGACAGGGGAAGGTAGTTGGTAGGAGGAATCAGTTTAGGAGGAGATGAAGGGCAGATAGAGCCAGGTTCAGAGAACGGGAGGGATAGGATTGAGACAGAGGCTGCAAGGTGATAAGTGAGGCCAGTTAAGGGAGGGAAACTAGTTGGCTGGGGAAGGGGATACAGAGGGTAGGCCTGAAGAGGCAAAGCTCAGGTGGTAAGTATGGTTAAATGGGAAGTTAGAGGAAGCCTTTAAAAAACAACAGAAAACAACTAAAAAAGCAATAAGGAGAGAAAAGATGAAATACAAAGGGAAGCTAGCCAGTAATATAAAAGAGAATACCAAAATATATTAAATATCAGGATATCAAATATATGAAGAGTAATAAAGAGGCGAGAATGGATATCAGACCGCTGTAAAATGACACCAGAGAGGTAGTAGTGGGGGACAAAGAATTGGTGAAGGAACTTAATAAGTATCTTGCATCATTCTTCAATATGAAAAACATTAACGGTATGCCAGAAATCCTAGAGCGTCAGGGAACAGAAGTGTTGTTGCTATTATTAAGGAGAAGGTGGTTGGAAAGGTGGAAGGTCTGAAAGTAGATAAATCATCTGGACCAATTAAACTACACCCCAAGGTTCTAAAAGAGGTAGCTGAAGAGACTGTAGAGGCATTAGCAATGTCTTTTCAAGAATCAACAGGACTGGAAAACTGAAAATATAATTCCACTCTTTTTAAGAAGGGAGGGAGGTAGAAGAGAGGGAATTATAAATCAGGTCAATTAGCCTGATTTTAGTACTTGGGAAGAAGTTGAAGTCTACTATTAAGGATGAGATTTTGAGATACTTGCAGGTACATGATAAAATAGGGCAAAGTCTGAATGGTTTCCTTAAGGGGAAATATTACCTGACAAATCTGTTGGAATTATTTGAAGAAATAACAGGCCAAATAGACAAAGGAGTCAACAGATGCTGTTTACTTGGATTTTCAGAAGGCCTTTGACAAGGTGCCACACATAAGTCTACTTTACAAGATAAAAACCCATCGCATTATAGGAAAGACACCAGCATGAATAGAGGATTGGCTGACCGGCATGAGGCAAAGATATGGAATAAAGAGGCCCTTTACTGGTTAGCTGCCGGTGACTAGTGTTGTTCCACAGGGGTCAGTTTTGAGAGTGCTTCGTTTCGTGTTCTATGTCAATGATTTAGATTACAACATTGACTTTCTGGCCGAATTTGCAGACAATACGAAGATAGATGGCGGGGCAAGTAGTGTTTAGGAAGCAGGGAGTCCTGCAGAAGGACTTGGAGTGATTGGGAGAATGGACAAAGAAGTGGCAGATGGAATATAGTGTAGGGAAGTATATAGCCATACACTTTGGTAGAAGGAATGAAGACATAGACTATTTTCTAAACTGAGAAAATTCAAAAATCAGAGGTATAAAGGGATTGGGAGTCCAAGTCCACAGCAATTCCCTGAAGGTTAACTTGCAGATTGAGTCAGTGGTAAGCAAGACAAATGCAAATGTTAGCATTAATTTTGAGAGGATTAGAATACAAGATCAAGGATGTAATGCTGAGGCTTCATAAGGTATAGGTCAGACTGCACTTGGAGTACTGTAAGCAGTTTGGGGCTCCATATCTAAGAAAAGATGTGCTGGCATTGAAGAGGGTCCAGAGGAGTTACATGAGAATGATTCCTGGAATGAAAGGGTTAACATATGAGGAGTATTTGATGGCTCACAGAAGAATGGGGGGAGGGGGATCTCATTAAAACCTATCAAATATTGAAAGTTCTGGATAGAGTGGATATAGGGAGGATGTTTCCTATAGTGGGTGAGTCTAGAATCTGAGTCTACGGCCTCACACTAGATGGATGTCCATTTAGAACAGAGATGAGGAGGAATTTCTTTAGCCAAAAGGTAGTGAATCTGTGGAATTTATTGCCATAGGTGGCTGTTAAGGCCAAGTTATTGAGAAACTTAAAGTGGAGGTTGACAGGTTCTTGATTAATCAAGATGTCAAAGATTATAGGGAGAAGACAGGAGAAAGAGGTTGAGAGGGATAATATATCAGCTATGAAGGAATAGTGGAATAGATCTGATGGGCCGAATGGCCTAACTCTGCTCCTATGTCTTATTGTGTTATGTGGGTGGTAGGAAGGCAGAAATGGGAAAGATGAACAAAGGAAACGAAAACCTAAGTAGGCAGCAGTGGGAAATAAACATAGGGGGTTGGTTACTTGAAATTGGAAAATACTACGTTCATACTGTTGAATTGTAGGCTATCCAAATTCACTTGGGTTTCTCTCTCCCTGGCATTCGCTCCCTATATCGTTCACAATACTTTCAGTTCTGATGCAAGATTGTTTGCCTTTGGCTCCACAGATGTTGTTCAACCTGCAGCATCTGCATTCTTTAGTACTTCTGGTACTCTGTAATAAATCTCAAAACAAACTGAAGATAAAGGAAATCCAAAGCTCAAGCAGATATAGGAGGAAATCAGAAGATTTACCCAAAATGTTACCTTTAGTGAAGGTTTTGTAGGTACTTGGAAAGATCTGTGATTGTTCTCCACAGTACAGTTAGTGCTTTTGGAGAGGGTTTAAACTAGATTTGCAGGGGGATGGGAACCAGAGTGCCAGAGCTGATAGTGGAGCAGGGGTGAAAGTAAAGGATGTTAAAAGTTCATGCAAAGTCACAAATAGAAAGGTTGTGTGTGGTGGTAATAATCTTCTGAGGTGTGTCTATTTCAAGGCAAGGAGTATTGTGGGGAAGGCTGACGAGCTGAGGGCGTGGATTGACACATGGAATTACGATATTATAGCCATTAGTGAAAATTGGCTGCAGGAGGGGCAGGACTGGCAACTTAATGTTCCAGGGTTCCGATGTTTCAGACGTGATAGAGGCAGAGGAATGAAGGGTGGGGGGGGGGTGGCATTGCTAGTCAGGGAAAATGTTACAGCAGTGCTCAGGCAGGACAGATTAGAGGTCTTACCTACCGAGGCCATATGGGTGGAGCTGAGAAACAGGAAAGGTATGACCACATTAATGGGGTTGTATTATAGCCCACCCAATAGTCAGCGAGAATTGGAGGAGCAAATCTGCAGAGAGATAGCAGACAACTGCAGGAAACACAAAGTTGTGATAGTAGGGGATTTTAATTTTCCACATATTGATTGGGATTCTCATACTGTTAAAGGTCTAGACGGGTTAGAGTTTGTAAAATGTGCACAGGAAAGCATTCTAAATCAATATATAGAGGTACCAACTAGAGAGAATGCAGTATTAGATGTCTTATTAGGAAACAAGTTATTAGGAAACAGGCGGCGGAAGTGTGTGTAGGGGAACACTTTGGTTCCAGTCATCAAAACACCATTAGTTTCAACTTGATCATGGATGAAGACAGATTTGGTCCTCGGGTTTAGGTTCTAAACTGGAAAAAGGCCAAATTTGAAGAAATGAGAAAGGATCTAAAAAGCATGGATTGGGACAGGTTGTACTCTGGCAAGGATGTGATTGGTAAGTGGGAGGCCTTCAAAGGAGAAATTTTGAGAGTGCAGAGTTTGTATGTTCCAGTCAGGATTAAAAGCAAAGTAAATAAGAATAAGGAACTTTGGTTCTCAAAGGATATTGGAACTCTGATAAAGAAGAAGAGAGAGATGTATGACATGTATAGGAAACAGGGAGCAAATAAGGTGCTGGAGGAGTGCAAAAAAATACGTAAGAAATCAGGAGGGCTAAAAGAAGACATGAGGTTGCTTTGGCAGTCAAAGTGAAGGATAATCCAAAGAGCTTCTACAGGTATATTAAGAGCAAAAGGATAGTAAGGGATAAAATTGGTCCTCTTGAAGATCAGAGTGGTTGGCTATGTATGGAACCAAAAGAAATGGGGAAGATCTTAAATGGGTTTTTGCATCTGTATTTACTAAGGAAACTGGCATGGAGTCAATGGAAATAAGGCAAACAAGTAGTGAGGTCATGGAACTTATACAGATTGAGGAGGAGGAGGTGCTTGCTATCTTGAGGCAAATCAGAGTAGATAAATCCCCAGGACCTGACAGAGTATTCCCTCAGACCTTGAAGGAGACTAGTGTTGAAATTGCAGGGGCCCTGGCAAATATATTTAAAATGTCTATTCGAGTTTTTCGAGGAGGTTACCAGGAAAGTGGATGTAGGGAGGAAAGTGGATGAAGGGAAGGCAGTGGATGTTGTCTACTTGGACTTTAGTAAGGCCTTTGACAAGGTCCCGCATGGGAGGTTAGTTAGGAAGATTCACTCGCTAGGTATACATGGAGAGGTAATAAATTGGATTAGACATTAGCTCAATGGAAGAAGCCAGAGAGTGGTAGTGGAGGATTGCTTCTCTGAGTGGAGGCCTGTGACTAGTGGTGTGCCACAGGGATTAGTGCTGGGTCCATTGATATTTGTCATCTATATCAATGATCTGGATGATAATGTGGTAAATTGGATCAGCAAATTTGCTGATGATACAAAGATTGGAGGTGTAGTGGACAGTGAGGAAGGTTTTCAAAGCTTGCAGAGGAATTTGGACCAGCTGGAAAAATGGGCGGAAAAATGGCAGATGGAGTTTAATACAGACAAGTGTGAGGTATTGCAATTTGGAAGGACAAACCAAGGTAGAACATGCAAGGTAAATGGTAGGGCACTGAGGAGTGCAGTAGAACAGAGAGATCTGGGAATACAGATACAAAATTCCCTAAAAGTGGCATCACAGGTAGATAGGATCGCAAAGAGAGCTTTTGAACATTGGCCTTTATAAATCAAAGTAATGAATATAAGAGTTGGAATGTTATGGTGAGGTTCCTGTACTGTGGAAGACGTCCTGCCTCGTCCCTGTGCCGAAGACGCCGCGCCCCAGCGGCCTCAATGACTACAGACCGGTGGCATTGACCTCCCACATCATGAAGACCCTGGAGAGACTTGTTCTGGAGCTGCTCCAGCCTATGGTCAGGCCACACTTAGATCCCCTCCAGTTTGCCTACCAGCCCTGACTAGGAGTTGAGGATGCCATCGTCTACCTGCTGAACCATGTCTACGCCCACCTGGACAAGCCAGCGAGCCCTGTGAGGGTCATGTTTTTTGACTTCTCGAGTGCGTTCAACACCATCCGCCCTGCTCTGCTGGAGGAGAATCTGACAGCGATGCAGGTGGATGCTTCCCTGGTATCATGGATTCTTGATTACCTGACTGGCAGACCACAGTACGTGTGCTTGAAACACTGTGTGTCCGACAGAGTGATCAGCAGCACTGGGGCTCCACAGGGGACTGTCTTGTCTCCCTTTCTCTTCACCATTTACACCTCGGACTTCAGCTTCTGCACAGAGTCTTGTCATCTTCGGAAGTTTTCTGATGACTCTGCCATAGTTGGATGCATCAGCAAGGGAGATGAGGCTGAGTACAGGGCTACGGTAGGAAACTTTGTCACATGGTGTGAGCAGAATTACCTGCAGCTTAATGTGAAAAAGACTGAGAAGCTGGTGGTAGACCTGAGGAGAGCTAAGGTACCGGTGACCCCTGTTTCCATCCAGGGAGTCAGTGTGGACATGGTGGAGGATTACAAATACCTGCGGATACGAATTGACAATAAACTGGACTGGTCAAAGAACACTGAGGCTGTCTACAATAAGGGTCAGAGCTGTCTCTATTTCCTGAGGAGACTGAGGTCCTTTAACATCTGCCGGACGATGCTGAGGATGTTCTACGAGTCTGTGGTGGCTAGTGCTATCATGTTTGCTGTTATGTGCTGGGGCAGCAGGCTGAGGGTAGCAGACACCAACAGAATCAACAAACTTATTCGTAAGGCCAGTGATGTTGTGGGGATGGAACTGGACTCTCTCACGGTGGTGTCTGAAAAGAGGTTGCTGTCTAAGTTGCATGCCATCTTGGACAATGTCTCCCATCCACTACATAATGTACTGGGTGGGCACAGGAGTACATTCAGCCAGAGACTCATTCCTCCAAGATGCAGCACAGAGCGTCATAGGAAGTCATTCCTGCCTGTGGCCATCAAACTTTACAACTCCCCCCTTGGAGGGTTAGACACCCTGTGCCGATAGGCTGGTCCTGGACTTATTTCATAATTTACTGGCATAATTTACATATTGCTATTTAACTATTTATGGTTCTATTACTATTTATTATTTATGGTGCAACTGTAACGAAAACCAATTTCCCCCTGGGATCAATAAAATATGACTATGACTATGACTATAAGGCATTGGTGAGGCCAAATTTGGAGTATCGTGCACAGTTTTGGTCACCAAATTACAGGAAGGATATTAATAAGGTTGAAAGAGTGCAGAGAAGGTTTACAAGGATGTTGCCGGGACTTGAGAAACTGAGTTACAGAGAAAGGTTGGATAGGTTAGGACTTTATTCCCTGGAGCGCAAAAGAATGAGGGGAGATTTGATAGAGGTATATAAAATTATGATGAGTATAGATAGAGTGAATGCAAGCAGGCTTTTTCCACTGAGGCTAGGGAAGAAAAAAACCCAGAGGACATGGGTTAAGGGTGAAGGGGGAAAAGTTTAAAGGGAACATGGGGGGGGGCGCTTCTTCACACAGAGAGTGGTGGGAGTATGGAATGAGCTGCCAGATGAAGTGGTAAATGCGGGCTCACTTTTAACATTTAAGAAAAACTTGGACAGGTACATAGGTGAGAGGTAAATGGAGGGATATGGTCCAGGTGCAGGTCAGTGGGACTAGGCAGAAAAATGGTTCGGCACAGCCAAGGGCCAAAAAGGCCTGTTTCTGTGCTGTAATGTTCTACAGAGAAGATAGAGAGATTTCTTTGAGGTTCAAATTTATAGAAGATCAAAAAAGAAGCGTCCCTCATTGTTAGAAGGTCACTACACAGGGGAAAAGTCTGTGCAGCCACGATAGATTAGGACAGACCTTTTTGCTACACTAGGGTTCTATTATTTTACGCACTGGACTCCCCAAAACTGTCAGTGACTGAAATGATAGAATCCTAGTGTATGAGATCTTAGACTGATGTGACACACTGGTTCCGTCGGCTGATTAAGTCTAGGGGAGACACGCTACAGTTCCGCCAAACACAGGAGATTGAAGTGCAAGCCCCCCAAATCCCCATGTTTGTGTGGATGCTGCGTGATTTGTTACCCTGTTACAAATAAGTACCATGATTTAATAGACAGTACATTGCATACAACTAAAAGATTTAGCATTATAATTCTTAATTTGACTAAAGGGTTGGTGAAGAAAAAGCAAAAAAAAAGGACACATTTTAATGAAACAGTCCAATGTGTCACGGTTTCCCCTTCACCGATCCTCCTTCATCTCCCTGGGCTTCATCGAATCACGGCCCCACTCCAGGTTGACTCCTCCGACCTCTTCTCTCCGGCGTCTTCCCTCTTCTCCCCTCTCAAAAGCCCCAAGCACAACCTTAGTGTCCCTCACCAGAGAAACCTCCCCTGAATCCATTCATCCCCATTGGATGGCACACATTTCTCCTATCTCTTATCTTCAATAGTAACCCAAACAAGCAGCCTACACAGAGAACAGAAAAGCACAACAGAGAAAGAATATGAACCATGTGAACCTGGGCATTACACTGATAAGTAGCAAGTAACCTGTTTGATTTCCAGCATGTTCTATTTAGAGAAGGTTATTCAGGATAGTACTGAGAAACTTGTGGCCATGCATCAGAAGCCCAAGTGCCCTGCATGGGTGTTGATAGGAGCGGTCCACTTCATAAACAAATCACCTCACCAGCCACAACCTGTCCCACCTGTGGAGGAAACTAGGATTGGCACTCTGGATGCATTAACCACTTCAGAAACCTGGACAGCAAGCAGGTAATCCTGAGTCTTGAGGGTCAGCCCAAGAAGAACCAAATCAAGCCTATCCTCCCTACTTTTGTACTCAATTCCCCACAAAATAAATAATACATTCTGTCAGCTCTTCCAATTACTTGAAGACCCTGCATACCAGCCTTTGCAATTCATTCACTAGAGCAACCAGATTGCTTTGCACCTCACAGCACTGTAATCTCTCACTATCTTGACAGGTTACTATTTTTAATTTTACACCACCAAAATGGATAACTTCATATTTCCCTGCAACATTCACCACATTGCTGCCCACTCACTTTACCTAACTCTATTGCTTTGTAGTCTCTATGTCCCCTTCACAGGTTACTTTCCTGTTTATTTTTGTTTCATCTGCGAACTTAGCAACTGTACCTTTTATGCTTTTATCCAAGATCTTTATATAATTGCAAATCATTGATTTTCCAATATCAATTTATAAACACAAAAGAATCTGCAGTTGCTGGAAGTCTAGAGCAACACATACAAAATGCTGGAGGAACTCAGTAGGCCGGGCAGCATCTAGGGAGGGGAATAAACAGTCGATGAATCAGGCTGAGACCCTTCATGTTTATTCCTCTCCCTAGATGCTGCCTCACCTGCCGAGTTCCTCCAGCATTTTGTGTGTGTTGCTCCAGTAACAATTATTCATTTGGCACCTCTGGTTCTATTTCATCTTGTTTTGGATTCCAGTATCTTTGAGGAATGGTGTTCCTTAAATCCTTTTCACCCATTAACTAATTAATTGTCCACCATCAAGTTGTTCAATATTCAGAACTATAACAGCATATTTTCAATGTTAATTCAGTTTACATGTGGGCCAGCAATACCACCCTATTAACTGAAGGGGATAACCTACTCAAACACACGGATAGTTGAAACATTTCCCACCACTGCATCCACTCACGTGATACCAAAGCTCATGTCATGGCAACAATTTAATTCTCATGTTTTGAAGCTGCAAGGTGAGCATTAATGGACTTCATTGTTACAAAACAAAATCAGTCAGGCTTTGTTACCAGTTTTGCTCTGTTGCACTCCCATATAGAAATTAAACGTGAGCCAGAGTTTTAGTTTAAACATCAAACATGACTGAATAAATTACAAAAACTGAAGAACAGTACACTTGCTCATCAATAATGATCATGGAGAATAAGAAGTCCTACTGAACTAAATAACACTTCATTCAGGCAATAAACAAGTGGTATCTTGTAGTTTCAGGCTAATATTTCTGCAGTCAGCGCAAATGTATATTGCCTTTTAGTTTACTAACAGCATAACTGTTACAGAAGACCAAAGAAATAATCCAAAGAATATCAAAATTTGCAATCTTTCTTTTTAAAAACCTAGGTCCCAATGATAACTTTTATAGATCCAATTCATATAGGAGTTAACAATATTAACAATATAAGTTAACATATCGGAGTTAACCTCCCATTCAGCAATACCACTTCCAATACCCAACAATAAAAGAGTAACTCATTAATTACTGATTGTAGCATGTGTTTTCAAAGGTGATAAATTTCTTTAGAAATGGGCTTCAATGTTTACAAGCCTTGGTTGAGTTATTTTCTTTCCTTGACATACAAGTGTAGGGAACAGGAGAAAGAGGCCAGCAGTAATCTGAATCTGCTCTGCCATTCAATACACTACGACTCAAATTCATAACCCATCCCTCTTTTCTCCCATTCACCTTGATCTCAACTATAAGAAATAAAACCAACTCCTTCTCAAACAGATTTGAAGTTTTGGTTCAATTCTCCTATGCAGTAGAGAGTTCTTTTAGATTTACCACTTCCGATTGAGAAGCCACTCTTCTCAGTCCTCTATATCTTTAGGTTGTGATCCCTAGATCAGGACTTACCCAGTTTATTGCCTGAATGAAGTGATCTTTCTGAGCACACTCTGCCCAGTCCTATGGGGATTTTTATAAATTTCAGTAAGGTTCCCTCTCATTTCTTTAAACACTGACGTCTACAAGATAAGTTGTCTGAATCTCTCTTAATACCCCAGTCTCGGTATGCCAGGCATGAGATATATGTGTTCTACCCCATTTTCTGAAGCCAATGACAAGTTCTTTTGTTTTGCTGAAACTACGGAAAGTCACGACACCTTGCCACTCGGCTCTCTATCTCCTTCTTGTATTCTAGCTTGTTTTTTTTTACTTTTTCAAGTCCAGCCCACTACAATGGTGTTATCTGTGAAATTATAGGTAGAGTTGAAGCAGAATTTGGCCACATTTTCATGAGTACGTAGGGGGTGATCAATTGATAGTCAGCAGAAATGGCTGAGCCAAAGTGCCTATTTCTGCAATGTATGATTATGCCTGTCTCTTTAGGGCCAATTGACGACAAGCAGGAACTAGACCAGCATGAGAAAAGAGACAATGCCAATGTTACATTCTCTTAGTTTCATAACGTGGCAATAATCTCCAAGATATCTCCAATAGCATTTCAAAGTCTCAGAAGCAGACAGAAGAACTGGTTGTTGCTATGATAATAGGAAATAACTAGAGGTCTAATTAAAAATACCCACAAGTGTTTAAACCTGGTTGGAAATGAAATCTTTGCATGAACTGCTGGAGGCAATCAACTCCATACTCCTCTGTTCCCAAGTGGCTTAGTGCTAATAACAAGGATGTCATAAAAGTAGAAATTGAAGGTACTGGAGCAACTAACAGTCCAACTACAAAGGGACAAAAATATATGAAGTAGGTCTTATCTGAGCTGAATTAACGTGTGGTACAGCCGCTCTGATTTAACTTCATATTAAATCCTGAAACAACATGAGAATCTAAGATCAGAGAGACACTCTAGCACCAATGCTGGCAAGGAGTCCCTGATTCTGGGGCTCAGAGAACAAAGTGAAGTCACAAGTTTGACAGAGACTGATCATCTAGTGTCTTGCTAGGTAGCATATGGTGCAAGATGGGAGTATTTGTCCTTTACCTCTGCAATTAAGGGAATAAATAATGCCAAATATATTTTTCACCAATTGTCAATAGGGTGATTTCCACACAAATTCAAATTCAGCACAACGATTGATGTAGAAGGACACCCAAGTCTCGCTGCACCTCTCCATTTCCTACACACTCAGTGTTCAAATAACAATATGCCTTCTTGCTTTCGCTATTAAAGTGGGTCCCCTCGCATGATACAGCATCTATCCATTCACTCAACCTATCCAAATTATCTCACTCTCTCAAGTATCTACAGTATATGTGAATCACAGACTTAAAAGATTCCACATTTAATTCTTGTGACCAATATATTATGTGAAACTGGATTCCTAGGACCTCCCCCCCCCCCCCACGCAAGTGATCCTTCACTCATCAATGTCTATTATTCTGTAAATAACAATAATAAGTATTCTATTTATCCCAAGTGGGAAATTATTTCGTCACCTGTTAGTTCCTGCTCTTTGTTTTCTGTCTGCCAACCAGTTCTCTATCCACACCAGTACATTATCTTTAGTCACATGGTTTGATTTGATGCAGTAATCTTATTGAAAGCCCAAAACCAGCAGGTCTGTTAAGTCACCCCCACCCATTCTAAGCGATCTCATCAAAAAATTCTGGTAAACTTGTCAAACATGATTTTCCTTGTGGTATTCCACACTGCCTCTGACTGATCCTGGTTACTTATTCCCAAATAGTTTGCTGTTACATTTTCCCCATTATCAACAGAAAGCTAACTGGTCTATAAATCCCTATTTTCTCTCTCCCTTTGTAAAGTTGGTTTACATTAGTCACCTTATGATCAATAAGAAATTACTTATAAAGTGATAACACAAAGCAGCAGGATTAGGCCATTTGGGCCATCAGTTGGAGCAGGAAACCGAAAACCTCATAGATGAGACTTTACTGAGGTGGTCACCCAGAGTGCAGGCTTCTGTTAATAAATGTTTGACCACGTGGAGAAATAAGGGGAGTAAGCAGTTAGTGCATAGTTCCCATGTGGCCATTCCCCTCAGCAACAAGTACACCTTTTTTGATATTGCAGGGGTGGGGGATGACCTATTAGCGCCCGGTAGCAGCAGCCGGGCCAGTGGCACTATGGTTGCCTCTGTGGTTCAGCAGGAAAGGGTAAAGTCAAGTAGAAAGGAGTAGTGAATAGAGAAAGGAGATTCGGTAGTTAGAGAAATAGACAGGAAATCCTGTGATCATGAAAGAGTGCCAGTATACTGTGTCTCTCCCAAGTGCTAAGGTCAAGAATGTCTCAGAGCAGCTACAGAATATTCTCAAGAGGGAGGGTGAGCAGTCAGAGGGTCTGTTGCACACTGGCACCGATGATACAGGTACAAAGGGGGAAGAGGTTCTGCACAGTGAGTATAGCGAGTTAGGGAGAGGCTGAGGAGTAAGACACCCAAGGTAGTCATCTCTGGATTACTCCCAGTGTTATATGCTAGTCAGGGTAGGAAAAGGAGGACAGTACAGATGAACGAGTGGCTGAGGAACTGGTGCAGGGGACAGGGTTTCAGATTCCTGGATCACTGGGGTCTCCTTTGTGGAAGATTTGACCTGTACAAAAAGTACAGGTTACACCTGAATGCGAGGGGGATCAGTATCACTGCAGGCAAGCTTACTGGAACTGTTGGGGAGGGTGTAAACTAATTTGGCCAGAGGATGAAGCAAGTGGGAATACAAATAGATGCAGTGGGTAGTGAGACCAAGAGGAAGGATAGAAGATGATTGGACAAAATTGCAGTTAGTGGGATGAGTTGAAGTGTAACTTGGAAGCAAAATCAAAAAGGGTGATGAATACAGGACAGAAGGCGTTATATTTGAAAGCACGTAGTATACAGATTGAGTGTAGTGTAGTTAAAGATTGCCAGGTATTACGTTGTGGGTATCAAGTCGTGGCTGAAAGAAGATCATAGTTTGGAGCTTAATATCCAAGGATGCATATTGTATCAAAAGGACAGGCAGGGAGACAGATGGGGTAGGGCAGCTCTGTTGATAAAAACGAAATCAAATCTTTAGGAAGAGGTGACATAGGATCGGAAGATATAGAACCTTTGTGGGTAGAGTTGAGGGTAAAAAAGATTCTTTCGGGAATTATATATAGGCATCCGAACACTAAAACATTTCAACAGAATATAGAAGAGGCATGCATAAAGTGCAACATTAATATAATCATGGGGGATTTCAATATGCAGGTAGATTGGGAAAATCAGGTTGGTGCTGGATCCTAAGAGAAGGAATTTGCAGAATGCCTACAAGATGGCTCTTTAGAGCAGCTTGTGGTTGAGCCCATTAGGGGAAAAGCAATTCTGGATAAGGTGTTGTGTAATGAACCAGATTTGATAAGGGAGCTTAAGGTAAAGGAACCCTTAGGAAGCAGCAATCATAATATGATAGAATTCACCCTGCAGTTTGAGAGGGAGGAGCCAAAGTCAGACATATCAGTTTTACAGTCGAGTAAATAGAATTACAGAGGCATGATACATCAAAGTTGCTGGTGAACGCAGCAGGCCAGGCAGCATCTGTAGGAAGAGGTGCAGTCGACGTTTCAGGCCGAGACCTTTCATCAGGACTAACTGAAGGAAGAGTGAGTAAGGGATTAGAAAGTTGGAGGGGGAGGGAGAGATCCAAAATGATAGCAGAAGACAGGAGGGGGAGGGATAGAGCCGAGAGCTGGACAGGTGACAGGCAAAAGGGGATACGAGAGGATCATGGGACAGGAGGTCCGGGAAGAAAGACAAGGGGGGGGGGTGACCCAGAGGATGGGCAAGAGGTATATTCAGAGGGACAGAGGGAGAAAAAGGAGAGTGAGAGAAAGAATGTGTGCATAAAAAAGAGTAACAGATGGGGTACGAGGGGGAGGTGGGGCCTTAGCGGAAGTTAGAGAAGTCGATGTTCATGCCATCAGGTTGGAGGCTACCCAGACGGAATATAAGGTGTTGTTCCTCCAACCTGAGTGTGGCTTCATCTTTACAGTAGAGGAGGCCGTGGATAGACATGTCAGAATGGAAATGGGCTGTGGAATTAAAATGTGTGGCCACTGGGAGATCCTGCTTTCTCTGGCGGACAGAGCGTAGATGTTCAGCAAAGCGGTCTCCCAGTCTGCGTCGGGTCTCGCCAATATATAAAAGGCCACATCGGGAGCACCGGACGCAGTATATCACCCCAGTCGACTCACAGGTGAAGTGATGCCTCACCTGGAAGGACTGTTTGGGGCCCTGAATGGTGGTAAGGGAGGAAGTGTAAGGGCATGTGTAGTACTTGTTCTGCTTACACGGATAAGTGCCAGGAGGGACATCAGTGGGGAGGGATGGGGGGGACGAATGGACAAGGGAGTTGTGTAGGGAGCGATCCCTGCGGAATGCAGAGAGAGGGTGGGAGGGAAAGATGTGCTTAGTGGTGGGATCCTGTTGGAGGTGGCGGAAGTTACGGAGAATAATATGTTGGACCCGGAGGCTGGTGGGGTGGTAGGTGAGGACCAGGGGAACCCTATTCCTATTGGGGTGGCGGGAGGATGGAGTGAGAGCAGATGTACGTGAAATAGGGGAGATGCGTTTAAGAGCAGAGTTGATAGTGGAGGAAGGGAAGCCCCTTTCTTTAAAAAAAGATATCTCCCTCGTCCTAGAATGAAAAGCCTCATCCTGAGAGCAGATGCGGCGGAGACGGAGGAATTGGGAGAAGGGGATGGCGTTTTTGCAAGAGACAGGGTGAGAAGAGGAATAGTCCAGATAGCTGTGAGAGTCAGTAGGCTTATAGTAGACATCAGTGGATAAGCTGTCTCCAGAGACAGAGACAGAAAGATCTATCAACTCTGCTCTTAAACGCATCTCCCCCATTTCACGTACATCTGCTCTCACTCAATCCTCCCACCACCCCACTAGGAATAGGGTTCCCCTGGTCCTCACCTACCACCCCACCAGCCTCCGGGTCCAACATATTATTCTCCGTAACTTCCGCCACCTCCAACGGGATCCCACCACTAAGCACATCTTTCCCTCCCCCCCCCTGCATTCTGCAGGGATCGCTCCCTACACAACTCCCTTGTCCATTCGTCCCCCCCATCCCTCCCCACTGATCTCCCTCCTGGCACTTATCCGTGTAAGCGGAACAAGTGCTACACAGGCCCTTACACTTCCTCCCTTACCACCATTCAGGGCCCCAAACAGTCCTTCCAGGTGAGGCATCACTTCACCTGTGAGTCGACTGGGGTGATATACTGCGTCCGGTGCTCCCGATGTGGCCTTTTATATATTGGCGAGACCCGACGCAGACTGTGAGACCGTTTTGCTGAACATCTACGCTCTGTCCGCCAGAGAAAGCAGGATCTCCCAGTGGCCACACATTTTAATTCCACATCCCATTCCCATTCTGACATGTCTATCCACGGCCTCCTCTACTGTAAAGATGAAGCCACACTCAGGTTGGAGGAACAACACCTTATATTCCGTCTGGGTAGCCTCCAACCTGATGGCATCAACATCGATTTCTCTAACTTGCGCTAAGGCCCCACCTCCCCCTCGTACCCCATCTGTTACTCATTTTTATGCACACATTCTTTCTCTCATTCTCCTTTTTCTCCCTCTGTCCCTCTGAATATACCTCCTGCCCATCCTCTGGGTCACCCCCCCCCGTCTTTCTTCCCGGACCTCCTGTCCCATGATCCTCTCGTATCCCCTTTTGCCCGTCACCTGTCCAGCTCTCGGCTCTATCCCTCCCCCTCCTGTCTTCTGCTATCATTTTGGATCTCCCCCTCCCCCTCCCACTTTCAAATCCCTTACTCACTCTTCCTTCAGTTAGTCCTGACGAAGGGTCTCGGCCTGAAACGTCGACTGCACCTCTTCCTACAGATGCTGCCTGGCCGGCTGCGTTCACCAGCAACTTTGATGTATGTTGCTTGAATTTCCAGCATCTGCAGTATTCCTGTTGTTTACAGAGGCATGAGGAAGGTCCTGACCAAAATTAAGGGGACACCAGCAAGGATGAAGACAGAACAACATTGACTGCACTTTCTCAGGGCAATTCAGAAAGCCAAGTATACTGTAGATATATCCCAAAGATGAATAAGTATTCGAAAGGGAGAATGATGCAGCCATGACTGACAAAGGAAATCAAAGACAGCATAAGAGCAAAAGAGAGGTATATTATATAGCAAAAATTGATGGGGAAATGGAGGATTAGGAAACTTTTAATAACCTACAGAAGGTAACTAACAAGCCATAGGGAGGGAAAATATGAACTAGGGAGGTAAGTTGGACGATAATATAAAAGAAGATACCAAAAGTTTTTTTCAGATATATAAAAGGTAAAGGAGAGGCAAAAGTGGTTATTGCAATGCTGGAAAATTATGTTGGAGGCAAAGGGTTGGTATGAAGGTGACCTATTCTGGTTGGACGCTGGTAACAAGTGGTGTTCCACTGGGATCAGTATTGTGACCCCTTCTTTTCATGTTATATGTCAATGATTTGGGTGACGGAATTGATAGCTTTGTAGTCAAGCTTACAGAAAATATGAAGGTAGGTGGAGTGGCAGGTTGAGGAAGCAGGCAGTCTGCAGAAGGACTTAGACAAATTGGGAAAATGAGCAAAGAAGTGGCAGATGGAATACAGTGTAGAAAAGTTTGTCATACACTTTGTTGAAGGAATAATGATGTTGACTATTTTCTAAATGAGGAGAAGATTCAAAAATCAGAGGTGCTAAGAAACTTAGGATTTCCTAAAAGTTAACATGCAGGTTGAATCAGTGGTATGGAAGGCATATGCAATCTTAGCATTCATTTCGAGAGGACTAGAATATAAGAGAAAGGATGTAATGCTGAGGCTCTATAAAGCATTGGTCAGACCACACTTGGAGTATTGTGAGCATTTTTGGGCAGCTTATCGAAGAAAAGATGGTGCTGGCATTGGGGAGGTTAAGGAGGAGGTTCAAAAGAATGGTTCTGGGAATGAAAGGGTTAAAATATGAGTAGCTTTGATGGCTCTGAGCCTATACTCTCTGGAGTTTAGAAGAATAAAGGAGATCTCATTGAAGCCTATTGATTACTGAAAGGCCTAGATGAGAACTGAAATGAGGAAGAATTTCTTTATAACCATATAACAATTACAGCATGGAAACAGGCCATCTCGGCCCTTCTAATCTGTGCCGAACGCTTACTCTCACCTAGTCCCACTGACCTGCACTCAGCCCATAACCCTCCATTTCTTTCCTGTCTATATAGCTATCCAACTTTACTTTAAATGACAATACTGAACCTGCCTCTACCACTTCTGCTGGAAGCTCATTCCACACAGCTACCACTCTCTGAGTAAAGGAGTTCCCTCTCATGTTACCCCTAAACTTTTGCCCTTTAACTCTCAACTCATGTCCTCTTGTTTGAATCTCCCCCACTCTCAATGGAAAAAGCCTATCCACGTCAACTCTATCTATCCCCCTCATAATTTTAAATACCTCTGTTAAGTCCCCCCTCAACCTTCTACGCTCCAATGAATAAAGACCCAACTTGTTCAACCTTTCTTTGTAACTTAGGAGCTGAAATTCAGGTATCATTCTAGTAAATCTTCTCTGTACTCTCTCTATTTTGTTGACATCTTTCCTATAATTTGGTGACCAGAACTGTACACGATACTCCAAATTTGGCCTTACCAATGCCTTGTACAATTTCAACATTACATCCCAACTCCTATACTCAATGCTCTGATTTATAAAGGCCAGCATAACAAAAGCTTTCTTCACCACCCTATCCACGTGAGATTCCACCTTCAGGGAACTATGCACCATTATTCCTAGATCCCTCTGTTCTACTGCATTCTTCAATGCCCTACCATTTACCATGTATGTCCTATTTGATTAGTCCTACCAAAATGTAGCACCTCACATTTATCAGCATTAAACTCCATCTGCCATTTTTCAGCCCACTCTTCTAACTGTCCTAAATCTCTCTGCAAGCTTTGAAAACCTACTTCATTATCCACAACACCACCTATCTTAGTATCATCTGCATACTTACTCATCCAATTTACCACCCCATCATCCAGATCATTAATATATATGACAAACAACATTGGACCCAGTACAGATCCCTGAAGCACACCACTAGTCACCGGCCTCCAATCTGACAAACAGTTATCCACCACTACTCTCTGGCATCTCCCATCCAGCCACTGCTGAATCCATCTCACTACTTCAATATTAATACCTAACGATTGAACCTTCCTAACTAACCTTCTGTGTGGAACCTTATCAAAGGCCTTACTGAGGTCCATATAGACAACATCCACCGCTTTACCTCATCAACTTTCCTAGTAACCTCTTCAAAAAATTCAATAAAGATTTGTCAAACATGACTTTCCACACACAAATCCATGTTGACTGTTCCTAATCAGACCCTGTCTATCCAAATAATTATATACAGCAGCATGCAAAAGTTTGGGCACCCCTGGTCAAAATATCTGTTACTGTCAATAGCGGAGCAAGTAAAAGATGAACTGATTTCCAAAAGGCATAAAGTTAAAGATGACACATTTCTTTAATATTTTAAGCAAGAAAACTTTTTTATTTCCATCTTTTACAGTTTCAAAATAACAAAAAAGGAAAAGGGTTTGAAGCAAAAGTTTGGGCACCCTGCATGGCAGTATTTAGCAACCCCCCTTTTGGCAAGTATCACAGCTTGTAAATGCTTTTTGTAGCCAGCTAAGAGTCTTTCAATTCTTGTTTGGGGGATTTTCGCCCATTCTTCCATGCAAAAGGCTTCTAGTTCTTTGAGGTCTATCCACAGATTCTCGATGATGTTTAGGTCGGGGGACTGTGACGGCCATGGCAAAACCTTCAGCTTGCGCCTCTTGAGGTAGTCCATTGTGGATTTTGAAGTGTGTTTAGGATGATTATCCTGTTGTAGAAGCCATCCTCTTTTCATCTTCGGCTTTTTTACAGACGGTGTGATATTTGTTTCCAGAATTTGCTGGTATTTGATTGAATTCATTCTTCCCTCTACCCGTAAATGTTCCCCGTATTTAGTCACAGCTTGTAAACGCTTTCTGTAGCCAGCTAAGAGTCTTTTAATTCTTGATTGGGGATTTTTGCCCATTCTTCCTTGCAAAAGGCTTATATATTACAGGGAGAAGGCAGAAGAACGGGTCTGAGAACAATAATATATCAACGATGCTGGAATAGCAGAGCATATTCGATGGGCTGAATGGCCAAATTCTGCTCCTATGCCTTATGTCTAAGTCTGCTCCGTTACTAGAACAGGGCTAATTTTTCTTCCCTCTCACCCTTATTCTCCTGTTTACTCTCCATAACATTTAATGCCTCGACTAATCAAGAAAAGTTAGTAATAAAGAAAGATCCAGAGTGCAGAGAATGCTGGAAAATGGCCACCGTTACATCCACCATTTTCAGGGACACTTCCTTCACTAGAATGCAGACTAATGAGTTGTCTTGGCAATCTCAACTTCCCCAACTTGATTCCCCTATTCATACTCATTTCCTTCACCCCCTGCTTCTCATTAGAGCTGGGTTCCTTAACATTGCTGGAAGGTCATTTTCATCCTCCTTTGCAAAAACAGAATCAAAGTCTTGGCTAATTAGTCTGCTGTGTCTTTATTCCCAATTATAAATTCTCGTGTTTCTGACAGCAAGTAACACAAATTTGTCATTAGTAATCCTTTTTCTCTTAAGAAGCTTTTACAGTCAGTTTACATGTTCTTTCTAAGCTTACTTTCATATTCTACTTTTTCCTCTTAATTAATTCCCTGATCCTCTTTTGCTGAGTCCTAAACTGTGTCCTAACCTTCAAGCCAAACTTTATGTTTCCCCCTTGGATCTAATTTCCCTTGTTAGCCACAATTGTACCATCCTTCCTGTTCGATTTTGTGCCAGTCAGGAATAAATAATTGTGGTAGTTCATCCATGTCAACCCTATAAATAACATTTCCTAATCTATTTTAGCCAGTTTCCCCCTCATACCCATGTAATTCTCCTTATTTAGATATTGGGTCTAGTCACAGAATTAACTGCTTCACGAAGAATTCTATCATATTATGCTCCCCCCGACCCACACCCTTCACCTTTTCCCATCATGCAAGTTTTGTTAATGGTCTACTTTCAGGTTGGCTCCAGAAAACCATCCTGTAAACACTCCAGGAAATCCACATCCGCAGCATTGTTAACAGTTCAATTAGCCCAATCCATATGTAAAATAAAGCTACCCAAGGTTACAAGTTATACCCTCATTCTACACGTTTTTAATTTCGTGTTTCATTCCACTTCCAACATCCACTTTACAAGTTGTGGGTCTGTACACTGTCTGGTGGTGTATCTTAGCTCTACCCTTACAGATTATACATCTAAGCTAGCCTCCTTCCTCACTATTGCATTGATCTTTTCTTCCATTAGCAGTTTTCCTTTCCTTTTTACTTTTTGGCTTCCTTCCTAAATACTGACCTTTCTATATTTTGGTCTCATTCTGCCCAGTCGAGCTAACATATTGTCTTCTATTTTTACTGTTTAGAGATATTTTTCATTGTAATATATCTTCTCCGCAACCCAAACACACTGAAAATTAAACTACAGTTCCTTTAATTATTCAGAAACATTTTCCATCATCTTCCCTGAATAGCTATTAACCTGCACTCTCACCACCAAAGTACACTGTACAGCAGCCATCCACCCAACGCAAAAATGCTCAGGAACTTTTAAACTCAAGTCTAACCCCATATTAAAAGTTACTATTAATCTGCTTGCTACTCATGTTACTCCATTTGACTTCAATGGAAACAAAAATAACATATTTTACAACTTTTCAGAAAAACTAACAGGTTCCCTATAGCACTGATTACTGATTTGGAGGGCACAACATAACTAATTACCATGTGGGTGGTAATCTGGTTGGATAAACTCCTACAAAAGCGCCTGCTTAATTTGGATTCCCTAATAAGAATTAATGAAGCTAATTTTTTGTAAGTAATACCTGACTATATATCAATGAACACGTGACAATAATGCAACATGCTCTTACAGTATGTAATTACTAGAACTTATAGGCAAATGCAGCTCAAAAGTATCATTGTAAAATTTGCTAATGACAAAAGGTGGATAGGAAAATAAGTTGCAAAAAGGATCTAAGGAGGCAGCAGAGGGTTAAGTAAGTGAGCAAACACTTGACAATGGAAATATAATGTGTGAAAAAGTGAAAAATAAAAAGCATATTTATGTAAATAATGACACATTGCAGAGCTGTAAGATGCAGAGAGATTTGGTCATTCTGGTGTAACAATTTACAAAAAACTTGTTGGTATGTACTACAAGTGATTAGGCTTCAGTTGTACAAGGCATCAGTGAGAACATATCTGTAGCACTATGTACAGTGTTGATCTACTTATTTAAAGGGGGATGTTGGTGAGTTGGAAGCAGTTCAAAGAAGATTTATGAGACTGATATGTGGAAAAGATATGTGGTCTAGTGAGGGAAATTTAAGTAGGATAGGCTTGCATACACTGAAGTGTATAAGACTGACAGGGGACTTGATTTAAGCATGAAATATCCAAAGGAGTCTGGACATGGCAAATATAGAGAGGATGTTTCCTCTTGTGGGAGAATATAAAACTAGGATGTCACTGCTTAAAAATAAGGTTTTGCCTATTTAAGAAAGAAATGGGAGAAAGCTTATTTCTCACAGAGGATCACAAGCCTTTGAAATTTTCATTCCCCCCCTCAAAGAGGAATGGAAAAAGCATTATAGGATATGGTGAGGCATTGGTCGATGAATACATTTTCAGCAAAGCAGTGAAAAGTTCCTGTGGGTAGATGGGAACGTGGAGGCAAGGTTGCAATCAGAGCTTACCAAATGGCAGAATATGGTCTACTCATACTTCTAATTTACATTTTCATATGCCCCGTATCAGGAAGGGCTGAGATTATCAACAGGTGTTTTCAAAATTACTAGGCAGAATATTACATTGCATAATGATTAATTGTTTCCTAAGATAATGATGTAGCCAAGATTTCAAGTCAATTCTGAAAAATTAACTAAAGGGAAAAGGTTAGGGAAAAGGTTATGCAGAAGGTTATCGGGATAAAGTATCTTAGCAACCCAGTGGATGAAATAAAATATAAGCTGGTAAATAGCAGCATAATTGTAAATTAGACTAGATGGGTCAAGTGGAAATTAATTCTATTTACAGTGGACTCCGGTTAATCGGGCCATTGGGTAACTGGGCCACTTATTTGAGACAACCCTTAAAGAATAAAAACTAATTGAGAAATTAGCCAGGATTACCTTTATTTGGGAGACTATACCACATAATTGGGACAGGAGACTGTTGCCGAAGTTTCTAACCAGCATCAGTCGCATGTACTCGTGTGGGCATTAGATACAACACTGTACTTAGAACAGTTTTTAAGTACCGCTGGTTGCTCTGATTGTGTTGAAAAAGCAGTGATCTTTATCACTGATTACTGGAGAGAAATAAGCAGTAAGACAATTCAGAACTGTTTTGCTCACTGCGGTTTCAAGCACTCAGGCTTGGAGATGCAAAAAGGGGCCAGGAGTGAAAATGAAACAATTTCATTACCTCTAGAAGTTAGGAACTATGAAGAATTTGAAGATATCGACAATCAGCTTGAACGTTGCAATGAAAATGAAAATTTGGAGGATGCAACAGTTCGTAACTATCGTCAGTTGTGTGCACTTGTGTAGCTGTTAGACATTACACTGTGCTTAGAGTTAACAGTTTTTAAACAACGCCACTTGCGAATGCTTGTGTTATGCTATTCATTTGGGCCAGTGGACGCTAAATTAAAAAGCAGTGATTCTTGACACTATTTCACGCAGGAAGGTAATGAAGGCAATCCTTTATCTGTGTTAAGCATCTGCAATGATTTTGTTTATTGACAGTAAATTAAAAGAACATTACAACCTTCACATGAATTCCTTTGTTGATAACTATTCGGAACTAGTACACAGTTTTATAGTATTGCAGTAATATTGGCACTGTTCTAATTTGTTCTGTATTTCATTTAAATATATAGTTTGCTGCTCAATTAAATGGCAGTTTGCCTTTTTAAAACTTTTTCCATGAAACTGTGGCTAATTGGGCCAAAATGTACTGGCCCTGATGTGTCCCAATCAACTTGAATCCACTGTATTAAAAAATATAAATAAAATGGAAATGATGAACACGTATTGGGTAATCTCAAGCAAAATATGGCATTTGTATCTATTGCGAGAATGAATTAAAATAAAATGTGTCCAGTCACAAGGCTTAGTTCCCTACATCTACAGATACTGGTGGCAGTGAGCTTCCCTTGGTAGTTATCTGTGTCACACATTCCAAAAGTGTGGTTTAGAAAGTTTAGGCCAACACAATGAGAAGATCTTGATTTTGATTGCCTGGCAAAGTTAGGGATAGGTCTTGCCCAGCTCTAAAATTTTTTAAATCAAGCATGTTAAACAGATTAAAATTGAACTTTTATCCCCTAAATGTTATCTAAAAACGAAAGCATCACTAAATAACTAAAAACATTAAAAGATACCAAACTAATTAAAGAGTAACTCAGCCTTCCTTTTGCTCCTGAAATACCAGCACAAGGTTTGACCTGCAGGGTCCAAGTTCTCCAGTATAATGCTGCAGAGTTCCAGCAGAACTAACCATCCTGGCTGGCTCAGACTTCCACATTTAACAACACTCATGGGACCTCCTTCAGTCTTAATTATTGAATGTTGCTGATTCTAATCAGGAGTGCTGGCAATATTAATATATCCAAATCTATAAATTTTTAGAAAGATCTCCTTAATTTTGAAGCAACAAAAAACCAAACTGCTGAAAGGACTCAGTGGTTCAGGTAGAATTTGTGAAGATAAAGGGATGCTGAAAACCTACATCATGCCTTTGCCTTCACAGATGCTTCCTGACCCACTGAATCCCTCCAGTGGTTTGATTTTTGCTACAGATTACAGCATCAGCAGTCTTGTGTCTCCTTAAAATTATGTATTTTTATCAGAATGTCATCTTTACCTAAATTAAAACAGAAGTGGTGAAGCCCTTAAGATTTGCAGCCTAGGACACAAATCCAACAGCTACTTCTGGAATATGCACACTGTTGGTGGCTACACATACAAACACAGAGGTTGTTTCAGTGATTTCTGCTATTCCTTAGAGTTTGCTGAGCCAATCAATGTAAATTAGTGAAGTGATATAGACTTCAATATTTTATTCTCCTTGTAAATGGCATCCTTTATTAATTGAAGAGTTCAATAAATATTGAATGGTGCACCGTTTCACAATTACAAATGAACAATTCTTCTGGTGCTGAAAGTCTAATTTTGTGTATGTCAGCTGCATACCTTCAGAATAATTCCTTCAAGTTCCATGTCACTTAAAATAATAAATTGATTTCATTTAATGATATTTCAATTTATGATCCGATCTCTAGCTTGCTCTCTGTAAAATGCAGTTAACGTAATGCTATTACAATGCTAGTAACTTGGGTTCAATCCTCCTGCTGTCTGCGATGAATTTGTATGTTCTCCCCATTACTGTGTGGATTTCCTCAGGATGCTCCAGTTTCCTCCCATATTCTATAGTCATACAGGTTAGTAAGTTAATTGGTCCCATGGGTATAACTGGTGGGTGTAATGGGTATAATTGGGGTGGCACAGGCTCATGAGTCAGAAGGGCTCAATAAAATAAATTAGTAGCAAAAGTTATTGTTGCTCCCTCCTTGGTTTGCTATATGTCATAAATCTACTAAATCAACTCAATAGCATCATAGTTGCTAAAATCCCTGACAGCAACTGACATGAAGAAAGCAGGAATTGATGCCATAGTTTTACCTGATATTTTTGGGCAGATTTCATTGTTATCTGCAAAGCAATAAGATTACAACTGGAACACAAGTACAGCACACTATATCGTTTGCAATATCCCTGGAAGGTTTCCAAGGGCAAGGTTGTATGGAGGACCGCCAGTTGCCCATGCTGCAAGTCTCCCCTCTCCACACCACCGATGTTGTCCGAGGGAAGGGCACTAGGGCCGATACAGCTTGGCACCAGTGTCGTCGCAGAGTACTGTGTGGTTAAGTGCCTTGCTCAAGGACACAACATGCTGCCACTGCTGAGGCTCAAACTAGTGACCTTCAGATCACTAGACCGACAGCTTAACCACTTGGCCACACACCAACACTATATTTATGCTGACCCTAATGTGAATTAAATTAATCCCATTTTCTGCACATTGTCTCTTTGTGTGTCTGTCTAAATAAGGAATTAATATTGTGAATTTGATACTTTTATAGTGAAATTTAAGTGTCCAAATAACTCTTCTGTTCCTTGACAGAAAAAAAATCACAAAAAATTTTTTCTTTCTTACTTACTTTCCCCTCGTCCCTTGGACTGTCACTTAAATGAACAACAGGGCCAGGGTGAGTTTTTGTAGACCTGCAAAAAAATGTATAATTTTCATAACAAAAATTTTCGAAAAAAATAAGACAATTTATAAAAGCATTAACACACCCATATAACAGATTACAGTCTGTGGTTCTGCTTGGAATCCCTCCATGAAAAATAGTTTCTTGCCATCTTGACTCAATTGAATCGATTAAAAGAAAATCTTAGTCAGAACAAAAGCTGTACAAAAAATTGCTACTGGGCAGAACACTCTGAATTCATAGACGGATGCTGAGAAAGATCAGCAGCACCCCAAGAGCAACTTTGCCACCTGCCAAGATGCAGCATCTGAAAACAATGAAATGCAGTCAGCCTTTATTGCCTCTTCCCATTTAACAACAGTTCCTAACCAACAACTCTAGCAAGCATGATAGACTTCGCAGGGGGCTTCCACAATTAAGGGTCAAAATAAAAGGAATAAACTTAGTAAGCTTGTATAATGTTTTCATTCTTTACCCTGGTTGTTTGTGCATACAGGATTAATGTCACTTGGATAAAAGCACAAAAAATTATTCCTAATCACTGAATAACATCTAACTCTTCGAGTTTACACATTTAAAGAGTTCTTTTAATGCAACATGTGGAATGTTTTTATAATTATTTATTTAGATTTGAATTTCATTAGATTATATTGGAGCAATGAACGCAGCTTTGACAATCACAGAAAAACTTTATCAGCGATGGAGAGTGGTGTATGAGGGCTGTGGGTCTGAGGGGGCAGCACAGTGAAAGCATACAGAGTAAACAGAGAGTTTTAAAGATGCCTAATAAAGCTTTGTAATCCCAATAGATTAGAAGGAAATACGTGGGAGCTAATTGAGATTTATACTGCATTAAGCTTCAATAGAGTAAAATGCAAATGTGTTTATGGTTGGGGATGAAATCCATACTGATTGGAGACTGCCTTCTTGTTGTCTACTAAATGAGTCAAATACCCTTCAGCCAAATTCTTAGAAGGAAGGGGGAAAAAGTTACTGTGCTAGTCAATACAAAGAGAACAGAGCCAGGGAGCTGAATAAAGGAAGTTCACTGACCTCAAGGTTAATGAATTTATCTTCAACTGACATATCTCACCAATTCCATCATGAATCACAATTATCTATCAAAAGTTTTAATTGATCAACATTAAGTTCAGCTTATTCTCAATCTTTCAGCTCTGGTTCAAGTTTCAAGGCCATATTTCAGATGTCAAGCACCACACAATGCCCTCATATTTCAGCTCATTCCAGCAGAATAAGATGATATACAAGATAGGGGTCAATGTTTAGACTTAGTGACATGACGTTATCCATAGGAAACACAGCTAACAATCATTGCAGTGACAGTTGCTGAAGACATTGTCCATGATGAGGTTCAGACCCAAAACTGTATGAATAAAACAAAAGGTAGGTGTTACCTGCATCAAAGGCCTTTAACAATGTAGCATCTAACTGATTCACCACACTATACATGGTTTGATAGCAACCTGGCAGTTCTGTTAGCCAAAAACAAAAACACTAGGAAGTAAGTTTTGCATCTGTAAAACACACTTCTTCTAAAGAAGGAATTTAAAACAGGTTGGAATAATTTTAAAATTAAAGCTCAATTATTTAGAGGCAGTTTCCTATAGATGGAGTAATATAAATTCAGAATCCTCCCCTCAAAAGGGCATGTAGGTTGACCTGTGAAAGCAAAGATACTTCATTAGGTAAGGACATCTACAAATATGAACCAAAGGTGAGTCACTAGAGCCTAATTAGTTGTTCCAGACACATACAACACTGCCATCTACATGACAACTAAGCAGTCTTCTACCATTGATATAACACTATATTCATTCTTGGATGGGGCAGGAGGTGGCTGACAGGGTGAATGGGTATGTGGTTTGTGTAGTACTGTGCTCCTTCCACTGCCTTGGCAGGGTTTCAATATGTTCCCGAACAAAAGTAGAATGCTGGAAGAACCCAGCAAGTCCAGGAACACTTGTGCAGGTTGACACAAACAAGAGTTGAATTTCTCAGGCAAGCTGAGAGTCACCGTCTCTGACATCATGGTAGCATATGATAACATGTGGCATGTGGCATGAGGAAGCCATAAAAAAAGCAGGTCTATGGACATATTGAGGAAAAGCCACCCACTGTCCAGAGCTGCACCTCACTGAAAGAAAAGGGACTGTAGCAGGAAATCATTGTAAGAGACAAACCAACATCAAACTACCTTCAGAGCTGTTTCAGAGATTCAGCTTAAGAGTAGATCAGAAGTGGGGATGTTTTACTAATGACAACACAATGTTCAATCCTATCTGCAACTATAAGAACCACAATGGATGCATATTTGCAGCAAAATTCATCAACATCTAGGTATAGGTGATGGGTGGCAAAAACATTTGGCCATGGAAGTATCAGCAAACTGAGTATCTAACCACCAAGTTCAACATAATTAATATCAAATTTACTGCTATCAGCATCCTAACTAACTCTGATTAGAAACTTAATTGGATGTAAATAGAGCAGACACAAGACAATGACAAGACCGGGTATTCTGTGGTGAGTAATTCTTTCTTTAAGTCCCAATTTTATTATGTCATAAAAACCAACCACTTGGCCCACTGAGATCAAAGTAATTCATTTTCTCTGTGACTTATTCTCCCCACATTCTCAGTAACTACTAAGGGCAATTTACAGTGGATAATTGACCTAGCCACACACATAACGATAGATACAGGAGAAAGCAGGAGCATCCAGAGAAAATGCACGTGGTTGCATGGAGGGTGTGCAAACTCCAAACAGATGGTTCAACCACCACCAAGGAACATCAGCAGGCTGGCGGAATACTTTCAATTATCTGGATGAATGCAATTCCAACATTTGGCTAACGTCACCCAAACCAAAAGCAGCCTATCTAGTTGGAACTCCATCACAATTCAGCCTTTCACTGGTGAACCATGGCTATCATCCAGAAAATGTAGTGAAGTTATTTATCTGAACTTCTTTGACAGTACGTTCCAACTCAACATCTCCAACGAATAAGAAGAAAGGGGCAACAAGCATTATGTAATAACAGCTCTAGCAGATTCCTTTCCATGTCACACACTATTCTGACTTAGAAATATATTGCTGCTCATATATTATAGGAGGTCTAAATCCGGGAGTTTACTATTCAAAGGCACTGTGGGTGTATCATCACCAGCTATTCTGCAGTAGTTCATCAATACTTGCATAAAGGATATAAGGGAAAGGTTATACATTCTGGTAATGCTATTACACCCCAATCTATAAATGGACAAAAAGTTCATGTACAGATCAGTCATGATGTAGATGAATGGGAGGACAAATTCAAGGGCTTAATGCTTAAACCTGCTTCTAAATTTATTTACTAGATTAGATATTATTTTTAATTTCCATCTATTCAACAAAAATACATCTTGTTTTATGCAACAATCAGAGATAATTCTAGACTTGAGTGCCCAGCTAGTGCATGAATGTCATTGATTGTCAATCATGTACTGATTGACATCACTGTGCTAGACCAGTTCCCTACGGACTGCACACTGCAATTTAGAGAATTACGTTGCTTTCCATCAACTTTGGTTGGAGCAGATTCACAGTCCTTGTCACTGCACCCTTATTTTATATGTACCTTACCTCCTAACAGAGGTTGCACGGGTCAGCTAACTCATCAATGCTGATCATAAGTATTTACCTTTTATAGTCTCTGGTTCCCCGTTCTCCTTGTTCAATGCCCCTGTTTTCTCATACCTTTCACATCTATTAATTGGTATTAATTTTGCATACCAACATTGCTGGAGAAAAGCTAAAATTAATAATCTTTCTCCCGTTTGTCATTAATCTTCTGCTAGGATAATGGAGTGCACTTGTAAAGTTAAAGTAACAACACATTTAAGACCTGCATTAAACTGCTTCTTCAAGAATGACTACATGGTTTTTTAAATATTCATAATGGAATGCCTGCAGCAATGTGTATTGTAATAGTCTGTTCTTCAATCAACTGTTGGCTGCACTGTCTCTCTCCAGCACACTGTAAACTTCAAGATTTATTGTTGATGCCCTGTGCTGGTTTTCCAGTCTTCAAAACCAACCACACCATCAGAAGACCTCATCTTCAAACTTTGGGCCCTCTTTTAGTATTTCTTCTATAGCTCTGTTTTCAACCTTCTGCTGGCCTACCCAACTTTTGCCAATGTATCACGAATTGTTCTGTGTATATTTGCTTGCATGTCTTGTCTGCTAGTCTTGACTATTACTTTTTAAAAAAATAATGTAAGGTTAATCATTTGAAACATTATCTTTACTTCTGATTACACAAATGTTCCCTGACCTGCATTTTCAACATTTTCTGTTTTATTTCTTACCACTTGGGTCTGTTACCTTTGTCTATTATTATATACATTTAGGTCTTTTGCTCCTCCTTCCTATTATTTGCTCCTGACAGGAAGGGACAGAATGGCATACTTCTGTTTACATGAGGTTTCCTTACATGAAGATTTATAAGAATGTGAAATTCACTTCCAAAATTAATATCCTGAGACAAAAACAATGCAATCCTAAAAACACCAGACTTGACAGATGGACAAAGAGATAACGGATGTAGTGAGGTACAAAGAAATCAATAAAATAATTAGAACAACTGGTTTTAGCTGGAAATTATGTGACCTACTTCAATGTTCAAACTTTATACAATTCTATTTACACATCAACCATGAGCATTTCATCATTTCAGTCAACATCTGCCTTGTTGGTCATTCTGTCAGATGGCAAAAGTTAGTGTTATGTACTTCCAATAACTGACAAATCATCAAAAATAACCAAGAATCACCTGCAACTGTCACATCAGAGCTTGGACAGCTAGTGATGAAATAGTACCCAGGATAGGTGTAGAGATATATAGTATAGATATATCAAAGTCTGTGGCAGAAATACAATGGAAACCAATAAGCAAATGTGATTATTATAGATCAGCCTCCTCAAAAGCTTCAAGCAATTCTTCTTCAAATACATAGAAGAGCTAGAACTAATAATAGTTCGAATCATGTTCCAGCTCATAATAAAATGGTAATTATTTTAGAATTTTAAATGATGTACTCTTAGGATTCATGTAAAGTAGTTTGGACAGCGTGAGATAACATGCATAAGAGAAATAAGTTAAATGCATGATGATTGATGTACCCAATTTGTGGAAAAGAATGTCATTTAACAAAGGATATCTGCCCTGCCTAGGACTCTTCCATGCTGTTAATCAATTACTTCCCTTTCAAAATAAAACCTTTTATAAAAAATAGGAATCATAAATACTTCCAGTTCCACGAGTCATAATAAACCCTCAATAACCTTGTTACTTATGCAGCCCTTGTACGTAACAGGCTTCCGTTCATGCTGTCAATACCATCCATTTTGACAATCTATGTTCCTGCAATATTCTTCAGCATGAGATATCTGTGCCCCTCTATTTCCGGACTCCTGATCATCTTTAAACTCAATTGTTCCACATTAATCCAAAAGTCAAAATTCATGAATTCCTTTCCAAACTTCTCTGCTTTTCTGCTATTTTTGTCTCTTTAACAAATACTTCTTTTGCCTACATTTTACCAAATGATCATCCTCATTTTTTTTTCTTCAATAGTATTTTTGTTAAATACTTTGGATATCTTGCTGTGTTACTATCCAACTAGAAATTGTCACTGTTAGGTGACATTAAACTTCTTGGATGTTATTGCAGTTGTGTTCATCTAGGTAAGGGGCAGTACATTTCTGACTTATTCCCATGTAATGGTGGAAAGACCTTGGAGAGTCAGGAGGTAAGTTATACACTGTAGGATCGTCCAAACTCTGGTCAACATATAAAGATGTGAATATTTACACCTGTATGTCTGGGCTGACAAGTTTAAGGAAAATTGTAGCCCAATCCGCCCCACGAGTGTTGACGAAGGGAGATATGAAAAAGGTAATATAATTGAATGAGAAAAGGTGGCGGCTAGCATTTTACTTAGAGATGAGTGTGTTGAGGACTGTTTAACATGAATACTATTTGCCACTCAATGGCTCAAGCCTTACTGTGAACTAGATCATGCTGTACACGGATTATTATTTGAGAAGTTGTACATGAAGATGAACACCATTAAGATATTAGAGAACATCTCCACTTCTGAGCTGAAAACATCACTGATAAAGTGGAAGATAGATTGTGTTTAAGCCACTGCTGACGAACATACAAATAAACCACAAAGGAAGTTGCCACTTGGCCTATCCTGTCCATGCCATTTGAAACACTACCTAGCCTAAACTTGCATTCCAGCACTCAGCTTTTCCTCTTCAAGAAAAAAAATCAAAATTTTACACGTGATGAGTTCTTTTTTGCCTCTATCCTCTCTTCGGTCAGTGAGTTCCAGAACCCTAGTGCTCCCTAGATGAGACACATTTTCCTCATATCCTCTCTAGTTTTTCTACCAATTACTTTAAATTTGTATCCATGTGTTAATGCCAAAACAGTATGATGGTTCCTTTTTGTGCTATGCACAGTAATATAACTTCAATCAATGATTCTTCAAAAACATCACTGTTCCTTAGTTACAAAGTTTTTCTTTACCCAGCATTCTCTATAAGTGTCCAGAAACTAAAAACATCGATCTCCAATAACCGCAAAATAAATTGCTTTGCGCTAGGCATGACGCCAGGTTTCCCTTTGTCACTGTTGAATTAAATTTTATTCAAATGCCGTCTTGATGTCAGGGGCAGTCACTTTTCACCATTGTATTGATTTCAGCTCTTTTGTCCTGTTTTCGGTGAATGAAGTGTGGAATAGAGTGGTCACAGCAGAATACTAAATGAGCATTAATATTAAAATAATTAATGCATTAGTGCCACATTAACACCCTCTTTATGACTGCAAGTGGCATGAAGCATGGGAACTGGCCATGTTGGATTCCACTTGCTTTTTCTGACTGAGAATGCCCAGGCAAGTGCAACACAATCTTAAGACTATCAGAATGAATTTGTTTGGAGTTGGTACTGCAGTGAGACGTTTGGGACTCCTATTGTTTGTTTGAAGAGTACAGGCATATCTTAAAACACATAGTGAAATGAGGATCTGGCCTCTGATAGAGGAGGTCATGATGAAGTTGAAATGGACCATCCACTCACAATATTGTCTGAAAGTGTTTTTGCTCCAGCCTCATTTTGCTTTTGAGAAAAGGCATATTCATACAAGTTCATTCATACTTCAGTAGTTTAATGTCATCATCCGTCATGATTGGATTTTATATGATAACAGAGCTTTGACACGTCTCACTGGATGCTGAATTACTGTTCTTGGGTAAATTTCTAGCAAGATGCTTCTGCTGGTCAACGTGCTTGTAATCCTATTGTGTAGCTTCAACAGTTCAGCACTTCCTTCTTAAATACTAGGTGCATCAGCTGACATGTTCTTCCAAACTACACTAAACTAGCATTGACCTCATAGCTGAATGATAAAGAAAGGGAAATGTCAGTTTTGCAAGTTGTCAGATTGTAACAAATGCAATTTGTTGCAATTGTTCCTACAGTTCTCAGTGCTTCATGAACGTTTCATTCTGAGCCACTAGATTGCTAGATTCAAATCCATGATCTTGACACATTCGCTAATACCAATATTGTTGAAGGCAGATGCAGCTATAAGGGGGATCCAGTTTTTTAGTCCTCTTTCAAATCTTCCTTAAAGCCTATTCTGGCTTCTAAATCAGACTAGATCAGCAGTAGTGTTAGCCAGGAACACTCAGCCTCCCATCTTCATTCTTTGTCCTTGCTACTCTTTGTTTACTTTGTGTGGTTCACCAGTTTAGAAGGTCAACTATTTTATCACCTGCATTATCAGCAGCAGATTTCTGCCTACACATGACCTAATTTGGGACCTTTTGGATGAGCATATCAACATCAAGGTGCAATCTCTGCTATTTGTATATTAATCTGAACACATCAGAACTTCTGTTGTAGGATTCCAAAGGTATGTGCGTGGAATGAGCTGCCGGCGGCAGTGGTGGAGGCGGAAACAATAGGGTCTTTTAAGAGATGCCTGGATGGGTACATGGAGCTTAGAAAAATAGAGGGCTATGGGTAAAGCCTAGGTAGTTCTAAAGTAGGGACATGTTTGGCACAGCTTTGTGGGCCAAAGGGCCTGTATTGTGCTGTATGTTTCTATGTTTCTATATGCTTGATCACAGGTTTAGATTTCCAACATTAAGTTTTTTGTGTGCATCTTTTCTTGTGGATTATACTATTTTTAGAAAATATCTGCAACTTTTCCCTTTTTCTAAATAATAGAAACAACTATTGCTTTTCCTGCCCCAGTATCAAAGTTACTATATGCTTAATTCTCCATTGCTTTTTCCATGATGGGCAATCTTTCATACTGTGACAATTTTGAATTCTTTCTTGCTATCTATAATTTTTATAGGCAAACCTTTGCACTTATTATATTTAAGTTCTTCACTGGTGCCTACCTTCCTGACTAAAAACATAACCAGCGGATAAGAGGTTTTCTATGCATCCAAACCATCCTGCCTCTTACTCTGTGGTCTGGGTGAAATACAGAAAACACTGAAAGTTGGTGCAAAATGAAAGCATTAGAAAGCTGGGAAAAGTAATTCTTATATCACAGACTGTGGATTATATTTCAGAATAGAATATTGCCAGTTGATTGGAAGAACAATAGATGGGTGCAATTTGCTTCCAAAATATATCTATGACATAAACTAGCCAAAAATATTAATGGAGGGACAGATTCTTTAAATATCTCATCAGATTTTCCAGTTGTTACTAATGCATTTTGCCCACAGGACGTGGTATCACTGCGAGGTCTGCATTTGTTGTCCCTCCCTATTTATCCCCTCAACAGAACAGAATGGTTCACCAGTACAATAATTAAGAGTTTACTCCGTTTTTCTGACCTAAAGTGCACCAATTTTACTGAAGTGTGCTGATTCAGGCAAAGAACTCGTATTTGCAATTTTTGTTTCAGATACAGACAGGTCAATATTGGATGTACTTCAGTAGCCATTTAATCTAGGATGTTATTTGCAGAAAATCAGTCTAAATGGTCAAAATGAGGTTACTGATTGACTTCATCAATAATATTTCCTCAAAAATTTGTTTACAAATCACATCAAGGAAGGCAATCTTAAGGTTCAACTCTTTCTATATTGAGGCAAATAACACAGGTCTTACAATGTTTCAAAAACTTCCTGATAGCATATCCTGATAGAACAGTACAATTTAATTTAAACAGAAGTGTGAGAATCACATTCATTTGAAAAAAAAATCTAAAGCTGACAAAGCACAATTATCAGAATTGGTCACTGAATGGCATAAATTTAAATCATGCTGCATATTTAGCATTAATAGCTATTGCAAATTTATGTGAATTTTCTTCCACAATAATAATTTGTACTTGGTTTATGGATGAAACTTACAGTTCTATCGCTTTATTCCACATGATGACATATCCCGAAAGGACAAAGGACTCGATATTTACAACGTACATGTTTCCTCGCTCCGTTCCCACATATAACCATTTACTCTGGAAAGGGAGATGGCAGCAGGTAATCCTGGTTTAAAAAAAATCAGTTATAGCATTCAATATTTTTCAAAAAATATCTAATCGGTTTCTTAAACGTAACAAGAAGCAAACAGTCCAGTTAGAAGCCAATTCTATGTGAATTCAAGAGCAATATTAACAATAATTTATAAAAAAAAGGACATTTACTTTGTTATAACACACATGGAAAATGAGAAAATATATTTAAATTCCACCAAGAAATGCTTGGCCTCATTTAACTGGACTGAGAAGAAAAAACTGCAAGAGGTGGTGATATATAGTAAGGGCTGGTTAAGAAGAGAGGAGAATGAGAAGGGAGGGTGGAGAGGGTGGAGAGGATGAGAGGATGAAATGGAATAACAAAGGGTGCAAATGTCAAATGGTGCAAGCTGAATCATCTGCAGCTCAACAAATGGAGAAAGAAAAACCATTGAATGAGAGAGGTGGAGAAAATGGGAAAGGGAAAGTGATGGCTAAAAGGGGAAATGGAAGAGAGAAAAATAAACAGAAAGAAAGTGAAAGATGAAAAAGGGCAAAGAGCAGTGATGGAATAAAAATAATAGAAGATGGGAGAAAGTGGAGACAAGGCCAACAAAAAAAGGATTGGGGAACAGAGGGAGAAACAAAAATGGTGACAAAATAAAAAGAAACAATTGTTAATTCTTTTTAAACACAATGATGGGGAGGAGCTATTTTTGAATTAGGAGGCTGGTTCCAGTCATGAACATGATGCATATGAGGCAGAAAAGGGTGGAGAGTAAGAAGATCTGTTCCATTGAGGTATGTGAATTTCAGCTGAATACCATCAGGAGCACATCGAAGTCAACATTGCTGTCATCTACCTGCTGACCTGCTGAACACAGCCTATTCCCATTTGAATAAGCAGGGCAGCACTGTGAAGATCATGTTTCTTTTTTGATTTCTTAGGTGCCTTCAATACTATACAGCCCTCATTACTGGGGAAAAGCTCCAATCAATGTAGATTGGCACTTCCATTGTATCCTGGATAATGGACTACCTGACTGGCAGACCACAGTTTGTGTGGCTTCAGAGCTGTGTGTCAGACATGGCTATAAGGAGCATTGGGGCCCCACAGTGGACTGTATTGGCTCTCTTACTGTTTACCCTGTGTACCTCAGACTTTAGATATAACACTGAGTCATGTCATGTGCAGAAATTCTCTGATGACTCAGCAATAGTTAGGTGCATTAAGGGAGGACAGGAAGATGAATACAGAAACCTGGTGGAGAACTTTGTCAAATGGTGCAAGCTGAATCATCTGCAGCTCAACATCAATAAGACAAAGGAGATGATGATGGACTTTAGAAAGACTTAGCCTCCACTGCTCCCTGTTACTATTGATGGTGAGGACGTGGATGTGGTTAGGACCTAATAGTACCTGGGGGTGCACCTGGATGACAGACTTGAGTGGAGCACCAACACAGAGGCTGTGTACAAGAAGGGCCAGAATCACCTCTACTTCCTGGGGAGACTAAGGTCCTTTAGTGCATGCAGGCCTCTCCTTCACATGTTCCACCAGTCTGTTGTCGCCAGTACAACCTTCGATGTGGTGTGCTGGGGCAATGGCATCAACAAGGGTGATGCCAACAGGCTCAATAAACTGATTAGAAAGGCTGGCTCTGTTATAGGAGTCAGATTGGACACACTGGAGGCTGTGGTAGAACAAACGACCCTATGAAAAATTCTGGCAATTCTGGACAATGTTCCTTGCCCTCTGCATGCCACCTTGGCTGAACAGAGCAGCATTTTTAGTAATAGACTAAGACAACTACGCTGCTCCAAACAATACTATACGAGGTCATTCTTACCCTTGGCCATTAGGCTCTATAATGAGTCACCTATAGCCGGGAAGTTATGACCCCCTCCTGTTGGACTGTTTGTGGTAACATTTTTTATTCTTTCTACTTCGTTTCTAATATTAGTACATTTGTATATCTGTGCAATTGTAACGCTACTGTGATGCTGTAATTTCCTTCGGGATCAATGAAGTATCCATCTATCTATCAACAACTGAAAAGGAGGAGTCAGAGATGACAGTAATTGTAATTGAGGAAAGATACCTTCTACCTTGTGCCTCATTGTTTCATACACGAAGGGAAAGAAGTAGCACTGGGGGTGTTGAGTACACGTATATCAAAGTGCATAATATACTTGTTTAGTTTGCTGAGATCACCAGAGACAAATAATCTTAATCATTAGGTGTTTGATATTCCTTAAGGGAAAATCTTGCCTGACAAACCCGTTGGAATTCTTTGAGGAGATTACAAGTAGGATGTATAAAGGGGATGCAGTGGATGTTGTATATTTGGACTTTCAGAAGTCCAGTGACATGGTGCCACACACAAGGCTGCTTACCATGTTATGAGCCCATGGTATTACCAGAAGGTTACTAGCATGGTTAGAGCATTGGCTGATTGGTAGGAGGCAGCGAGTGAGAATAAAACAATCCTTTTCTGGTTGTCTGCCAGTGACTAGTGGTGTTCTGCAGAGATCGGTGTTGGGACCGCTTCTTTTTATGTTGAATATCAATGAGAATCACAAGAATGATTCTGGGAATGAAAGGGCTATCATATGAGGAATGTTTGATGGCTCTGGTTCTGTACTCACTGGAATTTAGGTGGATGGGTGGGGGGGAATCTCATTGAAACCTTTCCAATGCTGAAAGGCCTAGACAAGAGGGCACAGCTCAGGATAGAGGGGTGTCCATTTAAAACAGAGATGCAGAGAAATCTCTTTAGCCAGGGGTTGGTGAATTGTGGAATTTGTTACCACAGATAGCCGTGGAGGCCAGGTCATTGGGGGTATTTAAGGCATAGATTGATAGGTTTTTGATTGGCCATGGCATCAAAGGTTACGAGGAGAAGGCCGGGAAGAGGGAAAAAGAAAGATCAGCCATTATTGAATGGGCCAAATGGCCTAATTCTGCTCCTATATCTTATAGTCTATGGTCTTATGGAATTTCAGCTTTATGGAAATCACTATGAAAGGAAAATCTGCCTTTTAGGCACATACAACCAAACATAAATTAGATTTAAAAAGGAGTAACATTGATACCTGCATACTCATAAGCAGACTTAACCATTTCAACAGTGAGAAAGACCTCCAAAGGATGATCATTTACATATGTTTGAATTTAATTAGATTAAATTAGTTCATCCAACCTTTCCTTATAGCTCAAAGCCCCTAATATAAGCTGCACCCTGGTAAACTCTTCTGCACTCTTTCCAAAGACTTCACATCCTTCCTGTGATGTGGTAGCCAGAATTGCAAGCAGTACTCTAAGTGCAACCTAACTGAAGTTTTACATAGCTGCAACGTGACTTCCTTCTTCTCATACACATTGCTCTGACTAATAAAAGCAAGCATGCCAAATATCTTCTTTACCATCCTACCTACTTGCAGTAAGCTATAGACTCGAACCATAAGATCCCTCTGTAGATCAAAACCCTGCCATCAACTATATACTTTCTCCATACATTTGACCTCCTAATTTACAACACAATCACACTTGCCTGTTTAGTAATATTTAGAATTTCACAAATTTGACTTGGTGGGCAGAAGAATGGCAAAAGAATGTGATCCACCACTGCCGGGAAATTCTACATACAAAGGGTGATTGATATGTTCGTGGCCTAAGGTAGAAGGAGTCAATTTTAGAAAATCTAGCACATTTATTTTTCAACATAGTCCCCTCCTACACACTTAGTCCAGCAGTGGTGGAGCATACGGATCTTGGACCTCCAGAAGTGGTCCACAGCAGGGGTGATTGATTAGTTCATGGCCTAGGGTAGAAGGAGATGAGTTATACAGCTCTCGTTACATGCACATGCAGTGCAACTCTTTGACTGAAAATGCAGAAAGTTTGACGTTAATATCTCATCTCCTTCTACCTTAGGCCACGAACGTATCAATCACCCCTGATGAGTTATTAACTTCAAACTTTCTGCATTATCACTCAAAGAGTTGAACTGCACGTGCATGTAACCAGAGCTGTATAACTCATCTCCTTCTACCGTAGGTCACAAACTTATCAATCACCCCTGCTGTGGACACTTTCTGGAGGTCCAGGATCCGTATGCTCCACGACCACTGGACTAAGTGTGTAAATGTAGGAGGGAACTATGTTGAAAAATAAATGTGCTAGGTTTTCTAAAATTGACTCCTTCTACCTTAGGCCACAAACTTATCAATTACCCCTCGTATACTGCGTTAATGACTTGAATAATGCAATGTCCAGATTCCTTATATTCTATGAGGCAAGGCATTCATATATTGTACAGCAACAAATCCATCTCCAGTGTTCCAAGTGTAACTCAGTAGCAAGATCAACCACACTGACAAGGGCATCTTTCATGCCAAGATGCAATTCCTTCAAGTGATATACTGAAATGTTCATAAAATATAGTGCAATGAATTGACAAGATGAAAAAGATAATGACAGTATGCTAAGGTAATACAATAGTTTTGTAGAATGTTGTGAGACAGCCAAATTGAAAAGATTATGACAAATTATATGGATCAATTTAAACTCAGTTTATCTAGCTGAAACTTGGAAGATAACAGTTAATACCACCTAAACTGCTTAAAATAAAATAGTAGTTATTTAGCAGTTAATAAGTTTAGTTAACACCTAAACTTATTAACTGCTAAATAACTACTATTTTATTTTGTCCATAAAACAGGAATACAAATCCAGGATTTTTTGAATCCCTGCACTGTTGATCTTGAAAAAAAAGAGAGAAACTGGTTCTCAAATAATCTGATTGTTTACGTTGGATCTGATTTCAAAGGGTGGTGGTGGTGAAAACATTTGGGGACAAATTTGAGCCTTTCAATAATGGATAGATTCCTAATACAGTCTATTCTGGGTTTTTGTCAGCCGTAATTTTTTAATATGAAGCTTACCAATGTTATTAGAGCTAACACTTCAAATGGTTGAGCTAATAATTTTAGCAACTCATGGAGAGACTGAAAATTTAACAATTTTCCTTTGGGAACCAAACAATATGAATTAATGAGCATGTTATAGTCAATTACATTCAAATGCTATTTTTGTAGATTAACTTGCCTTGATGCTGGGAGAGATTTTATATTGCACTGCTTCCTGTACAATTCAGAAACACATACTGGTCATTTTTAGCTGAATATTTTGCACTAATTTTGACATTATAATACATTGCAGTAGAGTTTCTATGTAGATCAATATGAAGTACCACTAACAATCTGCTGGAGGTACTCAGCAGGTCAAGCAGCACCTGTTACAGGACTGATACAGGCTTAGTCTAAAATATTAACAATTCCCTTCCTCCCAAAGATGATACTCAACTTGAATTCTCTCAGCAGATTGTTGTTCCAGATTCCAGGAAGTGCAGACTCTCATGTTTCCAATATAAACTGCAAAACTTTTTATTTTATGGCACCTCATCAAATCATAAGGTTTGATTGCCATTATATTTAGTTCCTGTTCCAGTTTATACAGAAGCAGGTAATGGCATGCTCAGTTTAGCATAAGAAATCAACACAATACCCAAGTCATTATCCTCTCTATTCTATTTTTCAAATCAAGGCTCACTGCAGAAAATTAAAATACTTCCAGTAGTAAATAAATAATGAAATATTCTTCCAGTCCTGATCTCCTGTGGAGTTCGCATATTCTCCGTGATCACTTGGGTTTCCTATGTGTGTTCCAGTTTCCACCCATATTCCCAAAGATCTGTCAGATATATTAAATGGTTCATATAAATTGCCCTGTGTGCAGGTTGTGGAAATACAAAGATATTAAGTAGAGAGAGGAACAAATAAGTGGAGGATTGGGATTGCTCCCTGAGCTGGCATTGAAGGAGCCATTTCGTCCAGTCAGTCTATGTTATAAATATAAATACTGTATGCTTTAAATGCAGATATGCTTCAAATATTCGTTTATATTTTTCAGAATGCTTGTCAATATTCCACACCTAAGAAACTGATTCACTAAGTTGACATACTATGGGTGGCATTTGGAAAATAGCAAAGTTCACCTCTAAGAGACATGCTGGAATGACAGACCACATACAGTTCATATCTCATTATCATCTGCGGTTATGAAGCAAGTGCACTCAGCTTGTCTCACAGGGTGAAAAAAAGAACAAATGTGTCATTTTTAACTCCTTGTGCAGTGGGCAAGTTCCCAAAGGTGTCATTTCAATGATAATTGCTATGGTATTTTATTCTTTAACGTCAATGGTAAGAAATTTCAACTTTGATAGAGAAAGAGAAAAAATCAGCAGACTATGTTCTGTGTAATAAACCCAAAGAACTAAACAACTAGAGAGCAGTACTTATTATAAATGCAATGACAATAATTTACAATTCAAAACTGTCAAAATTAAATAAAGCATATTTATTTTGTTAACAGCCAGAGCTGAGCTGTTTCTTTAAACAAAACTGTTTCCTTATCACATGGCATAATTTTGGGGTTTAAGTCGTATAAACCTCATTTAACAATAGAATGATCTGCAAAAAACAAGTTTTTTGATCTTCCAACCACTGCCTAAATGCTTTAGTTTTCCCGTACATGTAAAGAGGTCTTAACAATCATTTTGTATTCAATGGAGGAATACTTCTGTAATAAATAGGAAGAATAACATAGATTTTTAGCTCCTTAAGCATGAGCAGTTGCAGCTGAATAGAAAGCATTTTGTTTTACATTCATGGATCTGAAAGTCCATGCATGGCTTGGTTCCATGATATTCCTCAAGTCCACACCAAGACTTTCATTTACTTCCTTCCTGTTTCCTTCCCCTTCCTCTAATACTGAACCAAGAACTGTTGCTGTTGAAATAGACAGTCTAAATACTGTACCCTCAGTCTTAGGAGTTGCCTACGGAGGATATGTGTGAAATACCAGAACTTAAAATTGAGGTCCAAAGCTTAACATCATGTTTTCAGTTCAGCACACGTTTAGGTCTTTGTGCTTAAAATTGTGTTAAGCAATGGTCTATTGAGTCCTTTATTCTGAAGTCCAACATTAGTGAATAAAACGTTGAAGGACTAATACAAGCTATAAGTCTTGAGATAAAGCTGTCAATTAAACAGATTTTTATCAATTAAACATGTTTTCCAGCTTGAAAACCATGAGTTTTAATTGAATGTAATGTCTAAGTTGCTTGCTTGTTTCTAATTAATCAATTTCTTAACCCAAAATGTGGTAAACATTTGGAATTCTCGACCCACGCAGGTAGTGGAGGCTCAATAATTGAGTACATGCAAGGCAGTGTCTGACAAGGTGTTTCCACTGCCTGACAAGCTGTCCCCTCGGACCTTGCGGGAGACTATGCAGAAATTGCAGGGGCCTGGCAGAGATACTGAAAACATTCTTAGCCACGGGTGAGATGCCAGAGGACAAGAGGATAGCAGATGTTGTTCTGCCTTTTGCACTTTTATGGTAAGGATTGTTTTGACTACCGACATTATCCAATTTGCCCTGCATAAGACTATTATAAATGGGAGACACTTTTCCCGTGCAGAGCCTCGCTTACAGGAATTAGCCTGGATTACCAGAGGTTAAATTTACACTGTACTTTGTCCAGAATTTAGCAGTGAGCATGGGGAACTCAAATCCCAGTTTATTATTTGTTCAAGGCAATAAAACAGCATGATCTTTGAACTTTGTTTTTAAACGGCACATATTAACCTATGAATTTTATACAGCTCAATCTACTGACTAACAACAGAATTTCCAAAAGAGTTAACAGCTTCCAAAAATCTGATATTAATGAAAAGGATTTCCTCTCCTGCAGAGCTTGGTTATATTCCATTGAAATATTTTCTTGAGTGACACTATTTAAATAAATTACTTGTGATGCTAATGACTGAATTATATTTGCTCTGGTATGATGCCATCCTCTAGGCATTCTGCCAAAAGAAGAGGTTCAAACAGCAGCAGTTTTCTCATTACATGGTTTGCAAACTTGCAGGCAGGCACACATTTGCCATGCATTAGAATAGAGGGAACCAACCGCAAAATTGTCAAATACACAAACCTGACAGCTGACATAATTTCTACTATATTTGCATATTTTTAATTTAGATAAAGGAGAGATGTGACGTGGTCTTTAAAAGTGGCTGCTTAATGTATCTGCATAAAAATACATTGAAGAATACTTCTGTCAAACATGATTATTAGTATTCTCATTTTTACTTATATCACATCTACGGTACGGCAAAAGAAACTGCTCTGTCATTTATTAAAATTTCGCATGACTCTGCCATTTGATTATTTTATTTAAATATTACAATGATGAACATTATTACTTTTCCCTCGAATACAAACTTAAACCATGAATCAGAATTATCATCACTGAAATATGATGCGAAATTTGTAGTTTTGAGGCAGCAGTACAATATAAAGACATAAAATTACAATAAACTACAAAAACTAAAAAGCAATAAAGAAAGCAATTAATGAGGTAGTATTCATGGATTCATGGACCTTTCAGTAATCTGATGGCGGAGAAATTGTTTTCAAATCATTGAGTATGGGTCCTCGGGTTCCTGTACCTCCTCACTGATGGAAGTAACAAGACAAGGGCAAGTCCGGGATGATGAAGATTAAGGATGAAGATTAAAGATTAAAGATGTAGGTTTTACTAAAGACTTCAAGGATGGAAAAAATTGGGTGAATAGAAAATAGTATCAAAGACATGCTATTGCTGCATTCAAGAGAAAGGGGGAAGAGGAAGAGATGGTTAAATTGTATGGAAGAAGTTTAAACAAGAGTAGCAAAGGAAAAACTGAAATTACTGAGTGATTTGAACAAGCTTAAATTTGTTAATTTGGTGGAGCAGGAGCTGATATACAGTACTGTGCAAAAGTCTTAGATACACACATATAACTAGGGTGCCTAAGACTTTGGCACAGTACTGTATTTATCAACATGGAGTAGAGAGCGAGCTCGTAAATCTGGCAGGAGCAAAGGATGTTGGGAATGGTGAGGGTGGAGTGTCACTGGAGGGGTGTGGGACAGCTGGCAGGAGTGCCAGGAGTGGGAGGTGATGCAGGTGCAGACACACCCAGCCCGGAGACACCAGCACAGTCATTTGATTCCAAACAATTGGTTTATTGATCATTACAGAATGTCTCTCCAGTGCTTCCCACTCCCTCTCATGATCCCAACCCGACCCTCTCCCTGCCCCCTTCCCACTCTCAGTCCACAACAGAGACCCATATCAGAATCAGGTTTATATGTCACTTACATATGTCATAGAAATTGTCATAAAAAGTCTTCGGCACCCTAGAATACTGTATAGGCTAAGACTTTTTCAAAATACTGTATTTTACCAACACGGGCAGTGTGACTAGTGAGCAGAATTTAACACAGAACAGAATATGAACACACAATTGCGATGTTACATATACTGTAGGACTAACAAGGCTAGGGCATACACAATTACTTGGAAATATTAAGGAATAAAGGGACTTTGGTGTTCATGAACAAGAAACCCAAACAAGCAGCACAGATAAAGCAAGTAAGACATATGGGATACTTCCCACCAGGTAGAGTTTAAACTAAGATGGCAGGGGTTTGGGACTTGAGACAGTAAAGTTAGAGAGGAGACTGAGGTATGTGCACTAACCAAAGTGGATAGCCATGTTTATAGTGAAAGGACAGAGGACCACTGCTTTCAATTGCATCCATTTCACTGCAGATAGATTAACAGGCAATGCAGATGAAATGAGAGTGTAGATTGCCTCCAGGCACTGGGAAATTGTGGCCATAACATAAGAGAACCTAAGAGAGAAGGGCAGGACTGGCAACCCAATGTTTCATCATATTGATGCTTTAGACATTGCAGAGAGAAACAGGTAAAAGTGGAGAGGGTGTTGCCTTTTTATAAGGGAGGACATAACAGCAGTCTTTACAGAGGATATTCCTGAGAGCTCATCTAACTAAGCCATTTGAATATAACTTTAAAATAAAGAAGAGATAGTCACCTTGGTAGGGCTATATTATAGAGCCCCCAATAGTCAGCAAGAACTTGAGGAGCAGATATGTTAAGAAATTGCACATAGTTGTAAGAATAGTAGTGCTAGTGGGAGATCTCAATTTTCCTGGTATCAGCTGGGCCACCCAGAATGCAAAGGGCATAAATGGGGTGGAATCTGTCCAGTGTCCAAGACAGTTTCCTCACACAATATACACTCAGTGGCCACTTTATTGGGTATCTCTTGAACCTAATGAGGTGGCCACTGAGTGTGTGGTATATCTTTGTGGTCTTCTGCTGCATCTTGGAAGGCATCAGGCAGGATCCAACTGATGTTGACTGTGTGACTATATAATGGCAAAGGAACAGTTGGCATGTGAGCGCTTTTGAAAGTATCATATCAAAAGTCCAGGGCAAATATTTCCGTTAGAGTGAAGGCTAGCTATACCAATTTCAGGGAACCCTGGCTGATGAGAGATATTGAGGCTCTGCTAAGGGAAAAAGGAGGAAGCATACGTTGCTTTTAACCAGCTGGGCACGAATGAATCATTTGCTAAAAATAAAAAGCTTAAGACCACATTAAAGAGAGAAATTAGGAGAGCAAAAAAAGGGTATGAGATGTACTTGGCAAAAGGGTTTAAAGATAACCCCATGAGGTCGTTCAGGTATATTGAACAATATCAAGATGGAGAGGGTGCAAAAGAGACAGATGAGGATGCTTCCTGCACTAAAGGACTGAGTTATAGAGAGGTTGTCCACACTGGATCTTTATTCCTTGGAGTGCAAGAGAATGAGAAGTGACCTCATAGAAGCTCATAAAATCTTGAGGGACATGGATAAGCTGGATAGTCATAGGCATTTCTCCAGTGTTGGGATTCGAAAACTAAAGGGCAAGTAAAGAGGGTAGAGATTTAAAAGAGATCTGAGAATTAACTTCTTTACAAAGAAGGTAGTGAATACCTGGAATGAGCTGCAAAAGGAAGTGATTGCGGTGGGTACTATTTCCAGAGGAAATTGAAGAGGCTTTTGGATAAGTACATGGAGGAGAAGGACTTGGAGAATTATGGGCTGAATGGCGACAACTGGGACTAGTCAGCATGCACTAGTTGAACGGAGGATCTATTTCTGTGTTGTATTACTCCATGACTATAAGCAAGGGAAATGGGCATGGAACGTAATAGCAGGGAGGTTGTGGTAGAATTATAAAGCATTAGTTAGGCCACAGCTGGATACTGTGTGCAGCTCTAATCACCACACAATAGGAAGGATGTGATTGCACTGGAGAGGGGGCAGAGGAGATACATCAGAAATGTTAAATGGGGTGGACCATGTCAGCTATGAGAAAAGAATGAAAAGACTGTGACTGTTTACAATGCAGTAGAGAAGTCTGAAGGTATGCAAAATTTTGAAAGCATTGGTAACAGGAAACTAGTTCTCTTAACAAGAGGATATATATTTAAAAGAGGTGGTAGAAGATTTAAATGTAAGGAAGATATTTTCATATAGAGGATGGTTAAAATTTGGAACTCACTAGCTGTGGGGTGATAGTTGTAGGTACCCTCATAATATTTAGAAATGCCATGCCTTAGAAAGCTGTGGGCATAGTGCTGAAAAATGGGTTTAGTAAAGATAGGCTATGACACTGTATGACTCTATAATTATGAATCATTAACTTTACTGATAATGGAAAAAGAGGTCGAAGTAGAAATAATTTTAAGCTTTGAGCATCTGACGGCGACTGAAAAAGTGGCCATAAAGCAGACAGCTCTCCCACGTCTTTGGCAAGTTGTCTGCTGCCAAAAGGACATCCTAATGTTGCTCAGCAAGTTAAGGCAGACCTGGACTACATTGCCTTGGCTTGCTAAAAGATATCACGAAAGAGGATGGGAATGGAGTAGACAACAGATTTAACTTCATAATCTGAATGTATGGAAGTGATGAATGCTAGGGAAGTGGTAAAGGCGGAAAGCTGGGTACATTTGGCAATATAATTATGAAAGTAGTCAAAGGTATGGAGAAGGAACGTGACAATGTTAAAAAATAAATCCTCTGGCAACTCCAAGTATCACAATAAAAGCTATTATTTCTCATTAACTGTATAAGAAACATTTTTTCCTCAGTTGAAAACAATTTTAAGAGTTATTCATAATCAATCATGAGGCTGACTAAAAGCAAAAGTCAAAACATTACAGTTGTTAAGCACAGATTTTGTAATTTCAGCCAGAGGCTGAGCATTTAATATAGAACAGTACAGCATAGGAACAGGCCCTTCACCTCAACCGCAATTCCAATTTAAGCTCAATCTCTTCGACCTGCACATAATCCATATCCCTTCATCCCCTACATACTTATGGGCTAAAACAATCTATCTATATCATATATTCACCAACAGAGAGAAAAGATTACAGGTACAAAGGGAAATTACTCGCCACTGCCTATAAGGAGTTTGTACGTTCTCCCCGTGACTGCGTGGGTTTCCTCTGGTTGTTCCGGTTTCGTCCCACAGTGCAAGGGCGTACCGGTCGGTAGGTTATTTGCTGATGGCAAATTGTCCCATGATTAGGCTAGGATTAAATTGGGGGACCGCTGGGCGGCATGGCTCGAAAGGCCAGAAGGACTTATTCCATGCTGTTTCTCAATAAATAAATAAATAGATGCTTAATGTGTTGAAAGGAAGAAGAGTGCTTCCTGACCAAATGAATTACAATATAAACAAGCAAGAAAGGCTAACAAAGATAAGGCCATGCAATGATTGAGGAAGCAGGACTAGCAACTACATATATACATACATACAAGATTAGGAGAGGAAAGCGAAACTGTAAAGTGACTGGAATTAAGGAATGAATGCGATTCAAGGTGGAAAAATAGGAGGGCGGGTTCAAGGAATTGACTGTCAAAGATAGCTGCATGTATAATCTCACTCTTAGAAATGAAGAAAGTCATGAAACAGGAGAACATTCATTCCCACAAAGAGTGAAGTTTGTGAAACTAAAGGAAATGAAGTTTGTGAACTTGTTAGCTGTAAGTGAAAGCTCTCATGATCAAGATCTTAAACGGACAAACTGAACATTTTGGCAGGTAAAAAGTAATTACTGATGCAAATATTTATACAAAGTTTGAGATTACCTGTGGGCTGAAATCAAACGTGGAGTTTGTAGCAATCAGTGGCATAGAGAGAGGTCGTGCCTGATGTAAGCCCTATTTCTTACAAAAAGAAATTTCTAAGGTTTGGAAAGGAGATTTGCTATGTTGTTAATAGAGAAATAATAAATATGTAGGAGGGTGAAATAGTGAACATGATGCCAGGAAGTTAAACAAAAAATTTCTAAGACTTTGCAAAATGTGCACAATAATAAATTGGTTCTACAGCTCTCCTTTGGTTATTAATATAAAACCATGCAATGGAGGAACCCATTCAGGTTTGTTGATAAAGCTGACTAAAGCCATCCAATTTGCCTCCTTTCTCCCTGTGCTCAACAAAACTGATGTTCAAGTATATGTGTATTTTCTTTCTATCATAGAAAATGGAGACATTCGAGCGATAAACAAACTATGTCCGTCACTATGGGCAGCCAGCAGCACTGCTAACCAGCTGGTGGCTCACGCTGCCAGCAACCTGAGTTCAATCCTGGCCTTGGATATTGTCCACATGGTGTTATTCTTATGTCTCCTCCACATAGTCTGATTTCCTCCACATCTCACAAATTGGTTGGCTATTTGACCATTGAAAATTGTTCCAAATGTGCCAGTGAGTGGCAGAATCTGGGAGGAACTGATGAGAATGGTGGGGGGGGGGAGGGCTATGGTTGGTGAAAATGGGATTCATATAGGTTTTGTGTAAATGGGTGGTTGGTATCAAGCAAAATTACACTTCTGAATAAACATATTAGCCCCAATCAGGTTAATTACTCACAGTGAAAACATATTACTTATTTATTTACTGCGGGATAGGTCTTTTCAGCCGCACTGTCCAGCAACACCCAGCAACCCTGACTTAACCCTAACCTACTCATGGGACAATTTACAATGACATCTTTGTACTGCGGGAGGAAACCCAGAGGACCCAGAGATAACCCACGCATTCCACGGGGAAAACGTACAGAGACTCCTTACAGAGGAAGCCAGGATTGAACTCCATACGCCGACACCACAAGCTATAATGGCATCATGCTAACCAGTACACTACTGTGACACACAGTTCATCCTAGTTACTTTTTCAAACCTCTCACAATATTTCTTTGCTTTTCCAAAAATTGATTTAAAAAATTGACAGAAAATAATGTGAACTAATTAAAAGGTATTTTTTCCACTCAATTTCTTTCCCCTTCTCACCTGCCCAGTCACACAATCCCCCATAGAGTTCCCTCCTCCGACCCCAGCCAATTATTTGGTTCCATGTTCCACGTTCCTTACCTATCAGATCCAGCCATTTCTCCTCCACCTATCATCTCGCAACCTTTGCTGGCGTTTCCACCCTGCAATCCCCCACCTGCGCACATCTGGCAATCAGTCCTCCTCAGCTGGATCCACCTATTCTTGCCAGCTCTTGCTCCACCACTCTCTCTTGCCTCTTTATATGGGCATCTCTACTCTTTCCGTCCAGATATGTCACCAGCCCACTTTCCTCTGCAAACGTTGTTTGACTCACTAAGTACCCCCAGCAGTTTGTTTTTTTTGCAGCAGAGAATACTTGAAACTATTGAGAGCAAGATGAGGGATAGCAGGATGAATTACAGATTCTAGATGATAAATGAGAAAAAGATAAGCTAAGAATTCAGTTTAGGAAACTGATTGAGATGAGAAAATAAATATTAGAATAAATGCTCTCCAATAATGGCTAGTAAAGAATTTACGATGTGGATCATTTATGCCATGTGATCTCCATGTTGCTAGATGATTTACACATGACTGATATGAGCCTTAACAAAACAGAAGAAATTGCTACCCTATGACATATACCCTCACTGAATTTCAAGGGCATCATGAAATTGCTGGATTTAATCTAGCTGCAGCCTTTTATATCTTAAGCAATGTGTCTACAACAGACGTGATCTCAGAACTGAACATGTCAAGCAAGACTGATCACTCTGACATTTTTATCAATCATTCTTTCTGCATCTTACTTCTGACTAAATTCCTAATGGAGTAGAGCTAATCTAACAACAAAAAGTAAACTTTCAAACCATGTCACTTCTTCTTCAGAACCAAGGTCACTTTGATCTTGTAGTGAGTAGATTAGATTTGTGCATGTTCAGAGGCCAAATTTCAAGTCATTGTTGATTGTTTCACTAAAATTATGAGAAAATGAGCCTTACACTAAACATCCAGAAAAAAGGAGCTACCTCTCATTGAACGTAGATATTCACTTTCAATGTTCTAGTGCAGACTTTGACGATCAATGTTTGAAGCTTAAGGCTTCAAGCTTAAAACAGTGAAGCCCATCTTCTTGCATATTTCTAAGCCAGAATTACCTACAGGAACCACATCAAAGTGCTTAACAGATATCGCCAATACTATCTCTGCAATACATCCACTGGCAGGATTAGCGAACTAACATTAGCAATCACTCCCAGGCTAATATCTCTAGCTTTGAAGCTCTAATTACACTCAGCCAGCTCCAATGTTTATGACACACCATTTGCAGGTCTGATTGCAGATTGCCAGAACATACTTCAAGTTCAGCTTGGACAAAGATGAAAAATGAAAACATTCAAGGCTGATCTCAAAGCCTTCTTGAAAAAGGGTAACCAAACTACCAACATGTAGAATTCCTGGACTATTATCACTCAAAATAAAGTGTAAAGGGCAAAGGAGTGGCAGATGGAGTACAGTGTTGGGTGGAATTTCTTTGGCCAGAGAGTAGTGAATCTGTGGAATTCACTGCCTGAGGTGGCTCTGGAGGCCTGGTCATTGGATATATTTAAGGCAGAACTTGATAAGATTCTGGATTAGTCAGGGCATGAAAGAATACTCAGAGAAGGCAGGAGATTGGGACTAAGAGGGAAATTGGATTAGCCATGATGAAATGGCAAAGCAGACTCGACACGCCAAAGTTTGCTCCAATATCTTATGTTGTTATGGTCTAAAATAAAAGAAGAGAATGTTTAGATTGTGAAAAAGAGCTTTGACCGGCAGCCAATCCAGATATCAGAAGTTTTAAGAGGAGGATACTTCAGTCAGGTCCACTGCCCAAGTACAAAAGGCAACAGCGGGTCAGTAGAGCAAAAAGCGCTTTGAGCAACAACCAATCGGCGTTTGTGATTGATTAGTAAGAAAAAATTAAAGGAAGGCAGGGACAAGTGCAGCAGCCATCATCTGAGTGGACGAAGTCAGAGTGGTGATCTTCAGGCTTTAGCTTTGAGGTTTCAACAAAGAGAGGCTTCAGTCGGAGAAAGCAAAAGAAAAGAAAAGCTCCAGGTTAACTTTTTTTCCCTTCCCTTCGGGGAATCAAAGGGTTAACCTATGAGGAATGTTTAACAGCTTTAGGCCTGTACTCACTGGAATTTAAAAGAATGCAGGGAGATCTCATTGAAACCTGAGATCACAATGAGATCTCATCTCATTGTGGGCACGTGGCCAAGTGGTTAAGGTGTTCGTCTAGTGATCTCAAGGTCGCTAGTTTGAGCCTCAGCTGTGGCAGTGTGTTTGTGTCCCTGAGCAAGGCTCTTAATTACACATTGCTCTAGTGTCTGTGCGAGGAGTGGCGTCCCACACAGACTTCCAATCTGTGACTTGTAAGGCATGAAAATGCCCGACACAGGCCTCTCATGGTCTGAGTCGATGTTCCCCTCCCCTCATTGAAACCTACTGAATGTTGAAAGGACTAGATAGGGTGAATGTGGAGAGGATAGAAACATAGAAAATAGGTGCAGGAGTAGGCCATTTGGCACTTCGAGCCTGCACCGCCATTCAGTATGATCATGGCTGATCATCCAACTCAGAACCCTCCACCAGCCTTCCCTCCATACCCCCTGAACGCTTTAGCCACAAGGGCCATATCTAACTCCCTCCTAAATATCGCCAATGAACTGGCCTCAACTGTTTCCTGTGGCAGAGAATTCCACAGATTCACCACTCTCTGTGTGAAGAAGTTTTTCCTCATCTCGGTCCTAAAAGGCTTCCCCTTTATCCTCAAACTGTGACCCCTCGTTCTGGACTTCCCCAACATCGGAAACAATCTTCCTGCATCTAGCCTGTCCAACCCCTTTAGGATTTTATACGTTTCAATAAGATCCCCCCTCAATCTTCTAAATTCCAACGATAATAAGCCCAGTCGATCCAGATGCTCCTTATGGTGGGGGTATCTAGAACTAGAGGGCTCAACCTCAAGTTGAGGAGTGACACTTTAGAATGGAGGAAAGGAGGAATTTTTTTAGCCAGAGAGTAGTAAATCTCTGGAATGCTCCGCCATGGAGTGTGGCGGAGGCCAAGTCCATGCATTACTTAAGGCGGAAGTTGATCATTTCCTGATCGGTTAGAGCATCGAAGGATATGGCGAGAAGCCAGGTGTATGGGGTTGAGTGGGATCTGGGATCAGCCACGGTGGCATGGCGAGGCAGACTCAATTGACTGAATGGCCTAATTCTGCTCTTATGTATTATGGTCTTCTTTATATCCACTCAGCTAGGACAGTAGAGATGCCAGGCAGGATAGATGAATGTCCCTCTTGCAGGATGCGGGAAGGCAGGGAGACCTCCAGTATCCCTGACCACTACAACTGTGAGAAGTGCATCCAGTTGCAGCTTCCAATAAGCCGCATTAAGGAGCTGGAGCTGGAAATGGATGAACTCCAGATCATCGAGAGGCTGAAGGGGTGATAGGAAGGACATACAGACAGGTAGTTACGTTGAAGGTGTGGGACATAGCAGACTGGGTAACAGCCAGGAAGGGGAAAAGGGTTAAGGAGCCAGTGCAAAGTACCCCTGTGGCCACCCCACTCAACAACAGCAGCTATATTACTTTGCATACAGTTGGGGGATGGCGAAGTGACCTAACAGAGGAAAGTCACAATGGCCAGTTCTCTCGCACTGAGTCTGCACCTGTGACTCAGAAGCGAAGGGGGAGAAGCAGCAAGCTGAGGTAATAAAGGATTCATAGTTAGGGGAAAAGACAAGAGGTTCTGTGGGCGAGAACAAGATTCCCAGTTGGTATGTTGTGTCCCAGGTGCCAGGGTCCAGGATATTTCAGATAAAGTCTTCAGTATTCTTAAGCGGGAGGATGAACAGCCATAAGTCGTGGTCCATGTAGGTACTAATGACATGGGGAGGATGAGTGACGAGGTTCTACACAGGGATTTCAGGGAGTTAGGTGCTAAGTTAAAAGGCAGGACGTTCTAGGGTTGTGATCTCAGAATTACTTGCTGTGCCATATGCTAGTGAGGCCAGAACTAGGACGATTATACAGTTAATATACATGGCTAAGGAGATGGTATATGAGGGAGGATATAAGATTTTTGAATAATTGGGCTCTATTCCAGGGAAAGTGGAACCTGTACAGAAGGGAACTGGAGGGGACTAATATCCTAGTGGGAAGGTTTGTTAATGTTGCACAGTGGGATTTAAACTAGAGTTGCAGGGGGATGGGAACTAGAGTGCCAGAACAGTTATTGGAGAGGTTATGGAGGCAGATGTTGGCAAGACATTAGACAAAGTTAGGAATCAAAAGGTTGAGCATACTGCAAAAAATATCCTGAGCTGCATGCATTTCAATGCCAGAAGTATTGTAGGAAAGGTGGATGATTGTGTTGAAGATGAGGTAGCTGGTTAGCTGGTTTACAAACAGAAGCAATATGTAGAGAAGAGAGGCTGTTGATAGGGCAAAATTACAGTCAACCGGATGAGTTGCAATGAAAAACGTGGACAAAATTACAAAGGGCAAAAGCAGGACTGAAGGTGTTATATTTAAATGTGTGCAGTATACAGAATGAGGATGATGAACTTGCAGCACAGTTGCAGATTGGCAGGTATGATGTTGTAGGCATCACTGAATCATAGCTAAAGATTATAACTGGGAGCTTAATGTCCAAGGATACACATTGTATTGAAAGGACAGGCAGGAAGGCAGGGGGGGAGGCATTGCTCTGTTGGTAAAAAATAAAACCAAATCATTAGAAGGACAGGCAGGAAGGCAGAGGGGGAGACATCGCTCTGTTGGTAAAAAATAAAACCAAATCATTAGAAAGAGGTGACATAGGGTTGGAAGATGTTGAATCATTTTGGATAGAGCTAAGGAACTGCATGGGTAAAAGGACCCTGATGGGAGTTGTATACAGTCACCCGAACACTGGTAAGGATGGAGCCTACAAATCACAACGGGAGATAGAAAATGTATGCCAAAAGGGCAACGTTACAGTAGTCACGGGGGTCTTCGATATGCAGGTGATTTGGAAAATCAGGTTGGTGATGGACTCCAGGAGGGGGATTTTCTAGAGTGCCTACGAGATGGCTTTTTAGTGCAGCTCATGGTTGAGCCTACTATGGAATCAGCTATTCTAGATTGGGTGTTATGCAATGAATCAAACTTTATTAGAGAGCTTAAGGTAAAAGCACCCTAAGGGACATGTGATCATAATATGATTGAATTCACCCCAGTATATGAGAAGGAGAGGCTTAAGTCAGATGTATCAGTATTACAGTGGAGTAAAGAGAATTGCAGAGGCATGAGACAGTGGTCTGGATGTGGGGTGTAAATTGAATCAAGAGTTAAAATTGGCATGACACAAAGGTAATGCTACAGCTGTTATGGGGGATTTAAATATGCAGGTAGACTGGAGGAATCAGGTTGGTACTGGACCCCAAGAAAGGGAGTTTGTGGAGTCCCTCTGAGATGGACTCTCAGAACAGCTTGTACTGGAGCCTACCAGAGAGAATGCAATTCTAGATTTAGTGTTGTGCAATGAACCTGATTTGATCGGGGACCTCGAGGTAAAGGAGCCATTAGGAGGTAGTGACCAGAATATGGTAAGTTTGAATCTACAATTTGAGAGGGAGAAGGGAAACTCGGAAGTGTCAGTATTACAGTTGAACAAAGGGAACTATGGTGCTATGAGGGAGGAGCTGGCCAAAGTTCAATGGAACAATACCCTAGCAGGGATGACAGTGGAACAGCAATGGCAAGTGTTTCTGGGAATAATGCAGAAGGTGCAGGATCAGTTCATTCCAAAGAGGAAGAAAGATCCTAAGGGCAGTAAGGGGAGGCCGTGGACTTTCAGAAAGCCTTTGATAAAGTCCCACATAGGAGATTAGTGGGCAAAATTAGGGCGCATGGTATTGGGGGCAAAGTACTGACATGGATTGAAAATTGGCTGGCTGACAGAAAACAAAGAGTAGCGATTAACGGGTCCCTTTCGGAATGGCAGGCGGTGACCAGTGGGGTACCGCAGGGTTCAGTGCTGGGACCGCAGCTGTTTACAATATATATTAATGATTTAGATGAGGGAATTAAAAGTAACATTGGCAAATTTGCCAATGACACAAAACTGGGTGACAGTGTGAAATGTGAGGAGGATGTTATGAGAATTCAGGGTGACTTAAGACAGGCTGGGTGAGTGGGCAGATGCATGGCAGATGCAGTTTAATGTAGATAAATGTGAGGTTATCTACTTCGGTGGTAAGAACAGGAAGGCAGATTATTATCTAAATAGAGTCAAGTTAGGAAAAGGGGAAGTACAATGAGATCTAGGTGTTCTTGTACATCAGTCACTGAAAGCAAGCATGCTGTATAGCAGGCAGTGAAGAAAGCTAATGGCATGCTGGCTTTCATAACAAGGGGAATTGAGTATAAGAGCAAAGAGGTCCTTCTGCAGCTGTACAGGGCCCTGGTGAGACCACACCTGGAGTACTGTGTGCAGTTTTAGTCTCCAAATTTGAGGAAGGACATTCTTGCTATAGAGGGAGTGCAGCGTAGGTTCACAAGGTTAATTCCCGGGACGGCGGGACTGTCATATGTCGAAAGATTGGAGCGACTGGGCTTGTATACTCTGGAATTTAGAAGGCTGAGAGGAGATCTTATTGAAACATATAAGATTATTAAGGGATTGGACACGCTGGAGACAGAAAGCATATTCCCGCTGATAGGTGAGTCCAGAACTAGAGGCCACAGTTTAAGAATAAGGGGTAGGCCATTTAGAACAGAGTTGAGGAAAAACTTTTTCACCCGGAGAGTGGTGGATATATGGAATGCTCTGCCCCAGAAGGCTGTGGATGCCAAGTCTCTGGATACTTTCAAGAAAGAGATGGATAGAGCTCTTAAAGATAGTGGAATCAAAGGTTATGGGTATAAGGCAGGAACTGGATACTGATTGTGGATGATCAGCCATGATCACAGTGATTGGCTGTGCTGGCTCGAAGGGCTGAATGGCCTACTCCTGCACCGATTGTCTATTGTCTATTGAGTTGGCTGGAATTGATTGGATAAGAACACTGGCAGGGATGACAGCAGAGCAGCAATGGCTGGAATTTCAGGAAACAATTTGGAATGCACAAGATATATACATCCCAAAGAGGAAGAACAATTCTAAAGGAAAGATGACTCAATCGTGGCTAACAAGAGAAGTTAAAGCCAACATAAAGACAAAGAAATGGCATATAAAACAGCAAAATTTAGTGGGAAGTTAAGAGGATTCGGAAGCTTTAAAAAACCAACAGAAGACCACGAAAAAGTCATTAAGAAGGTAAAGATGGAATACGAAAGTAAGCTAGCCAATAACATTAAACATTAGCCAGTTCTTTCAGAACATCACTGGACCCGATGGTGTACACTCCAGTGTTCTGAAAGAGCTGGCTAAAAAGATTGAAAAGGCATTAGTAATGATCTTCCAAGAATCACTAGATTCTGGAATGGTTTCAGAAGACTGGAAAATTGCAAATCTCACACCACTCTTCAAGAAGGGAGAGGGCAGAAGAAAGGAAACTATAGGCCAGGTTAGTCTGACCTCAATGATTGGGAAGATGTTGGAATTGATTATTAAGGATGAGTCTCAGAGTACTTGGAGGCACATGATAAGTTAGACCATAGTCAGCATAGTTTCCTCAAAGGAAAATTTTGCCTGACAGACCTGTTGGAATTCTTTGAAGAAATAAAAGCAGGATTGCAAAGGAGAATCAGTTGATGTTGTGTACTTGGATTTTCAGAAGGGCTTTGACAAGGTACCACACATGAGGCTGCTTAATAAGCTATGAGCCCATGGCATAACAGGAAAGATTCTAGCATGGATAAAGCAGTGGCTGATTGGAAGGAATAAAGAGTGGGAGTAAAGGGAGCCTTTTCTGGTTGGCTGCCGATGACTAGCTGTGTTGGGACGGATTCTTTTTACATGTTATGTCAATGATTTGGATAATGGAATTGATGGTTTTGTTGCAAAGTTTACAGACAATATGAAGACATGTGGAGGGGCAGGTAGTGTTGAGGAAGTAGAGAGGCTACAGAGGACTTAGACAGATTTGGAGAATGGGAAAAGAACTAGCAGATGGAATAGAGTGTCAGGAAGCATGTGGTCATGCACTTTGATAGAAGAAATAAAAAGATTGACTGTTTTCTAAATGGAGAGAAAATATAAAAATCTGAAGTGCCAAGGTACTTGGGAGTTCTTGCACAGGATTGCCCAAAGGTTAATTTGCAGGTTGAGTCTATAGTGAGGAAGGCAAATGAAATGAAGCATTCATTTCAAGAAGACTAGAATATAAAATTAAAATGTAATGTTGAGACTTTATAAAGCACTGGTGAGGCCTCACTTGAAGCAGGTTTGGGTTCCTTATCTTAGAAAGGATGTGCTGAAACTGGAGAGGGTTCAAAGGAGGTTCACGAAAACGATTCCAGGATTGAACGGCTTATCATAGGAAGAGCATTTGCTGGCTCTGGGCCTGTATTCAGAAGAATGAGGGGCAGCCTAATTGAAACCTATCAAATGATGAACGGTCTTGATAAGAGTGGATGTGGAGAGGTTATTTCCTATGGTAGGAAAGTCTAAGACTAGAGGAGACAGCCTCAGAATAGAGGAGCGTCCTTTTAGAATGGAGATGAGGTGGAATTTCGTATCGTCCACAAACTTTGCAACAGAGCTATCAATTCCATCCTCCAAATCGTTGACATATAACGTAAAAAGGAATGGTCCTAACAAGACTCCTGTGGAACACTACTAGTCACCGGCAGCCAACCAGAAAAGGCCCCCTTTATTCCCACTCTCTGCCTCCTGCTAATCAACCACTGCTTTTATCCATGCTAGAATCTTCTCTCTTCAGCAGCCTCATGAGTGGCACCTTGTCAAAGGCCTTCTTAAAATCCAAGTACACAACATCAACTGATTCTCCTCTGTCTATCCTGCTTGTTATATCTTGAAAAAAATTCCAACAGATTTGTCAGGCAAGATTTTCCCTTGAGGAAACCACGCAGACTACAGCCCAATTTATCATATACCTCATAGTATCCCGAAACCACATCCTTAACAATTGACTCAAAAAAATATTTTTGACTGCTAGTCTTGTCTTCCGCTGTAGCACAAACAGAAAGCCATTCACAAGTTGATCGCTGCAATAAAATCTCAAGCTTTTCTCAGCCACGATTAAACCACTGACATGGACGCTCAGGGCATTACCATTGAGACTGCAGCATGCCACTGTTTGCAAAAACACAGAAAGCAGTTTACAAAGTCTGGTATGCTTATCATCCAGGAGAAAAGTACTTGTCTATAGATCACAAAATTGCTGTTTTATTTCTAAACAATAATATCTATGACCCCATTGAAGCAATCAATATCCTTCTGCTGCCAATTAGCCAATCTCAGATTAGATTTCTATCACATGATTTGAGTGGTACAATACAAAGTTGGTCTTCCTGTGTCCTGAATTTCTCAAGTCATATTTCAAGGCATTCAGCAGTGTGCATACTGAAAGTCAGTAGCATTCCTCCAGGCACCTGGTGGGCACCGGGCTTACAAATCCTTCTCCTGCAAACATACTGGGCTGGATCTCATTGTATTTGGCCAGGGGAAGAAGTCACCAGCTCCAGACCCTACACACCTGCATTCATCTAATCCAGAAGCAAAGGCCAAGCGGTATAATAGCATTTGGTAGAAGGCAAAACCTAAGACAAAACTTAGCAACTTATTGAATCTGTCAAGGATCTTTAAGAGTTTATTTTAATGTCTCTGATAGTGACATACAAACACTATTAAAATTAAAACAAAAAATTACCTTAAAAATATTTTATTTCAAAATAATTTAAAACATTAAACCAAAGTAAAATTATTTTTAAAAATTACTAGCATTAGAAAGAAACATAGAAAACCTACAGCACTACACAGGCCCTTTGGCCCACACAATGGTGTGCTGAACATGTACTCACTTTAGAAATTACCTAGGGTTACCCATGGCCCTCTATTTTTCTAAGCTCCATGTACCCATCCAGGAGTCTCCTAAAAGACCCTATCGTATCCGCCTCCACCACCATCGCCAGCAGCCCATTCCATGCACTCACCACTCTGCATAAAAAACTTACCCCTGACATCTCCTCTGTACCTACTTCCAGGCACCTTAAAACTATGCCCTCTCGTGTTAGCTATTTCAGCCCTGGGAAAAAGCCTCTGACTATCCACATGATCAATGCCTCTCATCATTTTAAACACCTCTATCGGGTCACCTCTCATCCTCCATCGCTCCAAGGAGAAAAGGCCAAGTTCACTCAACAATTCTATCTATGATCACAATTCTATCTCCTTTACCACAGCATTGGTGCAGATAGGAACAGGCAAGTTATAAAGTGTTTCATTGGAGTAAGCAGAAATATGAAGCTATTGGGCAGGAACTTGGAAGCATAAATTGGGAACAGATGTTCTCAGAGAAATGTATGACAGAAATGTGGCAAATGTTTAGGGGATATTTGCATGGCATTCTGCATAGGTACATTTCAATGAGACAGGGAAAGGATGGTAGGATACAGGAACTGTGGTGTACAAAGGCTGTTGAAAATCTAGTCAAGAAGAAAAGAAAAGCTTAAGGTTCAAAAAAAACTAGGTAACGATAGAGATCTAGAAGATTATCGGCTAGCAAGAAGGAGCTTAAGAATGAAATTAGGAGAGCCAGAAGGGGCCATGAGAAGGCCTTGGCGAGCAGGATTAAGGAAAACCCCAAGGCATTCTACAAGTATGTGAAGAGCAAGAGGATAAGACATGAGAGAATAGGACCAATCAAGTGTGACAGTGGAAAAGTGTGTATGGAACCAGAGGAGATAGCAGAGGTAGTTAATGAATACTTTGCTTCAGTATTCACTATGAAAAAGGATCTTGGTGATTGTAGGGATGACTCACAGTCGATTGAAAAGCTTGAGCATATAGACATTAAGAAAGAGGGTGTGTTGGAGCTTTTGTAAAGCATTAAGTTGGATAAGTCTCCGGGACAGGATGAGACGTACCCCAGGCTACCGTGGGAGGCAAGGGAGGAGATTGCTGAGCCTCTGGAAATGATCTTTGCATCATCAGTGGGGACAGGAGAGGTTCTGGAGGATTGGAGGGTTGCAGATGCTGTTCCCTTATTCAAGAAAGGGAGTAGAGTGTGGTAAACCATATATATATGTTGTAACTGGGTTACCTGTCTGGACATGCCCCTCTGCTGACTGCCCCTGTGGCTCCTCCCACGGACCCCTGAATAAAGGAGATTGGGCCACGGCTCCTCCTCTCAGTCCAGGGGCAGACACTCAGCATGCTGGAGGTCACAATTTACTGCTAATAAAAGCCTTTCAGTATTTACTCTACTTCCAGTCTTTTGGAGTTATTGATGGTGCATCATAGAGATAGCCCAGGAAATTATAGACCGGTGAGTCTTATAGACCGGTGGTTGGTAAGTTGATGGAAAAGACCCTGGGAGGCAGGATTTATGAACATTTGGAGAGGCTACCATGGGATTGAGTTTGAGAGCCAAGAGGAATGTTACAGCTATATAGGACCCTGGTCAGACCCTACTTGGAGTACTATGCTCAGTTCTGGTCACCTCACCACAGGAAGGATGTGGAAACTATAGAAAGGGTGCAGAGGAGATTTACAAGGATGTTGCCTAGATTGGGAAGCATGCCTTATGAGAATAGGTTGTGTGAACTTGGCCTTTTCTCCTTGGAGCGACGGAGGATAAGAGGTGACCTGATAGAGGTGTATAAGATGATGAGAAGCATTGATCGTATGGATAGTCAGAGACTTTTACCCGGGGCTGAAATGGCTATCACACAGGGCACAGTTTTAAGATGCTTGGAAGTAGGTACAGAGAAGATGCCAGGGGTAAGCTTTTTATGCAGAGAGTGGTGAATGCGTGGAATGGGCTGCCAGTGATGGTGATGGAGGTGGATACAATACGGTCTTTTAAGAGACTCCTGGAAAGATACATGGAGCTTAGAAAAATAGAGGGCTATGGGTAACCCTAGGTAATTTCTAATGTAAGTACATGATCAGCACAGCATTGTGGGCCGAAGGGCCTGTATTGTGCTGTAGTTTTTCTATGTTTCTGTGTTTCTATTCTCATAAGGCATGCTCCCCAATTCAGGCAACATCCTTGTAAATCTCCTCTGCACCCTTTCTATGGTTTCCATATCCTTCCTGTAGTAAGGTGACCAGAACTGAGCACAGTACTCGAAGTGGGGTCTGACCAGGGTCTTATATAGCTGCAACATTACCTCTCGGCTCTTGAACTCAATCCCACGGTTGATGAAGGCCAATGCACTGTATGCCTTCTTAACTATACAGTCAACCTGCGCAACAGCTTTGAATGGACTCGGACCCCAAAATCCCTCTGATCCTCCACACTGCCAAAAGTCTTACCATTAATACTATATTCTGCCATCATATTTGACTTACCAAAATGACTAACCTCACACTTATCTGGGTTGAACTCCATCTGCCACTTCTCAGCCTAGTTATGCATCCTATTGATGTCCTGCTGTTCACCAACCTCCATGCAGAATATGCCCTGTCTACAACCACTCTTTCTGGATCCACAAAGAAAGGTCCCCTTGGATCTCATGCCTCTTTACTTTCTCAATAAGCCTTGCAAGGGATACCTTATCAAATGCCTTGCTGAAATTCATATATACTACATCTACTACTCTACCTTCAATGTGTTTAGTCATATCCTCAAAAAATTCAATCAGGCTCATAAGGCACAACCTGCCTTTGACAAAGCCATGCTGACTATCCCTAATCACATTATTATGCCTCTCCAAATGTACATAAATCCTGCCTCTCAGGATCTTCTCCATCAATTTACCAACCACTGAGGTAAGACTCATTGGTCAATAATTTCCTGAGCCATCTCTACTTCCTTTCTTGAATAAGGGAACAACATCTGCAACCCTAATAAACAATTATAAACAAAAGAAATTCTGTAAATGCTGGAAATCCAAAGCAATACACACAAAATGCAGGAGAAACTCAATAGGTCAGGCAGCATCTATGGTAGTGAATAAACAGTCGACCTTTCAGGCTGAGGCCATGCTCATCTCCTAATCAATATCCAAAAAACTTTACTGATTCATTCTTATTTATTCACTTTCCAGGATCATTGGCAAAGCCAGAACTTACTGTCCATATCTAAATGCCCTTGAAATTCTATAGTACTTCAAATGAATATAGACAAGAAACTACATTGAATAGGTGGTTTCAGGATTTAGACACAGCAACAATAAAGGGAAGGTCATTCCCATATCTGAATAACATGCGTTGTGGAAGGCAGCCTACAGGTGGTGGTATTTCTGACTGTTTGTTCTTGATGACAAAAGCTCACATGTTTGGTAGACATTATATGCATGCAAGCTAGTTGTCTGAGTGACATTGAAGTTTGTGACTGTTGTTGGAGTTCCATTTATCCAAACAAATGGAAAGTATTCCTGAGTTGAGCCTAATAGAGATGAAGCTTTAGAGGTTATTCCTAAATACAGTAACTAGCCCCTGTGCCCAGACTCCAGTTGCAGTCCACAGACAGATGAATAAGATTGTGCTCTCCATTATTCAGCAGTACATGCAGGGTAATGAGAATGATGGAATTTTCAATATCTAAATGCTGTTAGTTTCCTACACAGTATTAAAACTAAATGACTGGCATCGACCTTTGAAGTCCCACTCAGTGATCACTATATTGTGCTTCTTTTCCAATGAACATATTTATAAAAGCCTAAGGCCTATTTTAATCAATTCTTCTTGCTGTTGCCTTTGTGCTCAATTCTCACTACCAATGACTTCATTAAAGTCCAAAGTTCAAAGTACATTTATTATTAAAGTATGTATTACATTATACAACCTTGAGATTCGTCTCCTTACAAATAGCCACAAAACAAAGACCTCCAAAAGAATTCACAAGGAAAAAGAAAACCATGAAACACCCAATGTACAGAGAGAAAAAGATCAAGTCATGCAGGCAATAAAAGTAAGCAAATCGCATTCAGAACTGAAGTTTTACAGAAGATATGCTGAACACAACAAATGAAGAAGCTTATACATTTTCAGGATCATTGACAAAGCCAGAACTTACTATCCATACCTAAATGCTCTTGAAATTAATAGACAATAGGTGCTGGAGTAGGCCATTCGGCCCTTTGAGCCAGCACCACCATTCACTGTGATCATGGCTGATCATCCACAATCAGTATCCAGTTCCTGCCTTATCCCCATAACCTTTGATTCCACTATCTTTAAGAGCTCTATCCATCTCTTTCTTGAAAGCATCCAGAGACTTGGCCTCCACAGCCTTCTGGGGCAAAGCATTCCATAAATCCACCACTCTCTGGGTGAAAAAGTTTTTCCTCAACTCCATTCTAAATGGCCTACCCATTATTCTTAAACTGTGGCCTCTGGTTCTGGACTCACCCATCAGCGGGAACATGCTTCCTGCCCCCAGCGTGTCCAATCCCTTAATAATCTTATATGTTTCAATAAGATCCCCTCTCAGCCTTCTAAATTCCAGTGTATACAAGCCCAGTCGCTCCAATCCTTCGACATATGACAGTCCCGCCACCCCGGGAATTAACCTTGTGAACCTATGCTGCACTCCCTCAATAGCAAGAATGTCCTTCCTCAAATTTGGAGACCAAAACTGCACACAGTACTCCAGGTGTGGCCTCACCAGGGCCCTGTACAGCTGCAGAAGGACCTCTTTGCTCTTATACTCAATTCCCCTTGTTATGAAAGCCAGCATGTCACTAGCTTTCTTCACTGCCTGCTGTACTTGCATGCTTGCTTTCAGTGACTGATGTACAAGAACACCTAGAACTCGTTGTACTTCCCCTTTTCCTAACTTGTCTCCATTTAGATAATAATCTGCCTTCCCGTTCTTACCACCAAAGTGGATAACCTCACATTTATCCACATTAAACTGCATCTACCATGCATCTACCCACTCACCCAACCTGTCCAAATTCTATAGTACTTCAAATGAATACCTTCAAATGAGTCCAAAAATTCTGTTTGATAGGTGGTTTCAGGATTTAGACTCAGCAACAATAAAGGGAAGGTCATTCCCAAATCTGAATAACATGCACTTTGGAAGGCAGCCTACATTTTAGTAACATTTTAACCTTATTTATAGATAATGAAGTATCAAAATATCACATGTATACTTTCAAATATTTTGGAAATGAAACTTGTACCTGTAGGAAATCTCACACTTAAATAAAAAAGCAATGCAGAACAATGAGGTGCTTTTAAACATTGGGTGGGGCTATATGTTCAACAGAAATAGAACACAATATACTAACTACTGAAAAGAAACTTGAAATTTGATACCATCCATTTAGGCTATGTCCACACTAGACCAGATAAATCCGTAACCAAAGCTTTTTCTCTTCGTTTTGACCCTCCGTCCACACTGAAACGGCGTTTTCCTCCCCCGAAAACAGAGCTTATCTAAAGCACTCTCCAGAGTCTTTAAATCTGAAAACGGCGGTTGGCCGTTGTAATGTGTATGGGCTAATTTTAAAAACGCTGTCATGACGTGCCAGAACAAATGGTGGCAGCAACGCGGCATTTCATTGTTTTCTTTAACGCAACCTCCAACATCACAACAATATCTGAGAATAGATCTGTAACATCCTAATGCAACATTGTATGGAAATACAAGATAACACTGACGCAGACATGTTTTATACATTTAAGAAGGTGCTTTATTAATGTATTGCTTGTGCAAACATTCAATAGATGCAATTGTCACTTTTTCCCAGGAACTCGTTTTATTGCACATATTAAATACAGCAAAATAATACCCAAAGACATGGCAAAAGTAAAGGCAAACAAATGAGGTAACAGCAAATTTCACTTTTGCCCAGTAACAAGCCTTATTACATTTAGTTGTAGCTGTCGTCCCTTTCATCGGTGAAGAGACTATGGCTGTAGGAAATGTTTCTGGACAAACGCGCACCAAGTCTTTCGTTTAGCAAGTTTTTCTAGTCTGTAACTGGACAAACGCACACCAAGTATACCATTTCCCCTTTGCTTGTTTCCTGTGTGTCCTGCGCATGCCCAGTAGGAGGAGATTCGCCCAAATATCCATTTTAATGTAGGCAGAGGTATTTTCAAAAACGCCTGGTGTGGACGCCTATCGTTTTTACGCAAAACCGGCGTTTTCAAAATTATCCCGTCTAGTGTGGACGTAGCCTTAGTCTAAATACACTGAATGAAACCATTATGTCAATTACATTCAAAGGAAAGTCCAGTCTGCCTAATTGCCAGTAGGTTTATTCCACATCAGCAGCATTTGTAATTAACTGGAACTTTTTCCACTAATAACCTGCTCACCATTGCTTCCCATCATAATACTGCCTATATGATTTAGGGATGCAGAAACAGCAATACTGTAACTCAATGAAAGGATGAAAAATATTTTTAAATCACATATCACTTGCAAATTTGACAGGATTTATGTCCCTCAGAACTCTTACCAAAAATTAAACAAAATGACTCCTGATGAAGTGTCTCGGTCCGAAATATCAACTCTTTCTTCCTCTCCATAGATGCTGCCACTATTTTGTATCTATTACTCATATTACTTCTCTAAGAGGACCACAACCTTATTGTGGTTTGGAGGCTTGCGTCCCTCAATAACCTGCAAAGTTAAAGAAATATAGAAAACCTACAGCACAATACAGGCCCTTTGGCCCACAAAGCTGTGCCGAGCATGTCCTTACCTTACAAATTACCTAGGGTTCCCAGAGCCCTCTATTTTTCTAAGCTCCATGTACCTATCCAGGAGTGTCTTAAAAGACCCTATTATATCTGCCTCCACCACTGTCCCCAGCAGCCCATTCCATGCACCCACCACCCTCTGCATAAAAAACTTACCCCTGACATATTGGCTGGAGTTAGAGGTTTATGCTTTGGCTTTTGGTAGGATCACCATGCGTAACAGGTCAAAGTGTAGAGGACAGACTAAGGGTGGTCCACCGGTCCTTCAGGTTCAGGGGTTCAGCTCAGGGCTAACAACTCTGACTAATAAAACAAAACTGTTAGGGAAACTGCAGTGACAAATCCTTCTACATCTGAGTGTGACGGTATTCCTGTGCTTCCACCTGACAGTAGTGAAAACCGAAAGGAAGCGACTGACACACTGAAGGAAGCCCTGAACACCGGCAGAGATGGAGGACCTTCATTGCTGCTCTCAACTCCAGTGGCATAATGGGCAGTAAGTACTCACATTACTACATTCCTGCTGAACAGCAAAAAGAACTTGCAACAAAGAGCTAAATGCTAAACGCAAACAACAGGAATTCTGCAGATGCTGGAAATTCAAGTAACACACATCAAAGTTGCTGGTGAACGCAGCAGGCCAGGCAGCATCTCTAGGAAGAGGTGCAGTCGACGTTTCAGGCCGAGACCCTTCATCAGGACGAAGTCAAGACAATCCTGACGAAGGGTCTCGGCCTGAAACGTCGATTGCACCTCTTCCTAGAGATGCTGCCTGGCCTGCTGCATTCACCAGCAACTTTTATGTGTGTTGCTAAATGCTAAAGACTAGCTTGAAGCATATGCAACCACCTCTGAAGGTGCCAAGTGAATGACCTACTTTAGCTTCCTACCAAGATCTCCACCATCACAGAAACTAGTCAATTTGATAGACAATAACTGAAATTTTAAAAACTGACTGAGGGCACTAGGTGCAGCAAAGCGTTGAGTCCAAACAACATCCCAAACTAAGTTGTGGGAATATGTGTTCTCCCAGCTAAATATCATCGCATGACCTCAAAGACCAAGAAAAGTCCAGTCTGCCTAATTGCCAGTAGGTATATTCTACATCAGCAGCATTTGTAATTAACTGGCACTTTTTCACTAGTAACCTGCTCACCGTTGCTTAGCTTGAGTTCTGTTTATGTTTCAGATCTCAGTTCAACCTTCAGACAAATATGGTCAAAAGAGCTGAACTTCAAAGGAAAGTGAAAGTAACTATCTTTGACATCAAGACAGTATTTGACTGAATGTCACATTAAGGGACTTTGACAAACTGAAGTCAGGCAACAACAGGATAAGTCTCCAGTAGCTGGAATCATATCTTGCACAAAGAAACAAGATGACAATTTACTTAGGTTATTTATATCACCCCAGAACATCACTGTAGGGCAATGTTTTTGGGATAACTATCTTAAGCTTCATCAAAAATTATCTTCCTTCGACCATATTGTCAGAAGAAGGATATTTGGTAACGATAATCAATATACAATGCACAATTCCAATCACAACTCCACAGAAAAGGAAGCAGTAATGATGAGTTTGAGTACAGAGAGGAAATTAAGAACCTGGTGGCATGGTGCGAAGACAATAACCTATCCCTCATTGTCAACAAGACGAAGGAATTGGTTGTTGACTTCAGAAGGAGTAGTGGACCGCACGACCCCTTTTACATTGGGGTGCACAGGTGAAAAAAGTGGAACAGGTCAAAAGCTTTAAGTTCCTCAGGGTCAATATCACAAATGACCTGACTTGGTCCAACCAAGCAGAGTCCACTGCCAAGAAGGCCCACCAGCACCTTTATTTCCTGAGAAAGCTAAAGAAATTTGGCCTGTACTCTAAAACTCTTAGTACTTTTTATAGATACACCGTAGAAAGCATTCTCCTAGGGTGCATCACAACCTGGTATGGAAGTTGTCCTGTCCAAGACCGGAAGAAGCTGCAGAAGATAGTGAACACAGCCCAGCACATCACACAAACCAATATTCCGTCCTTGGACTCACTTTACACCGCCCGCTGTCGGAGCAGTGCTGCCAGGATAATCAAGGACATGACCCACCCAGCCAACACTCTTTTTGTCCCCCTTCCCTCCAGGAGAAGGCTCAGGAGCTTGAAGACTCATAAGGCCAGATTTGGGAACAGCTTCTTTCCAACTGTGATAAGACTGCTGAACGGATCCTGACCCAGATCTGGGCCGTACCCTCCAAGTATCCGTACCCGCCTCTCGGTTTTTTTGCACTACCTTACTTCCCATTTTTCTATTTATGATTTATAATTTAAATTTTTATTATACTTACTATTGATTTGTACTCCAGGGAGCGCGAAGCACAGAATCAAATATCGCTGTGATGATTGTACGCTCTAGTATCAATTGTTTGGCGACAATGAAGTAATAAAGTGTTATTGTTCCTTTTACCAAAATGCATTATTATACATCTCCCAACACTGAATTCCATCTGCCACTTTTTTGCCCATTTTTATAATTTAAATAAGTCCTGCTGCAATTGTATTGCTTCCTCAGCACTATCTACCCCTTCACCTATCTTCGTATCATCCACAAACTTTGCCACAAAGCCATCAATTTCACTATCTAAATCACTGACAAACAATATGAAAATTAGCGGTCCCAATACTGACCTGTGAGAAAAACCACTAGTCACTGGCAGCCAACCAGAAAAGGCCCCCTTTCTTCCCACTCGCTGCCTCCTGCCTGTCAGTCATTCCTCTATCCATGCCAGTATCTTTCCTGTAATGCCATGGGATGGTATCTTGTTAAGCAGCCTCATGTGTGGCACCTTATCAAATGCCTTCTGAAAATCCAAGTACTGCCTCTCCTTTGTGCACTTTGCTCATTACTCTCCTGAAGAACTCTAACAGATTTGTCAGGCAAGATTTCCCTTTACAGAAACCATGCTGGCTTCGGCTTATTTTATCATTAGTCCCCCAGTGCCCCGAATCCTCATCCTTAATAACAGACTCCAGCACTTTCTCAACTACTGAAAAGTTTATCTAAAAAGTAAATCAGCAATTTATTTTAAAATTACATCACCAATTCAAAATGGTTGTTCCTCAAGAACAGGATGAATATTAAATCTTGGCCTTGTGAATTACACTTGCTTCCCATAATTAACATCAAAATACTCCTGGAAGGAGATAACGTACTTACACGTTTCTCTTGGTATAGAAAAAATTATCTACATACTGTTCATACAGGAGGGACTGCAGATGCTGGAAATCTGAAGTAACACAAAATGCAGGAGGAACTCAGCAGGTCAGGCAGGATCTAGGGAGGGAAGTAAACAGAATATCAACTGTTTATTTCCCTCCATTTACGCTGCCCGACATACTGTGTTCCTCCAGTGTCTTGTGTGTGTTGCTCCATAAACTATTCATATTTCCTCACAAAATATTAGTATGCCTTGTAATGATGAACTATGAAATGCACTTAAAATTATATTATATAATAGGATAGCATCAAGAATGATCTTTTACCTTTCTCTGTTGAATTTGAGTGAATGAAGAACCGCTGGGCGCTTTTGACGAAGATTCCACAGATGAAGTGTGTCATCTGCACATGCACTTACTAAAGCTCCCTGCAGAAATGTGGAAATAAAAAGATAAAATTTAGAAATAATTGATTCTTTCTTCCTCCTATATAAACTAGTTTGTTGAAATTACTTTGTTTTTAATCGATGATTATAGGATCTGCAAGTTTACATGGTCAAGGTCAGGTGACAGAGGTGTTCAAAAGTATCGAGAATGTGCTTCTGATGGAATCGTCACCAGACACATAGATTGATTGCAATTAGCAAAAAAGAACAGAAATGACTCAACAGAAAAAAAAATTCTTGTGCATGGAGTCAACTATAGTCTGCCTTCACTGCTTGAAACAATAGAATCAAATTCAATTGTACCTTTTAAAAAAGAATTGGAAATAATTGGAGAGAAACTTGCAGAGCACTGATGAAGTAAGGAAACAGGACTAATTACTTCTGAAAGACCCAGCACTGGCACAAAAGCAATCCAATAATAATAATAGTATAAAAATGGCTAGCCGGAGGCATATTTTCTTGCAGTCATTTTTATTTAATAGTTTGAAACGTTAAAACGAGACTGTGACAAGTGAGAATACCAAATCCCACAATGCTACTTTTTGTTTTATTCAATTTTGGGACATATTTATTGCCTATACCTAATAGCCCTCAAGGAGGCAAAAGCATTACTGGTACAAAGAAGATTTGAGACAAAAAAAAATTCGAATGGCAGACTCTCACTGCAATGGAACATAGATACCCAACTGGAGTCACAGACTTCAACCAGAGTGTAGGTCCCAGTCTACCCATTAACTGTCCTGAAGCTTTGTCATTTTATTGTATCAACAATGATGCAATGAACTAGCTTAATTCAAAAGTCACAACTGCATTTCGCACTGTCCGTCCCAAAAGCCTGCTCAACAGCCATGGCAAATGTTCAATAAAGATATTGCCAAACTGGGTTTTGTCTTGCTTGCTTAGGAGACCACATCATAAGGAAAGTGAATCAGATTTGAATTTGAAGTGAATCATGAACTGAAAGCAATTTGAGATTTCATCAGCAAAGAGTCTTTGGGGCTCTGGATGATGAAAAGGGCACCTACTTCATCTGTGGTTACAACAGAATGGAAACAATGGTGGTGGCTGATGCTTAAAACAGAGGAATTGTGGGAGCATCTCTCTTGGAATTTGAAAAGGGGAGAGAGGAGATAGATGCTTTTCGCGTTGCTTTTTGTACAGCAAAAGATGGAAGGCATTTTGTGGCACAGAAGTAATTAAGCATTATCAATGAACCATTACAGGGACATGTTTGCAAGGTAATCAAGACTGGATTATCTTGAAGCATTTGACATTTCAGAAGGACAGACAGCAAGGAAAAAATTGTCACCTGCTCTGTCTCATTTCCTAATAGGAGATTCTGTATTCCACTCTCTCTAGTTGGCACCTCTATACATATATATTGATTAAGGAAACTTTCCTAATTACATTTGACAAACTCCATCCCATCCAGTCATTTAGAGTGTGTGGGTCTCTATCAATAAGTGGAAGCGTTAAAATCACCTACTATCACAACTTTATGTTTCTTGCAACTGTCTGCCATCTTTCTACAAATTTTCTCCTCTAAATCCTGCTATAATATGATCCCACTAACATGGTCATCCCTTTCTTATTCCTCAGTTCTACACATATAGCCTCAGTAGCTGAACTCTCCAGTCTCTCCTGTCTGAACATCGCAGTGACATTTTCCCTAATAATGCCATCCCTCCCGCTCTATCATGCCTAAAACAATGGAACTCCGGAACATTAAGCTGCCAGTTCTACCCCTCCAGCAACCAAGCCCCACTAGTTGCTACAATGTCATAATTCCACGTGCTGATCCCTGTTTTAAGCTCATCTGCCTTTCCTGTAATACTCCTTGCATTGAAATAAACATACCCCAAAACATTAGCCCCATTATGGTCAATCTTTTGATTTGTATGTAGAGTTATCAACAACTTTGCCCACAACCATTCCATTATCTGCTCTGGAGGTCAGGTTCCCATACCCTTGCAATGCTAGTTGAACCGCAACACCCTGCCCCGCTACCCCCACCCCCGTGCTGCACTAGCAAACCTTTCCCACAAGATAGTAAAGATATTAGTCCCCTCCAGTTCAGGAGCAAACTGCCCTATATGTAAAGGTCCCGTCTTCCCTAGGATAGAGCCCAATCTGAAGCCTTCCCTCTGCACCGTTTCTTTAGCCATGTGTTAAACTGGATAACCTTCCTATTTCTGGCCTCACAAACAAATGGCACAGGTAGCAATCCTGAGATCACAACACTGGAGGTCCTGTTTAATCAGACACAATTGATTAATAATCTCTAGAAAAGGATGTCCAAGGAAAGAGTATGACTGTATTTCAACTTCAGATTGAGAGTGAGCAATTTGGGACCAAAAAAAACACAACCTAAACTTGAACAAAGCCAATTATATTACTATGAGGATTGGTTGACTGAAGTGACAACTGGGAAAACAGATTAAAATGTAAAACAGTATATCACCAGTGGCAGAACAGAAGAAATATTTCATAATTCACTGCAGGGGCATGTTCCACTGAGAATGAATGGCTGTACGACAAAGAAACAGATAAGCAGAGAAATGGCAGAGATTCTAAATGCATATTGGCATGAATAGGTGACTGGTTAAACAATAGAGAAGCAAGATAAATGGGTCATTTTCAGACTGGCAATAAATATCCAGTGGGATGCTACAGGGATCAGTGCTGGCCCCTCAACAATTTACAATATATATCAACGGCTTGGTTCCTGATAATACAAAGATATGTGGATTGGCAAGTTATGAAGAAGTTGTAAAGGGATATAGATATATTAAGTGTGCAGGCAAGAAGTTGACAAATGGAATATAATGTGGTAAAATGAAAGGTTAGAAGTTGTAGCAAAAAAAGCAAAATTATTTTTTAAATGGTGCAAATTGTACAAAAGGATCTGATTGTCATTATGCACAAAGGATTAGCATGCAGATTCAGCAGGTAATTAGGAAGGCAAATGGGAAATTGATCTACACTGCAAGGCACATGGAGTATGAAAGGAAGTTTTGATACAAATTTCATTGGGTGTTGGTGGTATCACCCATCGATGAAGTGGTTAACATTGGGAAAGATAAATTATTGGACAGGATGTTCAAACAGAAACATGTGACTTTGTGGGAAATTGACAGGATGGACTTGGAGTCTGTTTCCCTTAGTAGAGGTATCTAGAACTAAAGGAAATATTTTCAAAATCAAGATAGGACAAAAAGGAATTTCACACCTCAAAGATTTGTGAATCTACTTCCAAGGGATGTGGAAGCAATGTCATTAAATATATTCAAGCCAGAAACTTGAACTACAGGAGAGCCAAAGGAAGAGGGAAGAGAGCAGGAAAGTTACGTTCAGGAATACGCAAGTAACGATGCTTACTGTGAGGAATGAAGTAAGATCATCTGGCTTTAAAAGACTTAGTAAAGATGAATGCATTAAATAAAATACATACAGTATATCTATAGATGACAACAATCAAACATATCTTTATTGATAGCTTACCAAAGGAAAAATAACCTTTCCCACCATTGCCGAAACCTGTTAAACCTAATTACTCAAACTCATTAGTAAATTTTGCAACTAATGCTTTTTGTAACCACTACTCTATCAGCAAAACAAGGAAAAGATAGTGTGGCAATTCTATGCAAATTGTTACACTACAATACTTCAAAAAATAAGTACTTTTCCTAATTCGAAGGCCATGGCAATGTCACAGCCATTCTAAGACACCACCCACTCCGAGGTGATCTTCCAAGTTAATCAATCAGCTTGGCAAATTATTCAAGTGAGCTGATCTTGCAAAATAGCCTAGGGTCTGAGCCACACTCCTAAATCTAGATAATCCTGCACCTTTTAAAAGTAGACCACTGCACTATGCTGTGTTTATCAAAAAGCACATAATTAGAATTGTTAGCTTACCTCATTTATCAAGAATTGAAGTTGCAGCACAGCTGCCCCGCTATCATGTTGGCAATAGCAGTCAACTCCAGGACGACCTAGTCTGATTGAACTGAAGTCAAGGAATCTGCCATTAACTGTTCACACAAAAAGCATTCAGATGTAAAAACTGCAAGCTTTATAGCAGTATTTATTTAAACAGGAAACTGGAGTTTCTTATAGTTAGAGTTTTCTACATATTGCATATATTCTCAGTTTATTCAGAACTCCTTAATTAATTCTCACCAAATATCTATATTTGATTTATATTAAGTGCCAAAGTAGATGCTAGAGTGGATGGTGGTTACATAGAGTGCAGCTTAAATGTAGTGCAATTTCAAAAGAATGTTAAGGTCAGGTATTGGTAAGCCTTGGAATCCCTGCAGACAAGAAAGTAACATTTATTAAATAAAACCTTGAAGTGGGCAGCTGTTGAGTGTTGGCTTCATATAGAATTTTTAGTTACAATAACAAATAGATATACGGCAGAGTTCCTCAATCACAATGGATGCACACATTCTGCCACATCAGAAATTCTAAATGTTTCCTGCATCCTAACTAACTATAATTGAATGATGTATGATCAACCAAGTATCTCAAAATACAGGTTTAAAACCCGAGCAGTATCTGACACCACACTAATTAGTTTGTTATTGTCACATGTACATTGGAAAACTTTGTTTTGCATGCCATCCATAAAGATCACTTCATCACATCAGCAGAAGGAAAAAGCAACAACACGATGCAAAATTAGAATCTAGATGTTAAGTCAGTGGCAAGTTTCAGGAGGTGGCCACCTCACAGCTGGAACATCACCATGCAGAGAGAAGGAGGCAAGGCAGATGTGGAAGTTCAAATTAACTGGGGTCCACATTGAGCATTCTATTCTCTACCAGTTTGGAAAATTGGAAGCACAAGGATTTCAGAAGACGCAGTTGGGTCCATGGCATCATACGTGGCATAGCTGTATTGCAAGAGGCAAAAAGGATAGGAGAGTTACAATAACATTACATTAAATGTTTAGGAGTGCAAACACATATGTAACCACAGATGTGATTCCAGGGTGATATGTTCAAATACATCACTGAATGAAGTACAGAACATTCTGAATGAAGGTGGGTCATTTCCACAAATGACTAATCACATGGTATCTTCCTATCCCGGTTAAAAAAACAAGCATAAACACAAGAGATTCCGCAAATGCTAGAAATCTTGAGCAACACACACAAGGCACTGGAGGAACTCAGCAAGTCAGGCAGCAGGTGCTGGGGAATAAGTTTGTCCGAGTGCACCAAGAATCAGTAGAACACCTACAGCAGGAGAGACTATCACATCATTAGGTTTAGACTGGTGCTGAATGCCTCAAATGTAAATACTGTAAGAAGAGACAAAGAGTGTTTTGCAAATAGAGCCATAACATCACAGAAACAGCTCTTCAGCCCACCAAGAATCCATTAATGCCAATCCTGCACTAATCCCACCTTTTTCCCCATGTCTGCCCTATACTTCACCACTCAACTACATGATAGGCTCAGACTACAGTGGCCAATTAACTTGTCAACCTTTACATTTTTGGGATATGGAAACTGGTCAGCAAACATGAAACTGAGAGAAGTTAGAGGTTAGGGAAAGAAAGGGGCTGAAATGAAGGGAAGGCTAAGCCAATTTAACAAACATGGTGGGGACGATGGGCTAAAATATATTAATTTCAATGGAAGAAGTATTATGGTTAAGGTAGATTATCTTAAGGTCTATATTAGTACATCAAACTATAATGTTGCAGCCATTACAAAAACATGGCTGAAATAAAAACGGCAGAATTGGCAGCTCCCGACTAGGCTTATACTTTCGTTGGAATTTAGAAGATTGAGGGGGGATCTTATTAAAACGTATAAAATCCTGAAGGGATTGGACAGGCTAGATGCAGGAAGATTGTTCCCGATGTTGGGGAAGTCCAGAACGAGGGGTCACAGTTTGAGGATAAAGGGGAAGCCTTTTAGGACTGAGATGAGGAAAAACTTCTTCACACAGAGAGTGGTGAATCTGTGGAATTCTCTGCCACAGGAAACAGTTGAGGCCAGTTCATTGGCTATATTTAAGAGGGAGTTAGATATGGCCCTTGTGGCTAAAGGGATCAGGGGGTATGGAGAGAAGGCAGGTACAGGGTTCTGAGTTGGATGATCAGCCATGATCATACTGAATGGCGGTGCAGGCTCGAAGGGCCGAATGGCCTACTCCTGCACCTATTTTCTATGTTTCTATGATTCGGACGTTTCAGCTGCAATAGGGAAGGATGAAAAAGAGGTGGGGAGTGGCAGTACTGACGAGGGAGAATATCACAGAGTGTCTGGAGAGAACACCCTGGACAGTTCATCAAGTAAGACAAAGTGGGCAGAGCTGAAGAATAAGAAAGGTGCAGCCTCTATGATGGGGCTGTACTACAGGTCTCCCAGTAGAACGCGAGAGACAGAGGAATGGATTTGTAGGTAGATTGTGGAAAAATATAAAAGCAATAGGGCAGTTATGGTGGGTGACTTGTACTTCTCCAATCGTGACTGGAATTCCTTTAATGCCAGAGGCATATAGGGTAGAATTTGTTAGGCATGTCCATGAAGGTTTCCTGACACTATATGTAGATAATCCAACTATGGGAGGGGCTGTACTAAATGTTGTATTGGGTAATCAGCTTGGCTTGGTGATCTAAATCTCACTGGAAGAGCATTTTGGGAACAGTGATCGTAACTTCTTAAGTTTTCAGATAGTTAGGGATTTTGGGGAAAAGCTATTTACAACAGTGTTAGATAGGGTCTGGGGAAAGTAGATGGGGATCAGTTGTTATTGGGCTAGTCCATCTGATCAGAATTCAGCATCAACATGTTCCTTTGAGGAAAAAAAGACAAGGATGGCAAGGTTAGGAACCTTGGATGATGAGAGATGTTGCAAATGTAGTCAAAAAGCAAAAGAGGACTAGAATATAAAAGCAACAATATGATGCTGAGGCTTTGTAAGGCATTGGTCAGACTACACTCGAAGTATTGTGAACAGTTTTGGGCCCCTTATCTAAGGGAAAATGTGCAGGCATTGGAGTGGGTCCAGAGAAGATTCACAAGAATGATTCTGAAAATGAAAGGGTTAATGCACGAACAATTGGTCGCTTTGGGCCTGTACTCGCTAGAGTTTAGAAGAATGAGGGGGTATCTCATTTAAACCGATTGAATATTGAAAGGCCTAGACAAAGTGGAGGTGGAGATGTTTCCTATAGCTGAAGAATCTAGGACCAGAAGGCACAGCCTCAGAATAGAGAGATGTCTATTTAGAACAGACACAAGAAGGAATTTTTTTTTTTAACTAGTGTGTGGTGAATCTGTGGAATTCATTGCCATGAATGGCTGTGGATGCCAAATCTATTTAAATCATAGGTTGATAGGTCCTTAACAACTTGTCAACCGTTACAGAAAGAAGGTAGGCAAATAGGGTTGAGGGGCAAGATAAATTAACCATGGTAGAATGGCAGACCAGACTCAATAGGCCAAATGGCCTGATTTTGCTTCTTTGACTCATGGTCTGGTCACATGGGATCCATGAATGCCACGCAGATTAGATTCAAGTTTAGCTTAACCAGAGAAGACAGAAGATAGTGGTGAATTATTCTGACTGGAGATCTGTGACCAATAGTATTCCACAAAGATCACTGCTGGGACCTCCAATGTTTGTGGGCAAAGTTGTACATGGGCTGATTAGTAAGTTTGTAGCTGATACAAAACTTGATTTGAGTCATGGACAGTGAGGAAGGTTGTCAAAGGATTCAGCATGATATTGTCTAATGGGAACTGTGGATAGAGAAATGGCAGATAGAGATTAATCCAGAAGTGTGTAAGTATTCCACTTTGGAAGGTCAAGTGTAAAAGGAGATATACAGTAAATGACAGAACTGTTACGACACTGACATAGCAAATTATCTTAGCATGCAAGTCCATAGCTTCCTGTAAAGAGTAAAGGCAGTGTACAGCATTATTGCCTTCATTGATCTGGGTGTTGAGTATAAAACTTGGAAGTCATGTTGCAGCAGTATAAAATGTTAGCTAGACCACACTGGGAATATTGCGTGCAGTTCTGGTTGCCATATTACAGGAAAAGGCGAAGAAGGGTTTCACCAAGATGTTGCCTGGATTAGAGGGCATTAGTTATAAGGAGAGGTGGGATAACCTTATGCTGTTTTCTCTGCAGCATCAGAGTATGTACAGTGGCCTTATTAGAATATATATGTAGCGTTAATGTAAGAGGGGCAAAGTGTGAAGGGGAATTATGAGTCAAGTTGTCCTCACCCCCAAGCAGAGTAAGTGCCTGGAATACACTGTCAAGGGAAGTGACGGAAGCAGATATAATAGCAGTGTTTAAGAGCAATGCTGGTACATGAACAGGCTGGGAATGGAGGGAGATAGACTCTGCACAGGCAGGATTGTGTTCATAGTTAGCATAGACATCAGGGGATGAAGGGCCTATTCTGTTGTCTGTGTCAGTAACCAAACAGAGAACATCAACAAGTAAATGTAGTTGATGTAACATTATCCTGGTGCATAGTGACAGTATTAAGAAACTTAATGATCATGAAACTAATCAAGACAGCACTTGACAGTCTTGAGTTTCTTGAGAGTTATTGGAATTTTGTCACCTCAGCAAACAGCACATCCTCCTTCACATTCTGACTTAATAAAGTTGGAAGAGCTTTGGGAGTCTGAAAGGAAGTCACTTATTTCAGGATAACTAGCCTCTGACCTGTTTCGTAGCCACAGCATTTAAGTGCCTGGCCCAATTGAGTTTCCGGTCTACGGTGATCTCCAATATTCTGCTGCACAGGGAGTGATGGGATACTACTGAATGGAAAGGATGAGTTGTTTGACTCTCAAATGCAGTTCTTGGCATCTGGCAATGTGGCTGGTACATTTCTTGCCAGTTATCAGTCTGTTCTGAATGGTGTAAAATCTTCTTGCAAGCAGAATCTCTTATATTTATGATTGGGTGCTTCATGTCCCAAGTAATTACATATATACTGTATTTAAATACTGTACATTTATCAGAGAAATTATGCATTTTTAGATGGTAGGCTGATCATGGATGAAGTAGCTGCAGATGGTCAAAGCTTGTGTAAAAACATGAAAGCTTTTTTTCAAATTAATGGTTGTGGCCCTTTGTTAGGTAACAGAGAACCAGAGTCGTCATCTTTTCTGCAAGCTATAATTTTAGTCATAGAATTATACAGCACGGAAAAAGGCCCTTGACCCCAACACGCCTTTACTGCCCAAATTGTCTACTTGAGCTAATCCCATTTCTTTACCCTTGGCCTCTTTCTAAACTTTTCCTATCAATGTACCTACCTAAATGTCTTTTAAATGTTGTAGTTGTACCATTTCCTCTGAGCTTATTCCGTGTAGTTAGCCTTTAAATTATAATTTTCAAAGTCAAAATCAACGTAAATTTATTCTCAAAGTATGTACACTCAGACCACTTTATTAAATACAGGAGTGGAATCTGGTGTGGTCTTCTGCTGCTGTGGCTCATCCACTTCAAGGTTCACCTTCTGCACAACACTACTGTAACATCTGGTTATTTGAGTTACTATTGCAGTGCTGTCAGCTTGAACCAGGCTAGCCATTCTCCTCTGACCTCTCATTGAGAAAGTGTTTATACCCATAGAACTGCCACTCACCGGATGTTTTACGTTTTTCATGCCATTCCCTGAGACAGCTGTACATGAAAATTCCATGTAATCAGCAGTTTCTGAGATACTCAAAACACCCCGGGTAACATCAATAATTATTCCACGGTCAAAGTCCATGATCACATTTCTTCCCCATTCTGATATTTGGTCTGAACAACTGAACCTCTTGACCCTGTTTGCATGCTTTGATACATTGACTTGAAGCCATATGACTGGTTGATTAAATATTTACATTAACAAGCAGGTGTACGTAATAAAATGTCTACAGAGTGTATATGTCAGCATATACAACCTTAAGATTCATTCTCTTACAGGCATTTTAGGACAATAAAGAAATGCAATATGATTTATGAAAAACTATAAAGAGTGACAAACAACTAAGGTACAAAAGAAGACAAATTGTGCAAATAAAAAATACTGAGAACATAAGGTGCATAGTCATCGAGACTGTAGGTCATGGAATCAGTTTAGGGTTGAGGTGAGTCAAGTAATCTGAGCATGCAGGGTCAACAGCCTGATGCTTGTAGGTTAATCATTGTTCCTGAACCTGGTGGTGTGAGACCCAAGGCTTTTGTACCTCCTGCCTGAAGGTATGGGTTGAGTGGGATCTGGGATCAGCCATTATGGAATGCTGGAGCAAACTCGATGGGCTGAATGGCCTAATTCTGCTCCTACGCCTGATAGTCTTATGGTATAATTCTGCACTGGTGACATAATGACATGATTTGAATGACATGTATGCTCACATACAGTATGTACTACGTTTCTGACGATCTTATATGATGGCCAAAGAATTAATAAGTAACCATCATATTTGTAATTTAAATTTAAGCATATTGTTAAATCATTATTGTATATGGTCAGTGAAAAGAGACTTCCACTGACTTCTTCATGCCACATTGGTTAACTGCTGTTTTAAAATCACTTATTTCAATGTTTGGGCCAAGAATTACACATGTTGCCTCACTGATACCATGTTGATAGACGTCATTCCTCCCACATTCCAAAGATGTATGGATTAGTACATTAATTGGTCACATGGGTGTGATTGAGTAGGGTGGGATTGTTATAAATAAATAATAATTCAATTAAGTACATGACATCGATGAAGAGGAAAGGGTTTGAAATACTGCTCCACCTTGGAACCAATGATAAAAATTGAAATAAGTTGAGGGTTTTCTGTGACAGATTATGGGAAATAAAATAGCCAGACTACGAAGTTTAATGTCTGAAGAACAAAAACAGGAATTTCAGGAAAAGTGAGAGATATAAGAAATAGGAGCAGGAGTAGGCCATCTGGCCCATTAAGCCTGCTCCACTATTCAATAAGATCATGGCTGATCTGGCCACGGACTCATCTCCACTTACCTGCCTTTAACCGTACACCTCAATTCCCCTACTATGCCAAAATCTATCCAGCCTTGTCTTAAATATATTTACTGAGGTCATCTCCACTGCTTCATTTGGCAGAGAATTCCACAGATTCACCAACTCTTTGGGAAAAGCAGTTCTTCCCCATTTCCATCCTAACTCCCCCGAATCTTGATGCTATGACCCCTGGTTCTAGTCTCACCTACCAGTGGAAACAATTTTCTTGCCCTTTTCATAATTTTACATGCAAAGTTATTCCAAGCTAGCAAATGGAAATTGCTTTAACTCTAGTCAAGTGATGCATTTAGAAACAATACGCAAGGACAAGATTAATAAGAGTGCAGATGGAATCTGGAGAAAAAGATAAATTGCTGCAAGTACTCGAGCAAGTCAAGCAGCATTCTGATGCATGGTCTTGACCTAAAACTTCAATCATTCTGCAGAAGCTGCTTCAGCTGCTCAATTCCAAGTTTATTTTTTGCTACAAAAAAATTTAACATGAACTTAGAAAAGTTCAATTTAATAAAAGAGAGCTGTAACTTTTGTTAAAGACAAACTTCGCTTCTTGAACCTGGCTAAAATTTTGGATGATGGTAGAAAGATGATTATGGGGAAGCAGAACATGAGTTTTTTTCCGCAGGAAAGGCTTTCAATAAAGTTCAACAAAAGACAGTTTGCATGATTGACATCCATGCAATAAACAAGTTAGTATCAGCATGGCTAACAGATTTCCATCATTGCAGAAATCAAGAATAATGACGTTATTTTTCTGATTTGATGATGGTCAGTTAAGGACCAATTTTTGCAGTTTTGAGAGATAATAACAGCAGACATTAGTGCGAAGGGAAATTTTTTTCCTCCAGATGTCAGCCTCTCAGCCCAAACCATCAACTCTTTATTCCTCTCCATACCGTTTGACCCGCTGAATTCCTCCAGCATACTGCACGTGTTACATTTGTCAAAATGCTTGGAAGTGTGACAATTAGTGAGGATAGCAGTAGATGGCAAGAAAATGGACATTTGCTTGCTGAGTAAGCAAACAAATAACCAAATTAAATGTAACTCTTGGTTCTGCTCACGGCTTAATATAGGGGATAATAGCCCCCTGCCCAGCCAAACTTAAAAAATCTCGTTTGGGTGGATGCTGCATGATGTGTCCCATTACAAATCAGTACCATGAAAAACAAACAGTACACAATATGCGATTAAACGATTGAGCTTTATAATTCTTAATTTGACTATATGGTTAGTAAAGAAACAAAAAAAAGGGCCCATTCTCATGAAACAGTCTGATGCGCAAACGTTAGAGCTCACTTGTAAGGCCGTTCGTTCACCATCAACATCCTCTGATCATCACTGACCTTCGGACCCTCGCTCCAAGTCCACTCCATCCTGCGGTCTACCAACTCTCTCCATTCGCATTTTCTCTCCTCCTCTCTCCCCAGCAAAAGACCGTGAAATCCCTCTCCCAGACATACAAGAAAGAACAACATGCAACACATTGGCTAACATACCCCGTTATCTCTAGTCATAACCCAAACATTGCTGCTACAGAGAAACCATTACCTTAGCAGTGAAATATTAGAGAGAGGCCATTACATTAGCAGTGAAACCTTACAGCATGTTAAATAAATAAAATTGATTAGTGTCATCTTACAATCAAAATCAGAATCAGGTTTACAATCCTGACTTACACGCCGTGAAATCTGCTGTTTTGCAGCAGCAGTATAGTGAAAAGAATAGAATGAATATAAATTACAAAATAAATAAATAAATAGTGCAACAATAAAGGGAATAATAAAATAGAATTCATGGACCATTTAGAAAGAAGCTGGTTCTAAATCATTGTGCAGGTCTTCAGACTCCTGTACCTCCTCACTGATGGCAGTAAAGAGGAGAGAGCGCGTACAGGATACACGTGTAAGAGGAGGATGGTGAGGATCCTTAATGATGGATGGCATCTTCTTGCAGGGTCGCCTTGTGAAGACAGCCTCAGTGGTTGCTAGGTTTGCTCCTGTGTCTGAAACACAGCAATGTGTTGTGATGTTGTGCATTGGAGTTCATGATGCAACCTGTCAGAACGCTCTCCACGATAAGTATATAGAAATTTGTAAGAGTCTTTGGTGACATGCCAATTCTCCTCAGACTCCTGATGAAGCGGAGTCATTGGTGTGCCTTGTTCAAGACTGCATCAATGTGTTGGGCTGAGATGTTAACATCCAATGACTTGAAGGGGCTCACTCTTTCCACTGCTAACCCCTCAATGAGGACTGGTGCATATTCTCTCAACTTCCTCCTGACGTCCACAATTAATTCCCTGGTCTTGCTAACATTGGGTATGTATGGGTTTTTATGACACCACTCAACCAGCCAAACTTTCTTATTCCTGTACGTCTCCTCATTGCCATTTGACATTGAGTCATAGAATAATACAACATGGATATAGGCCATTGGGCCCAATCAGTCCATACTGAACCCAGCTGCCATCCAGTCAGTCCCAATTTCTTGTGATTGGCCCATATCCTTCCAAACTTCAGCACTCCATGTACTTGTCCAAGTGCTTCTTAAATAATTCTATTGTAACCTATCTCAAGTGCTTCCTTAGGCAGCTCATTCCATATACACAACACTCTTTAAAGTTGCCCCTCACGTCTCCTTTAAATCTTTCCTCTCTCACTTTAACCATATCCAGCCCTTGCCCTAGTTTTGGACTCCCTTGTCTATGGGAAAAGACTGCAAGATTGTTACCGTCCACTTTATCTATGCTGCTCATAAATTTTAAACATTTCTATGAAGTTACCTCCTCATTCTCCTACATTTCAAGGAACAGAAACCTTGCCTGGCTAACCTCCCCTTATAACTCAGGCCCTCCAGTCCAGACAATATCCTTGTAAATCTTTTCTGCACTTTTTAGTTTAACCACAATTTTGCTATCACAGGGTGACCAAAACAGTACACAATACTCCCAGTTTAGTCTCACCAACAATTTGTACACAGTAACTATATTTGAACTCCTATACTTAATGGCCTGACTGATGAAGGCCATGTGGTAAATGCCTTTGCCACTACCCTCTCTACACATGTACCTATCTTCAACAAACTATGCACTTCTTCTCCTAAGTCCCTGTGTTGCATTACATTCCCTAGGGCCCTACTATTTACAGTACGAGTCCTGTATTTTGACCATAAGACCATAAGACAAAGGAGAAGTAGGCCATTCAGCCCATCGAGTCTGCTCTGCCATTTTATCATGAGCTGATCCATTCTCCTATTTAGTCCCACTCCCCCACCTTCTCACCATAACCTTTGATGCCCTGGCTACTCAGATACCTATCAATCTCTGCCTTCAATACACCCAATGACTTGGCCTCCACTGCTGCCCGTGGCAACAAATTCCATAGATTCACCACCCTCTGACTAAAAAAATTTCTTCGCATTTCTGTTCTGAAAGGGCGCCCTTCAATCCTTAAGTCATGCCCTCTCGTACTAGACTTCCCCATCATGGGAAACAACTTTGCCACATCCACTCTGTCCATGCCTTTTAACATTCGAAATGTTTCTATGAGGGCTCCCCTCATTCTTCTAAACTCCAAGGAATACAGTCCAAGAGCGGACAAACGTTCCTCATATGTTAACCCTCTCATTCCCGGAATCATTCTAGTGAATCTTCTCTGTAACGTTCCAAAATGCATCACCTCACATTTACCTGTATTGAAATCTATTTGCCATTCCTTAGACCACCACTAACTGATCCAGATCTTCCTGTGATCTATGATAACTTCCTATATTATCAACAACACCCCCTAATTTTTTTTAGATTATGAGGACACTCAGTCCTCATTTATTGTCATTTAGAAATGCACGCATTAAAAAATGATACAATGTTCCTCCAGAATGATATCACAAGAAACATACGACAAACCAAGACTAAAACTAACAAAACCACATAATTATAATATATAGTTACAACAGTGCAAAGCAATGCCATAATTTGATAAAGAGCAGACCATGGCCACGGTAAAAAAAAAAGTCTCAAAGTCCCGATAGCCTCATCATCTCACACAGACGGTAGAAGGGAGAAACTCTCCCTGCCAAGAACCTCCAAGCGCCACAAACTTGCTGATACAGCACCATTGGAAGCACCCGACCGCAGCAGGCTCTGAGTCTGTCCGAAAACTTTGAGCCTCCAACCAGCCCTTCGACACCGAGCACTGAGCACCATCCTCTGCCGAGCGCTTTGACCTTGCCCCGGCCGCTGAGCAACAAGCAAAGCCAAGGACTCGGGGCCTTCCCCTCCAGAGATTTTGGACCACACAGTAGCAACAGCAGATAAGCAGGCATTTCAGGAGTTTCACCAGATGTTCCTCCGTGCTCTCATGTCTGTCTCCATCAAATCAGGATTGTGCACGGCACCCTACTTGACAAGTAACAGACATCACCACCGGAATGGCCGCTGTGAGCTGCGTCGCGCTGCTATCTTCTCCTCTCCTTGGTAGCCAAGGTAGCACAGCAGTTAGCACGACACCATTACAGCTAGAGGTGTCAGAGTTCAGAGTTCAGACGCCATCTGTAAGGGGTCTCTGTATGCTCTCCCCATGGAATGTGTAGGTTTTTCCCAGCAGCTCCAGTTTCCTCCTACTCTAAATGAATCCACCATGCAAGACCTTGTCAAAGGCCGTGCTAAAGTCCAAATAGATAATAACTATGGCTCTGTCCTTATTGACCATTTTAGTTATTTCTTCAAAACACTAAAAGATTTCTCAGTTGTGACTTCCATGCACAAATCTACACTCCGTAGATGCTGTCTGACCTGCTGAGTTCCTCCAGCATTTTCTGTATGCTCCTCCTAATCAGACTTTGTTTATCCAAATGCTGGTAGATCCTGCCTCTCAGAATTCTCTCTGGTAACTTCCCCACTATCAATCGGCCTGTAGTTCTTGTCCTTGCTACAGCCCTGTATGATATGAACCGGGAGCTGCAAGCAGTGGTGCTCCGGTGCTCCGCAGGGACTGCGCAGTAGTTATTTTCAATCAATGCTATTCAAAGTGAATTTATACTTACCATATACTACCCTGAGATTCATTTTTGTGTAGGCATTTACAGTAATACAATAGAGTTTTACAAAAACTATTCATAAACAAAGATTGACAGTGTGCAAAATTCAAACTCTGAAAATACAAATAATACTGAGAACAAGTTGTAAAGAGCCCTTGAATGTAAGGTTACAGGTTGTAGAGTACAGGTCAATGAAGTTTACTGCACTAGTTCAAGAGCCCAATGGTTGTCAGATAATAACTGTACCTGAACCTAGTGGTATGGGATCTGAGACTTCAGTACCTTTTGCTCAATGGTAGTAGTGAGAAGGGGGCATGGTCTGGATGGTGGGAGTCTTTGATGGATGCTGCTTTCTTGTGGCACGCTTCAAGTAATGGTAAGGATAGATTTGCTTGTGATGGACTTAGCTGTAACCACCACTTTCTGTAGACTATTCCATTGCTGGGAATTGATGTTTCTGTACCAGGCTGGGTGCAACCATTTAGATACTGTCTACCGTGCAGCTATAAAAGTTTGTCAAGGTTTTTGGTGACATGACAAATCCACGCAAAATACTAATAACATAGAGCCGTTGTCATGCCTTCTTTATGATGACACTTATGTGCTGGTCCAAGGACAGCTCCTCTGATATGCTAATGCAGAGTATCTAAAGCTACTGACCTTTTCCACCTGTTCCCCTAATGAGGTCTGGCTGATGGACCTCTGGTTTCTTCCTCCTGTGGTCAATAATCAGCTCTTTAGTTCTGCTAATGTTGAGTGACAGTTTGTTGCTGTGTAACCATTCAACCAGATTTTCCAATCTCTCTTCCATATGTTAATTTGTCATCAACTTTGATTTTTGGTCAACAAAAATGAATAGAGCAGGGAGATAAACACAGCCCTATGGTGTACCTGTGCTGGTGGTGAGTTTGGAGGTATTGCTGTCAATCTGTACTAACAGTGCTAACTGAAGTCAACCAGTGAGGAAATTGAGGATTCAGTTGTACAGAAAGATACTGATAGTGTGGAATGTTGAGCTGTAGTCAATGAAGGGCATCCTGATGAATGTATCTTCATTGGCCAGGTGTTCTAAAGCTGAGTGAAGAGCCAATGAAACTGCATCTGCTGTTGACATGTTGTGAAGGTAGGCAAATTGGAGCAGATCCAGGTTGCTCCTCAAGGAGGAGATGATAGGCTTCATGACCACCTCTCAAAGCATTTCATCATGGTAAATGTAAGTGCTACCACACAACAGTCATTGAGGCAGATTACCATGTACTTCTTGGGCAGACAAATGCATCTGCTACAGGTATGTACATAGATTGATGAAGATGAGGTCAAGAAGGTTTATCTTATTTCATTTACCATCTACCGTACATCCACCAGCTATCTATGTTCTGAAGATTGACAATACAATGACTGCATACTAATTACACAAACTTTTTTTTTATGGAAACCATATTCCAGAACAAATGTCTGTTCTTATAGTAATCTACTTACTACCTACAGCAGCCTCAATATGACAACTGTGTGCTCCAGAATTTGGCCAATTCAGTCCTTTGAAAGCCACTTTTGGTGATGTGCACCAACATCTCCACCCAGAACATATTCTTGTTTCTTTTAGCGTTATGAAGTAATATTCTATCTGAAGGAGAGTGAATACTGTGGACACCCAGCATCACTCCTTCCTCAGTGTCAGCAGAACTGGTGCATCCAATTTGCGAAAGACACTGGATGCAACTAAGAAATATGGAAGAATCCAGAAGGTCAACTATAAGAAACAGCTGACCTTCTGAAATTGAGGTGGCACTGTAGTGTCGTGGTTAGTAGAATGCTATTACAGGCCAATGACCCACATGCAATTCTGTCGCTGTCCGTGAGGAGTTTGTACGTTCTCCCTGTGATCATGTGGTCTTCCTCCAAGTGCTCTGGTTTCCTCCCACATTCAAAAGACGTACAGGGTTAGAAGGTCTATTGGTTACATGGGTGTAATTGGACAGGCAGGGTTACTTGCCTGGAGGGCCTGTAAGCATGCTATATCTCTAAATAAAACTCAGCTGAATATAACTGCAGCATGTCGTTTTCGACTGCTGATGGGACAATATTCCCTTAAAGAAAACTGACTGGGATACCTAATATGGAGGGCAAACATGCCCTCAAGGCAGTAGTTCTTTCCCTTTGGTTTCTCAGACTTCAATAAATGTGTCCAGTAGGGTGGCTTGGCAGATGCCAGGACATCCATTCCATTTTATTTTTGCTGTTGGTTTTCATACAATTGAATATTTTGCAAGACTATTTTAGAGAGTTAAAAGAGTCAACCATAGGGCTTTCCCTGCCATACTTCCAATCAGAGTCCTTCCCATCAGCAAAACTATCCATTTGGCATGCAAGATGGACAGTAGGCCTAGAAGAGCAGTTCTGACTCTGTTCATGATTGACAAGGCTTCCGTACAAAAAAAAACTGATTCAAGGGATTTTTACCCCTCCTAGCTTGTTCACAAATCTGAAAGTTACTGCATCAATTTTCCACAAGTTAAACGGTATATACAATTTACATCAATGTCTAAACCTATTAAAAAGTTAATAAAACTGGAATGGAAACTGAATGTTCAATTTATAGAAGGTGAAAAATCACATACATTAATACAATAAAACATTCATAAATGAAGGATTAAAATGTAAACAGTTTATTTAACGGAAGAGCATATATGATAGATGTATACAAAGATTTTAACTTAAACTGAAAAATTAAAATCATTTCCACAATAATTGAAAACATCCAGCAATATCTATCATGTTAAATACCCATAACTATATTTATTCTTAAATTTAACTATGATTTGTGGGACTCTGTAATTTTCTCCTTTGGTAGCATTTGTTGTCTTTGAAAACCACTTTCCTAATCTCTGATGTTTTTATAAGAAAATCAAGAAAAGCCACCGAAATTAGTCAACGTGACTGGACAGAGTTAAATGAACTAAGTGGTTCTGAATTTGAGGAGATAATTTAACACTAATTAACTATTTATCATTTCAAAGATCTAAAAGAATGTTAATTTTACTTTAATACAAATTAGTCAAATATATGATTTTGTATATGTTATCTGTTGCTGCAATGGAGGAGATAAATTATGATTGTGTGTTCGCATTAACTTGGTATGATGGACAGAGATCTCAATGGAGATAAAACGTTGTCAGAAGAAGAGCAGCTACTGGTTCACTATTGTTGATTTTATAATACTGCATAAAATTAATATCAACCCTTGACAATTAAGGTCTTATAGTCTACATTTAAAACAGGATAGAGTGGAGAAAAATAGGCTTCGATGCTCAGGTGAGATTCAGTTATCAATGTGAAGTCATATTTTATCTTTTTTTTCCCCGAAGACAAATTCCTACAAATTTCCTAACTTCCTTTTGTTTTAATTATCCTTTCCAACAAGAAAGCCATTTATCTCAGATGCTATACTATATAGCTGACAGTACTGGTTGTCTTATGACTGCCTAAATGAAAATTATGGGTATATTTAAACTTGGCATAACAAATGGAAATAGAAAGTGGTTGTGAAAATCTACAGCTGCAGATTGTGATTTTTTTTTTGGTATTCTACTGTCCCCAGCAGCAGAGAGTAGTTTCAATTTACTTTCAAGTTTAACATGCATTTATAGTGACCATGTGTAAATATTTCAATAAAAAAATTACACACGAAATGAATAGAAAACTAATCATTTCTACTGAGCAAAATAAACAAAATTAGCAAAAATGCATGAAAAATCTGCATTGTATACATGGACAAATAAAGTACAAGTAATGAACTTCAGATCTCAAACTCTTGCACTTGATCACCAAAACTCACTCTGAAAGTATGCCAGCGTGCAATTTGCATCCATGTGTCAACTTTAGATTGTCTAAGGCTGAGCTGCCTTTATAACCAAGCCACAAAGGTGGACCCACAAAAGAAAAGACAGATAAACAAGTTCTGGCCACCCATGTTTAGTATATTCAGCAGTACTGAATAGAATACTGACAATGCTTATGAAATATTTAAAAATTAAATGGTTATCTTTTTGTAACTATTGTTCCTACATTATTGCCGTTATACATTTCACTGGAGACATTTCCTTCCTTAAACCATTTGCAAATCTCATGTGGCATGCTAAAAGAACAGCAGATATTCATCTCAATTTATTTGAAAGCATTAAATAGTAAGACAAATTGTGCTGGCTAAGGAAACCATTGGAACCTGCATTGAGAAAATGTTTCTCCAGCACATACTACGTTGACAGATACCATTGCACCAGCAGTGAACTCCATGAATCAAGTGATAGAGCCCATTTGCCTCCCATTCTTACGTAGCCTGCAAATAGCAATGGATTAGAGATCCCATAAATTTAAATGGTATTTCCAGTCTGGAGATCAGTAAGAAAAGGGACAAGTTGCTCAGTTTTATTTTAATATTATTTCTTAATGTTTAAATGTTTTTAAAATCTATTTTCTTCCTTAAATGTTTCTTTATATGAACAAGACAGTTCCATCTCTAGCCTTTGATTTGCAGATATTCTGGTTATGGGGTCAATATGGAACACTGCCTGAAGCCCATACATCTGGGTTTTATTTATTTTAAATATATTTAATTATTTCTAATGTTTCCAAACTATTTCTAATTCAAAAATTACTTACAACTTTAGTTTTTAAATATACCTAAATGTCTGGGAGACTGAAAGGAGGCAGAGCACTGCCGTTAGCTTTGCCTTCTCTCAGCGGGACTTCAGCCATACAAAGGGCACATTGAGTAACTAAGCAAAATAAATAGGATGCTAGGTTATAGAAAAGCAAAGAAATTATGTTTTCCATGTGTAAAACAGTGATTTGGCCTCAAATGAGGTGCTGTGTTTAATTCTGATCACATGGCTTTAATTTGGAAATCAGGAACAGGTTTATTATCACCGATATACAGTATTTAATGGCATTTGTTGTTTAGTGGCAGCAGTCAGTAAACAGAAAGAAGCAATTTCCATTATCATAGCAAAATAACCCTGAGATTTATTTTCCCGTGAACAATCACAGTAAATACAAGACAACAAAATCAATGAAAGACCATGCCCAAGAGCATGGACAAACAAGCTACGTGCAAAAGACAATAAACTGTGCAAATACAAAAATAAAGAAATAATTAAATAAACTAACAATAGATATCAAAAACATGAGATGAAGAGTCCTTAAAAGTGAGTCCATAGCGTTCAAAAACACTAGTGTTGGGGCAAGTGAGGTTGAGTGAAGTTATCCTCTCTGGTTCAAGAGCCTAATGGTTGAGAGGTAAAAACCGTTCCTGAACCTGGTGGTGAGGGTCCCGAGGCTCCTGTATCTTCTTCCTGATGGCAGCAGCAAGAAGGGATCATGTTCTGGGAGGTTCGGGTCCTCGATGATGGATGCTGCTTTCCTGCGAAAGCATTCTATGTAAATGTGCTCAATAGTGGGGAGGACTTGTGATAGACTGGGCCTTATACATTACTTTATGCAGGCTTTCCTGGTTCAGGGCATTGGTGTTTCCAAACCAGGCGAGGATGCAACCAGTGTAGATGCTCTCCAACACTTCTCTATAGAAGTTTGTCAAAATTTTAGATGATATGCTGAATCTTTGCAAACTTCTAAGAAGGTACAGATACTTTTGTGCTTTCTTCATAATGGTACTTGTGTGCTGGACAAAGGACAGATCCGCTGAAATGATAACACAGGAATTTAAAAATTGCTGACCCTCTTCACCTGATCCCCTGATGAAGCCTGGATCATGGGCCTCTAGGTTCTTCCTCCTGAAGTTAATAATCAGCTCCTTGGTCTTGATGACAGTGAGTGAGCGGTTGTTGTTGTAGCAGCACTCAGCCAGATTTTCAATCTCCTTTCTATATGCTGATTAGTTACCACCTTTGATTCAGCCAGCGACAGTGGACTCCTCAGCAAGCTTGAATATGGCATTGGCACTGTGCTTAGCCTCGCAGTCATAAGCATACAGCGTAGAGCAGGGGGCTAAGCACACAGCATTGTGGTGCACCTGTGCTGACGGCGATTGTGGAGATGTTTTACTTATCCGAAATAAATGGGGTCTGCAAGAGGGCAAATAGAAAGTCCAGTTGCACAAGGAGGTTTTGAGGCCTAGGTCTTGACGCTTATTGAGTAGTTTTGAGGGGGTTAGCATTGAATGCTGAGCTGCAGTCAGTGAAGTATGACTACAAGTATGAATTCTGATGTATGCATCTTTGCTATCCAGATGTTCCAGGGTTGAGTGACGAGCCAATGAAATGGTATCTGCTTTTGACCTGTTGTGATGGTAGGAAAATTGGAGCTGATCCAAGTTGCTTCTCAGGCAGGAGATGATGTGCTTCATCGCCAGCCTCTCAAAGCACTTTATCACAGTGTATGTAACTGCTACTGGAGGCTAGTCATTGAGACATGTTACTATATTGTCGTTAGGCACCAATATAATTGAAGCCTGATTGAAGCACATGGGTACCCCAGACTGCTGAGCTAGAGATTAAAGATTATCCAGCCAGTTTATCAGCATAGGTATTTATTACTTGGCTGAGTACCCTGTCTGGGACCGATCCTTTCTGTGGGTTCACCCTCCTGAAAGGTGCTCTCACTTTGGCCTCAGAGACTGAAATCACAGGGCTATGGGGGCTCAAGAGCCAGCATAGGAGATTTTAAATTATGGGTAAAGATGCAAAGGAGATGCAATGAAAAACATTGTTCAGGACACTAAAAGGCAGATGCAATCAACAAAATGTAGTAAAAGTAAAAACAACATTGTTCAAAAAGGAAATAAATGGCAAATGAGAGAATAATTTGTTGGGCGATTTGGATAAAGCAAAGGAATGGGACTGACAAGATAATTTTCATTAAAGAACTGATTCCTTTCTAGTATTATGACTATTATATAGTTCTGTTTTATTGTATGCACGAGCAAGTGTTGAGATAATTCCAATCAATTCAGCCATGGTTTACTTGCCAAACTGACTGAAAGCTTCTTTGTTACTCCTGTTGTCCATACACTTTAAATTATCCTTCAGTGTGATTGCTTTCAGGAATATTTTCTTTCTCCAGTTCAGCATAAACTGAAATCTTTAAGACAGATCACATAGTTTGCATATACTTATTAGTGATTTAATAAATGTGTTCTAATAATTCAGTTCTATATCAAATTTAACATATCAAACAACAGTGTGTTAAGTTTGGTACTGGTATGGTGGTGTCACACATACTAAGATACAGTTAATATTTTTGTTTGTTTTGTCTGGCAAGCTTAAGAATGAACAAATTACTGTTTAATATACTATTGCACCAAGTTAGTCATTTCCATTTAATGCAACCATGAGTTAGTTTCACTTTCTTTTTAAATATAATTAACTTTTCTCAACATTTTAAAATGAAACTTGCATTTATTATATATTAATAACCTACTAAATTATGTAAAAGATTATGATTAAGCTTGATGGTGTGATTGACAGCAAGAAAGAGTTCCAGGCTGCAAAGTGATATTGAAATAGTTCAGTGGGAACAAAACAGGCAAATTAAATTCAATTAAGGAAGTGTGAGTAATACATTTGGGGAAGGCAAATAAGAGATAATAATCAACTTAAGGACTCTTAACTATTGCAGAGGGAAAAGGGGACCTTTTAGTGCAAGTACATATATCTCTGAAGGTATCAAGATAGGTAGATAAATTGTTTAAAACACATTTAGCATTATTAAGCCTAGAATCTGAATATCAATTTCGCCTTCTGGTAAAAAATAAATTCTCTCTCTCCCTCCCCTCTTCTCTATTCCCCTCTCTGGCCCCTTACCTCTTCTCACCAGCCTATCACTTCCCCCTGGGTTGTCCCCTCCTTCCTTTTCTCCCATGGTCCATTCTCCCCTGCCAACAGATTCCTTCTTCTCCAGCCCTTGACCATCTCACCCATCTGGCTTCACCTATCACCTTCCAGCTATTCTCCTTCCCCCCCCACCACCTTTTTACTTTAGTGACTTCCCCTTCCTTTCCAGTCCTGAAGAAGGGTCTCAGCCTGAAAAGTCAACTGTTTATTCATTTCCACAGATGCTGCCCGACCTGCTAAGTTCCTCCTGTTACATTTAGGATACTGCCTGTAACAAATGAGCATAATATATAAAAAGCAAAGGGTGATACAAGAACCATTTAAAATTCTGGTTAGTCCACAGCCAGAGTACTTTGTGTAATTCAAGTCACCACACTACCTGGAAGAATTGGGCAGCACTGGAAAGGACCCAGCAGAGATTTACAAGCCTACTGGCAGGACTGATAAATTATAGTTAGAAAGGTAGATAGGCTCAAGTGGGATTGTTTTCTTCTGAAGAAAGGAAACCTAGAGGCATAACACTATGCAAGGTCTACAGTGGAGAGAGGGAAAAGCAGATCAGTCGATCATAGGAGCAAATGTATGCATGCACTCCGGACGTGAGAATTTAACATTATGTGAACTCATTCATATGTACAGGTATCCATAACCTGGGTATGGCCTGTATGTCTATTAAGAGATGCTTGGTCACATATTTCTGCAAGAAATTAGGCACGAGTTATCAACCAACAAGTCTTATATGCCTGTATATATATTGTAAATCCTTGCATCTCTCATTTTCCACTCCAGATATAGATAATCTACTAGTATGTACCACAGATTACCTAATGTTGTAATAAAAACATTTGTTATCAATGGACAAAATGAATTAGCACATGCTACACATCTGCTAGCAGAATTCACAATTCCATTTGTGAAATGTAAAAATTCAAGTTACCCAGCGTCCTAAAAAACAACCACCAAATAACTAAATGCTATATCAAAACTTGTCAAGGCTCATGAGCAAAACAATATTTAACCAAGCCTGGTCAGCAAAATAATGTTTGCTTATATCTGATATTGAAAAATAAGATATTCAGAACATCAAGGGTTTCAATAAATCCCTTCATCAGGATTTACTCACACATCATTATACTTAGCAATGAACACATTGACATATCTAAAGTATACTTATTACTCACTATAAACAATGATGCTCAAGTTCGCTCAAGTACAATTTTTTTCAAGTACTTGTGTACTCTGCATCATCTATTCAATGTTTTTTTCTTCAGAGTATCTTCTATCACAGTTGAGAGGGCCCTCATACACTTCAACACACATACATAATAAGGATTAGGTTCTCTTTCTCCTCGCCTTCATCTCCATTTGCCTCTGCTTTTAGTCCATCATTCTCCATAAACTCAAACACCTCCAAAGGATGCTACCACCATATACATTTTCCCTCCTTTCCTCTTTCAGTAGTCTAAAGTCACCACGTTTTATGAAATTCTCTGGTGCACTCTCCCATGCCCACCAATATCCATAGTTAATGCAGATGTAATTACTTTTTTAAAAAAAACTAAGATCAGAACACGTGAAATCAAGAAACAAGTAACTACCAAAAAAATTTTAAGTTTTTTATCATTTTCATTGCTGTCATTATGGGATATCATTGTATCTATTGACCTCTGACTAATTTTCAATAGTAATTCATCCACTGTGAAACTAGAAGACACAAAACAAGCTGTATTTTATCTTCCTGCTTGATTTACCACTACCAGTGCCAGTTCTACATCTCATGTACCCCTGATTTTAAATCATTCCACCATAAGTTTTTGGCAATGTGATAAGTATCAGCTAACACATCAAGAGCTTAGGAGAATCAATGGTGCCTAATGGTGACTCCTTTGTTTACATATTCAGAACCAGCTCTATTTCTATTTTTAAAAACTCTATTTTTTCCCTTTCAGGGTTCTTTTGAAGACCCTGACCTGGAGTTACATGTTGCCTATGGTTCTTTGCAGGAATGGGACCTGCTGTCGGGGTTTCACAGCTGGCCATTATCGGTCGCCTTCGGAGGTTCGATATTTCATGGCTCTGGAGACCGGGCGGGGGGGGGGGCGGAATCAGAGGTTGGTATCTGGGCAGGAGATCAGTGTGTCGTGGGAGTCGGAAGATCTAAGGCTGTGTGCCCGGAGACCTGACATCTTTGGGCACAGAGCTCAGAAAAAGCAACGCAATGGACTTTTAACATTGTAAACCAGCGAGCTGTTTGTTATGTCTCCCCTCTTGCTGTGAAACAGAGACACCTCTTTTCCTTTACAAAGTGTTATGTACCCTGTAACTGGGTTGTCAAACCAGCAGAAATGGACCACTCGTTGGAGTCTGGATTACTAGGAATTAATAAAGTTTTATTAAAGAAATAAGTAACACAGTACTCTAATCGTAAGGATATAAATGATAAGACCGGTTGCTTTGAACCTGAAATGTTTGAAGTTTGATGGACAGACGATACCCCAGCAGGGGGATAAAAAGGTTAGCGACGATAATACACACATGTACACAGAACTAGGGTAATAGGGATCAGCCGAGATCTATCACAGTCTAGGGGTAAAATGATCAGTCTTAAGTGCCGCAGAGCTCAGTTCAGCTTAGTACAGTTCGCAGTAATCGCTGTTGTGCTGCTGGAGAGAGAGAGAGAGGGAGGGGATGCAATTTGATTCAGGCAGACCTTTGATGTCTTCGCAGTTGGTTTTGGGCAGACCCTTTTATGTCTTCTATCCCACTGTGGTCACCGACTGTGACCCCTCCGTTCCGGACACGATCGTTCTTCCACGGTGAACCCGGCACCCAGGCAAGGGCGGACGCACACACCGGGTTCCCACCAATCGTACCTTTTACACCCTGTGGGCCTATGGTTGGTTCCCACGAACCGGACCTCCAAACTCCCACCAACTTGTGGGGCACACCGCTCTTTCCGTGGTCTCATTATCTCGTGATCTCGTGGTGTGTGCCGTGCCTTAGCGAACCTGCTCTTTTTATCCCCCTGCTGGGGTATCGCCTGTCCATCAAACTTCAAACAGTTCAGGTTCAAAGCAACCGGTCTGTCAATATTCTGAATTGTGTTTCTTTTCCGTTAATCCCTCTCTCCTCTCTTATTAGCATTTTGAACGTCTCTCCACTGTCTCTCTTATCTCTCTCATTACCATTCAATCGTCCGATCGCTTTGTTTGGCGTCACAAAAGTCTGTGGTATGTCGAATACTGGGTGAACAAGCAGTCTTTAGGGTACTGCAAGTCTGTGTCTTTGCTGTTACTTTGCTCAAGCTTGAGTGCTCAGTGGTGGGTGCTGATGCTTTTTTTTTGCTGGTATTGTTACGCACAAGAGGGAGGGGAGCTGGGGGGGGGACTTTGGGGTTCTAACATTTAACTGTCATTCATTCTTTGGGGGCACTCCTCTATTTCTCGTGGATGGTTGCAAAGAAAAAGCATTTCAGGATGTATATTGTATACATTCCTCAAACATTAAATGTACTTTGGAAACATTTGAAACCTTGAACAGAGAATACTGGAAATATCAGACAGTTCTGGTAGAAGACTGGAAGAGTCATTACAGAAAAGAAAACAGAACAATATATAACAAAAATAGCTATGTGAATCCATGGGCTTGTAGTGGATATCAAGTCAGGTCGTTTATTGTCATTTAACTATATACATGTATATAACGTATATAATGTATATAGAAACGAGGCAACGTTTCTTCAAATCAAGGTGTAAACCACAATAGTACACATAACACACATAGCACAGGATAACTTAGAAGGCAAGGACAGGATCTACAGATAAATCACACATAAATAAACTAACGTGCATTAATATTAAATATTGTAAGGTACGGAACAGATTAACCAGTGACACTTTGAATATGATGCGGCAGGGAGTTCTGAAGCCTAATGGCCTGGGGAAGAAACTGTTTCTCATTCTAACCGTTCTTGTTTGTAGTCTCTGCCTGATGTAGAAAGTCAAAGAGGATACTGGATGGATGGGTGGGATCCTGAATTATATGAAGGGCCCTGCATATGCAGTGCTCCTGATAAATGGCCATGCTGGATGGTAGGGAGACCCCTATGATCCTCTCAGCTGTTCTCATAGTCCTTTGTAGGGACTTCTGGTCCGCTGCCCGACTGCTCCCATACCAGATGGAGATGCAACTTGTCAGGATGTTCTCAATGTTGCTCCTGTAAAATGCAGTTAAGATGGGGGGGTGGGAGGAGGCAGGAGGCAGGAGGGAGAGCCTTGCGTGTCTCAGTCTTCTTGGGAAGTGGAGGTGCTGCTGTGCCTTCTTGCTCAGTGAGGTGATATTAAGGGACCAGGTGAGGTCAGCCATGACGTGAACTCCCAGGAACTTGGTGCACTTAAGTCTACGGAGGAGCCATAGGGGGATGGTTTGTCTGCACCTTTCTGAAGTCCACAATGATTTCCGTGGTCTTCTTCACATTCAGGCTTAGGTTGTTCTTCTCATACCAATCTATCAGTCGCTCCACTTCCTCTCTGTACTCCGTCTCATCATCGTTCTTGATAAGGCCAACCACTGTTGTGTCATCCACAAACTTGATAACACGATATGCCATGGTTGGATGCATCAGCAAGGGAGATGAGGCTGAGTACAGGGCTATGGTAGGAAACTTTGTCACATGGTGTGAGCAGAATTATCTGCAGCTTAATGTGAAAAAGACTAAGGAGCTGCTGGTGGACCTGAGAAGGGCTAAGGTACCGGTGACCCCTGTTTCCATCCAGGGGGATCAGTGTGGACATGGTGGAGGATTATAAACACCTGGGGATACGAACTGACAATAAAATGGACTGGTCAAAGAACACTGAGGCTGTCTACAAGAAGGGTCAGAGCCGTCTCTATTTCCTGAGGAGACTGAGGTCCTTTAACATCTGTCGGATGATGCTGAGGATGTTCTACGAGTCTGTGGTGGCCAGTGCTATCATGTTTGCTGTTGTGTGCTGGGGCAGCAGGCTGAGGGTAGCAGACACCAACAGAATCAACAAACTCATTCGTAAGGCCAGTGATGTTGTGGGGATGGAACTGGACTCTCTGACAGTGGTGTCTGAAAAGAGGATGCTGTCCAAGTTGCATGCCATCTTGGACAATGTCTCCCATCCACAAAGTAATGTACTGGTTGGGCACAGGAGTACATTCAGCCAGAGACTCATTCCACCGAGATGCAACACTGAGCATCATAGGAAGTCATTCCTGCCTGTGGCCATCAAACTTTACAACTCTGCCCTTGGAGGGTCAGACACCCTGAGCCAATAGGCTGATCCTGGACATATTTCCTGGCATAATTTACATATTACTATTTAATTATTTGTGGTTTTATATTGCTATATTTATACTCTATTCTTGGTTGGGGCAACTGTAACGAAAATCAATTTCCCTTGGGATCAATAAAGTATGACTATGACTATGACTATGAGTGAATCCTACGACATCAGCAGTGGGCTGAGCACACAGCCTTGGGGAGATGGTGTTGAACAATCCTGGGCACAATCCTAAGATATAAAAGGAAGAGAAAATCAAAGATGGAATATGTGAAAGTGGGTTGGAAATTGGTAATAAAGTAGGAATCAGCTCTAGCACATCTCAGAATAACGCTTTGAGATCATTTACATCTGAGGGAAGAAAAGAACTTACTGGAAAGACTAAACCAAACACATGCAAAACAGCATTCGTTTAATGCTATCCTGAACTGTTTGCCTAGGTTACATGCTGAAGTCTTTGGAAAATGATTTCTACAGAATAACATTCTGACTCACATGCAAAGTGCCAACAACTATGACATTAATAATGACAAAAAGATGCCAAAAAAAGATGCCAAAACGTATGGAAGCAAAACAATATTTCAGCTCTGTGTGAATATGGATCCATTAAGGCTAAAAATTCCTAGTGTTAAGAAAGTATGTTGTATTTTCATGGAACATCTCTAATTGGATTTCTGATCTTTAAAGTGGAATACATATTTGAGACAGAAGAGATAATGAGGTCAAGGATGCCTGCATTAGTATATATTCAGAAATTAAATTTTTCTGATTTAAAAGCAAAATAAATGAAAAAAAAAGCTATGCTTTAGGTAAGATTTCCCTACCACGAAGGCCAATCCTTCAGAGAAACTTAGCTGATAAGAGTCACAAGATTTGATTTTCTATTGTTATATTCCATTTTTTAAAAATATTTGACAGATTAAGGGAGATGACAAGAAGAAATTCAAGATAATCTCATTTCTTCAGCAATGTTACTCCTTTGGGTTCATCTGGAACATGCACAGACACATGCCATCTGGCCCAAACATTTATGTTCTACTCTCGTCTATACTCATTCTTTTCAGCAAAAAAACAAAACTCCATTATAGTCTCTTTTACAGTTAGATATAATCTCATCCATGTTATATGATGTACAGTTTGGTGATTTATTTGGCATTTCTTATGAGCTGCAGTATATCATTCTCTATTAAGAATGGAAAATTCACTATTAGTGATTGAGTGACTAAACAAATGGGGTGCCATGGTAGCATAGCAGTGAGCATAATGTTTACAGCACCAATTGTAGGATCACAATTCAATTTCACGGATATTTGTATGCCATCTCCATGGCCACATGGGTTTCCTCACATATTCCAAGTATGTAGTTACTATTACAAGGGAGAAGGTGCTCAAAAAGACTGAAAGACCTAAAAGTACACAAGTCACTCCGACCAGATGAACTGCACCCAAGGACTCTGAAAGAGGTAGCATGAGAGATTGTGGCTGCATTAGAAATGATCTTTCAAAAATCCTTGGACTCTGGCATGGTGCCAGAGGACTGGAAAATTGCAAATGTCACTCCATTCTTTAAGAAAGGAGGAAGGCAGCAGAAAGTAAATTATAGACCAGTTAGTCTGACCTCAGTGGTTGGGAAAATGTTAAGAATCAATTGCTAAGGACGAAGTGATGGGAGTACTTGGTGACACAGGACAAGATAGGACAAAGTCAGCATGGTTTCCTGAAGGGAAAATCCGGCTTGATGAACCTGTTGGAAATTTTTAAGGAGATTACAAGTAGGATAGATAAAGGGGATGTAGTGGATATTATATATTTGGACTTTCAGAAGGCCTTTGACATGAGGCTGCTTACCAAGTTAAGAGCCCGTGATATTACAGGAAAGTTACTAAGATGGTTAGAGCATTGGCTGATCGGAAGAAGGCAGCAAGTGGGAATAAAAGAATCATTGTTGGGTTGGCTGCCAGCGATGAGTGGTATTCCACAGGGGTTCGGTGTTGAGACCACTTCTTTTTATGCTGTATATAAATGACTTAGATGATGAAATAGATGGCTTTGTTGCCATGTTTGCAGATGATACGAATATTGGTGGAGGGGCAGGTAGTGTTGAGGAAAAAGGAAGACTGCAGAAGGACTTAGACAGATTAGGAAAATGGGCAAGAAAGTGGCAAATGAAATACAATGTTGGAAAATGCATGGTCATGCACTTTGGTAGTAGAAATAAATGTGCAGACTATTCTCTAAATGGGGAGAAAATCAAAAAATCTGAGATGCAAAGGGACTTGGGAGTCCTTATGCAGAACACCCTAAAGGTTAACTTGCAGGTTGAGTCGGTGGTGAGGAAGACAAATGCAATATTAGCATTCATTTCAAGAGGTCTAGAATACAAAACAGGGATATGATGCTAGGGCTTTATAAAGCACAGATGAGGCCTCACCTTGAGTATGTGAACAGTTTTGGGCTCCTCATCTTAGAAGAGATGTGCTAGCATTGGAGAGGGTCCAGAGGAGGTTCACAAAGACAATTCCAGAAATGAAAGGGTTATCATGCAAGGAATGTTTAATGGCTCTGGGTCTGTACTCGCTGGAACTTAGAAGGCTAGGGGGAGGGGGAACTCATTGAAACCTATTAAATGTTGAAAGGCCTAGACAGAATAGATGTGGAAAGGATGTTTCCCATGGTGGGAGAGTCTGGAACAAGAGGGCACAGCCTCAGGATAGAGGGGTGTCCATTCAAAACTGAGATGCGGAGAAATTTCTTTAGCCAGAGAGTGGTGAATTTGTGGAATTCGTTGCCACGTGCAGCTGTGGAGGCCAGATCGTTGGGTGTATTTAAGGCAGAGACTGATAAGGTCCTTGATTGGATATGACATCAAAGCTTACTGGAAGAGGGCCAGGAAATGGGGTTAAGGAGGAGAAAAAAAGGACCAGCCATGATTGAACGGTGGGCCAGATGACTAAATTCTGCCCTTATGTCTTACGGTTTTATGCAAGGGTTAGGGCTAGTAAGTTTTGGGCGGGCTGGAAGCATAGCGACACTTGCAGGCAGCCCCCAACACATCCTCAGACTGCTTTGGTCATTGATGCAAAATGACCCATTCGAAGTACAGGTGACAAATAAAGCTAATCTTTACAGATTATCCCGCAGCACCAACCAGGGACCTAAGTAGTCCTTCCAACTGAGGCAGACGTTCATATGCATCTCTTCCAATCTGTTCTATGTACCCTAACTTATAGTCCAACAAAATACTTCAATAGAAGTGGTGTGTATAAACTCACATAACTAGTACACTAAAATGAATGATTGTAGAGGCTGTTTAACTTTTGAATAACAGGCATAAGTGTGGAAGCTTATTTAGCAATTTAGGAAAAAAATTCAGGGATTCCCAAATACCAAGGTCATTAACCACCTAGAATCAAGTACAATACATTGTAACGATGCTCGCATTTCTAGCTACTTTACATGTACCCCAAGCAATATGGTCATGTGTTTTGTGCATTTGGTGCCATACTGCACATCTGACTTTGTGGTGCTTATTTCAGACTTATAAAATAGGCAAAAAGAAACCCACATAAATTTCGACATCAATTAACTAAATATGGAAAAAATATTAACTTCAATTATTTCTGTCAAATAGGAAGTTTTAAAAAAGGCTGATTAAAGGCAATCTAAGATCACAGTGTAATCTACACAGATGGTAGTGGAATCGGTCCACATAATAATTTCAAAAGATAATGTCAAAAGGGTGGGAAAATAGCTTGCATCTGATCTCACAAGTTCAATTTCCAGTGGAGACTTGGAATTTTACTTTATAGTGTATTTCAGTTCTGAAAGAATAAATTTAACCTTAACTTAGTTTTGTAAGTAAAAAGTTTAAACAATAAACAAGTTTTCCCTCTCTCTTGATCTGATTAAAGTAAGACACACCTGTAATGTAATGGACACAAATTTTTTAAGATTCAAGTTAGCATGAGTTGAAGACAGGCAGACAGCTGGAGAAGCAGTAGGAAGTTTTCAAATGTATAATCACCAATGATAATTAACTTCATGGAATTCCAATTTCTGTGCTGATGCCAACATGTGTTGTCATACAAGTGCAATAAATAAATCTGCAAATAGAAAAATCTTCAATTACAACACTAAAACTGTAACCTCACCTTAGTGGAAAGCAGAAATGGTAAATTCACTGCTAAACTAGAATAGTTGAACAAGGATGCCTATAATGGTCTTCGAAATTACATTACGACCAAGTTAGTAATTTTTGTGTTATGTTTACGAATGCCAATTTTGTAAAACAGGTTGTAGTTAGGAAAAAGGGATAATAACCATTAAGTTAATTTGCAAACTACTCTTCACTTCAAATCTTTAACCTGTTGTACAACATCCTGGGCAAATGGGCAAAATCTGCAACAAAAATGAGGTGACCTGACCCTTAAAACGATCTACCAGCAAATACTGAAGAAGAATCGAGCTGTTGCATTGGTAAGCAGGTAAAATATAACCTGGTAGTTGATAGGCTTGGAGTTTCTTAGGCCTAGGCTGCCAGCATGCAAAATACAGTACTATGGGCTGAGAACTGTGTTGAGGGACACCAGGGTCATTTGTGCCAAAGAGAGGCAGTAGAAAAGAATCCGAAGCCAAGTACTTGGATAGAATAGATGAGATCAGAAGTAAGGACAAAATAATTCTAAAGAGAAGACACAACCAGGCTTTAGGGTGCAACCAGACTGCAGGTCACCTATTTGCATACTTTAAGATTCTAAATCCTTCATTAGATGCGCAAAAGAATGCCTTTGGTTTCTCTTCATTCTACAAGTAGGTAGACCAGAAATATGAATATGCTTCTTATTAAGGGGTCAAACAACCAGAAAGTAGGCACTGTGTCATGCAAGTTCCAAACCAATGAATTATATAAAATATCTCATAAGTAATTCTGATAAGTTTGCAGTTACACTGATGTCTATTTTATATCGATGTGCTAAATTCCAAAATGAAAATTACCTGCATTTACATAGATCCTTGATGGCCTCTACATGTACCAAAGTTCTTTATTATGAATTTTGAATTACCATTACAATATAAAATACACCTCAGCAAGTTTTTCAAATTCAGTATGCTTAAAACCATTAAGTAGATTCCTATGACAATTTCATTCAATGACGTTCTTCCATCAGATATCATCTCAAGCTGTTTATAGGATGTTACTCATATGAAATACCTGCCACATTGGTTGATTGGTTGCACAACAACCATCACACTATGTTTGATATATCTCTACTATATTTGATACATCTCTCAACGCAGCTTCTTGATGTTAATTCAAAATGCACTTGAATATATTAGGCAGCTGAACACTTAACTGTTGACCATCCAATCCTGAGACCATAAAGCACAACTATTACAAAATGACTCACTCTGAGCCACAAAATAACCAGACTAAGCAAACTACCCGTTTTAATTCTTTCCCAATCTTCTCCACTCTCTGCCAAGGATGAGTTCATCAATGTCAAGCCTGACCCTCAGTCTGCAATTTCCCACCTGATCCTCTACCCATTACCTCAATACACTGTACCCTTCAATAATGGAAGCTGGGGGAGAAAGGTTGAGACATTTGCCAACAACCTACCTTTAAGCATGTCTCCTTACTCCCTACCTCTCCCTCCCTCTTCTTCCTCCCTCCACCCAATACCTTACCTCGCTCCAAACTCCAGATCAGATTCTTTATCCTCAAGCATTACCTAAACCAGAATACATGTATTATTGTGCAAGTTTAGTAGCACATTTAGAATCAGGTTTATTATCACTGATATGTCATGAAATTTGTTGTTTTGTGCAAGCAATATAGAGCAAGTCATAAAAATTACTATAGTCACAAAATTAAATGTTGTGAAAGAATAATGGTGAGGTAGTGTTCATGAGCCATTCAGAAATCTAATGGTGGAAGGGAAGAAGCTGTTGATAAAACATTGAGCGTGACTTTTCAGACTCCTGTACCTTCAACCCAATGGTAGTAGTGAGAAGAGGGCATGTCCCAAATGGTGAGGATCATAAATGGATGAAGTCTTTTTGAGGCACAACCTTTTGACTAGGTCCTCAGTGGTGGAGGGTTGTGCCGTGATGGAGCTGTCTGAGTCTACAACCCTCTGCAGCTTCTTGTGATCCTGCAAATTGAAGCCTCCATACCAGGCAGTGATGCAACCAGTCAGAATACTCTCCACCATACACTTGTAGAAATTTGTTAGTCTTTGGTGACATACCAAAGCTACTCAAGCTCCTAATGAAGCCTCTTCGTGGTTGCATCAGGTTAAATCTCGAGACATTGACACCCAGAAACAAAGCTGCTCCACCCTTTCCACCACTGACCCTTTAATGAGCACTGGAGTATGTTCTCTCATCTTCCCCTTCCTGAAGTCCACAATTAATTCCTTGGTCTTGCTGATGCTGAAGGAAATTGTTGTGACACCACTCAACGAGAGGTCTATTTTGCTTCTATGCAACTTCTTGTCGCCATTTGAAGTTCTGCCAAAAGTGGTGTCAGTGAATTCAGAGATGGCATTTGAGCTGTGTCTAGCCGCAGTCATGAGTGTAGAGAGCAATGGGCTAAGCGCATAACCTTGGAGGTGTGCTTGTGTTGATTATCATCGAGGAAATGTTATTACTGATCCTCATTAATCCTGTGGTCTTCTGATGGTTCCAGTTGCAGAGAAAGGTTCAAAAGCCCAGATTTTGAAGCCTGTTGATTAGTACTGAAGAGATAATAGTGTTGAATACCAAGCTGTAACTGATAAACAATAGCCTGAAGCAAGTATTGTTCTGATCCAGGTGCTCCGACGTTGAATGAAGAACCAATAAGAATGTGCCACAGTACAATTGAAGCCAGTCCAAGTCTTTCCTTGGGTAGGAGTTACTTCTAGCCAAGACCAACCTGTCAAAGCACATAATTTTAGTAGATAAAAGTACTAGCGGGCAATAATTATTGAGGCATTTTACCCTGCTCTTCTTGATTCATGCCATTTTGAAGCAGGTGGTAACCTTCAAATACAGCAGTGAGAGGTTGAAGATGTCCTTGAATCCTCCAGGCAGCTTGTTAGCAAAGGTCTTCAATACCCTATCAGATGCACCATTAGGACCTGATGCCTTGCAAAGATTCTCTCTTGAAGGATGTTCTGACGTCAGCCTCCAAGTCAGAGATCACAATCACCAGATGCTTTGTGATTTACATGGATGCGGTTTTATTCTCCCTTTCAAAACTGATAACAGTACACTGGTCTGCTGTCAATGATGGAACAAAGGAAATCAGGGATGCAAAACAATGATCGAACACTTGTGGAGTTGAAAGATCATGTGGCAACCCGTAATTGAATATGTAGATAATTTTAAAATATTTAATAGAATACAAGGCCAAACATTTGTTACATTATTCAAAATTTAAGATAGAAATGATCTACATTTTCCTGGATCAGCCAGAAAGTGAATGGATTTTTTTAATTGCATAATTGAACATAACTTAATAGAAATCATTCAACATTATCCATCTAATCAGTTATCATCCATCAGTCTTTACTTCCTGACCTACAATATTGACCAATTATCCAGTTTCTTGATTTTAAAGTTCTCATACATTTCAAATCTTTTTGCCCTCAATATCTGTTATTGCTTCCATCCCCAAAGCATTCCTTAAAATCCCAAATCCAATTCTGAACAATATGTATTTTGGAATTAAACTGCACTACTCCTGGCAGCCACATCCCCTGCTCCAAAGGTCCCAAATTATTGAACCCCTTCCAAAAACCCCTCCAACATACATGACAACAAGGTTTTGCGCCCAGATGAGCTCAATGCCTTTTATGCTCACTTTGACTGACAATACATGGTGGCATCTTCACGAACTCCCACAGCTTCCAACAACCTGAGATTTCTGTCTCTGAGGCTGAAGCGAGAGCAACTTTCAGGAGGGTAAACCTATGGCAAGTATCTGAACCAGATGGGGTAAATGACCGACTATTGAAGACCTGTGCTGATCAGCTGACTAGAGTATTCACTCTCTTTCTAACCTCTTACTTCACAGTCTGAGGTATGCATCTGCTTCACGCAGGCTTCAATCAAACCGTTGCCCAAGAAGAATGCGGCAACCTGCTTCAATAACTATTGTCCACTAGCACTTACATCCAACTGTGATAAAGTGATTTGAGAGATTGGTGATGAAACATATCCACACCTGCCTGAGGAGTGACCTTGATCCACTCCAGTGTGCCTACCATCACAAGTCAACTGCAGATGCCATTTCATTGACTCTTCACACAACCCAGGAACATGTGTACAGTGAAGATGCATGCATCAGGCTCTTACATTGACTACAGTTCTACATTCAATACAATCATTCCTTCAAATCTAATCAATAAGCTCCAACCCCTTGGCCTCAGTATCTCCTTGTGCAATTGGATCTTAGATTAAAACATAGAACATAGAATAGTACAGCACAGTACAGGCCCTTCAGCCCACATTGTTGTGCTGACCCTTAAAACCTGCCTCCCATACAACCCACCACCTTAAATTCCTCCATATACCTGTCTAGTAGTCTCCTAAATTTCACTAGTGTATCTGCGTCCACTACTGACTCAGGCAGTGTATTCCACATACCAACCACTCTCTGAGTAAAAATTCTTCCTCTAATATCCCCCTTGAACTTCCCATCCCTTACCTTAAAGCCATGCCCCCTTGTATTGAGCAGTGGTGCCCTGGGGAAGAAGCGCTGGCTATCCACTCTATCTAGTATACCTCTATCATGTCTCCTCTCATCCTCCTTCTCTCCGAAGAGTAAAGCCCTAGCTCCCTTAATCTCTGATCATAATCCATACTCTCTAAACCAGGCAGCATTCTGGTAAATCTCCCCTGTACCCTTTCCAATGCTTCCACATCCTTCCTATAGAGAGGCGACCAGAACTGGACACAGTACTCCAAGTGTGGCCTAATCAGAGTTTTATAGAGTCACATCATTACTTCGTGACTCTTAAACTCTATATCTCAACTTATGAAAGCTAACACCCCATAAGCTTTCTTAACTACCCTATCTACTTGTGAGGCAACTTTCAGGGATCTGTGGACATGTACCCCCAGATCCCTCTGCTCCTCCACACTACCAAGTATCCTGCCATTTACTTTGTACTCTGCCTTGGAGTTTGTCCTTCCAAAGTGTACCACCTCACACTTCTCCGGGTTGAACTCCATCTGCCACTTCTCAGCCCACTTCTGCATCCTATCAATGTTTCTGCAATCTTTGACAATCCTCTACACTATCTACAACACCATCAACCTTTGTGTCATCTGCAAACTTGCCAAACCGCCCTTCTACCCTCACATCCAGGTTATTAATAAAAATCACGAAAAGTAGAGGTCCCAGAACCGATCCCTGTGGGACACCACTTGACACAATCCTCCAATCTGAATGTACTCCCTCCACCACGACCCTCTGCCTTCTGCAAGCAAGCCAATTCTGAATCCACCTGGCCAAACTTCCCTGGATCCCATGCCTTCTGACTTTCTGAATAGGCCATGTGGAACCTTGTCAAATGCCTTACTCAAACCCATGTAGATCACATCCACTGCACTACCCTCATCTATATGCCTGATCACCTCCTCAAAGAACTCTATCAGGCTTGTTAGACACGATCTGCCCTTCACAAAGCCATGCTGATGGTCCCTGATGAGACCATGATTCTCTAAATGCCCATAGATCCTATCTCTAAGAATCTTTTCCAACAGCTTTCCCACCACAAATGTAAGGCCCACTGGTCTATAATCACCCGGACTATCCCTACCACCTTTTTTGAACAAAGGGACAAAATTCTCCTCCCTCCAATCCTCCGGTACCATTCCTGTGGACAACGAGGACATAAAGATCTTAGCCAGAAGTTCAGCAATCTCTTCCCTTGCCTCGTGGAGCAGCCTGGGGAATTTTTCGTCAGGCCCCTGGGACTTATCCATCCTAATGTATTTTAATAACTCCAACACCTCCTCTCCCTAATATCAACATGCTCCAGAACATCAACCTCACTCATATTGTCCTCACTGTCATCATAGTCAGGTGGAAGAAGGCAGCATACATGAGGTTTAGGAAGCAAGGATCAAATGGGTCGATTAAGGAATATAGGGTAGCAAGAAAGGAGCTTAAGAAGGGGCTGAGAAAAGCAATAAGGAGGCACGAGAAGGCCTTGGCAAGTAGGGTAAAGGAATACCACAAGACAGTCTTCAATTATGTGAAGAACAAAAGGATGACTGGAGTGAAGGGAGGACCAATTAGAGATAAAGGTGGGAAGATGTGCCTGGAGGCTGTGGAAGTGAGCGAGGTCCTCAATGAATATTTCTCTTTGGTATTTACCAATGAGAGGGAACTTGATGACACTGTTTTATCCCCCCTTGTTCAATCCCTTCCTACCTATGTTCGTGACACTTCTCACGCTCTGAAACTTTTCAATGATTTTAAGTTCCATAGCCCCCATCATGTTATTTTCACCATGGATGTCCAGTCCCTATATACTTCCATCCCCCATCAGGAAGGTCTCAAAGCTCTCCACTTCTTTTTGGATTCCAGACCTAACCAGTTCCCTTCTACCACCACTCTGCTCCGCCTAGCGGAATTAGTCCTTACTCTTAATAATTTCCCCTTTGGCTCCTCCCACTTCCTCCAAACTAAAGGCGTAGCCATGGGCACCTGTATGGGCCCCAGCTATGCCTGCCTTTTTGTTGGCTTTGTGGAACAATTGATGTTCCCAACCTATTCTGGTATCTGTCCCTCACTTTTCCTTCGCTACATCGACGACCGCATTGGCACTGCTTCCTGCACGCATGCCTCCAACTTTCACCCTGCCCTTAAGTTTACCTGGTCCATTTCCGACACCTCCCTCCCCTTTCTAGATCTTTCTGTCTCTATCTCTGGAGACAGCTTATCTACCGATGTCTACTATAAGCCTACTGACTCTCACAGCTATCTGAACTATTCCTCTTCTCACCCTGTCTCTTGCAAAAAGGCCATCCCCTTCTCACAATTCCTCTGTCTCCGCCACATCTGCTCTCAGGATGAGGCTTTTCATTCCAGGACAAGGGAGATGTCCTCCTTTTTTTAAAGAAAGGGGCTTCCCTTCCTCCACCATCAACTCTACTCTCAAACACATCTCCCCCATTTCACATACATCTGCTCTCGCTCCATCCTCCCGCCACCCCACTAAGAATAGGGTTCCCCTTGTCCTCACCTACCACCCCACCAGCCTCTGGGTCCAACATATTATTCTCTGTAACTTCCGCCACCTCCAACAGGATCCCACCACTAAGCACATCTTTCCCTCCCCCCGACCCCGCTTTCCGCAGGGATTGCTCCCTACGTGACTCCCTTGTCCATTCGTCCCCCTCATCCCTCCCCACCAATCTCCTTCCTGGCACTTATCCTTGTAAGCAGAACAAGTGCTACACATGCCCTTGCATTTCCTCCCTCACTACCATTCAGGGCCCAGACAATCCTTCCAGGTGAGGCGACAATTCACCTGAGTGTCGGCTGGGGTGATATAGTGCGTCCGGTGCTCCCGATGTGGCCTTCTATATATTGGCAAGACCTGACGCAGACTGGGAGATCGTTTTGCTGAACACCTACACTCTGTCTGCCAGAGAAAGCAGGATCTCCCAGTGGCCACACATTTTAATTCCACATCCCATTCCCATCCTGATAATTCTATCCTCGGCCTCCTTTACTGTAAAGATGAAGCCACACTCAGGTTGGAGGAACAACACCTTATATTCCGTCTGGGTACCCTCCAACCTGATGGCATGAACATCGACTTCTCAAACCTCTGCTAATGCCCCACCTCCCCCTCGCACCCCATCCGTCATTTATTTATATACACACATTCTTTTTCTCTCTCTCGTTTTTCTCCTTCTGTTCCTCCCACTATACCCCTTGCCCATCCTCTGGGCTTCCTCCCTCCCCCTTTTCTTTCTCCCTAGGCCTCTTGTCCCATGATCCCCCTCCCACTTTCAAATCTCTTACTAGCTCTTCTTTCAGTTAGTCCTGATGAAGGGTTTCGCCCCGAAACGTCGACTGTACCTCTTCCTACAGATGCTGCCTGGCCTGCTGCGTTCACCAGCAACTTTTACAAACGTTGGCGGTGTTGTAGACAGTGTAGAGGATTGTCGAAGATTGCAGAGAGACATTGATAGGATGCAGAAGTGGGCTGAGAAGTGGCAGATGGAGTTCAACCCAGAGAAGTCTGAGGTGGTACACTTTGGAAGGACAAACTCCAAGGCAGAGTACAAAGTAAGTGGCAGGATACTTGGTAGTGTGGAGGAGCAGAGGGATCTGGGGGTACATGTCCACAGATCCCTGAAAGTTGCCTCACAAGTAGATAGGGTAGTTAAGAAAGCTTATGGGGTGTTAGCTTTCATAAGTTGAGGGATAGAGTTTAAGAGTCATGAGGTAATGATGCAGCTGTATAAAACTCTGGTTAGGCCACACTTGGAGTACTGTGTCCAGTTCTGGTCGCCTCACTATAGGAAGGATGTGGAAGCATTGGAAAGGGTACAGAGGAGATTTACCAGGATGCTGCCTGGTTTAGAATGTATGGATTATGATCAGACATTAAGGGAGCTAGGGCTTTACTCTTTGGTGAGAAGGAGGATGAGAGGAGACATGATAGAGGTATACAAGATATTAAGAGGAATAGATAGAGTGGACAGCTAGCACCTCTTCCCCAGGACACCACTGCTCAATACAAGAGGACATGGCTTTAAGGTAAGGGGTGGGAAGTTCAAGGGGGATATTAGAGGAAGGATTTTTACTCAGAGAGTGTTTGGTGTGTGGAATACACTGCCTGAGTCAGTGGTGGAGGCAGATACACTAGTGAAATTTAACAGACTACTAGACAGATATATAGAGGAATTTAAGGTGGGGGGTTATGTGGGATGCAGGGTTTGAGGGTCGGTACATTGTGGGCCGAAGGGCCTGTACTGTGCTGTACTATTCTATATTCTATGTTAAAATAAATCTCAGGGTTGTATATGGTGAAATATATGTACTTTGATAATAAAGTGGGCAGGATGGTAGCACAGTGGTTAGCACAACTCTTTATAGTATATGCAACCAGGGTTCAATTCCCACTGCTCCCCATAAAGCATTTGTACTTTCTCCCCATGACCACACGGGTTTCCTCTGGGTGCTTTACGATTTCCTCCTACAATCCAAAGACATACCGGCACACCGGCTAATTTGTTATTGTGAATCATTCTGTAATTAGACAACCAATAAATTAGGTGATTGCTAGGCACTGTGGCTTGAAGGTTCGGAGGGGCTTACTCCTCGCTGAATCTCAAAATATTAAAAAAAATATTATTTTTAATTTTTCAGTGATTTTTGGTAGGAACCTTGTCAAATGCTGAAATTCAAAGCAATGCACCATTTGGTCACTTCGGTCAATTCTTCTTCGAAAAAAAAAAGAACTTGATAAGTTTTTCAGCCACAATTTTGTTGATTCTACTTAATTAATGATTATTTCTCATATATTTCCATCAATAGATATCAGGCCAATTGCCTACAGTTACCCTGCTTTTTGTCTTCTTCTCTTTCGAAGTACCTGTATGGATTTCACAATAAATCCATACTGGACCCCAAGAAAGGGAGTTTGTGGAGTCCCTCCAAGATAGATTCTTAGAACAGCTTGTACTGGAGCCTACCAGAGAGAAGGCAATTCTAGGTTTAGTGTTGTGCAATGAACCGGATTTGATCAGGGTACTCGAGGTAAAGGAGCCATTAGGAGGTAGTGACCATAATATGGTAAGTTTTAATCTACAATTTGAGAGGGAGAAGGGAAACTCGGAAGTGTCAGTATTACATTTGAACAAAGGGAACTATGGTGCTATGAGGGGGGAGCTGGCCAAAGTTCAATGGAACAATACCCTAGCAGGGATGACAGTGGAACAGCAATGGCAAGTGTTTCTGGGAATAATGCGGAAGGTGCAGGATCAGTTCATTTCAAAGAGGAAAAAAGATCTTAAGGGGAGTAAGGGGAGGCCGTGGCTGATAAGGGAAGTAATGGACAGTATAAAAATAAAAGAGAAGTATAACATAGCAAAGACGAGTGGGAAGCCGGAGGATTGGGAAACTTTTAAAGAGCAACAGAAGGTAACTAAAAAGGCAATATGCGGAGAAAAGATGAGGTACGAAGGTAAACTAGCCAAGAATATAAAGGAGGATAGTAAAAGCTTCTTTAGGTATGTGAAAAGGAAAAAAAAATAGTTAAGACCAAAATTGGGCCCTTGAAGACAGAAACAGGTGAATTTATTATGGGGAACAAGGAAATGGCAGACGAGTTGAACAGGTACTTTGCATCTGTCTTCACTCGGGAAGACACAAACAATCTCCCAAATATAATAGTGGCCAAAGGACCTAGGTTAATGGATGAACTGAAGGAAATTTATATTAGACAGGAAATGGTGTTGGATAGACTGTTGGGTCTGAAGGCTAATAAATCCCCTGGACCTGATGGTCTGCATCCCAGGGTACTTAAGGAGATGGCTTTAGAAATTGTGGACGCATTGGTAACCATTTTCCAATGTTCTATAGATTCAGGATCAGTTCCTGTGAATTGGAGGGTGGCTAACGTTGTCCCTCTCGTCAAGAAGGGAGGAAGAGAGATAAACAGGGAACTATAGACCGGTTAGCCTGATGTCGGTGGTGGGAAAGATACTGGAGTCAATTATAAAAGAGGAAATTACGAGACATCTGGATAGCAATAACAGGATTGGTCCAAGTCAGCATGGATTTACGAAGGGGAAATCGTGCTTGACTAATCTTCTGGAATTTTTTGAGGATGTAACTATGAAAATGGACAAGGGAGAGCCAGTGGATGTAGTGTATCTGGACTTCCAGAAAGCCTTTGATAAAGTCCCACATAGGAGATTAGTGGGCAAAATTAGGGCGCATGGTATTGGGGGGCAGAGTACTGACATGGATTGAAAATTGGCTGGCTGACAGAAAACAAAGAGTAGCGATTAACGGGTCCCTTTTGGAATGGCAGGCGGTGACCAGTGGGGTACCGCAGGGTTCAGTGCTGGGACCGCAGCTGTTTACAATATACATTCATGATTTAGATGAGGGAATTAGAAGTAACATTAGCAAATTTGCTGATGACACAAAGCTGGGTGGCAGTGTGAAATGTGAGGAGGATGTTATGAGAATGCAGGGTGACTTGGATAGGCTGGGTGAGTGGGCAGATGCACGGCAGATGCAGTTTAATGTGGATAAATGTGAGATTATCCACTTTGGTGGTAAGAACAGGAAGGCAGATTATTATCTAAATGGAGTCAAGTTAGGAAAATGGGAAGTACAACAAGATCTAGGTGTTCTTGTACATCAGTCACTGAAAGCAAGCATGCAAGTACAGCAGGCAGTGAAGAAAACTAATGGCATGCTGGCCTTCATAACAAGTGAAATTGAGTATAAGAGCAAAGAGGTCCTTCTGCAGCTGTACAGGACCCTGGTGAGACCACACCTGGAGTACTGTGTGCAGTTTTGGTCTCCAAATTTGAGGAAGGACATTCTTGCTGTTGAGGGAGTGCAGCATAGGTTCACAAGGTTAATTCCCGGGATGGCGGGACTGTCATATGTCAAAAGATTGGAGCAACTGGGCTTGTATACTCTGGAATTTAGAAGGCTGAAAGGGGATCTCATTGAAACATATAAGATTATTAAGGGATTAGACACGCTGGAGGCAGGAAGTATGTTCCCGCTGATGGGTGAGTCCAGAACCAGATGCCACAGTTTAAGAATAAGGGGTAGGCCATTTAGAATGGAGTTGAGGAAAAACTTTTTCACCCAGAGAGTAGTGGATATATGGAATGCTCCGCCCCAGAAGGCCGTGGAGGCCAAGTCTCTGGTTGCTTTCAAGAAAGAGATGGATAGAGCTCTTAAAGATAGCAGAATCAAAGGTTATGGAGATAAGGCAGGAACTGGATACTGATTGTGGATGATCAGCCATGATCACAGTGAATGGCGGTGCTAGCTCAAAGGGCCGAATGGCCTACTCCTGCACCTATTGTCAATTGTCTATTAATAAGTTTTCCAAACCTCTTATTCCTCTAAAATCTTACAAAGACTGCATTTACTAACTTAGTAGCCACTTCTTTTAGGGTACTAGAATGTAAGCTATCTGTGCAACAGACAATATCTGCCTTTAGACTCCTAGGTGCCTAATACCATTTCTCTAGGGATGTTGATGGTGCTTATTTCCACATTGCATCATTCAGTATTAGTAAGCTATTTGCCACAAGTTTACCAGAAAGATATTTTGCATCAGACTAATTTCTCTGCCACATGACTATTGCACGAGTCTCATTGTATAAGACTAACACATTTACTTAAGACTGCTCTCTTTTCATATATTTTAATGTTCTTGTTGTCTTTCTTTATTATCCCTCTCTAGTTTGCATTTATTTTTGCTTCATCTTTTTGCCCTCCATTGCTGAATTCTGAACTTATCCTAGTATTTGACCACACTGTTAACTTTTGCATCCTTATACATTTTCTCTTTCAACTTCATACCCTCCTTCACAACGAACAAAACAGAAAGTGTTGGAGATACTCAGGTCAAGGCAACATCTGTTGAATTCTTTTAAATGAATCACATTAAAGGTGCAATCTAAATAGAGGCTAAAAACTTAAGAAATAATAGAAGAGCTCTCAGTGCATGATACACCATTCGTTAAGACAGAAACATAGAAAACCTGCAGCACAATACAGGCTCTTCGGCCAACAATGCTGTGCCGAACATGTACTTACTTTAAAAATTACCTAAGGTTACCCATAGCCCTCTATTTTTCTAAGTTCCATGTACAGTACCTATCCAGAAGTCTCTTAAAAGACCCTGTTATATCTGCCTCCACCACTGTCACCGGCAGCCCATTCCACGCATTCACTACTCTGCGTAAAAAACTTACCCCTGACATCTCCTCTGTACCCACTTCCAAGAACCTTAAAACTGTGCCTTCTCGTGTTAGCCATTTCAGCCCTGGGAAAAATCCTCTGACTATCGACACGATCAATGCCTCTCATCTTATACACCTCTATCAGGTCACCTCTCCTCTTCCGTCGTTCCAAGGAGAAAAGGCCTAGTTCACTCAACCTATTCTCATAAGGCATGCTCTCCAACCCAGGCAAAATCCTTGTAAATCTCCTCTGTACCCTTTCCATAGTTTGCACATCCTTCCTGTAATGAGGTGACCAGAACTGAGCACAGTCAAGTCAAGTCACTTTTTATTGTCATTTCAACCATAAACTTCTGGTACAGTACACAGTAAAAACGAAACAATGTTCCTCCAGGACCATGGTGCTACATGAAACAACACAAAACTACACTAAACTAAGTGAGACAACACAAGGTCACATTAGACTCCGTAAAACAACACAAAAACTACACCAGACGACAGACCTACACAGGACGACACAGTGCACAAAACAGAGCAGGGCAGTACAATAAATAATAAACAAGACAATAGGCACAGTAGAGGACAAATTACAATATAATAATAAATGATGTAGATGTCAGTCTAGACGCTGGGTATTAAGGAGTCTGATGGCTTGGGGGAAGAAACTGTTGCAGATCTGGTCGTGAGAGCGCGAATGTTTCAGAACGTTTTGCCAGATGGTAGGAAGGAGAAGAGTTTGAACGAGGGGTACGTGGGGTCCTTCACAATGCTGTTGGCTTTACAGGTATTCCAAGTGGGGTCGGACCAGGGTTCTATATAGCTGTAACATTACCTCTCGGCTCTTAAACTCAATCCTACGGTTGATGAAGGCCAATACACCGTATGCCTTCCTAACCACTGAGACAATCTGTGCAGCAGTTTTGAGTGTCTTATGGACTCGGACCCCAAGATCCCTCTGATCCTCCACACTACCCAGAAGTTTATCATTAGTACTATATTCTGCCATCATATTTGACCTACCAAAATGAACCACCTCACGCTTATCTGGTTGAACTCCATTTGCCACTTCTCAGCCCAGTTTTGCATCCTATTGATGTCCTGCTGTAAACTCTGATAGTCCTCCACACTATCCACACATCCCCAACTTTTGCGTCATCTGTAAATTTACTAACCCATCCCTCCATTTCCTCATCCAGGTCATTTATAAAAACCATGAAGAGAAGGGGTTCCAGAACAGATCCCTGAGGCACACCACTGGTCATCAACCTCCATGCAGAATATGACCCATCTACAAGCACCCTTTGCCTTCTGTGGGCAAGCCAATTCTGGATCCACAAAGCAAGGTCCCTTTGGATCCCATGCCTCCTTACTTTCTCAATAAGCCCTGCATGGGGTACCTTATCAAATGCCTTGCTGAAATCCATATACACAACATCTACTGCACTACCTTCATTAATATGTTTAGTCATATCCTCAAAAAATTCAATCAGACTCGTAAGGCCCTTTGACAAAGTCATGCTGACTATTCCTAATCATATAATGCCTCTCCAAATGTTCATAAATCCTGCTTCTCAGGATCTTCTCCAACAGCTTATCAACCACTGAAGTAAAGCTCACTGGTCTATAATTTTTAATTATCTCTACTCTCTTTCTTGAATAAGGGAACAGCATCTGCAACCCTCCAATCCTCCGGAACCTCTCCTGTCCCATTGATATTGCAAAGATCATCGCCAGAGGCTTAGCAATCTCCTCCCTCGCCTCCCACAGTAGTCTGGGGTACACCTCATCCGGTCCCGGTGACTTATCCAACTTGATGCTTTCCAAAACTTCCAGCACATCCTTTTTTCTTAATGTCTATATGCTTAAGCTTTTCAGTCTGCTGTAAGTCATCCCTACAATTGCCAAGATCCTTTTCTGTCATGAACACCGAAGCAAAGAATTCATTAAGTACCTCTGCTATCTCCTTTGGTTCCATACATACTTTTCCACTGTCACACTTGATTGGTCCTATTCTCTCACGTCTTATCCTTGGCTGATCTTTTATTTTATCATTTCTCTGCAGTATAACCACATCCTTCTATTTCCATAATATCCATCTATCCATTTGTTATTATTGTTAGGTGCCCTTAGTCATTTCCTAGGACTAGATTCACAAACTCCTCATTGAATCAATGATACAATGACCTAGATACTGCATTGTTATCATTTACTACATTGTTATCATTACATTTACATAATATTTCCATTACGATAACAATTCTGACAATATTACGACCTTAGGGCTTTGCATTTCCCTCTAATTGACTATAATATTTTTTTTCTTGATCTCATTTCCTTTGTGGAGAAAAATATATAAAAAATGTAAGGAATATTAAATATCATTAGAGAGATTCCTCTATAAATTGTATGCAATGATCTTTGCAAGTGTATTGAAGTCTGACAAAAACTCTTGCAATCCACCACTTTGGACAGTTTCAAAAGCAGGAACAACGCTAAAAAATTCATTTTATTAAGAATAATATAACCACATAATATGGCCCACTGAAAACTTGAAAGGAAAACTGAACTAGCTAAAAAATATTAACAGCAGTATCATACATTTAATTTTTTAAAAATCTTCACTGGTCACAGTGTTGCATGCTGCATTTCTACAAAGCAAAATCAAATTCTCTGAAGAAAGTCAGGTGATACCTACCCACAAAGTGAGTGGGTGGAAGCAGGCAGAAGGCACCCCAATACTTCCAAAGATCTGTTCAGAGTGGCTCTGACAAAGTCTGAACAACCAGCTTGCCTGGAGTTTTTCAATGCCAAACTACCTTAGGCTAAAGGGATCAGGGATAAATTCTGATCATGAATGAATCAATATGGTTATTGATTGTATTATCAAGGGTTTAAACCAGTGTCAAAAACAATATGAAATGTGAAGTCTTAAGCTTACTTTACTTTTAATCAGACTTTGATCTCAAAATTCTAAAGCACCCTGAAACATACAATGACGTTCTGGAAGAGTTCAAGACCAGTTGTTTGTAGAATTGCAGTGAATTAACTTTACACACAGGTACCTTCTATAAAACTATATGAAATTATATTCCCCCAAAAGTCCAGCAAAACTTTGAACTAACAAGGCTTTTGAACAATATTTAAAGTCTCTTTGTCCAAGTATATTTAAATTATTAAAAGATAAAGTTTTATTTCCTATACATATATATTGCTGGACTCAGTGGATCGCATGTGCAGCACATGCTCATATAAATGAGTGACAATTCCCTCCAGAAACACTAGCTGTGAATCCAGCTCAATCTCATCTTCTGTGCATCAGCATAGTAGCTTTAGCATTTGCACAAAAGCAGTTGGATTCTCTCTTCATATGATTAACAGCTTCATGATCACCATTATTCCATCCTACTATCCAATCACAAGTGAGCCGGTATTTCCTATGGTTCATTAACATAGATGAAATTGAACTGTAAGGTGCCAGTCTAGAACATTCCACAATCACATGTTAATTCAATTACCCTGTCTCAAACTGAGTTCAAAAGGCAGATAACATCAGAATAACTGTGCTGAGCTTCAACCCCTAAATTTTATCTATTTCTAACATTACTTCTTTGTAGCTCATACTCATCTGGTACAATGGACCAGCTCAGTCAATGTCACATCTACCATCATTCTTCAATCCTCTTCAGTTTTTTTTAACCTAAGTCAACATGATCCATCAAGTAAACATGGCATTTTTAATCCAGTCTTCAAGACATGTAATTGCTTATATTGAATTTCATCTTACCAGGGCTTTGGACTTCTTTTCCATCTTTTCATAGCTCATTAGTTTTCACATTAAACACTCCATCTTCAGAATGATCCGCATTGGTTTCTAAATCACTGTCCATTGTGTGGGTTAGAAGCAATAATAAATACGTGAGGATTCCCTAATCCAGGATCTCCAATCCAAGAAACAAGAATCAGTTATTCAAATGCAGCCTAAAATTCAATATCTTATGAACCACAATGGATGATATCCTTGCTTCAAATCATGAATAACTAGATGGAAAATACTTTTTTTTCTAGATCACTGGAGCAACTTCTTTTGTGGGGGGAAAAAACAAGTTTATGAAGAGAATATTTGTGAGGAGAAAAACAGAATTGATGGGCTAATGACCTTACATCAGAACTGATGAAAGCTCACTGGCCTGAAGATCTCAGCATATCACGGAAAGCAGCCTCCCCATCATGAACTTTGTCTACACGCTAACTGCTTCAGTAAAGAAGCCAAATAATCAAAGACCCCACCCACCCCAGACAGTCTCTCTTCTTCCACTACCCACCAAGCATAAGACAAAAGCGCAAAAGCACATACAATCTCAAAGCTTTCCACCATACTGATGTAAGGCTACTGAACGACTGCAGCCTCAGCCATCTCAAGCTTGTGGTTACATGTCACTTTAACTCCCCTTTGCACTTCTACACCAACCTATCTATCCTGGCATCCTCCTTTGCTGCAAGAAGCCAAACTCCAATTGAAGAAAATCTCATTGCCAGGTAACTTACACCCCAGTTGTTGTTCTACACACTCACCCATCCACCTAGATTTGTTCATGCCTACCATCCCCTCTCCCTCCCATTTACTCATTATCCCCTCCCCATCTGGTTCCACCTTCAGTAAGCAGCTTCTACTCCCCTCCCCCACTTGGTGCTAAATATTAGTAACCCTTGTTCTTCCCTCCGTCTTTCTCAATTCAAAACATCCACTTGGATCGTTTGCCTCCGAAGATGCTGCTTGACCCCCACAAGTTCTTCTCGCATACTGGGCAATCTGTTAAATTTTTAGATGCCTGAATTCATCCAGGATTTTAAAATTAAACAATATCAATTGCTCGAGTTTCCCAATGCCATGACAGACACTCCCCTTTATTTCTGCTGTAAATAATGTAATTTCCAGCATAAACTCAGATATGGTTTGTTTCTATATTTTCAATAATATTTTCCTGCTGCGACCCATGTTTAATTTTTATTCTTCTTTATATAAGAGTTGGAAGATATGGACATATTTGATATATTTATCAATACTTCAGATTGGAAAGAAACAAAACTGACATTTACCCCTGCATAAACATTTCCTTGGATTTAAAGTATTCTATATATTATGTAATGATTCCAAAAATTTAAAAGTCCGTTCAATATTTCATAAGATTTTACATTATCTGCTTAAAAATCACAATCCTTATGAAAGAGTAATATACATACCACCCAAAGTGGAATAGGCATTTGTCCAAGGAGTAAATTTTTTAAAACAAGCCTACTGTAAGACAACTTTGAAAGTTAATCAAAATCTGCATTGGCTGAAGTCTGATAGCAAATTGCCAAGCCACAGAAAGAACAGTATGATAAGAAATACAAAGGAAACATTCCTACATGCCATTTCCTTCCATAAGATAGCATTCTAATTTTATAGAGTTAAGTATATAGTTCTACAAATACTGTAATTACTATGTTTTTTTCAAAGGTGCACCAAATGCATCTCTCCACTCATGAGGAATTTGACATTGTTTAATATTATAAGCGTGGTTTTATGCATTTCCTTTTCAATTATGTACCATTATATCAAGCCTTAATACACAATTTCAAGCCTCAATACATGATTTGAATTTCAATGTTTTAATAAGCCCAGATCATGACAAAAGTACATGAGCACACACTGATGATAAAAATCACGATAAAAGCACACTGGCTCCACTAGATCTTTTTCCATTAAATAAACTGCATGTTTCACAAACTCAGATGAAACAAATGAAAGTTACAAAGGCAATTTGAACTTAGCAATTGCAAAATAGGTAGTGATCTATACAGACCAAAATACTAGAGTGAAAAATAAAGTTGAAAAAATGATGGAAGTTGAACGCTAAAATATCATCACATGCCGTCATAAACAGATTTCCTCACCGAGATGTTTCTCTTGTAACTTGTGTAAATTGATAACAAACTCAAATGCGTTTGCACAACCCTGCTGCATATTTGAAGGACTGCTCCAAGTTCTGGTTGCATTTTAGCCCAACAATTCTCATCTTTGGACAGCTGGGATGGAAGTGACAGGCCGTTTGCAGGGCACCCATGCGGGTGTGCTCTTGGAGCTGGCCAAAGGTGATTTCCACAAGTTACTGCAGTAGGCCAAAAAATCTCTGTCCAAGCAGATGCCCATCTCTTTTCAGAGGATATCATCCTTGCCCAGTGAGCACACTATGCTTACTGATTCACTGGAGGCCTTCTGGGATTGGTGGACACTGCAGGGGTAGAAGTACATCCTGGTCAGCAAAGAATTAAAATTGTTACATGAAATGAAAATAAGTATCACAGTTTCAAGAGGAAGAGCTACACTTAAGGGTCTACCTGCAATGCACCTAAATTAGTTGACAAATGTGTTTAAACTTGACGACCAATTTACCTTTACAAATAGAAGGTAATTGATGTGTTAAAACTAGGTTATAGAATAAGATTACTTGGTATGTAAATGCTAACTTCAATATTCTAAAATTTATAAATGAAGAATATGTTCAGAAATAAAAGTGAAATGGAAGAACAAGTAATTCCTCCAATTTGAATTGTGTCATCACATCACCAATCAACACAAGTGTATCACTACCTGACACAATGTGGACGAATGAGACTTAACTTCAGAACAAGAAGTAGAAAAGACGATTTATTATTCATAACTGAAGTTATAGATTCAACGGAGGAAAAAAACTGCACAGATTGTAGCTGGAATGTGCAAGTATCTGTATTGAAAACTAGTTTAAAACTTCATCTTTTTGAAAAAAGGATACATTCGTAGAGCTCCTGTGCGGCACCCAATGGCAAGAATTTTTTGTACTGGATCAAAAGCTAAGGCCGTCGGTTGGCAGGGGAAGCCATGGCGCACGGTCTGCAAAATAAGAAGTGGGACCAAAGGATAAATTTTAAATGATTTTGTACCTTTGTCACTCTAGTAATATATTGCACATTAAAAGCTCGTATCTATCATAGGCTTTCAAAAATTCTTTTAAATAACAGAAGACATTTACAGGGCAGTAGCAGACCTTGCAGGACAACTGATCCTTAAGAATACTTATGCACACCCCCCCCCCACCACCAAACCTCCTGTTAACATTTTTTCCATATGCTTACCTTCTTTCAATGCAAGTACATCTATGCTAGTTACCACTACTATCCATGGTGAGAAAGGTCGATTCTTACTACACTGTGGGAAATGCACTCAGAGGCCACTTTATCAGCTACCTCCTGCACCTATAAAGTGGCCACTGAGTATGTGTGCATGGTCTTCTCCTGCTGTAGCCCATCCACTTCAAGGTTCAATGTGTTGTGCTTACAGAGATGCTCTTCTGCAAACCATTATTGGTTATTTGAGTTACAGTGACTTTCCTGTCAGCTTGAACCAGTCTGGCCATTCTCCTCTGATCTCTCTCATTAACTAGCATTTTCACCTACAGAACTGCCAATCACCACTAGGTGCTTTTTTTTTTGCTTTTTGGCACCATTCTCTGTAAACTCTAAGAGACTGTTACGTGTGAAAATCCCAGAAGATCAGCAGTTCCTGAGAATAATTAAATAATCTCATCAGGCACCAACTATCATCCCATGATCAAAGTTACTTAGATCACATTTCTTCCTCTTTCTGATGTTTGGTCTGAACAACAACTGAACCTCTTGACCATGTCTGCATGCTTTTATGCATTAGGTTGTCTCCGCATGTTTGACTGATTCGATACTTGTCTTATTGAGCAAGTGTACAGATGTGCCTAATTGAGTGGCCACTAAGTATAATGCTCCCTTGAACCCAATGTTGTTGTCCTAATTTTGCAATAGCTAGTTCTGGTACAATTGGGAACAGTAGCTCCACAATTACACTATCAAATTTTATGAATTTTAAGCTTCTTATCAGGTCACCACTCAGTGTAAACAGTTCTAGCCCATTCACTTTTTCCTGATTGGTATATTCGTAAACCTTTGATCACCTGCCATCTAAGAGTTCAGAAATCCTAATGGTTCAACATCTGGCTCATCAGTTCGTACTCCCTTTAACATAGAGAGGCTCTAATTCTTGCACTCCCTTTAAACATACCACGTTTGTTTAAATAAAAGTTCAATACCACTTTAAACATCTAAAAATGTGAATTACAAGCGTTGGAGTATTAAGAGTATTAATAACATCCAATTATCCAGAAAATGTGCAAGTCCAGCGCTGCCAGGACACTCAGCATGTGGATTAACAGTTTTACTGTAACCTCTTAATCATCTTTACAAAACTAAAATGGGCATCTTTTTTGATGCATCTATTCTATATAATCAAGATCAGACTGAATTGCAAAAATCTTTGTGGAATGATATTTATAACTCAAATCTCAATATGCTTCAATGTTCTTTTCCAAAGAGTATATGATTACCTTGCTCTTCCTACCAATTAAGCCACTTACCTTATCTATATTAATCATTTGCTAATTGCTCCTCAGTCTGCATGTTTATTTGTCTTGTACTTTGTTGCATTCCTCACTGCAGCTTCCAAGTTTGAATACTCTATGAAAATTGTGGTTCCAGTACCAGTTCAAATCATTTATACCAAAGATGAACAACAGTGATTTTACCCTTAATCCTTACTTCACTTTTCAATGTTTCTCTACCGGACACTTGGGTCAATGTGTTCTCAACAAAGTCTACTATTGGAAATCTTTTGAGGCTCTGCTAAAAATCCAAATGTTTTTGACTCTTCTATATCCTTCCTATTACTGCAAACAGATATTTATATTTTGCATGTTTCCATAAATGCTACTTAATACTATTTGGTTTTACAGAACTTGACGAATTTTTTTTAGGTTTTTTTTGTATCACAGTTCAGCATTTCACAAACAGATTTCAGCTCAACGATTCATAGGATACCTTTAATAATATCATTTTCTGTTTAATGAGATTGTATTCCATAACCTGGTTCAGTCCATTGATTATATTCATCTGCACTGATTCACCCCAGATTTAATAGAAGATTGTTTGAGAAAAGTTCATGCATCATCATATCTAACACATAGAAAAAGCATGAATTCTCAAGCCTGCGTTGACTCTCAGAACAGCAACTGACCAATAGTTCAATTTGGTAACCCAACCCGATTTCTTTATTTATGTGCCTTCCCAATATCCTAACTTACTAAATCACTCATCCAGACATCCCACCTCTCCCGGAACTTCCGGGAGTCTCCCGCATATTAATAGTGGCTCCCTGATGCCCGCAAATTATATACAATATCACGGAAATCAATTTTTTTGAGAGCGAGAGCGAGAAAAGCAAGAGAGAGCGCGCGCGCGAGAGAGAGCGAGAAAGCAAGTGAGAGCGCGCGAGCGAGAGCGCTTGAGAGAGAGAGCGAGAGAACGAGAACGCGAGAGAGCGGGCCATTGCAGAGTGTTCAAAAAAATATATAAAACATATGTCACCCCAGACTACACTAAAGTGCACCCCTGCCTAATAGGGGTCAAAATAATGACAGTGTTGCTCGCTGCACTGTTTGCAACAGTGACTTTTCTATTGCCCATGGTGGATTAAGACTGTAAAAGATGTGTTGAGGTGAGTTTAACAGGTGTCATTCGTTCATTAGCATAGCTAACGTTATTTAAACTAGCTGGCCAGCTGCTAAGGAGCTGCTCTATTGCAGACATCCCACCTGTCCCGCCAGAAGTCTCCCTCAAATTGATGGTGCTACCTCCCTGAAATGAGTTTTTGCAGGGTGGGATGTCTGCTCATCAAATAATGATGTCTGTTTCCACCTTCCTTTTATTACTGTCCTTCTTGAATTTTCCCCTTTTCTCTCATCTGCTATAATTCCCCATTTTTGCTTTCTTACCCCACTTCCCTTTTAATGGGTACTTTTTCCCTTCAATTATCCCCTTTCCTGCAGACTGGCCCAAATTTACTCCATGCAAAAAAGGTCAGTACTCATTTTTCCATTTGTTGATGTCCCTAATCCTACAATGAAAAAAAAAAGGATTTCCCATTTACCACACATCCAAATTTTAAACCTGTGTTTAAATCCAATGCCAGAGAATTTATAACCAAGCTTTTGAAATTCTGAGCACTGGACTTTGCATTACGGAATCAAAGTACTGCAATAAAAAAAGTCACAGTCTCATATGGTAAGATAAATATGATTAAAATCTCTCACCGAAATGAGACTGAAACAAATTAAAGCACACAGAACTCAATCCTTATACATTACTCATAGATTTCACTTTCTGAATACTTTGGAGTGCATCTTATGGGTTTTAGGATGCTGATGATGAAAATCACCATGAAATTTCCCTATCTCACGCTTCTTTTGAAATCACCTATATTTGTTATTTCAATTCATAATTCAAGTCAGAATAATGGATGCCAAGATTAAGGAAGGCATTTTTGTTGGTCCACAAATCAAACAGGTAATTTGAAGAACTTTTAGTGGGACCAGAAAATCACATGAAAGGCATTCAAGGATGTTGTTGAATTTTTTTCTTGGCAGCTACACAGCACCAATATGGCTGGTTGACGACATGCTGCAAGCATACAAAACCATGAACTGCAACATGTCACAAAAGATTCTTTTTTCGCATTCTTATTTCGATTTTTTCCCTGTAAATCTTGGCGCAGTCAGTGACAAGCATGGTGAAAGGTTTCACTGTGGTCATGGAAATGCTATCAGGGAAACTGGAGTCCACCAATCCTGGCTGACTATAAATTGGACACTTAAGTGAGAAGACTCAGACACTGAAAATCATCAACAGAACATGTTTAGCTTAGTTGAACTACTGCAAAGCATCAGCAGCATTATGCAATTAAATGCGTTATAGTCAATAAAAGTGAATTATTGTTTCTCCAAATTCTTACATGATACAAGCAGTCTGAAATCATATTGTGTTCAGCTTCAAGCTGTCTATCATAAAAAAAATTCTGAGGAAGCAACACTTTCAAAAAAAATTGTTGTCCAGTGTTATCTATCAGTAAATATCTGTAACCAACTCCTTCAACAGTAATTAATAATTAGCTCATAGTTGTAGGGAAAATTTTTGCTATTCATATAATCACCTAGATAATGTGTAAAATATGATTATGGCTAATTAAAACTAAAAAAGAAATAGATGTAGATACTGGGAATCTGAAGCACAAGCAGGTGTACACAACTCCCTGACACAGTTCTTTAGGTGCCACTTTGCTTCGCATTTTTCTAATTGTGTCCTCACTTTTTGCTATTAAATGGACACCATATTTTTGGCAAATTCATCTTAGCTTTTCAGTAAAGCTGCCACTGTATGGCACAATGATCGTTCTATCTGGAGGTTGTCTTTGTTGTGGTGGTGTATTGCACTCCATTCCTTTCTCAATTATGTGCACTGGGTAGCCATTTTTCTTGAATGTTCCTCTGATCTTCTTGCACTTTTCCTCCTTTGCAGATCTAGTTGTGCGCAAGGTATTTGCTCTTAGTGCATGCCTCAGACAATGCCAAATATTGTCTTCTTTGGATGATTTGACTAGAAATTCAGGTACTGGTCTGTGTGAGTCTTCTTCCTGTGAACACTCAACTCCAGCTTGTCTACCATCAGTTTTACAATTAACATCTAAAACAGGCAAAGTACCCTCACTTTCTAACTCCATGGTAAACTGTTTGGACTTGTTCTGCCTGTTTAAATGTGTTTTAAAATGCCTTTAATACTTCCTGACCATGCTTTCACAGGATAACTATGTCATCCACATAGCACAGTCAGGGAGTTGTGTACTCCATACCTCAATCACCATTCCTACAAGAGAAAGATTAGGGAATCACTGGAGATGGAGCATGTGGGTGACCTAAATGTAGGTTCTAGGATAGCTCCAGTCTAGGACCACACATTGATAAAGAAGGTTCAGCCTAAAAAAAATGACCAATCAGAACAAGGCTAATTCAAATGAACCAATCAGTAACAGGCAACTCAGACCCAGCCAAACAGGACTGAGCATTAAGCCCCACCCATGCTCTACTCAGTCGAGAAGGTATATAAGGAAGTGTCCAGGGAGACTTGTCATTTGAGTAACTTGTGCCAGAGGAAGGTGGTTGGGTTTACTGTTGAAACACTGCAATCAGTATCTCTAAGTATGTGACTGTTAAAGCCAATGGATAGATCGGATAACCAGTCACAAAGCTTCCGTAATCAGTTATAATCAGTTCAACCAATTCTCTATCTGTGCTGCGAAAGGACATGTTATTCTATGGTCTTCAATCTTACAAAAAATTTTATTTGCCTTTTGTCAAACGCCTTTTGAAAATCCACATATATCAAACCATTGATATCTTCATCAATGTTCTCTGTTACGTCAAATTACTAAAACAATTTGCTTTCAATAAATCCATATTTTGCTAATTAATCCACAACAGACATGTGACTATTAATTCTGTCAATAATTACTATTACTAGAACTTTCTCCATAAGATAGAAATGACTATTTGTTTCTTTAGTAAAGGCAAAAAATTTATACACAAAATACTCTGCAGATGCTGGGGTCAAAGCAACACTCACAACACGCTGGAGGAACTCAGCAGGTCGGGCAGCATCCGTGGAAACGTCAACCGATCTTTTCCACAGATGCTGCCCGACCTGCTGAGTTCCTCCACCATGTTGTGAGTGAAAAAATTTATACGATCTGAAGAGAAACCAGAGTATCCTCATTTTTGAACGTTTCTAATTTTCCAGTCCTCAAGTACCAGTACATCATAATCTTGCCCTCTGCCACAATGAACACATGTCCTTTTCCCCCTCTTACACCAATTTCCCCAGTTACAGGGTAACATTTTTGAGTTCACTTTTATACTTTATGCCTGTCTTCCCTCATTTTTTTTTAAACTTCTCAATTCATTTTTCACTTTGCTTTTGAATTTTCCATCTTCAGTCCAGCTTCCCATTTGTGTTAGCAATCTAGCACATTCCTAGATGGAATAAAACAGTAAAAAGAGTCACGTTTTCTGTCATCCAAGTAACTGTAGTTTTAATTTCCCTACCATCTCTCTCGTGGAAACGAACTGAGATTATCGTTAAAATATTCCCAACATAAACACTTACAGTTTTATCTCCCAGGGGTTAATTTTAATTTACACTTTCTTATTTCAAGGAAATTGGCCTTTCTCAAGCTATTTTATTTTGCCTGAAATGGTCTACATTTTTCTGGAAGGTAATTTAAATACCACAATATCATGGTCATTGTTTCCTGCACTATTAAGCATTTGGCTTGGATTACTTTGAAGTTTCTTGAATGAGCAAAAAATATACAAATCAAGAAAGTTCTCCTGGACATACTTCAGAAACTCTTTCCATCTTATATTATTAATATCACATGGAGAGTTGATATTTATTGATATGCTTCTTACAGATAGATGGCCAGAACTACACACAATACTCCAAATTTGATATGACAGTTGATATGGACAATTTCCATTATAACTATTCTTTGGCTTTGCAATCTTCTGTAACTTTCCTGCAATCAGCTTTTCAATATACTCCTGATCAGTTTTTTAGCCTGAAGAGCAGACCCAGTAACATAGTTTCTGAACTCCAAAACAAAGGTTCTAAAATGTCCACTCTCTTCAGCACTGCGAAGTACTCTACAATAAATATTGCCACTCCTATTCCCTGGAGGATGAGGGGAGAATTAATAGAGCTATAAAATATTGAGGGGTATAGATAGGGTAAATGCAAGCAGGCTTTTCCCATTGATGTTGAGTAAAACTAGAACTAAAGGTCATGGGCTAAGAGTAAAAGGTGAAATATTTAAGGCAAACCTCTTCGTTCAGAGGGTGGTAAGAGTGTGAAGTGGTGCATGTGAGCTCGATTCAACATTTAAGAGAAAATGGTCTGGGTATGGAGGGCTGTGCTCTGGGTGCTGGTCGACAGAACTAGGCAATTAATAGCTTCTCATGAAGTAGGTGAGCCAAAGGACCAATTTCTGTAATGTAGTGTTCTATGACTAAAATTTGTAAATCCTCTCTCCGGATCATCTGCATCATTTTTTCTCCTTTTCAACAATACCACCCTGTGCCAATTCCATTGCTAAATTAAATAAAACATTTCATATAGAATAATTAATGTAGATAGCATACAGGCATTCAAGAGAAAGCTGTACGTCCATGAAAGAAAAGGGAAAAGAAAGGCATGCTGACAGGGATAAATGATGAAGAAGTCTGTGTAAATATATTTATGCTTTACACAAGCCTCATCATTTATACAGCGTTTGGACGCTGACACCACAATACTGACAAAATCTCAGTGATCACCAACACTGCTATCATAGCATTTTAAGGATCCTTAGAATTTAAGGATTTTAAAGAAACTCTCCTTCAAGGTTTACTCTTGCAATACTTTCAGTTCTGGAGCATTTTCAAAAACGGCTATGATTCTAGAGCAGACATCCCACCCTGCAAAAACTCGGTTCAGGAGGTAGCACCTCTTTTTCAGGGAGGTAGCACCCCCGCCCCCCGCAACTCCATATCCCCACCCCCCCCCCACACACACACAGTCGACCTCCAAGGGTGTAGGTAATAATTTGTTTAGTGATTTTGTCTCATCTGTAAACCAAGTTGGGTATATGCAGAAAATGTGGCATTAAAATATGTACTTATATTATATTATCATGTTTATTCTATCACAACTTTAAGCAAGTCTACAGGGAGTTTGGCCTCATCACGTAGGACATCAATAGCGTAGCTCCTTAGCAGCTGGCCGGCTAGTTTAAATAACGTTAGCTATGCTAATGAACGAATGACACCTGTTAAACTCACCTCAACATGTCTTTTACAGTCTTAACCCCCCATGGGCAATAGAAAAGTCACTGTTGCAAACAGTGCAGCGAGCAACATTGTCACTATTTTTGAGGTCGACTGTAAAGCCCGCCCACAAAGAAAACTGATAGGTCTACTTAGCAGGGGTCCGCCAGCGTTTTCGCACTGCAGACCGGTTTAATATTGACAATATTCTTGCGGACCGGCCGACCGGGGGCGGGGGTGTTAATCACAACCGGAATATAGGTGATAAGTCAATCGCATCATAATATTTTAAGTAACGTTTGGATATTAAACACAGCGTATATTTTCCCCGTATGAACATATAAAATCATTGCTACACACCAATATCACTGAATCGGTGGGAGCCCTGGGCTTGTTTCCCTGCAACAAGACGGTCCCATCGAGGGGTGATGGGAGACAGCGATACTCGAAGGGGGTTCCTTATGTCCAGTCTATTCTGCAATTTAGTTTTCGTTGCATTCATTGCAGAAAATTCCGCTTCACAGAGATAAGTTGGAAATGGAAGCAACGTTTTCAGTGCTTTCGTGGCTATCTCAGGATATTTAGCCTTGACTTTGATCCAGAATACCAGCAGAGATGTTATGTCTAACATACTTTTCAGCCCGCCGTTACTTGCAAGCTCGAGGAGTTGATCTTTTCCCCGCGCTGACATGGATGATTCACCAGGGACATTCACAAATGGGTCACGGACCCATTCCTTTGCACGTCTTGGGTCACTGATGACCTTGCGTGCGTTAAAATTCAACAGTGCGTGACAGGGAATGAGGAAAGGTGCAGCTGACTCATATCGTTTCCTCACAGCCCGGTGGTTGGGGACCACTCTTAGCATGAAAAGAGACCAATCAGGATGCTCGCTCTCCTTCTCCTTCTCCCACTCAAAAAAATCTATTTCTGGGATATTGTATATAATTTCCGGGCGTCAGGGAGCCACTATCGATATGCGGGAGACTCCCAGAACTTCTGGGAGAGGTAGGATGTCTGCTAGAGAGTACAGTTTCAGTTCTCCCTCAGTCTGGAACTGTTCCAGGATCCAGCACTTCTATGGTCATTATTTGGCCTGTATGCAGTTCAGGAACCTGGTGCCATTATCTCATAAGAATGTGAAAATCTAATTCATTCCTGTTTAAATAAAAGTATATTATTTATGGCCCCTCACAATAAAAGTCAAACTGAAGGAGAGAGAAGAGTTAACTGGTATCCATCGTTTATTTCAATGAGATCGTTTCACAATGGTATGAAACATCAATGTGCATTAATGATTAAAGCCTAATTTAAGAAATGTCATCAGAGTTTTCTACTTTCCTTTTAAGCTTTGCTTTGGTTCATTCGTTATCTGTCTTTAGCTGTCCTAAGTGACAGTATATCTATAATAATTGTAAAGCAATGCACTCTAAATGATGGAACCAAAAGTAAAACAGAAAATGTGCAGCTGATCAGGCCACAGGGAGAAATTGAGCTAGCAGGGGCATATTTTCTAATGCCTTGACAGCTCTTACTGTATGTAACAAGTGCAGCTTACATATCATTAGACAACAGATAAACTATGATTGCTTCTCTAGCAGTTCTGTTGTTTAATAAAGTACTCTTAGTTCAGCTACCTTCCAGTAAATTCATGAGTTAATGGAAGAAACATACTGACTCACCAGCAGGCTTTTATCACAAGACAGGCAATCAGGCAAGAGCACCTGCTTGCCCATCTTCCAATCAGCCTCCCGCCAAATTAGCAGAAACCTCTACTGCAATGTTGAGCTCTCCCTGGAGTTCATCATTTCAGTGTTAACTGGACTTGTCAGTCGCGGTTGTGCCAAAATGAGACTGCACACTTGAACAATAAGGATACTGAAAGGGAACTGTTATGAATTCTGCAGATGTCAGTGCATTGGGAAAAGGATTTTCATATTGCCAACATTCACATTGTTTTGCTTCTCTAATGCCTATTCTACAAACCTAGCATTGCTTTAACATTTTCCACTTTTGCTCCACCATTTTCATTCATCTTCTTCTTGTATCTCCTCCAGAAAGATTATCTGCAATGTAAGAACCTTCACAATCCTCTCTAGAGGGAACAACCACCGTCTGTTCAGCTCCTCAGTCTCGATTCCATACACTCTCACTATTTTGCCTTTCTCCTTTCTCTGCAATTTTATTTTGAAGATGAGTGAGGTTGATGTTCTGGAGCATGTTGATATTAAGGGAGAGGAGCTGTTGGAGTTGTTAAAATACATTAGGATGGATAAGTCCCCAGGGCCTGACAAAATATTCCTCAGGCTGCTCCACGAGGCGAGAGAAGAGATTGCTGAGCCTCTGGCTAGGATCTTTATGTCCTCAAAATCAAAGATTTTTAATTGGGGATGGGCAAATTATGAGGCTATAAGGCTAGAATTTGCAGGTGTGAATTGGGATGATGTTTTTGCAGGGAAATGTACTATGGACATGTGGTCGATGTTTAGGGATCTCTTGCGGGATGTTAGGGATAAATTTGTCCCGGTGAAGAAGATAAAGAATGGTAGGGTGAAGGAACCATGGATGACAAGTGAGGTGGAAAATCTAGTCAGGTGGAAGAAGGCAGCATACATGAGGTTTAGGAAGCAAGGATCAGATGGGTCTATTGAGGAATATACGGTAGCGAGAAAGGAGCTTAAAAAGGGGCTGAGAAGAGCAAGAAGGGGGCATGAAAAGGCCTTGGCGAGTAGGGCAAAGGAAAACCCCAAGGCATTCTTCAATTATGTGAAGAACAAAGGGATGACAAGAGTGAAGGTAGGACCGATTGGAGATAAAGGTGGGAAGATGTGCCTGGAGGCTGTGGAATGAGTGAGGTCCTCAGTGAATACTTCTCTTGGGTATTCATCAATGAGAGGGAACTTGATGAAGGTGAGGACAATACGAGTGAGGTTGATGTTCTGGAGCATGTTGATATTAAGGGAAAGGAGGTGTTGGAGTTGTTAAAATACATTAGGATGGATAACTCCCCAGGGCCTGACGGAATATTCCCCAGGCTGCTCCATAAGGCAAGGAAAGAGATTGCTGAGCCTCTGGCTAGGATCTTTATGTCCTCGTTGTCTACAGGAATGGTACGGGAGGATTGGAGGAAGGCGAATGTTGTCCCCTTGTTCAAAAAAGGTAGTAGGGATAGCCCAGGTAATTATAGACCAGTGAGCCGTACATCTGTGGTGGGAAAGCTGTTGGAAAAGATTCTTAGAGATAGGATCTATAGGCATTTAGAGAATCGTGGTCTGATCAAGGACAGTCAGCATGGCTTTGTGAAGGGCAGATCGTGTCTAACAAGCCTGATGGAGTTCTTTGAGGAGGTGACCAGGCAGATAGATGAGGGTAGTGCAGTGGATGTGATCTATATGGATTTTAGTAAGGCATTTGACAAGGTTCCACACGGTAGGCTTATTCAGAAAGTCAGAAGGCATGGGATCTAGGGAAGTTTGGCCAGGTGGATTCAGAATTGGCTTGCCTGCAGAAGGCAGAGGGTCATGGTGGAAGGAGTACATTCGGATTGGAGGATTGTGTCAAGTGGTGTCCCACAAGGATTGGTTCTGGGACCTCTACTTTTCGTGATTTTTATTAATGACCTGGATGTGAGGGTAGAAGGGCGGATTGGCAAGTTTGCAGACGACACAAAGGTTGGTGGTGTTGTAGATAGTGTAGAGGATTGTCGAAGATTGCAGAGAGACATTGATAGGATGCAGAAGTGGACTGAGAAGTGGCAGATGGAGTTCAACCCGAAGAGGTGTGAGGTGGTACACTTTGGAAGGACAAACTCCAAGGCAGAGTACAAAGTAAATGGCAGGATACTTGGTAGTGTGGAGGAGCAGAGGGATCTGGGGGTACATGTCCACAGATCCCTGAAAGTTGCCTCACAGGTAGATAGGGTAGTTAAGAAAGCTCATGGGGTACTGTGTCCAGTTCTGATCGCCTCACTATAGGAAGGATGTGGAAGCATTGGAAAGAGTACAGAGGAGATTTACCAGGATGCTGCCTGGTTTAGAGAGTATGGATTATGATCAGAGATTGAGGGAGCTAGGGCTTTACTCTTTGGAGAGAAGAAGGATGAGAGGAGACATGATAGAGGTGTACAAGATATTAAGAGGAATAGATCAGAGTTGATGGCCAGTGCCTCTTCCCCAATGCACCACTGCTCAATACAAGAGGACATGGCTTTAAGGTAAGGGGTGGGAAGTTCAAGGGGGGTATTAGAGGAAGGTTTTTTACTCAGAGAGTCGTTGGTGCGTGGAATGCCTTGCCTGAGTTAATGGTGGAGGCAGATACACTAGTGAAATTTAAGAGACTACTAGACAGATATATGGAGGATTTAAAGTGGAGGGGTTATATGGGAGGCAGGGTTATATGGGAGGCAGGGTTTGAGGGTTGGTACATTGTGGGCCAAAGGGCCTGTACTGTGCTGTACTATTCTATGTTGTAAGTTTCCTGTTATGATCCATACCAGCTCTGTGAGAGCAATCCTTTTAGTTTATTTCTTTCTTTTCCAATCCCTGCACCCTACTAAATCTCACACATGCCTATGACCTTGTTTTTCCTTTCTCTGGATGCCACCTGACCTTCTGATAGGTTCCAACATTTTCTATTTATCACAAGGTGTTAGGGCTGGGTGACTTAGTCATAGTAACGCCAACAGCAAGTGGTTAAACACTCGCTTGAAAATGGTCATTGACTGGCACTAACACAGCACAAATGTTTTCTGGCACTTATTAGCACCATGCTTGAATGTCATCTTGGTGTTGAAAACTGTACAGTAATTAGTAAACTTCCCCACTTCTGACCTTCAAATAGAAGGTCATCGATGAAGTAACTGAAGGAGATTAGCCCCTTGGCAGTGCCCCAAGAAACCTCTGTAAGAATGGCCAGGAGATGAAATGACTCATCTGTTACAAACAAACAAAGCTCTTTGTGCAAGATATGTTTCCAGGCAATGGAGAGACTTCCTATTAATTTCTACTTGGTCTTGCCAAGGTTCTTTGATGCCATGATGGGTCAATACAGACCTGACGTCATGAATTATTATTCTCACTATATTGCTGGAGTTCAGCTATTCTGTCCTTGACCGGACAAGGACTGAACAAGTATTGAAGCCAGGTAGTTCCATCAAAACTCAAACATGGTGAATAAATTATTGATGAATGGATGCCACCCATAATGTCAAAAAAATCATCTTCCACCACTTTGCTCAAGGTGGCAAGGTGACAGAGGGCAGAGCCTGTGTGTTCTCTTTACAAGTATGTAAGTTCCTTTAGGTGCTCTGGTTTCCTCAAACATCCCAAATATACACTGATAAGTTGATTGTTGACTGTATATTGTCCATTTAGAGTAAGTTGATGGAAAAACAAGTAAATTTGATAGAAATGTTTGACAGATAGCAAGATGCAGGAGCACAAAGAGAGAAAATGGGACTAACAGGGTTTGCTCTCAGAGAGCTGGCATGTACCTAAAACATAGTACAGTACAGGAACCAATTAAATAATCAAATTTCCAATGAAATTAATTCCTTCCTCCCACACAATGTTCATATCCTCCTTTTTCCTGGTCAGTCATATGTCTATCTAAAAGCCTCTTGAACACCTCTATAATAACTGCCTCCACCACCACCACCGCAGTGTATTCCAGGCACCCACCAGTCTGTGTAAAATAGAAACTTGGTCCACAAATCTCCTTTGAATTTATCCTGTCACCTTAATATCAAAGGGCATGCATTTAAGACATTGCAATCCTGGGAAAAAGATTACTGGCCGTCTAATCTGTCTTTGCCTCTCAATCGTATAAATTTCTATCAAATCTCACCTCAGTTTTCCTTGTCGCTCTTTATAGCACACGCCTTCCAATCCAGGCAGCATCCTGGTAAACCTCTTCTGCATCCCCTTCAGAGCCTAAGCTTTAATGGGACAACCAGAACTGAACATAATGCAGCCTAACTAGAATTTTATGAAGCTCCACATAACTTCCCGACTCTTGAACTCAATTCCTCAATTAATACAATTGATTCCAGTTAATTGGGACACATCGGGACCAGTACATTTTGGGCCAATTAAGCAGAAGCTCTAATTAGCCGGTTTCATGGAAATGGTTAAAAAGGTACAAAAAAGACAATCTACCATTTAACTGAGTAACAAATTATGTATTTAAATTAAATGCAGAATGAATTAGAACACTATCAATACTGTTACAGTATATAAAACTGTATTAGTTCCTAATAGTTATCGGAGGAATTAATCTAGTGTATACTTCCATATTGTTTTGATTTACTACAAATGAACAAAATCAACAGAGACACCCAGTGCAGACAATGGACTGCTTTCATACAATGCTTTCAACGACTGCATCCTCCGAATCTTCATTTCATTGTAACATTCAAGATGACTGTCTCTAACTTCAAATTCTTCGTAGTTCCTAAATTGTTAAAATACTGAAATCATTTAATTTTCATTCCCAGTCATGTCTGGCATCTCCAATCCTAAATGCTTGGAACTGCAGTGAGCAAAACGGTTCTGAACTGTCTTGCTGCTTATTTCTCACCAACTATCAGTGACAAAAATCACTGCTTTTTGAACACAAACACACAACTGATGCTATTTAAAAACAGCACGCTTTAAGTACGGTGTAGTGTGTCTAATAGACAACTATTGCTAGTTAGAAACAGTTTGGCAACAGTCTCCTGTCCCAATTAAGTGGCATGGTGTCCTAAATAAATAAAAGGCATCCTGGCTATTTTCAGCTAGTTTTTCTTCTTTAAGAGTTACCCATATAAAGTGGCTGTCTCAATTAACTATGGCCCAATTTACCAGAATCCACTGTAAATGCAGGAGGGAGGGAACGTCGAGGGAGGGAAGGGAACATCGACTCAGAGGCCTGCGTCGGGCATTTTCTTGCCTTACAAGGCACAGAATGGAAGTCTGTGTGGGGCACCACTCCTCGCAGAGATACTAGAGCAATGTGTGGTTAAGTGCCTTGCTCAAGGATACACACACTGCCACAGCTGGGGCTTGAACTAGCAACCTTCAGATCACTAGACGAACACCCTAACCACTTGGCCACGTGCCCAACACAATGCAAAGCATGCCATATACCTTCTTAATCACCCTATCAACTCTGTGTAACCAGTTCCAGAGAGCTGTGGAATTTGACCCCAAGTCAGTTATACAGGGCAACGGCCAGACTTCACCTGGAAAGCTGTGTACAGTTTTAGTCTCTTTATTCAAGGATGACTAAAGCATTGGAAGGATTTCAGAGAAGCTATACTAGAGTAATATTTGGAATGGGCAGAATATCAAATACGGAAGGGAAGGCAGTCCAGGTTTCTATCTTCTGGAATTCAAGAGTGTGAGAAGGGATTTAATTGAAGGATTAATAAGGAATTGCAGGCTCTGGGGAGCACTGTTGAATAGAAACACCAAGTTCATTACTGTAGCTCTCTGAAAGTGGCAACACAGGTTGATGGGGGTGGTGAGGAAGGAATGCCTGCTTTCATCAGCCGCAGAACTGAGTATTAGAGTTAGGATCACAAACACGAGAAAATCTGCAGATGCTGGAAATTCAAGCAACACACACAAGATGCTGGTGGAATGCAGCAGGCCAGGCAGTATCTATAGGAAGAAGTACAGTCGATGTTTCGGGCCCAGACCCTTCGTCAGGACTAACGGAAAGAACAGATAGTAAGAGATGTAAAAGTGGGAGGGAGAGGGGGAGATCCAAAATGATAGGAGAGGACAGGAGTGGGAGGGATGAAGCTAAGAGCTGGAAAGTTGATAGGCAAAAGGGATACAGAGTTGGAGAAGGATCATGGGACAGGAGGCCTAGGGAGAAAGAAAGGGGGAGCGGAGCCCAGAGGAAGATGGAAAGCAGGCAAGGAGTGATTGTGAGAGGGACAGAGAGAAAAAAAAAGGGGAGGGAAATAAAAATAAATAAGTGATAGGGTAAGAAGGGGAGGAGGGGCATTAACAGAAGTTAGAGAAATCAATATTCATGCCATCAGGTTGGAGGCTACCCAGATGGAATATAAGATGTTGTTCCTCCAACCTGAGTGTGGCTTCATCTTGGCAGTAGAGGAGGCCATGGATTGACATATCAGAATGGGAATGGGACGTGGAATTAAAATGTGTGGCCACTGGGAGATCCTGCTTTCTCTGGCGGACAGAGCGTAGGTGTTCAGCGAAACGGTCTCCCAGTCTGCGTTGGGTCTCACCAATATACAGAAGGCCACACCGGAAGCACCGGATGCAATATATCACACCAGCTGATGTGTTACTATCTTACTAACTTACCTTCTTACTATCTATTCTTTCAGTTAGTCCTGGTGAAGGGTTTCGGCCTGATATGTTGACTGTACTTCTTCCTACAGATGCTGCCTGGCCTGCTGTGTTCCACCAGCATTTTGTGTGTGTTATTAGAGTTAGGATGTTACGTTACAGTTGTAGTAAACATTGTTTAGGCTGCACTGGGGAGTGCTGTAAGCAGTTGGAAAGATTAAGTTGGAAAGTGTGCAGAAAAGACTCTCAAGGCTATTACCTGGATTGGAAGATCCTAAATTGTGCTGGCTTGGTCTGTTTCCCCGGAGCAAAGAAGCCTGAGGTGACACTGCTTGCCATATGACAGGGGTTTAAAACTAGAGTTTTAAGATGAGAGGAAGGAGACTTAAAGAAGATCTAAGGGGTAAATACTTTCAGATAGAGAATAGTTGGTAATTGCAGTGAGCTGCCAGAGCTGATGGTGGAGGCCAGAATAACTGGAACATTTAAGGGGCATCTTGACAAGCACTTGACAGAGTAGGTATAGAGCAGACGTGTTGGATTAGTAGAGAGAGGAGCATGGTCAGCATTGTACTGGGCAGAAGAGCCTGTATCTACACTGTACAACTTCATGAAACAGTTATGAAGGAGTGGATGTAAGCTTGTTTACTTCTGTGAAAAAACTAGAACAGGGGGTCACTTATTAAAACCTGGGGTCATCTAAGATACAAAAGAGAAGGGGGGTTCTCCCCTCGCCCCCTTGAATTGCACGAGGCTTCGGAACTCTCTTTCACAATGGTTGGTTGAAGTTGTGTCTTTGAATACCAAAGGAGAAGAGGTCGTTAGATAGATAAGCAAATGGATGGAATGGTGGATGAGAACATGAATTTGTAGATCAGATCAGTGATGATCCTAGTGAATGGCAGAGCAGGCTTAGAGCAGGTGTGAAGCCCCTACTCCGGCTCCTAATGTATATGTTTTTGTATTCAAGTCACATCCAAGTAATTTTTTTTCACTGGCAAGTTGACACCCCCAACTGAGCTATAGTCAGAGCATGGCTAAAGGCAAGGGTTATTTTGATGCACAAGTGCTCAGCACTACAGACACAATAACCTCTGCTACAGTAACTACATCAGTATCCTCTACATTTAGCACTTTCCCAATATCATAAAGCGAATAGCACTGGTTGTATACTTCTATGATAAATACACAAGAAATAAAAGAAAGAGTAGGCCCACAAACCTCCTTTGTTTTGGAAACCCAGAACTACAAACAAGGTGAGATTAAATGGGCTAGGTTTAGAGTAGAAAAGCTGGGAAAGATTCTGACTGGAGTATACAAATGATGAGGGGCAGAGAAAGGGTAAATAGTGAGAAAACATTCCCAGAGGGAGATGTATATAACCAGAGGGCACAGGTATAAGTTAAGGAAGGGGAGATTTTAGAAGGGACGTAGTATAATTTTTTTCAGCTTTATAACTGGACTGTATGTGGGCATTGTGGAGGCAGGTATTGTCACAACGTTTACAAAGCACTCAGATGAGCATTTTTAATGCTGTGGCATAGAAAATTACTGTCAGAATGTTGAAAACCAATCTAGCTAGGAATTGGTGTAAACACTGGCATAAGACAAACAGCCTGTTTCCATGCTGAATAATTCCATGTGGTTTCATGAAGGCCTTATAATAGTGCAATAAGATGCCTTTACAATTGCATTTAAACCTTTTGCAATAAAGGCCAACATGATATTTGTTTCTTAATTTTTTCCTATACCTGCAATTGTTTCCTATACCTGCAATTGTTTCCTATACCTGTTAACTCTCAGTGATACAAGTACAAACAAAGTCTGTCCTACTGAATAGTAACTCCTTTCAATTTCTTACCATTTAAAAAAACATGCTGCTCTTTTCTTTCTGTCAGTGGGTGACCTCACATTTTTCCACATTATCCATATTATCCATTTACATTGTCCTTGCCCATTCACTTATCCTGTCTGTATGTCCATAAAACCAATATATTATCTTTATGCTACATCTAACACAGCTTCAAATTATTAGCAAACTTTGATGTATTACAGATTTGTCCCACATCCAAGTCACTGAGGTGTTGCACTAATCCCTGCAGCACTCCATCAATCTAAGCTCGCAAGTCCTACGTGACTTTTTTTTATTATATATAAAATTACAATTCCATACTTTCTGTCTGTTAACTAATCTTTCATTTACACCAATACAGTGCCTATAAAAAGTATTCACCCCCTTGGAAATTTTCATGTTTTATTGTTCTACAACACGAGTATTTAACCCCACCCCCCACCTTTAACATGACACACCAAATCTTCACTGGTACAGCTAATTGGTTTTAAAAGTCACATAATTAGTTAAATAGGAGATCACCTGTGTGTGGTTAAGATATTTCAATTGATTGTAGTAAAAACTACACCTGTATCTGGAAGGTCCAATTGCTGGTGAGTCAGTATCCTGGCAAAAAGTACACCATGAAGATAAAAGAACACTCCAAGTAACTCCACAAAAAGGTTATTGAAAAGCTCAAGTCAGGAGCTGGATACAAGAAAATTTCCAAGTCACTTAATATTTCTTGGAATAGTTAAGTCAATCATCAAAAAAATGGAAAGAATACGGCACAACTGTAAATCTGCCTACAGCATGCAGTCTTCAAAAACTGAGTGACCTTGCAAGCAGAGAACAAGTGAGGGAGGCCACGCTGGAAGAATTGCAAGTTTCAGTGGCTGAGATGGGTGAGACTATGCATTCAACAACTGTTGCCCATGTGCTTCACCAGTCACAGCTTTACGGGTGAGAAGCAAAGAGAAAGCCACTGTTGGGGGAAGAATATTCACGATGAACTCTTGGCTAAAGTTTGCCAGAAGGCATGTGGGAGACTCTGAAGTCAGCTGGAAGGTTCTACGGTCTGATGAAACCAAAATTGAGCTTTTTGGCAATCAAACTAAATACTATGTTTGGCATAAGCCAAACATCCCACATAATCAAAAATACATCATCCCTTCTGTGAAGCATGGTGGTGGCTGCATCATGCTGTGGGGATGCTTCACTGCAGCAAGCCCTGGAAGGCTTGTGAAGGTAGAACGTAAGATGGATGCAGGAATATTTAGGAAAAGCCTGGGGGACAACCTGATGTAGTCTGCAAAAGAACCCCAACTTGGGAGAGGATTTATTTTCCAGCAAGACGATAACCTGAAGCATAAAGCCAAATCTACACAGGAATGGCTTAAAAACAGCAAAGTTAGTGTCCTAGAGTGGCCAAGTCAGAGTCCAGACCTCAATCCAATTGAGAATTTGTGGCTGGTCTTCAATAGCGCTGCTCACTCATGATCCCCATGCAATCTGACAGAGCTTGAGCAGTTTTGTAAAAAAGAATCAGGAAAAAATTGCAGTGTCCAGATGTGCAAAGCTGATAGAGACCTATCCACACAGACTCAAAACAGTAATTGCTGCCAACGGTGCATCTACTAAATACTGACTTGAAGGGGGTGAATACTTATGCAATCAATTGTTTTGTGTTTTATATTTATAATTAATTTAGATCACTTGGTAGAGATCTGTTTTCACTTTGACACACAAGAGTCTTTTTCTGTTGCTCAGTATCAAAAAAGTCAAATTAAATCCACTGCGATTCAATGTTGTAAAACAATAAAACATGAAAGCTTCCAAGGGGGGGTGAATACTTATTATAGGCACTGTATATTGCTCCTCAATTTTATTTCCCTTGTGTAGCACCTTAATGATAACTTGAAAGTCCAAATTTGCCACATCCACTGGTTCCCCCAATTATCTTATTCTGCAAGTTACAACTTCAAAAAAAATCTCTTAACAGATTTGTTAAACATTATTTCCCCTTTACAGATACACTTTGACTCTACCTGAACCAGCTTTTTTTTTTAAGTGTTTTTTTTAAAATGATCAATAGATTTGATCATTTCCCTACTGTTGATGACAGGCTAACTGAAATGTAAAATATCAGGAGGAAATCGAGTTAGATCCTGCACTGGAAACGTCTGGTTTAGTGCGGTTTCAATGCAAAAGGCAGACAGCACGTCAAGAAAGTTATCACTTGTGTTTATTCTCTCACCACCTGCTGCAGGGCCAGTCTGCCAAGTACATCCTTCAGGACTTGGCCAACTTGGTTGGTAGTAATGCTACTTGGCAACGGATTTCAAAATTCCTTCTGTCTACCCAGAGAACATTTTGTGCTCATATTACTCAGAGGTTTCTCTGAACACAAAAGGTAAATAGCACTTGGTATATTTCCATTTACAGTAATAATAAGGTTTTAATAAAACAACGTAAATATGATTATAGACTTTGTATAATTTTACTGCCTTAATTTTTGAAGTCATGATATCTACAAATTTAGAAATTCCAAGATACGTTTTACATTAATTCATGTACCTCATGTCCCAATTTAATCTTTAAATGCTTAACAAGATTCTTAACAATACCCTCAATACACAAAAACTAACAAAAACATCCTATTTGCTCACAGGAGATTCTTACTAAAGGACACTTGTAACAGCTCATACTTCCCCAGCATCCTCAGCAAACAATAACAGATATAGAACAAAAATTACATTTAAAAAATTAACTTGGGCAACTAGTATGTCAGGTGAATTTTCAATACTAAAGATTTTCTTTTACAACCTTTGTTTGGAGTTGAAGATGTAATTAGGAGCCACTGAAAGTCACGAATAAAGATTACCAAGAGACTTTTGATAAGATGCCACAGAAAAGGCTGCTGCACAACATGAGGGTTAATGGGTCATGGATGGAAGATCATTTAACAGGCAAAAAACAGTAAATGCATTCTTTTCAAATTGGCAGACTGCAACCAGGATACTGCAGTCATAGAGGTCCTTTGGAAAAGGGCTGCAAAGGGAGATAAAACATTTTCATGACTGAACAAATGAAAATGTCAGGTTGAATACGGTACCATGTGAGGAAAGTGAATAGAAAAGCTTATGTAATTGATGTGAAATTATTAAATGTCTGTGTTCAGAGAGCTGTGAGTGCCTGCATACACAAATCATGAATGCAGGAAATTAAAAATTAGCAAACAGAATATTTGTTTTTATTGCAAGGATAGTGGTGTACAAGAATAAGGAAGTCTTGTTATATGTGCACTGGACTGTGGTAGATATAATGGGGGCAAAGGCAGGCCATGAAAATCACTGAAAGATACGATTAAGGAAAACTATTTTGTAAGTATATTAAGAGCAAGAAAATAAGTATGGGAAGAGTGGAACCATTAGGGACCAAAGGGTTGATCTGCATGTACAGCCAGAAAACATGGATGATATTTTTAAAAATGTGTATTCACCAAGAAAAAGGATGTTGTGGATGGAAACTTCAATTAGAAAAATTCAAAATCTTGTTAGATTAAAAAGGAATTATTAAATGTCTTAGTGTGCATAAAAGTCGATGTGGCCAAGGTCTCAAGTGATGCATCTCGGCCTGCTATGGGGTATAAGGGAGGACGTTGCTGGGATTCTGACGGAAATATTGAAATATTCTCCAGCCACTGGTGAAGAGTTAGATGACCGGAATACAGCAGTATTTTTATCCAAGATAACCAGCAGAGTTAGCTAGAAAATTGTAGGACTGTTAGTCTAATGTCAATTATATAGATCACCTACTAATTTAGGCAGGCAATAGCAGGTGGAATTTAGTCCGTATAATATACACAATGAATGGTAGGGCCAAGTATTGAGGAAAGAAGTGGCTTGTGTGTATACATCCAAGAATCTCTGAAGGTGGTAAAACAGGTAAATAGGATAGTAAACAGAACTTATTATCTGGAACATTGCAATTAAAAAGAGAGATCTTGATACAATTTTATATATTTTTTAAACTGGCTAGGCAGATATTACGTGCAGTTCTGGTCACCACACTGTAGGGTAGGCATGATTGCACTGGAGAGGATACAGAGGAGATTCATCAGCATACAGCCTAGGATGGAACACTTCAGTTACCAAGAGAGACTGCATTTGTTTTCCTTGTAGCAAAAGAGGCTGCAAGGTGATGTGGTAAAGGTATACAAAATTATGAGATGAATAAATGTGAGATAGGAAGGAACATTTCCCAATAACAGGTGTCTTAAACAAGAGAGTCTGAGTTTAAGGTGAGGAACAACTAGTTTAGGGGAGATAGGAGAAAGTATTATCTTCTCTCTCTTCCCCCCCCCCCCAACACACACACACACACACACACACACACACACACACACACACACAGTGATTGCACTCTAAGGTCCACTGCCCGAGAAGGTTGTGGAGAGGCATGCTCACAACAGTTAAGAAGCATCTGGAAGAGCACTTGAATCACCAAGGCATAAGAGGTGACCAAGTATGGGTAATGGGGATTAGTATAGATAGATATCAACAACCTCCATTTTACCTGGGGGTGGGAGGAGGATGGTAACTGCATCCCCAGGAAAGTCCACAAGTGCAATTTTTTGAAACACGAAGCCTTGTCTTCTGCACATGTCAAGGAGTATGGGTTGAAAAGTACACTTACTTTAGTACTTAAATTTCATAAAGGCAAATTTTTATCCTGTATCCCAGTTTTTATTTTCATATGGATTCACAAAATTTCTAGGGTCAACTAGCATAACCTGCACCTCTGTTGCCTGTACTTGATGCTCAGCATGGACGTAATGAGCTAAGCATCTGCTTCTGTGCTCTCTGCCTCTACGACTCTAAATATACAGTACATGCAATATACAGTACAATAAAACGTTTGCGTGCCCTCAGTGCTACTGAACATTTGTGAACATGAAAGACATTCCAAACATTCAATGTCCCAATCACATGACAAATGACAGCTCACGACTCCTACTGTGAGGCCTCGTCAGCTGACAAAGTGGTTTATTTGAGTCCAGATGGCTGCCTCAGCCGAAGCAGATCAAATGTTTTATCTGAGGCAGACTGTAGGTAGGCAGATTGATCTTGGAGTAGGTTAAAAAGACAGCATAGCATTGTGGACCAAAGAGCTGTTATGTTCTATGTAAATGTTGTGCTTGGCTATGCTAAAGTCCCTTTGAAGAAATGTGCTGAGACATCACTGAAACTAACAGTGTGGCCAATGGACAGGTGGATAGCAACTTGATCTAACAGAAGACTTGCCCCATTAAATATACTCAAAACTCAGAGCAGCAGAGTAAACAGTTATGGAATCAGGGTAGAAAGTGAAGGCCAAGTATCACACTAGGCTCTTGCTTTAAGTTTCTTGCATTACCCTCAATGAACAGTATTGGGTAGTATACAAGAAATATACGCATAACTTGAAAATAAAGCAGAATCAATCCAATGCTGTAATAAATGACCATGTTTATTGTATTTTACCACTACAGCTTTTACACTTCTTTCAGTCACTTCAAGTGTAAGCAGAGACAAAGGGAAACAGGCCAAATGCCCAATTTGTCTATAGACAAACTCCTCCAATCCCTGGAATCTATATAGGTTCTACAAAAGCTGCTCCATGTGAACAAATTATTACATCAGGACAAGGTGGTATGTAGAATACTAACCAAATAAAGTACTACTGTAAAAATGAGTTTGAGATATGCTAGCCATTAGTAAAACCGACTGAATTTATTTGAATACGAGGTTTAATACCCTATGAAGGGAGCCATCCTTTCTATGGATGAAGGCTTGAAATACACTCTTCCAATCTTCAGATAAAACAGCAATGCCCTCAAGTTTAGTTCATGTCTTTTTGCTGCAGTTCCATCAACCTCTTTAATGGCCATTTAGGCAGAATGCCTGCATCCAGCTGAGCAGAATTTGAAATATTCTACAATCTCTGAAATTGATTCCAATGCTGTACTGCCTGAAGAAATTACTATCTCCATTAAAGCATCACAGTTCTCTGTCAACTTTAGCAAAATCTTGAAGGCCCTGTGTTATGTTAAATCATGAATCAAAACCATGAAAGTTTTAATTGAGTTTATGGGCTACTTGTATTTTACTTAATATAAAAATGTTACGTTGCTAAAATTTAATTATGCCACCAAGTGTAAAGTAGATACTGACAAGTCTTCTTCTTCCAATTACTAAATATGCAGTAACTCTACTGATGTACAGCACCTCCTCTTCTGCAGCTGTCATTTGAAAAGCCGCTTTTTGTTCTCTGTCTTGTGTTCTGGGCTCTTTTTTTTCCCAGTATGAATTGAAAGAAGAGACTTACGAGTGACAGTACTATGTGTTAAACAGATGGCTGGAGAATATTTATATTGGGAAAGGCATGGCTCCATAAAGGTGAGGCATCAGTGGTGAGGATTGTGTTAATTTGCAAGGAAGTGCATAGACAAGGAGGGAGTGGTAAAAATTCAGCTATGGTGTGATAAATGATGTGCTGGGGTAGGCTTAAGAAGACAGAGTGAAAAAGGTTAGAACAGCATACACAACAAACATAAGCAAATATACTAAAGGAATCACCTTTCCTGCTCCTACCATGGACACCATTGGCAATCTCGAACTACAGCTTCTTTATTTCAGCAACCGATTTCTTCCTGCCTTTAATAGTGAAGTGTTTTCATGCAGAAATTAGGAATGAGTTACTAAAATGAGCTGCAGTATTTGTTTGTCTTGCCTCATTTCACTGATGTTTGTCTCTCTGTGGCAACTCCAACTGGATCACCTTTCATATGTTTGGTATTCCATTAAATACAGTTGCGACTGAGTCTTACAAATTAGTCAGGAAACACAGAAATAATCAAACAATGCTGTAGCAAGGACTATAGGTCACCAACAAACATGCAGCACTGATTTTCAAGTTTCTTGTGCATACCAGATACTATCCCACTCCCACACCAGAGATTTAAAATCCATTCATAATGATACACAGAACTTTGCACAGTACAGGTCCTTCAGACCACAATGTTGTGTCAAACTTTTAACTACTGCTACATCATTTAACAGTTCCTTCCCACATAGCCCTCCATTTTTCTATCATCCATGTACCTATCCAAACAGCTCTTAAATATCCATAATGTATCTGCCTCTATCAGTACATTCTAAAAAATTACCTCTGAAATTCCCCACTACACTTACATCTTAAGATTATGCCCCCACCCACTTCTACCTTGGGATAAAGGCTGCCCACTCTGTGTCCCTCATCGTCAAATCCTCCTTTGTACCAACAAGCTCCCTCAATTTTTCCTCATAAGACATGCTGTCTAATCAAGATAGCATCCTGGTAAATATCCTCTGCACCCTTTCTAAAGCTTTCCTTTCCTATAATGAGATAACCAGAAATGAACACAATACACTTATATTATAATGATAAGCAATCCTGCTCATTAATAATTTTTCCACAGATTATTCCAAAGTCAATGCTACAGGAAAAGACATACTAGACTTTAGCATTATGATTTTCACCCTAGGCTGTTCTTTGGAGAAAGCAGTCAGGGCACCAGTGCGTATGCCACTCAGAAGGTGAAAAAAGTAAAAGCATTCATTGACATGACATTTCATAAATTACTATTCTATTTTAAACACGATTGATAAGGTAGGGTGATCAACTCTGGCTGGTTTCTTGCTTCCAACTGTCCTTTCTCCAGATCACCACTGGGGTTCCCTGGCACAACCGTCATCACAAACATTAATGGTCCATGCCAGTCAGAAAGTTGACAAACTATTCCTAAACTACGTGCAGGATTCTTGCCTGAAGTAAAACAGTATCATTTCAATACAAGCTTATAACTATTATGTTCAATGAGAAAATCATTTCAGTTCTAATTATTTTTAATGCCTCCAATTATCAGTTATGGATCCTTGTCATTATGAAAGGGTGACTTTAATCTCTATTTCAGAAAAATCCTCTAGCATAGGAAGTTGCCTATGACCTTCAAACATAACTTTAGGGACATTCTAAATTGCAATAAACATAAACAATTGTAAAATCTTGAACTAGGATGAAATAGAAACACTATACTTTTAACCAAATTAATGCAGTTTATAACATATAAAGGAAGCAAAAGGAAAGCTGTTCGCTTTGCCGTGATCGATAAATTTCATTAAAAAAATGGCATGCATGTGCCACAAGACCTGGAGTTGCAGCAATAACCCTGCGCTCAACATCAGTAAGAACTGTTTGTGAACTTCAGAAAGGCTAAGACGAGGGAACACACACCATTCCTCAAAGAGAGATCAAAAGTGGAGAGAGTGAGTAATTTTAAGTTCCTGGATGTGAACCCAACATATCGATGCAGCTACAAAGAAGGCAAGATATTTTATTAGAAGTTTGACGAGATTTGGTATGTCACCAAGAACTCTCACAAATTTCTACAGGTGCACCATGGACATCATTCCACCTGATTGCATCACTGCTGGTGTGGTGGTGGGGGGTGGTGGGCTACTGCACAGTATCGAAGAAAGCTGCAGAGAGTCAGCTCCATCAGGGGCCACTAACCATAGTATCGAGGACATCTTCAAGGAGTGGTGCCTCAGAGAGGTGGCATTCATCATCAAGGACCCCCACCACCCAGGAATGCCTTCATCTCATTGCTACCATCAGGGAGGTGGTACAGGAGCCTGAAGGCACACAATCAATGATTCAGGAACAGCTTCTTCCCCTCTGCCATCTAATTTCTGAATGGACATTGAACCCATGAATACTACCTCACTGCTTTCACAGTATTTTCTCTCTATTCAGTTTTTTTTCTATCTATTATCATGTAATGTATTGTACTGCTGCCACAAAGTTAACAAATTTCACAACATATGCCAGTGATATTAAACCTGATTCTGAACTACATATGAACTGCAATAAAACATTCCCTGAAAATCTGCCTCACATTTGACAATGAAAAGCACTTGTACAAGTCTGCACTAGGTTTTATGACACCTCTAAGCTACTCTAATTCTCAAGGGCAACTCTGTTCTATCAGATCACTGGAATACAGAAATTTGGTCAGGACAAAGAATCGCCAAATGTTATGGCTATGTACTTGTCAGGAATCCATTATTTTTGTATATACCAGAAATGGATACTGGGGAGGCAACAATCAGAATAAAAAGAAGAATGCTCAATTGGTCCACCAATAATAACTTCAAAATTACAAAGCACCTGTGGTTTAGACCATGAAACAATAAGGTACAGGAGCAGAATTAGGCCATTTGGCCATTAGAGTCTGCTCCATCATTTCATCATGGCTGATCCATTTTCCCTCTCAGCCCTAATCTCCTGCCTTCTCCCGTATCCCTTCATGTCCTGACCAATCAAGAATCTATCAATCTTTGCCATATATATATATATAAAGACTTAACCTCCACAACTGCCTGTGGCAATGAATTCTGCAGAAACATCACTCTCTGGCATAAGATGTTCTTCCTCATCTCCGTTCTAAAAGGTCGCCCCTCCATTCTGGGGCTGTGCCCTCTGATCTTAGACACTCCCAGCATAGGAAACATCCTCTCCATATCCTCTCTATCAAAGGCTTTCGACATTAGATAGGTTTCATTTAGGTCAACCTTCACTGGCCTGAATTCCAGTGAATACAAGTCCAGAGCCATCAAACGTTCTTCGTCTGACAAGTTGTTCAATCCTAGAATCATTTTCATGAACCTCCTTTGAACCCTCTCCAATTTCAGCACATCCTTTCCAAGACAAGGGGCCCAAAACTGCTTACAATATTCCAAGTGGCACCTTACTAGTGCTTTATTCCTTGCTTCTCAGTGCTTTTTTTCAACATTACATCCTTACTTTTATATTCTAGTCCTCTTGAAATGAATGCTAACATTGCATTTGCCTTCCTCACCACAGACTCAACCTGCAAAGTAGCCTTTTGGCAATCCCACACAAGGACTCACAAGTCCCTATGCACCTCATATTTTTGTATTTTCTCTCCATTTAGAAAATAGTCAACTCTTTTATTTCTTCTGACAAAGTGCACAACCATACACTTTGCAATATTGTATTCCATCTGCCACTTCTTGCCCATTCTCATCTGTCCTTCTGTAGATTCTCTACTTCCTCAAGACTACCTGCCCTGTCACCTATCTTCGTATCATCTGCAAACTTTACAACAAAGTTTCATCATCCAAGTCAATGACATAGAATGTAAAAAGAATTGGTCCCAACACAGACCCCTGCGGAACACCACTAGTCACCGGCAGCCAACCAGAAAGGGCTCCCTTTATTCCCACTCTTTGCCTCCTGCTTTATCCATGCCAGAATCTTTCCTGTAATACCACGGGCTTGTAGCTTGTCAAGCAGCCTCATGTATGGCACCTTGTCAAAGGCCTTATGAAAATCCAAGAACACAACATCCACCGATTCTCCTTTGCCTATCCTGCTTGTTATTTCTTCAAAGAATTCTAACAGATTTGTCAAGCAAGATTTTGCCTTGAGGAAACCACGCTGACTGTGGCCTATTTTATCATGTGCCTCTAAATACCCCAAAACCACATCCTTAACAATTGACTCCAATGTCTTCCCAACCACGGAAGTTAGACTAACTGGCCTATAGTTTCCTTTCTTCTCTCTCTCTCTCTCTCTCTCTCTTTCTGAAGAGTGGAGTGACATTAGTAATTTTCCAGTCTCCAGAACCATTCCAGAATCTACTGATTCTTGAAAGATCATTACTAATGCCTTCACAATCCATTCAGCTACGTCCTTCAGAATCCTGGAAGGTACACCATTTGGTACAGGTGACTTATCTACCTTCAGACCTTTCAGTTTCCCAGAAACCTTCTTTCTAGTAATAATAACTTCACACACTTCATGACCCTCATGACCCCGACACCTGGAACTTCCACCATACTGCTAGCGTCTTCCACCGTGAAGAATGACTCAAAATACTTATTTAGTTCGTCTACCTTTTTGTTGTCCCCCATTAGTACCTCTCCAGCCTTGATTTCCAGCAGTCGATATCCACTCTTGCCTCTCTTTTACACTTTATGAATCTGAAGAAACATCTGGTATCCTCTTTAATATTATTGGCTAGTTACTTTTGTATTTCATCTTTACCATCTTAATTACTTTTTTTAGTTGCCTTCTGTTGGTACTTAAAAGTTTCCCAATCCTCTAACTTGCCACTAATTTTTGGTCTATTCTACGCCCTCTCTTTGGCTTTTATAGTTGGCTTTGACTTCCCTTGTTAGCCATGGTTGTGTAATCTTGTCTTTAGAATACTTCATCCTCTTTGGGATTTATAAGTTAAGTCAAGTCAAGTCACTTTTTATCGTCATTTCCACCATAACTGCCGGCACAGTACACAGTAAAAACAGGACATAGTTTTTCAGGACCATGGTGCTACATGAAACAATACAAAAACTAGACTGAACTATGTAAAACAACACAAAAGCTAGACTACAGACCTACCCAGGACTGCATAAAGTACACAGAACAGTGCAGGCATTACAATAAATAAGAAACAGGACAATAGGCACAGGGGAGGGCAGTAGGTTGGTAGTCCGATGGCTTGGGGGAAAAACTGTTACATAGATGAACAGCTAAATGGCGGCGCCCGGGATTCTGTCCGTTTCTGTACTCCCACCGATATTTCATTGGAGTCCGATGTAGTCCGATTTAATGTCCATTGGAGAGCAGAATGGAAGGGAGAGCCGGCTGGCTTGGGCTTGCTTTTTTCCTGGCACAGACTTCTGCCCGCTCGCCTCGTTTCCACTTCCTCGCACACCGAATATAAATCATATACGTTCCAAATTGCTTCCAAGAATTCCAGCCATTGCTGCTCTGCTATCATTCCTGCCAGTGTTCTTTTCCGATCAACTCTGGACAACTCATTTCTCATGCCTCTGTAATTCCCTTTCCTCCATTGTAACACTGATACATCTGACTTTAGCTTCTCCTTCTCAGATTTTAGGGTTCATTTACCTTAAACTTGCTAATTAATTCTGGTTCATTGCACAACACCCAACCCAGATCATCAAGTGGGGTCAACCATCAGCTGCTCTTAAAAAGCCATCTCACAGGCATTCTAGAAATCCTTGGAATCCAGCACCAACCTGATTTTCCCCAATCTACCTGCATATTGAAATTCCCCATGACTATTGTGACATTGCCCTTTTGGCATGCATTTTCTATCTCCCATTGTAACTAGTAGACCACATCCTTACTACTGTTTGGGGGGAGGGACATGAATATAATTCCCATGTGGGTCTTCTTGTCCCTGCTTTTCCTTAGCTCTATCCACAATGATTCAACACCTTCCGACCCTACGCCACCTCGTCCCAACTATAATCTTCTTTCAGCCATGATTCAGTGCCTACAACATCATACCTGCAAATCTGCAACTGTGCTACAAGTTCATCGACCTTATTCCGTATACTGTGTGCATTCAAATATAACACCTTTGTCCTGTGTTCACTGTTTTTCCAATTTTGTCCACATTTTACATTGCAACTCGCCCTGTTGACTGCTATTCTGCCCCATCATCAGCCTCTCCTTGCTAGGAGTCCCACTACACAGAGCCTCTGTTGGTAAACCAACTACCTCATCTTCCACTCTATCACTCCAGTTCCCATTCCCCTGCCAGATTAGTTTAAATCCTCCCTAACCACTCTACCCAACCTGCCCGCAAGGAATTTGGTCCCCTTCAGGTTCAAGTGTAACCCGTCCCTTTTGCACAGGTCATACCTTCCCCAGAATAGATTCCAGTGATCCATAAATCTGAACCCCTGCAGCAGTTCCTCAGCCACGTATTCACCTGCCAAATTATTCTGTTCTTACCCTCACTGGCATGTGGCATAGGCAACAATCCGGAGATTCTTACTGTGGAGAATCTGTTTCTCAGCTTTTACCTAGTTCCCTAAAATATCTCTTCAGGACCTCCTCACCTTGTCTACCTATGACATTGGTGTCGATATGTACAAAGACATCTGGCTGCTCACCCTTGGCCTTGAGAATGCCATGGACCCGATCCGAAACATCCCTGACCGTGGCACCTGCGGGGCAACATACCATCTGGGTGTCTATCGCACCCACAGAACCTCATCTCTGTTCCTCTGACTAAGGAATCTCCTGTCAACATTGCAGTCCTCCTCATCTCTCTGCACCACAGCACCAGACTCCGTGCTAGAAGACCCAGCAAACGTGGCTCCTCTCTGGTATGTTGTCCCTCTCCGTAGTACCTAAAGGTTGTAGACTTATTATTGAATTTAGGATGAGAACCACAGAGCATTCATGTAAGTAATGGGAACCTGTAATGGTAGTGCTTCTGCGTTCTGGCTTTGCAAACTCCCTTCAGGCAGATCTTTTCCCTTTACAAATTGTTATAATACCATCCTGAAATTGCCCAACTGCTTATGGAATTCAAGAAGCATTACTCTTCCAAATCTTCAATGTTCTAAAGAAAAGAATTAGATAGGAATTGACAGGTTCTAGAATGAAACCAAAATTTGAACAAATATTAGGATAAGTAGAAATTGTAAGCAGATCTAAATGTGATGAAATAAAAATGACATATCCAAGAAATGTCACCAAATAATCAATTAAAAAAAAGCAATGAAACTTAAGTAGAACTTAAAAACAGATTTGACTGATGAGTTGGAAAATATTTTACAAAAGCTAAGGAAAGTCAGGTTTATTAAGAAGCACAAGCATCGTAGTTATGTAAAAACTTTGGTTAAGCTTCCTCATTTTCAGTTTGTCACATTTGTGGACAATGAGGGGCAATAGGCTTGTGGGGGGTGGCAGGAAACAAGAAAACAATTTTGAAATGTCTTCAAAGTAATTGAGGAATTAAATTCAATTGTGAGCAGGCTGCTTGACTTGGATGCTGAGTCCTGATGAAGGGTCTCAGCCCAAAACGTTGACAATTTACTCTTCTCCATAGATGCTGCCTGGCCTGCTGAGTTCCTCCAGCATTTTATGTGTGTTGCTTGGATTTCCAGCATCTACAGATCTTCTTATGTTTGTTATAATACCACCCTGAAATTACCCAGTCATTTTGCTCTTTTCAATTATCATCTCATCTGCAATCTTTCCAGCTTCTAAAACATTATGTTCACTTCTCTGTCATAACAACCTAATATTCTACTATAGAACTGTCTATTCATCAAGTCAGGAATAAGGTCAACCTTTGAGGTTCAGTGTCAGCATATATTCCTATTTCCAGCCAGAAACTTTGCATTTCAGTCCTTGGGTGACACTTAAACTGAACCAGATAACAAAAATTTTAGTGTCCTGTCTATGGTTTAAATTAATCTATCCCAACAAATACTTATTACCAATTCCAAAATATTACCCAGGTGTTGACTTTCCCTACTTATACCAAAACATTTAATGTTTTCTTAAATTCTACCCATTAGAAATTCCTGTTCATCCAGACTTGACCCCCTGCATTCCATCCTGTCCTAAACCAAGTTCTCTTTAATCGGTCACCATTGTTCTAGGCCATTGCTACTGACTATTCCTTAAAACATCAACTTCAACACTGAAAGCTTTCTTAACAAATATGTCTATCATCTCACTCGCATTTCTATAATCATCTCCATCCCTGCAAGTTGTCACACCTCCATAACTATATTTCTGGGCTCTTTTGAATGCAGAGCTCCCCCCCCCCCACCCATTTTGCTTCTGGACTAATCTGCTCACCATTAACACTACTACCGTACAAAATCTTTTCCCATTTTCATTTCTGTCAGGCTTGTTATTTCTCCCCTGCTCACATCTGACACCCAACAGCTGAGCACAAAGAGTGTTCTCTTTCGCTAAAAAGTGCTTTCAAATACATGCAACAACTGTATCCATTTGAATACATGCAATCCTTTTAAAAGCAAAACTTAATAAATCAGTAATATTTCATAACTTTGGCAAACATTACTTAGTCACATGCTGCCATTGTTTTCATTAAAATATATCGTTTTTAAATTAACCATCCTAACCCAAAAAATTGGAATTTGCTCAAGACTACTAAACCCTTTAAAATTTAAGTACTATATCATGAAAAAAATATAAATCAAGCTCCAATCTTAAGATGCTATTCTGTGCAAGTCTTGTATAAAGTTTTAATTCTTCCTTAAAAATGAACATCAAGATTAAATTGATTGCAGTAAGCTCAAGAATAATGTTAAACTATTTGAGCTACAGCATTCAAACTGTTCACTGAGATTCAATATTCTACATACGTTTTACAAAATAACGCAATAATCACAGATCATCATCTTACAGCACAGGAGGTGGTCACTGAGCTTATTAATGTCTGTGCTACTTCTTCATATAGCAACTCCATCTGCTCGTAACCCATAACCTTACTCATATCTTCCTTAGAATTTCTTTTTCAGTCCCCTTTGAAAAAACTGGAATCTACATTGATTATATCTTCAGACAATTAGTTTCAGGTCATAACTTATTTTCAATCCACTGAGTCTATGACCACTCTCAGAGCAATCTGACTTATGCACTTATTTCTCTTTAACCTACTTTCCTCATGTCCATCAATTACCACCTCACCTGTCCCTCCTCCCGATACTAGTGGTAACTTATAGTAGTCAATTAACTTAACATTACACATTCGGGATTTGGTCACATGTACAATGTACAATTTCTACAGACAGCACCCAGGATTAGATTAAAGCTGGGTTACAGGAACTGCGCAGAATCAACACTATCTGATATGCCACTGTGCAAAAAGTTTTATACGTTTCACCCTAATCAAAAGGGTTTAATCACAGTTGTAATTTGTAATATTAATTTGAATAATGCCAACTGTCTTTCCTGCTATTGAGATAGATTAAAAATTCAACTGAAAAGATTCTTCTTTCAGTCAATGTCTTCACGGTAATGCATTTTCAGACAAATATAATCTGACAATTTTAGGAGAGAGCGAGTGGGAGTGAAATGGTGGAGACTGTGCAAGTCTATGTGGAGAAAAGTGCTTATGCACGAAGGAGCAGAAGAATAAGGAGCACTTAAGACAGCGAGCGAGATTGTGCATCTGTGTACACGTGTGGTGTCAGAGCATGAGCTCCCTGCCTCTGGCTGAAGGTCAATGAACGAGGATGGAGTTTAATGCAGACAAATGTCAGGTGATGCAATTGCATTTTGGGAAGCAAAATGTAAAAGGAAAGTATACAATAAAAGGCAGGATTTTTAGGAGCACTGATGCACAGAGAGATCTTGGGGTACAATGTTACAACACAAATGGACAGGGTGATAAAGACTATGTATGACATGCATGCCTTAATTGGGAAAGTCGAGAATTCATGGTGCAACTATATAAAACTCTGGTTAGGCCACATATCGAGTATTGCGAATCACATAAGCGGGAAAGACAAAGCTTTGAACACGCCGGAGTAAAGTTAAGAGGGCGCAAAATGGCAACTCCTTTGCTTGCATCTTCAGAAACCGCTCTATTTCTATCTTTGATATCTTTTTCCTTTTCAAAATTCTTTTGAAGACCCTGACCTGGAGTTACACTCCGACCTCGGTTCTTTGTGGGAATGGGACCTGTTCTCAGGGCCTCATGACTGGCTGCTTTTTGATATCCCAAGGACACGGCCTGGAAGATGAGCCAGGTTTTCATGGCTCTGGAGATGGGCTGATTCACGGCCAGTGCCCCTGACTGAGGCGTCGCGGGAGAACACAGAACATTGGGAGCAGCAGTTTGGCTGCTGGCTGTGTGTCCAGAGACCTGAGCTCTTTGGGCGCAGGGCTTGGAAAAAGCTACGCAACAGACTTTTAACATCATAAATCAGCCAGTTGTTCTGTCTCTCTTCTCGCTGTGAAATATGGACACTGCTTTTTCCCTTATTGGGGGGTGGGGGGGGGAGAGAGACAGACAGAGAGAGACAGAGACAGAGACAGAGACAGAGAGAGAGAGAGAGAGAGAGAGAGAGAGAGAGAGAGAGAGAGAGAGAGAGAAGGCTGTGATATGTCAAATTACCAGGTGAATGAGTCGTCTTTGGGGTACTGCAAGTCTGGGTCTTTAACGATGCTTTGCTGCATGCTTGAGTGCTTGGCTGAGGGCACCGATGCTTTTTTTTTGCAGGTGTGGGGGGAGGGGTCATTGCCTTACTACTGCTTGTGCACGGGAGAGGTGAGCTGAGGGGGGGGGCTTTGGGGTTCTAATGTTTAACTGTCATTCATTCTTTGGGGCACTCCTCTGTTTTTGTGGATGCTTGCAAAGAAAAAGAATTTCAGGATGAATATTGTATACATTTCTCAGACATTTAATGTACTTTTTGAACCTTATTGAACTTATTGAAGAGTAGATAGACTAGACTAGAGATGACAACATACTTGGAGAGTTTGGACAAATGGATTGTTTTGCCCAGATTGCTAGAGAGAGGGACAAACTGATAGAAGTATATAAAATTATGAGAGGCATAGTTAAGGTAGATATTATTTTTCCCAGTGTGGAAATGTTAAATACTAAAGGCATAAGGTGAAATGGGAGAAGCTTAAGAGAAGATGTGGATGTATTGGTATCAGTGCAAGTTGACTGAGCAATATGTTTTGAAGCAAAGAAATTAGAGCATTCTGGCTAGCCCATCTCAAGCAGAAAGACATCTCATTCTTTATCAAAATTGCTGCAATAAGCAACCTTCTCTAATGCAAATATGATTTCTTAACTTTGACCACTGAAAAATAAATGCACAAATCAAAAACGTGACCTTCATCTGGTCAGGGAAATTGAGGTGGTGATAGAGAGGAGCTATAGGCAAGTAGACAGATAAGTGGGTAACAGTCAGGAGAGGGAAGGGCAAGGGGCAGATACTAGAGAGTACCCCTGTGGCTGTATCCCTTGACAATAAGTTCTCCTGTTTGAGTGCTGTTGGGGGGAACGGCCTACCTGGGGGAAGCAACAGTGGCCACGCCTCTAGCACAGAGTCTAGCCCTGTGGCTCAGAAGGGTAAGGAAAGGAAAAAGGCAGCAGTGATAGGGGACTCCATAGTTAGGGGGTCAGACAGGTGAGTGATACTGTGGACGTGGGAAATTAACACGGACGGTAGCTTGCGTCCCAGGTGCCAGGGTCTGCGATGTTTCTGATCGTGTCCACGATATCCTGAAGTGGGAAGGTGAACAGCCAGAAGTCATGGTGTATATTGGTACCAACGGCATAGGTAGGAAAATACAGCAAGACTACAGGGAGTTAGGAAGGAAGTTGAGAAGCAGGACCTCAAAGGTAGTAATCTCGGGATTACTGCCTGTGCCACGCAACAGTGAGAAAAGGAATAGAGTGAGGTGGAGGATAAATGTATGGCTGAGGGATTGGAGCAGGGGGCAGGGATTCAGGTTTCTGGATCATTGGGACCTCTTTTGGGATAGGTGTGACCTGTACAAAAAGGACAGGTTTGCACTTGAATCCCAGGGGGACCAATATTCTGGCAGGGAGGTTTGTTAAGGCTGTTGGGGAGAGCTTAAGCTAGAATTGCTGGAGGCATGGGAGCCGAACTGAAGAGACGGAGGAAGGGGCTGTTGGCTCACAAATAGATAAAGCATCGAGACAGCACAAGAGGGAGGATAGGCACGTGATAGAGAAGGGTTTGAGATGTGTCCATTTTAATGCAAGAAGCATCATGAATAAAGCAGATGGGCTTAGACCATGGATCAATACTTGGAAGTATGATGTTGTGGCCATTACAGAGATTTGGATGGCCCAGGGGCAAGAACGGTTACTTAGAGTGCCAGGCTTTAGATGTTTCAAAATGGACAGAGAGGGAGGCAAAAGAGGTGGGGGCGTGGCACCGCTGATCAGAGATAGTGTCACAGCTGCAGAAAAGGAGCAAGTCATGGAGGGATTGTCTACGGAGTCTCTGTGAGTGGAAGTTAAAAAGAGGAAAGGGTCAATAACTCTACTGGGTGCTTTTTTTATAGAGCACCCAATAGTAACAGGGACATCGAGGAGCAGATAGGGAGACAGATTCTGGAAAGGTGTAATAATAACAGAGTTGGCGTGGTGGGAGATTTTAATTTGCCAAATATTGATTGGCATCGCCCTACAGCAAGGAGTTTAGATGGGGTGGAGTTTGTTAGGTGTGTTCAGGAAGGTTTCCTGACACAATACATACATAAGCCTACAAGAGGAGAGGCTGTACTTGATCTAGTATTGGGAAATGAACCTGGTCAGGTGTCAGGTCTCTCAGTGGGAGAGCATTTTGGAGATAGTGATCACAATTCTATCTCCTTTACCATAGCATTGGAAAGGGATAGGAACAGACAAATTTGGAAAGTGTTTAACTGGAGTAAGGGGAAATACAAAGCTATCAGGCAGGAACTTGGAAGCATAAATAGAGAACAGATGTTCTCGGGGAAATGTAGCAAACGTTCAGGGGATACTTGTGTGGCTTCTGCATAAGTACGTTCCAATAAGACAGGGAAAGGATGGTAGGGTACAGGAACCATGGTGTACAAAGGCTGTTGAAAATATAGTCAAGAAAAGAAAAGCTTACAAAAGGTTCAAAAAAAACTAGAAAATGATAGCGATCTGGAAGATTATAAGCCTAGTGGAAGGAGCTTAAGAATGAAATTAGGAGAGCCTGAAGGAACCAGGAGAAAGCCTTGGCGAGCAGGATTAAAGAAAACCTCAAAGCATTCTACAAGTATGTGAAGAACAAGAGGATAAGACGTGAGAGAATAGGACCAATCAAGTGTGACAGTGAAAAAGTGTGTATGGAACTGTAGGAGATAGCAGAGGTACTTAATGAATACTTTGCTTCAGTCTTCACTACAGAAAAGGATCTTGGCGATTGTAGGGATGACACAGCAGATTGAAAAGCTTGAGCATATAGACATTAAGAAAGAGGTTGTGCTGGAGCTTTTGGAAAGCATCAAGTTGGATAAGTCTCCGGGACCGGATGAGATGTACCCCAGGCTACTGTGGGAGGCGAGAGAGGAGATTGCGGTGCATCTGGTGATGATCTTTGCATTATCAATGGGGATGGGAGAGGTTCCAGAGGATTGGAGGTTTGCAAATGTTGCTCCCTTATTCAAGAAAGGGAGTAGAGATAGCCCAGGAAATTCTAGACCAGTGAGTCTTACTTCAGTCATTGGTAAGTTGATGGAAAAGATCCTGAGAAGCAGGATTTATGAACATTTGGAGAGGTACAATATGATTAGGAATAGTCATCATGGCTTTGTCAAAGGCAGGTTGTGCCATATGAGACTGATTGAATTTTTTGAGGATGTGACTAAACACGTTGATGAAGGTAGAGCAGTAGATGCAGTGTATATGGATTTTAGCAAGGCATTTGATAAGGTACCCCATAGTGACCCGATTGTGAGAGGTGATCTGATAGAGATGTATAAGATGATGAGAGGCATTGATCATGTGGATAGGCTGAGACTTTTTCCCAGGGCTGTGGTTAAGGCGGCATATGGTGCATTGACCTTCATCAACCATGGGATTGAGTTTAAGAGCTGAGAGGTCATGATACAGCTATATAGGACCCTGGTCAGACCCCACTTGGAATACTGTGCTCAGTTCTGGTCAGCTCACAACAGGAAGGATGTAGAGACTATAGAAAGTGTGCAGGGAAGATTCACAAGGATGTTGCCTGGATTGGGGAGCAAGCCTTATGAGAATATGTTGAGGGAACTCAGCCTTTTCTCCTTGGAGCAGCAAAGGATGAGAGGTGGCCTGATAGAGGTGTACAAGATGATGAGAGGCATTGATTGTGTGGATAGTCAAAGGTTTTTTCCCAAGGCTGTAATGGCTAACACAAGAGGGCACAGTCTTATGGTGCTTGGAAGTAGGTACAGAGGAGATGTCAAGGGTAGGGTTTTTTTTCTTCAGAGAGTGGTGAGTGCATGGAATGGAGTCCTGGATAGGTACTTGCACTTAGAAAAATAGAGGGCTATGGGTAACCCTAGGTAATTTCTAAAGTAAGTACATGTTCAGCACAGCATTGCAGGCTGAAGGGCCTGTATTGTGCTGTAGGTGTTCTATGTTTCTATGAGAGCATGAGCAAAGAATGGCCCGGTCAAAGACTGAGCCAAGAATGGACCTCCTCACTACAAATTTCAAAGAATACTTGGTTTACAAATTCATTCTTAATTAATTCAGTATATTTGTGTTTTTAAATACATTTTATTTTCATAATCCAGGGTTTCCGAATATTGCTCCTACTGAGTCATAATGTTTCAAGTTTTCATTCAACTAGAGTTCACATATAAAGTACTAAATTGAGTCCTCAATGGAATAATCTCCAACTGTGAAAGCACTATAACCAACTAGTAAACATTTTAACTGTTTACTAGTTGGTTATATCATCGGTGCAATAAATGGTAATTAGGTCATGGAAACTTTGAAAATCAATCAGCACACATATAGGATGCCTGGAAAAGAACTGGAAAATATTTTCGTAGTGAAGCACAAGATGGATGTTGGAGAAGCTACTGTTGCTGGGTCCCAACATAGAAAAGTTTAAGAGCCCCTATGCTGAAGAAACAACGGCCCCAAGAGTAAAGGGTTACAGGGATCACCAAAAAAATTGGGGTAGAATGGAAGAATAGGCTGAGGTGCTTTGACCTATCTCTTATGTTAATAAGAGATGTCAAAGTTTTAAACAATCAAATCAGACCTTGATGTGTAGTCACTGTTAATACAAGCAAAATTTTGTATGCTTGGTTAACAAAGTATTTAAAATTTTAGATTCACTAGGATAAAGTTGATATTAATGAGAGAACAGCTTTATAAGTGGAGAGAATTGTTATTATTAAATGAGTTTGTCATTACTTTTACTTTTTTTTTGTCAATCTTATCTAAAGCCAGGATTATCAAGTTGAGTGTCCAGTTCCAAAAAAAATACACAAACCAATCAGTAATAAGCAAGTCAATAAACAATCAGTAAACAAAACAAAATTAGTCTGACATTAAATCACACCATGGCTGGTGATTCTAAGGGGAACTGGCAGAGTTCAGCAATTCCAGATTTTAATTCCCACTTTTACATGGATGCACCTGCAAGTCCAGGACGTGCTGAGCAGGAAATGCTACAACATCTGCCGCTCTTCTCTGTTGCTAGACTTGAGATGGACTCCAGAGGCAGAACTCAATTGTGCTGGGATTCACTACCATTTTGCTGAAGAATCTTCATTCTCTAGTGAGGGTGGTTCCCAACCTTTTCTATGCCATGGCCCCTTACCATCAACCGAGGGGTCTGTGGACCCCGGGTTAGGAATCTCTGCTCTAGTGTTATACCAGCCGCACCTCTGTAAGACAGCAGTACAGTTTGACTGGGAATTTCTGGTCTGGATATTAGGATGAAAGAGGCAAGCTCACTTAATTTTATTTTAATTTACCCCCATTAAAATTAAACATGAAGAAATAATTTTACATGTTCATTTTTTAAAATTATTTGACATCATCTTACTTTTATTTAAACGTATGTGAAAAATTTGCTACCTCCAGTTTTTCACTTGTCAATGGCTGTCAAGATGTCATGGGACTGGGATTCAGTAGTACACTGCCCAAGGCCTACACTTTCTAAGTACGGAGAGACAGTTTGATTAGCCATTTATAATGCACGGTGGTAGGAATCACAGGCAGCAAGACAAATCAAGTCAGCTGAGCCCAGGGCTCCTCCAAAATATCCTGCTGACTTGAGGAAGTAAATGTATTTTCAGCTCACTTCTTTACTACTTGATCTAATTGTGATCAAAACACATGATCTAGATCTAACTTCGTGATCTAACTTCCATGACATTGTCACAATAGCCACAGCACAAAAGTTCCTTTAAACTTTTTTCTGATAAAAAAAAATGTTATTCGTGTGCAGTACATGTTTTCACTGACCATTGATTTTAAAATTAACATTTTATAATGTGAGAATTATTTCAAAAGCATAGGAACCTCACATATTTCACACAATGCAACACTAAATTTCCGTGGAAACAATACAACCAAGTTTCGAAATCATATTTCATTTTCATCATGTGAGCATCATATGCGTCAACAACAAATTGCATTTAGATACCTACACCATTTCATATTTCCCATGATATAAAAAGCAGCCATTCAGCCTGCCACGTCCAAGCCAGCTGTGTTTTCCATTGTCCCAGTTGTTTACCTGCAACCTATTCTCTCACAGGTCTATTATCACTTCCCTTATCCTCCACCACACATCAGTGCAAGAAGCAATTCACAGTAGCCAATTAATTATCAACCAATAGCAAATTTTCAGGATGGGGATGATATCAGAGCACCCAGGGAAAACCTAGAAACTCCACAGAGATAGTGAGAGTCAAAATCTAGTCTCTAGAACTATGAAGCAAAAAAGAACATTAACAGTACTGGTCAAGTGTTCAGATGATGATTATACTGCTATATTCAATTAACTCCTAAAAACTGAGGCAATTATAAAAACAAAAATTTTTATTCAATCCTGGAAAGATCTGTTTGTTATAGGAATTCTGAAACATTTACTAATACCACCTGGGAATATATGTTAGTAAAGCCCATAGTCTGTTCTTTATCAAATTACGGTATTGCTTTGCACTGTTGTAACTATATGTTATAATTATGTGGTTTTTGTCAGTTTTTCAGTCTTGGTTTGTCTTGTGTTTCTGTGATATCATTCTGGAGGAACATTGTATCATTTCTTAATGCATGCATTACTAAATGACAATAAAAGAGGACTGTGTGTCCTCATAATCTAAAAAAAAGCATCTAGAAAATAATTAACACAAAACTGAGAAAGACAAAATGTCCGTATTATTAAACCAAACCTGTTGATACACTAATTCTGAGATTTCCAAGAATATCTCTTGCCCTAAAGGTTTAGTTTTGGCCAATACATTGAATTAATGAATCATAACAGTAAAAACTAACTGAATTCTAAGAGTTAAAGCAAAATTTTAATTTCAGAGGCTATGTAATAAAATAAATTGCAGCATTTCCACTTAAGCCTTACTTTAAACTGCCTGTTACCCAACCTCAGGAATGGATCATTTCTATACTAGGAAATAACAATTGAATAGTTTTCTCATTCTGGTTTCAGTAGTTTAAATCGAAGCTGAAGTCACTGATGGTTTTCTATTTCATAAGTCTTGTCTTTGATTCACACAGTGACTAGATTCTCGCTGTACACAGTCTAATGTCCAACTTGGAACTGGAGAATGAAAGTGTAGAATATTCATCCAATTGAACTGCATTGCCAAATAGCATGCTTCTCTCATGCCCCTTCCTTAAATTTGTTGTTTTTGTTGAAAAGGGACTTGCAGCACCTGCCTTCAGGTTTCTCCTTTTATTTTGTTAAATAATAATACTTTGTATATTATTTTGTTAACATTTAAAATATTTTTACCAAATATTACCACCTCAGTAGTCAAAGTCAGTACTCTAGATACTGCTTGGATGACAACATAGCAAAGAAAGTGCATTAAAATATGAACTGTTTTTCTCTGAAACCATAAACCTAGAAGAGAAATTAATGAATTGATTGATATTAAAAAGACAGCAATTTCTTAAATCTGCAGTGCTCATTAGTTATGCAGTTTCTCACTTCAATGCTTAAAAAACAATAAATCACTTCTCTTATTTAATATTCAACTGGTTATTCAAGCTTTTCAAAAAAAAACCTAATCTTTGCTTCATGCTTAGATAATCTTTCAACAGCATACTTTATTAAATTCTAAGACTATGCATGACCACAAACATGTAATCAGGAATCAGGTAATCCACCAGCACCAAATAAATAACTAGAAGAATCAACTTGAATGAAGAGTATCTGCAGACTTCTAAATTGCTGGTTAGTCCCTCCACATGCAGAACTTGTTCAGAAGACATAGGGCTGAAATGTTAATAACGAATTGACCGACTTTAAGTTCATTAAACTGCATTTTAACATGTGGATTTCTGGAGCACAGATATAAATGGTAAGTGTAAATTGATAGGATTTAAATTGAAAAAGAAACCACGTCTTAGCAAGCTACCAATCTTTTGGAACTTTGAACAACCTTGCTCTACCCATCCCCCAACCTAACCCACTATCTGTCATGTAACTATTGACTTTTAAGTGGTTTAAACTGCTTTCTTGTACTTGGGACTTACAGAATTCATAATATTCTTAAGATACAGGAAATAATTCATCGGATTTCATACACTAGGCAAGAGTCTAAAGAAAGTAATAATCATTGCTACCCAAATCTGTTACATTTAGTTGCTTACTAAAATATCTCTGAAACGTATGTCTAATATTCCTGGCATAAGAATATGAATGATTTACAATTAAATTCTGAGATTCTCAGCAATCACCTATATGATAGCATGAAATAACAGCCTGATAATCTTTGTAAGGCTATCAAATCAATCGCTGCGTCACTACAGCATGCATAGAATTAAGTCTACTTCTTTCCGAGAACTTACTTTGCCCAAGTGAAAAGAAAATCCCTACCAAGATTGCCCTGTGGTGCAACATAACCACAACTAAGATGTTTTAATTGGAATGCAGTTTACATATGATGATTTGTAAGTAACATAAACTTGGTCGTACAACTGGTCCTCAGCATTTCAGAAGCTCAATATCATTGCATCATTTATTCTACAAGGAGGAAAGAACTCATATTCCACATATTGGTGTTATAAACTACACAATAATTCTAGAAATAGCATTAGACCTTTACACAGTCTATAGAAACGATTACAAATTTAATTATTTTAGTAAACATATCTTTACACATAAAAACATCTTGAAAATTAAGAAAATGTAAAATATCTAATGAAAACCCTTTTTAACAGATTTATTGCAAGAATACCCTGCATGTTTATTTCAAGTTTCAAAATAATTTAATGTTATTAGTTACTACTATTAAATTTTTAAATCACCCATTTTATGCATAGTTCTCTTACAGAAGAAAGCTACATTCTTTGCAACCAAGAATAATGTATTTCAAATACATCAAGGAATATTATATCTTTGATTACATCGTGTTTCTGAGTGGTTTCTCCACAGACTAAGTCCTTTCACAATTTGGGGGAAATAAACACCTTTTTCATTGTGTTCTTGAATTCTTTAAACATACTGCTTACTTCAATTTGTGTTTGTATTTTAATTTGAAACAAATACACCTAAAGAAAGGTCATGTCATGTAAGTGCTAAGCTTATTTTAAGTAATTTCATGCTATTTTATCATGTCAATGTAGCACAAGTTGTCTCTTCCTACTATTTTCTTAAGGTGAGTCGTTTCTAGCTCTTCCACCTCCTCCTGCTCATCACTGCGTGTATGCAGGATACATTCACTGACTTCAAGTATGTTTCACAAATTGAGCTGGATTTTACATGCAATGCAAACTGTTGTACTATTGGACTTCGATTAATTTACCGATAATTTAAATTTAAAGAGATCTGTATTATTCGTTTATTCCCTCATTACGATGTGTGGTGATTCAAGTACAATAAGTTCTTTTTTTAATGAAAAATGTATGCTTTCTCGTCCTTTTCAGGAATGATTAGCATTATCTACAATGTTTTCCATGTTAATTATTTTATATTTTTAATAATCTATGAAAATTAATCCGATATTAACACAATCAGTCCCTTAGGATTACCAATAATTTTCACATTCATCTTCAATATTACGACTCGGTATTAACAGGAAAAAAATTGATTGAGTTCTTAACGTAAAAGTTTTAAACCGTGATTTCAGACTCTGGTAGTCACACTGAGTGAGATCAATGCACCTTATTTTAATTGCGTGTCCACAATAAGTGCATTCCATTCGCTCTTTGCTTGCACCTAAAGATGTTTATTTCCATTACCTTACAGATCTGGAAGTGATCCGACGTGAGAGTCTCGGGTATTTCCGCATCCCCAGCTCCTCCTCTCCCTCCTCCCGAGGTACCACCGCCGCCGCCACTACTGCCGCTGCCTCCTCCGCTACTGACACCGCCTCCACTGCCCCCTGCCCCGGATCCGAGTCCGCCGCTGCCCGGGTGAGCCGGCGAAGACGCCGCTGTCAAGCCGTCCAGCACCTTGCGGAAATTAAACTTCTTCATCATGTATTGATTTCCCAAATTTTATTTTTATATATAAACTGGACACCTTGCCGTCGCCTCTTCCCCAGTCCTCAAAATTATTCTCTCGAGAAAACAAAACTTAAATTATTGCTATAATGGAATGATCACCTTGTGATAGATATATGTATTTAATTACATTTAAAAACATTTTCAAACAAGGCATTTATGATCAGAGCTGTCCAACCAGATGTCCCTCATACAGGTGCCATGCCTCACTCGCACTGAGAAAATTTGCGCTAACGGTCTAAGTCTCACCAACCGGAAGTCCAGACTGGAACTTGGCACCTAATTGGACTGTTCCATTCTTGATTGACGTATCACTTGAGCCCACCTTCAGGAATGATGGGAATTGTAGTTAATCTTGCCGGGTCTGGATCCGATTGGATCAAAGCACCGAAAATCCGTTTGATTGACATGGCACTTGATTCCAACCTTTTTTCCTGCTCAACCCCTCCATTCAGGAAATTGTAGACCAGCCCGGGTCGTGAAGCAATCTGAGAAGAAAATCAATTTGCAGTAAATGTGTTGGAGTTTCAGATCAAAAACTCACTCTTATGAAAAAAGCACCTATTGGCCCTGAGGGTGCAATCCTTAGCGTTTCTTTTGATTCATTTATCTCCGTTTATCCAATCCCTATTATCCATTTAGACGGGGAGGCATTCTCTGAGGGATCGTCGCAATGTACACAGGGATTGCAGTATATTATGAATCAAGGGATACGATGAAGCCTATCCGAACAATTGCGTTTTCATTTTAGTATAAATATGTTTTCTTCACTGCGGAGAGATATCCCTTTGATAGGTTTGCAGAGTGTTTCTCAGAGGCGAATCGTCTATTCACAAGGTTGAGGAAGCATCATAGAACACAACAAGGGTTTGTCCTGCAAACATGGAAGCTGTCATTACAATCCCGTTAAACAGGTTCAGACTTACGGCGAGCGTTTTAATTTATGTCAGCACACTCACATAGCAACCTGTTACTTTTTAATATTTTCGCATTATGAGTTTAGCTCAAGTGGTCTACAGAGGTAAAAATAAGTTATACGCCGCGAAATTTAATTAAAATCAGTACATGAATAGGTACTTGAATAAAACCTTATAATTAGAATATTTACTTTTAGAAAATTATTAATTACATTATTCTATGTTTTGGGCAATAGGTCATTCCCTCACAGGTATGGACACGGCATGTACGACAGCCACCATTTGATTACTTTATTCGACTGTGACTGTTATTGACATGATCGACAGAAAAGTCGATTACTGATAATGGAATGTATTTCCAAATAAGTATTATTGTCATGTGAATAACGTTATGCTACATTACAACAAACCGGATGGGAAACATCCTTTTTCCACTACTGACTTTCATAACGTTCAAATAATTTGCATCAATTCGTCCTTGTTAATCCTTGTAAATTATAAATAATTATTTGAATTTTTCAACCGATTACTAATTTACAGCACAAGTATATTGCCAGATTTTGTGTTCAAGTTGCATGTTATTATTACAAGTTATCATAGTAAAAATCAGTAAATCTTCAATGTTTTATTATGCAAGGAACTATTATTATTATTAATAAACATCCCATCCATGCACAATATTTTGCCTTGAATTAATTTTACAAGCAATTAAGTTTCTTGTCATGTAAACATATAAGGTGTAGTTTTTCATATAGTCTGCACAGCAAAATCAGACAGCAAAGTTAGCTATCTTTTCAAAATAGCCTTGATCAATTAGACTGAGCTTTGACACTGGTATACCAGATTTAGGAAGTAATAGGCCCATAGTAAACTGTCATGGTTTAATATTTTTCTCCAAAAGCAGATGATTTCTATTGTTTTTAATAAAATTTATGTTACTAGCTACAGGAATACATTAGTTGCCCAATTTGGAACTCTTTTTCACTTTTTATGCAATGATTATGCACAGAACTTTTAATTCACTGCTTCAAATAATATACCTTCTGTATTTTTGTCCTGACCATTTCTAGACAGTACTGTGATATTTCCTGAATCACATCTACCAAAAGGTTCTACTTGTGCTGGATTACAGCATATTTTTATCTTCTCCTCACAGCCCATTTTCAGAATGGAAATTAAATTATCCAAGGCAATTGTCCCTTTTAATGAAATTGTGTGATCATGCAACAGGGCTGATGTACTGCTTTGTTATTATATTGCAGCAAATGTTATATTAAATACTTTTTCGGTATTATATTCTATATTTTGGATGTGTGCTTTTTTAACTTAAATGTAGAGTGATCTATTTTTAATCAATATAACATATTCAATTAGTTTCTGAAAATAAATCATCGAAGTATCATTCTAAAATTTGACTTCTTTTCCGGCTTATTTTCATGAGAACTGTGATCCCATCTAACTTCAGTGGAATAGTGCTAAAAAAGAATTACCTAGACCAAATAAATAGTCACTTAAACAAGGGAGGATTAAAAGAGAAAAGCCGGTCTGGAAATGCTAAAAAGAAAAATTTTATTTTATTCCTTTTATTTGGATAGTTCTGCAGAGAGTTGATGTTGATGTTACATACATTATCTTTCAGAAGACATTTGGTGAAGTTCCGCAAAATAAGCTTGTCAGCAAAATTGGAGCCCATGGACAGTACCAAAGGGAGATGGTGGAAGTATTCAAATGTTAACATGGTTTGCTATTTACCAGGACAAATGAAGGAAGTAATCTTGATAATGCTAAATGAGATGCATGAAGAAATTTATACATCCAGGAATAAAATGGAATTCTGATAAATTTCATCCACATACAGTATTATTTAATAACACATGAAAGACAGTAGAGCCCTATTACAGTGGCAAAGTATCAATAGGTAGCTAAGAGGGTCAGTAACTTTAAATATGTTGGCATTATCATCTCAAAGGGTCTATGCTGGGACCAGTGTGGAAGTGCTATTACAAAGAAGGCATGGCAATGCCTCTACTTTTTCAGAAATTTGCACAGCTTCAGCATGTCATTTACAACTCTTGACAAATGTCAATAGATGCACGGTGGAGAGTATATTGACTGTTTTGCATCATGGCCTGTATTGGAAACACCAATGCCCAAAAGAAAGGTCTACAAAAAGTAGTGGATACAGCCCAGTCCATCACAGGAAAAGCTCACCCTACCACTGAGCACACCTACATAAAGCAGCAACCATCAAGGACCCCCACTTCCAGGCCATACCATCTTCTCATTGCTGCCATTGGTCAGGAGATACAGGAACCTTAGGTCCCACACCACTAGATTCAGGAACAGTCACCCATCAGGCTCCTGAATCCGCGTGGATAACTTCACTCACCTCGACACTGCATTGATTCCACAGCCCATGGACTCACTTTCAAGGATTCCACAACTCATGTCCTCAGTATTATTTATTTATTTATTAATTATTGGGGGTTTTCTGTGTGTTTGCACAGCTTGCTTTGTGTACGTTGATTGTCAGTCTTTGTGTGTAAGTAGTTTTTCATTGATTCTGTTGTATTTCTTTGTTTTACTGTGAATGCCTGAAAGAAAATGAATCTCAGTTTAGTGTATGGTGACATATACATAGTTTGATAACAAATTTACTGTAAACTTTGAAGACGATAATGGCACTCAATAAGGAAGTGTTGTCTGTGGCATACTGGTACTACAGATAGCAACACACAGAATGCTGGAAGAACTCAACTGGTCAAGCAGCTTCCATGGGTTTTGGGCCAAAACTCCTCTTTGGGAATCTTTTCCATAGATGCTGATTGGTCTGCTGAGTTCCTCCAGAATTTTGTGTGTGTTGCTTTGGATTTGGGTTTCTAGCATCTGCAGATTTTCTCATGTTTGTGATATTCAACAAATGATGCATATCTGTCCAAACCTCCAGCAAGCCAGATTTGAAAGGAATTCTTGATGTTTCACGTCAAATCTGGAATGTGTGATGGAATGCTTTCTACTTGCCTGAGAAGGATTAGTTCCAACAACTCTCAAGGAGAAGCTCTCAACACCGCCCAGGACAAAACAGCCCTCTTGACTGATAACCCATCAACCGCCCTAAACATTCCATTCGCTTCACCATCATTAAACAGAGAATTCCATATGTACCAAAATACACTACTATTATTTTAACAGCAATTCCAAATCCATGAGCTCCAGCACCAATAAGAAAATGGGAAGTCCACCAACCTTACTCAGAACTGGTCCTTCATTGCCTAAATCCTGGAACTCCCTAATCAATAGCACTTTGGTGAAAGAGGCTGCAGTGGTTCAAGGAAGCAGTTCAACTTCTCAAAGGCAATTAGAATGGGTGATAAATGTTGGCCTTGCTAGTGATGTCCTGATCCAAGGAAATACAAAAAATTCTGAGTACAGTAATTTTATATAAATCAATGGAATAAAAAGGGTAGTCACTATATTGACTTAGGTACAGGAAACACAGAGTATTGGTCCGCAGTATATTAAACTATAAATAAAATTTGCAGGGATGTTCTTCTGGATGCATTACTATATATATATATATCTGTGTGTGTGTGTGTGTGTGTGTGTGTGTGTGTGTGTGTGTGTGTGTGTATAAATTGTTGTAAGAAGAGTTGTTTCCATTGGAGGAAAGATCAGGAATCTAATGTAATTAGCAAAAGATCCAAATGAGACATTAGAGGAAATCTTATCCTGTATCAGCCAGGTTTTCTCAAACACATTGTCTGAGAAGTGCAAATGCTAAGTACTTAGAGGCAAAATAAATGATTTTATTTGTGTTTTCTCTTACAAATAGTTGCTGTGGGCTTGATAGGGTAAATAAGCTCTAATAATTATGTGATCCTATGATTCATTCTCACTTTCTTTCAGAAGTAGTAAATACCATGACAATTACTAACTTTACGTTAGATAAGTTATGAAAGGTAATAACAATTAATTATGGGTACAGATGTTCAAATAACTCACAAAATATTGTGATTACAATTCTGCAATAACAACTGTGATTTCAACATGGTTAAATATTATACATGGTGATATTAGCATACGATCCTGATATTTGCCTGTATTGGTAATTAGGGATAAAAGTCAACAAATTTAATTAACAGAAATAACATGTGGCTAGTCCATATTGTCTCTAGTTTGTTGATGGAGTGAGGGGAGATCACTGGCTAAATGACTTCATGTGTTATTAGCTTTCTCTGCCTATTTTAGAATTGCCAATGGTTCTTATTTTTTTACACTTGGAATCAAGTTATTTAGATAGATACACGTTAACTACATTAACTGAATTACAACCAAACAATAGTTTTCCATTTTGGAATCTTCATATTCTAACTTGGCAATGACAAACATTAATCTGTAGTAAACCTATCTGAGCAGATAGGTTTGTAAGAATTTTGATTCCCAGGAGCAACAATACCAAAAGCATAAATGTCTGGAAGATGCTCTATTAAGTTGAAAAGCTTGAAAACCAAAAGATGTGTACTAGGCAGTGGAGAATATTCAGCCATTTTCTAACCAACCATGCCATGGCTCTACTATAGCTTTGCTCATATGAGTCAAGAGACATTATGTAGTTGGTATGAATTTACACATATCTCAAGAGGAAGGAGGTTACTTGTCAGCAGAATAGAACTCTAGCACATTGGTAATTAGTAAAAAAAAAATCAATGAAGTCTGGACTTCAGTGTGTGTCTAATCCTTAGGCTGGACTGATTCAGTCTGAATTTAGGCTTCTTTGTTTATCCAGTCAGTCAAGCCTGAGAATGTACCGTTATAAAATTGTACAAATCAATATGAAATTCTCTGTGATCCTTGATTATATCTTGAAGGCACAGGTATTAAATGCAATGGGAGACTATACAATGTGACTGAGGAATAAAAAGCAATACTTCAATAATGTTATTCAGATATTAATGTTATAATAACCTTAAATACAAAAATGTGCACGCAAATTTTAATTACTTTCTTAAATTAAACCTCTTCTAATAATAGACTAGATCAAATTAGTGACTAGGTGGTTTTTACACTTAGAACAATTCAAAGTCCAATAGTATGTCCTGAGTTAATTGATCTCAGTTTAAGAAAGAATTGATTAGAGAGGGCAGAAGCAGACAATTGTCACTTTCCTCCTCTTTCTTGATCTAATACTCCATGTTCTGTACCTGAAATATGTATGCAGGTAAGCTTATCCTTTGTTTTAGTAAATTTTGAGAGAGTCTTTTACAATAATTATTGTTATAATCATGCAGTTTCTAGTTATCTATTGCAGCTTTTAGAGGGCCAAATTTGTCAAAAGAGAATCTTAAGTATATAGGGTAGATTTTCAGCTTTCCATCACGGTGTAAGGCTGATACATGTTTCCCCAGCTGTCAAACATTCGCTAAACAATCTTTGCCTTAATGAAGGGTATTATTTAATCAGAGCTTTAGTTAATAAAGTCTTTGCTTGATGCATCTTAGGGTCAGGAGCACTTCTGACTTCTCACAACACTACTGGACTCAAAGGAACATATTGGGTGCTCCATTGGCCCAGGCAATGAGGTGCATATAGAAAATAATGGGCATAAGTGTCAAGACATCATCACCCTGGCTGGGAGGCAGCAAGATCCTAGTCTGACAAACTGGCTGAACAGAATCGACTGATGTTTGCTTTTCAGTCAAGCAGACCCACTACTAAAGCAATTGGTAACCTCGAGTCATTGAACAAGATCTGCTCCAAAGCTGACTGCTGAATCTCTTCTGTCTCCTCCTCCTCCTTATTAATGCTAGCCACCAAACTGAATTATTTTCTCTAGAAAACCATGGAAAGCTACTAACAGCTTAAAGATTTTTTCTGTACCATGAAGAGTTCTCGAGGAACATAACCTCTTCATTAACTAGGGGAAACCTGTAATACAGTTTGCCTGTCCTTTACTTTGAAGCAGTACATCTTGCATTTCAATTGAAATCCACTTATGTTCACCCAGTGAGTGATACTTCAATTCCTGAATGTTATATTTTTTTTAATTTTACAATAAATTATTGTTCCTTTGGTTTGAAAAGCACCAGAAATAATTATTTCAAGAAGTCTAATTCTTTGTTTGTGAAATCACTGTGTCATCAAATTACATGACGAAATTGCTATATTGCTATATTCCAAATATTTAAAGCATGCTAGAATATTATGTGACCTCATTCAAATAAATAACCATGTAACCATATAACAATTACAGCATGGAAACAGGCCATCTTGGCCCTTCTAGTCCGTGCTGAACTCTTACCCTCACCTAGTCCCACCAACCTGCACTCAGCCCATAACCCTCCATTCCTTCCCTGTCCATATATCTATCCAATTTAACTTTAAATGACAACATCGTACCTGCCTCAACCACTTCTGCTGGAAGCTCGTTCCACACAGCTACCACTCTCTGAGTAAAGAAGTTCCCCCTCATGTTACCCCTAAATGTTTGCCCTTTAACTCTCAACTCATGTCCTCTAGTTTGAATCTCCTCCACTCTCAATGGAAAAAGCATATCTACGTTAACTCTATCTATCCCCCTCATAATTTTAAATACCTCTATCAAGTCCCCCTTAACCTTCTACGCTCCCCAACTTGTTCAATCTTTCTCTGTAACTTAGGAGATGAAATCCAGGTAACATTCTAGTAACACACATCAAAGTTGCTGGTGAACGCAGCAGGCCAGGCAGCATCTCTAGGAACAGGTACAGTCGACGTTTCGGGCCGAGACCCTTCACCAGCAACTTTGATGTATGTTGCGTGAATTTCCAGCATCTGCAGAATTCCTCATGGTAACATTCTAGTAAATCTTCTCTGTACTCTCTCTATTTTGTTGACATCTTTCCTATAATTTGGTGACCGGAACTGTACACAATACTCCATATTTGGCCTTACCAATGCCTTGTACAATTTCAACATTACATCCCGACTCCTATACTCAATGCTCTGATTTATAAAGGCCAGCATCCCAAAAGCTTTCTTCACCACCCTATCCACATGAGATTCCACCTTCAGGGAACTATGCACCATTATTCCTAGATCCCTCTGTTCTATTGCATTCTTCAAAGCCCTACCATTTACCATGTATGTCCTATTTTGATCGGTCCTACCAAAATGTAGCACCTCACGTTTATCAGCATTAAACAATAGTACTTTCATTTGGAATGTTTCATATGAAGAACCTATCAACTCGGTCCTACAGTCAGGGTGTTTGAAGCCTGGTACAGTGTGCTATGACAGGCAGTTTTAGTGCTCATTTGCATCTGTACTGGGGACTTGTCTTTAATGACTACCTCATTTAACTTATATTTTAACTATATCTTGGTTCTTTAGTAGGAACAAGATCTTGCATCACAGGAACGCACACACGATGTGAAAACTGGAACCAATATTATAATCTCCTACTGTGATCTCAATTTATCAGTATATTAACATTCCCTCTACTAGTGAGTTGGAATAAGGTAGGTTAAAAACTTCCTTTCTTTCAATATATTGTATAATCCTATCAATCCTTCTCAGTGAAGAATTCGCATAGTAGTCTCAACAGATCAATTTCTCTGACATTCTGCCAGATACCTGGTTGGCAATTAATTCAAACTGTACTTCAAATATCCTTGAATAAAGTCATATTTTCAAATAACTGTTTGGCAACATTACAAGGTGTGTCAGTTGCATCATAGCAAAGCAGTTTTCTGGTTTTACATATTGGGATTGAATCAATCTTATCTAAGGATTTCTGTTTTCGATAACCTGTTGTAATCAAGCAACACTCATCTGCAATTATCACACTACTCATTACTGTTACTTGTAAATTAATATGATTCTACTTGAAGATACTGACATCTTCTTAGTAGTTGGTATTCAGATTTTGCATCTAAAATATCCAATACATCTGACGCCATGAAATGAACAAGATCTATAAAAACAACAGACACAAGTTGCTGGAGAAACACAGCAGGTCAGGCAGCATCTATGGAATGAACAGTTGATGTTTCGGGCCAAGACCCTTCATCAGGACTGGAAAGGAAGTGGGGAAGACATCAGAATAAAAAGGTGGTGGAGAGGAGAAAGATAGCTAAAAGGTGATAGGTGAAGCCAGGTGGGTGGGAAAGGATAAGGCTGGAGAGGAAAGAATCTGATAGGAGAGGAGGATGGACAATGGGAGAAAAGGAAAAAGGAGAGGCACCGGGGGAGGTGATAGGTGGGTGAGTTCCTTCACCCTGAGAGACAGAATGGGAATGGGAATAGGAATTAAAATGGTTGGCCACTGGGAAATTCTACTTTTTGGCAGTTGGAGTGGAAGTGCTCGACAAAGTGGACCCCAATTTACGATGGGTCTCACCAATGTAGATAAGGCTGCATTGGGAGCACCAGATACATGAGATAGACAATAGACAATAGGTGCAGGAGTAGGCCATTCGGCCCTTCGAGCCAGCACCGCCACTCACTGTGATCATAGCTGATCATCCACAATCAGTATCCAGTTCCTGCCTTATCCTCATAACCTTTGATTCCGCTGTCTTTAAGAGCTCTATCCATCTCTTTCTTGAAAGCATCCACTGCCTTCTGGGGCAGTGCATTCCATATATCCACCACTCTCTGGGTGAAAAAGTTTATCCTCAACTCCATTCTAAATGGCCTACCCCTTATTCTTAAACTGTGGCCTCTGGTTCTGGACTCAACCATCAGCGGGAACATGCTTCCTGCCTCCAGCATGTCCAATACCTTAATAATCTTATGTGTCAATCAGATCCCCTCTCATCCTTCTAAATTCAAGTGTATACAAGCCCAGTCGCTCCAATCTTTCAACATATGACAGTCCTGCCATCCCTGGAATTAACCTTGTGAACCTATGCTGCACTCCCTCAATAGCAAGAATGTCCTTCCTCAAATTTGGAGACCAAAACTGCACACAATACTCCAGATGTTGTCTCACCAGGACCCTGTACAGCTGCAGAAGGATCTCTTTGCTCCTATACTCAATTCCACTTGTTATGAAGGCCAGCATGCCATTAGCTTTCTTCACTGCCTGCTGTACCTGCATGTTTGCTTTCAGTGACTGATGTACAAGAACACTTAGATCTCATTGTACTTCCCCTTTTCCTAACTTGACTCCATTTAGATAATAATCTGCCTTCCTGTTCTTACCACCAAAGTGGATAACCTCACATTTATCCACATTAAACTGCATCTGCCATGCATCTGCCCCCTCACCCAGCCTGTCCAAGTCACCCTGCATTCTCATAGCATCCTCCTCACATTTCACACTCCCACCCAGCTCTCTGTCATCTGCAAATTTGCTAATGTTACTTTTAATCCCTTCATCTAAATCATTAATGTATATTGTAAACAGCTGCAGTCCCAGCACTGAACCCTGCGGTACCCCACTGGTCACCACCTGCCATTCCGAAAGGGACCCTTTAATCGCTACTCTGTTTCCTGTCAGCCAGCCAACTTTCAATCCATGTCAGTGCTCTGCCCCCAATACCATGTGCCCTAATTTTGCCCGCTAATCTCCTATGTGAGACTTTATCAAAGGCTTTCTGAAAGTCCAGGTACACTACATCCACTGGCTCTCTCATGTCCATTTTCATAGTTACATCCTCAAAAAATTCCAGAAGATTAGTCAAGCACAATTTCCCCTTCATAAATCCATGCTGACTCAAACCTATCCTGTTACTGCTATCCAAATGTGTCGTAATTTCATCTTTTATAATTGACTCCAGCATCTTTCCTACCACTGACGTGAGGCTAACCGGTCTATAATTCCCTGTTTTCTCTCTCCCTCCTTTCCTGAAAAGTGGGACAACATTAGCCACCCTCCAATCCACAGGAACTGATCCTGAATCTATAGAACATTGGAAAATGATTACCAATGCATCCACGATTTCTAAAGCCACCTCCTTAAGTACACTGGGATGCAGACCATCAGGTCCCGGGGACTTATCAGCCTTCAGACCCAACAGTCTATCCATCACCATTTCCTGCCTAATATAAATTTCTTTCAGTTCATCCATTACCCTAGGTCCTTTGGCCACTATTATATCTGGGAGAATGTTTGTGTCTTCCCTAGTGAAGACAGATCCAAAGTACCTGTTCAACTCGTCTGCTATTTCCTTGTTCCCCATAATAATTTCACCCGTTTCTGTCTTCAAGGGCCCAATTTTAGTCTTAACTATTTTTTTCCTTTTCACATACCTAAAGAAGCTTTCACAAGCCTCCTTTATATTCTTGGCTAGTTTACCTTCGTACCTCATTTTTTCTCCACGTATTGCCCTTTTAGTTATCTTCTGTTGCTCTTTAAAAGTTTCCCAATCCTTCTACTTCCCGCTCATCTTTGCTATGTTATACTTCTTCTCTTTTGTTTTTATATTGTCCTTTACTTCCCTTATCAGCCATGGCCTCCCCTTACTCCCCTTAGGATCTTTCTTCCTCTTTGGAATGAACTGATCCTGCACCTTCTGCATTATTCCCAGGAATACCTGCTATTGTTGTTCCACTGTCATCCCTGCTAGGATATTATTCCATTGAACTTTGGCCAGCTCCTCCCTCATAGCACCATAGTTCCCTTTGTTCAACTGTAATACTGACACTTCCGATTTTCCCTTCTCCCTCTCAATTTTTAGATTAAAACTTATCATATTATGGTCACTACCTCCTAATGGCTCCTTTACCTCGAGGTCCTCGATCAAATCCGATTCATTGCACAACACTAAATCTAGAATTGCCTTCTCTCTGGTAGGCTCCAGTACAAGTTGTTCTAAGAACCATCTCAGAAGGACTCCACAAACTCCCTTTCTTGGGGTCTAGTACCAACCTGATTCCTCCAGTCTACCTGCATGTTGAAATCCCCCATAACAACTGTAGCATTACCTTTGCGACATGCCAATTTTGACCCTTGATTCAATTTACACCCTACATCCAGACTACTGTTTGGGGGCCTGTAGATACAGTAGCTCCCATAAGGGTCTTACTACCCTTAGAATTTCTCAGTTCTATCCATACTGACTCTACGTCTCCTGATTCTATGTATGAACCCAACAGATTTACAAGTGAGGTATTGCCTCTCCTGGAAGCACTGTTTGGGACCCTGAGTGGAGATGAATAGGTAAGCGTAGCACTTTGGCCGATTGCGGGAATAAGCGCCAGGCAGAAGATTATTCGGAAGGGACGAATAGACAGGGGAATCACAGAGAGGGCTTTCCCAGAGGAAAGCAGAGAGCTGGGGGTTGACTAAAGAAGTGTTTGGTGGTGGAATCCCTTTGGAGATAGTGGAAGAAGCAGAGAATAATGTGATGTATGTGGAGGCTCGTGGGGTTTTAGGTTAGGATGAACGCAACTCTATCTCTGTTAACGTGGCAGAAAGATGGAGTGAGTGTGGGTGTCTGGGAAATGGAGGAGATGAAGCAGAGACAAAGGAACTAAGAAAAAGGAACAGCATTTTTACAGGAGACAAGGTAGGAAGCGGTATAGTCTGTCATAAGGGGGGCACAAACACAGACACTGAAGTACTAGGATTAGGACAGAACTAGAGATTAGAGTTAGGGACGTGACTGGATGCAGACTAGGAGCTGGGACAAGAACATAGACTTGGACTAGGACATTGGCTAGGCAAGCAGGACCAGGACTAGGAACTGGGAACTAGGAGCCTGGGCTTGGACTCCGAGCTGGAGACTGGACGAGGACCAGAACCTGGGTCTTGACTCTGGCTCGGACCCCGGAACTAGGCGAGGACATGATGTGGCTACAGGACATGATGAGGCTTGGGTTCCTCGAGGCGAGGACATGACGAGGCTTGGGTTCCTCGAGGCAAGGACATGACGAGGCTTGGGCTCGAACTCCAAGCCAGAGACTGGACAAGGACCCAGAACCTGGGTCTTGACTCGGGCTCGGACTCCAGAACTAGGTGAAGACATGACGTGGTCTTGGGAGACAGGAACCTCGGAACACAAAGCCGGAAGCCTTGACTTGGTCTTGGGGAGGATAGGAACACAGAGCCTTTGTCTGGAGCATGGGAACATGGAGCCTTGGACTTGAGAGACAGGAACATGGAACACAGAGCCAGGACCCCTCCTTGGGAACAGTACGTAGGGCTGAGACACATACACAGAATGCTGAACACAACATGATGGTTCTCAACACTAGGTAGCGGCAAACAGCTAGACCTACCTAGCGAAGGCGTGACACAGAGACAGTTCCCAGCACAAGGTTGCAGTGAACGGCCGGACCTACCTAGCGAAGACATAGATGCAGAGACAGTTCCTTATCTCAACACAGCAAGGCTCCGGTCTCGCTCCAGTGGTTGAACTTGACAAGGTTGCAGGCAAGGCTCCAGACACAGGTTGCAGGCAAGGCTTCAGAAGGAAGGGGAAGGGAAGGGAAGGGAACAGTCCAGCCTCAAAGTAACAGCAAAGACAACCTGACTTACCCCACAAAGGCAAGGACAGGATACTGACAAGACAAACCAGCAACCACACTCAAACCCAGGGCCACTTATATTCCCAATCCCAAGATGAGCATCAGGTGCCTATGATTAAGCCCAAATGAAGCAAGGGACAGCCGGAAGACCCAGAGTCCGGAGTCCACGGACCGGACCATAAACCAGAACACGGACTTCACAGACCAGATCATGACATAGTCAAGATAGCCACAGGTTACAAAAGGTTTATAAAAGATGTCAGTAAACAGAGAGATCAGGAAATAGGAGCACGGTGTCAAGAATGAAGTAAGTGAATTTAAGAGCTGAGTGGAAGTTGAAGGCAAAGTTGATGAAATTGACTACCTGAGCATGGGTGCATGAAGCAGCGCCAATGCAGTTGTCATTGTAGCAAAGGAAGAGTTGAAGAGCATTACCAATTAACGCCTGGAACATGGACTGTTTTACGTAGTCAACAAAAGGGCAGGCATAGCAGACATCCTCATTGTTTCTCAACCTCTCTCCACTTTCTGCACTCAAAGCACACTTAATGTGTAGTATCTTTAGATATTCTGATAAAAGACTATCAAGCCAACATGTTAGACTGTTGTTCTTTTTCCACACATGCTGCCTGACCTGCTGAGCATTTTCAGCAATTCCATTTTCATTTCAGATTTCCAGCATCTTCGGTATTTTGATTTTAAACTTGTGAATCAGATGCATCTGATTTCTCCATATCAAGATGGAAACTTAAAGTTCCTCTTTTCACTCCCGTTTTACTGTTATTTCCATTGCTGGAGCTTCAGGTACCCTTAGCAGAAATTTACCAACCCCCTTCCAGCTCCCTTTGTTAAAATGGATCTACCTATCTCACCATATTAATACCCACGTTTAAAGTAAAGTTCAAGATCTGAAAAATGTTTAAATGTTTACATGTTCATGAAAATAATAATTAAACATACAATCTAAGATCACAATATATTCAGTAACAATGAAGCTGTGACTGGAATATTATAACTTACATTCATATAATTTAAGATCAAAAATTAATATATGGAGCATGTAGTGATATCTTTCTTCACAGTTTAATTGGTTTATATCAGATTTATTTACATTTTGCACCATCTGCACCTGAAATGTTACATTATATAATTAACCAACTGTCCCTTTTACAGGTAATAACTCAACAGCTTTATTAAAAATAATTCTCTGTTTTATAATGCAATATTTTATGAACGTGAGTTAAATCCATTCTGGTTCCATACAGCTGAACTATGTGCTAACAGTGCAGTTCTATTCTAAAGAGTTTCTGTGTAACACACAGGAAGTCTGAAAGTTTACAAAAATTATACTTTATCTCAAATAAAAACAAGAGCATCAACAGAAAGGGAAACAGAAGTAACTTTCAGATTGCAGCTGAAAGGCAATGAGCTGGATTTAATATTCTGTTACACTGGGACTGGATCCAATAGAACATGGGAAAAAAAACATTGATTTCTCCAGTATGTTTACTTGTAGCTTTTTAACCCCAGTTTCCAAACCAATTAGGTTCAGTGTAGTCGACGTGGGACACGTGACTCAAAGTCGGTTCCTCTATTTAAAGGAACATTGCAAATACGATATTTGATCAATTCTGGACTGGGAAAACAATAGCAAAATTGGAGATCCAACCAGTCAGGGTGCCCTTGAGTGGGGTGTAGTGATCTTAGTCTGAGGTTAGGTGAGATTTATTTAAGGATTGATAGATTCTTCAGAGACATGATTTTCTCTGCCAATGAGATGTAAGTCCCTGACAAACAATGTATTTTCTTTACTTCCTGCTTGGAAGCAAAGATGGGAACAGGAATGTGGTGCCTCCCTCTTGAATTGGCATTGCAGATGATGCATCTGCCACACAGCTTCAGCGACCCATTGTGAATATACACATTCTCCCCGTGACCAAATGTATATCCCTCACGCTCATGGGTTTCCTGGTTTCCTCTCATATCTCCAAAACATCCTGGTTGTTATGTTAATTGTCTACTGAACGTGTAGACTAATATAGGTAAAAGGTAGGGGAATCTGTGGTGGGGGGCTGTTGGGGTGTGGGTACGGGGTTGTTAATGAACATGTGAGGTAAGCAGAGAATGGGATTGATGGGATTATTGTGACAGTTGCATAAACTCGAAGGGTCCAATATTCTCCCATTTTTATGGAAATGTAAACATATCAAAGCCATGACAATTCAGTGCTGTGAAATTATAATGGACCTCATCTGATCAGGAAATGTCAGCTCAATAATAAATACATTTTCAGCATGGTGAGTGTTTCAATCAGACCCCTCAATCTATCCTTCGTGAGACTTACTCCAATTTACTTTGTAGAAATACCCAACACTTCGTCTGTGAAATCCCTCATTTTCTATCTGTGCAGCAACCACTGATATGTAACCACATTTTGCAATAGTTAGTCATACGGTAGATATCCCTGTCAATTCACAACTCAACTGATTTTGCTATGGTCTCCGTTTCCATTCACCAAAACCTATGTGCACTGAGCCAAAGTTCAACATTTTTGTTAACATTGTTCTTAGTGAGCTATTTCTATGTAGAACTTGCAAATCAACTTCCCAAGGCTGATGTGCTTGGGCTGCGTGCAGATGTTGGCGGGTTGCAGGACACTTTCTGATAGTCATTTACATAGATATCAGTTAACTTGTTCCTATTTTCTTCTACCTACAGATTTTAAAATCCAGGTCATTAAGTCAGTTTCCTTCTCCACAGGAACTGCCCAGCTGACTGAGTATTTGCGGTATTTTCTGTTCTAACTTCGTGTTCGTGGTATCTACAGTATTTCACTGTTTTGGAAATTTCCTTAAACTCTTAAGGGAAATATGAAATAAAATATAAGCATCTACAGTACATAACAATTTCAGTAACCCCAGGGTTGTGAAAGAGGTGGCTGAAGAAATTGTGGAAGTATTAGCAATGATCTTTCAAGACTCTCTAGATTTTGGGATGGTTCTAGAGGAATGGAAAACTGCAAATGTCACTCCACTCATCAAGAAGGGAGGGAGACAGAGAGAAGAAAATTGTAGGCTGATTTCAGTGTTTGCAAGGATGTTGGAGTCAATTGTTAAGTATGAGGTCTCAGAATACTTGGAGATACATGATAAAACAGGCCAACATCAGCATGCTTTCCTCAAGGGAAAACCTTGCCAGACAAATCTGTTGGAATTCTTTGAGGAAATACAAGCAGGACTGATGAAAGAGAATTGGCGGATGTTGTATACTTGGATTTTCAGAAGGCCTTTACCAAGGTGCTACATATGAGGCTGCATAATAAAATAAGAGCCCATGGCATTACAATAAAGATACTAACATGGATAGAGGATGGCTGATTGGCAGGAATAAAGAGTGGGAATAAAGGGAGCCTTTTCTGGTTGGCTGTCGGTGACTAGTCGTGTTCCACTAGGGTTGGTGTTAGGACTGCTTCTTTCTATGATGTATGTAAATGATTTGGATGATGGAATTGATGGCTTTGTGGCCAGGTTTGGAAACGATTGGTGGGGGCGCCAATATTGTTGCAGAGGCAGGGAGGCTGAAGAAAGACTTAGATAGATGGGGAGAATGGGCAAAGAAATAGAATACAGTATCTGGAAATGTATGGTCACACACCTTGGTAGAAAGGATAAAAGAACAGGCTATTTTCTAAATGGGAAGAAAATTCAATAATCACAGGTGCAAAGGGAGTCACCATGCAGGATTCCCTAAAGGTTAAATTTCTGGTTGAATCAGTAGTGAGAAAGGCAATTGTGTTGTTAGCATTCATTTCAAGATGACTAGAATAAAAAAGCAAGGATGTATTGCTGAGGCTTTTAAAGGTACTGGTGAGGCCTCACTTGAAGTATTGTGAGCATTTTTGTGCCTCTTACATAAGAAAGGATGTGCTGACATTGGAGAGGGTGCAGAGGAGGTTCACGAGAATGATACTAGGAATTAAAGGGTTATTGTATGAGGAGCATTTGATGGCTCTGGGCCTGTACTCACTGGAATTTAGAAGAATGAAGGGGGGGATCTCATTGAAACTTATTGAATATTGAAAGGCCTACTTAGAGTGGATGTGGGGAGGATGCTTCCTATGGTGGGGAAGTCTAAGACCAGAGGGCGCAGCCCCAGAATCGAGGGACGTCCATTTAGAACAGAGATGAGAAGAATTTCTTTAACCAGAGGCTGTTGAATCTGTGAAATTCATTGCCACAGACTGCTGTGGGGGCCAGGACATTGGGTGTATTTAAAGCGGAGATTGATATGTTCTTGATTGGTCAGGGCATGAAAGGTTACAGGAAGAAGGCAAGAGAATGGGGTTGAGAGGGGAAATGGATCAGCCACGAGTAAATGGCGGAGCAGACCTGATGGGCCGAATGGCCTAATTTTGCTCTTATGTCTTATGGTTTTAAGATCTAATCTCATTGTCAAGACACCCCCACGATCTTTATAACTAAATAATCGCTGTTGAGGTATAATCATAGCCTTGTTTTTAAGCAAACACAGCAGCCAATATTGTTATTTATTGTCCTGCTGAAGAGTCTCAACCCGAAACATTGACTGTACTTTTTTTCCACAGATGCTGCCTGGCCTGCTGAGTTCCTCTAGCATTTCATGTGTGTTGCTCGGATTTCCAACATTTGCAGATTTTCTCTTGCCTGTTATTTATTTATGTGGGCATCATCAAGATCAAGTTTGATTGTCCATCCCCATTGCCCATGAGAGGGTAGTTATTGTACCGCAAAGTCTGAAATATCAGCAACAATATTGTATTCAGAACAGCAAAGAAAACCATGATAAATTAGTAATTTACCTTTATATCTCTTTCTTTATAAAACTTGACAGAGTTTCCTGGCTCTGATGAAAAATCTCTGACCTCTGTTCCTCCTTCCACTGAAGCTGGCTGATCTGCTGAGCACTTCCAGCAATTTCTTTTTATTTTAGATTAACAACTTCCACAATTTAAAAAAAAAATTAATTGGTTGATCAGAGCAGACTTGGAATACAATGTACAGTTGTGACTGTCAAGCAGTATATTATTTAAGAGGCACTGGAGAAAATGTGTATCCTTTGTGATTTTACATATTTTTTCACAAAGTACGGGAAGATTTACTGTCCAGTTCAGGGCTAAGGAGACATAATGGCAAATTTTGCATACTGAATTGACTATTTCACCAACAGTTATAATACTCAAATTTTTCCACATGAATTAATTCATTCTCGCTTAATCAATTGTCAGCATAAGGCAGTGACTTCAAAAAAGGAGACTTCCTCTATGGATCCAAATGACAACAGTTCCATTAGCATTTTTTGTTGACCTCAAAACTACACTGAAATTCAAGAGTGAGTATGCAAACAGTTAATAAATATAATGGGCACAAAGCAGAAAGTATACGCCAGGAATAATTGGGAGTACGGGCTGTCTACAGTTGTATTAGAGTTGTTTTTGTGCTCCCACGTGAAACGAGCTGAATTTGCAGAATAATGCAAATCATTGGTGCACAGAATGCACTGCAAGTACAACAGGGTCAGAAGGCAAGATTTCAATTTAAAGAGCTGTTGCCCCTTTGAAAAGTGTTCAGCTACAAAGGGAAGGTACATACATAGCAAAGTAATGTTTCGCACGTCATACATGTTATCCAGGAGCTGTATGCAAAGATGAGACATGCATTATTTATAAGGCAGTAAGTACATTATTTGAATTATTGCTGTTCCTGCATGAGCTTCTAGACAAATGAATACCAGCTTCTGCATCTCTAACACAGTCCCAAATTCTCACAAACAATTGATATGCTGCTATAGCCAGCATTCAAATATTACCTCCTGGTTATACAAAAATCATAATTTATTTTCACAGTGCAAAAGCCACATGCAAGGTTTGGTGTTGCCTATTCTGATTAATGTCTGCTTTAAGGGTATATTATAATCTACCTCCAATGTTACAGTTTCTTCTTTAGCAAAGGCAATTACAGCCAGATAGGCACATTAATGCTAGATTTATTAATGTAGGGAAGTTAGATTCACTGAGAGTACAGCATATTGCTAGAGATCAACTTGCTGAAAGAGAAGCCACAACAGTCAGAGATAGAAGTAGACAATGATCAAAATCCATTTTGTTTGATTCTGGCAAAAGCGTTTTGCCACATATTTTGTAAAAAAAAACATTTTGCTGTGGCTTAAATAGAGGAACCTAGAGAACAGAAAAAAATATTTTTTTTAGAATGGTCAGTTTTTGAACTCCTTTATATTTAAAACTTTCCCTTGCCACTGGGTGCTGTACAGGTATCTCAGGTGTCTGGTTTTATCATCACAGAGTCACAGAGTTATACAGCACAGAAAAATGCCCTTTGACCCAATTCATCCACAGCAACCAAGTTGTCTATGCCATGGAATAATAGAAAATGCATCAAATGATTATGGGACAAGGAATTTGACAGAATAATTTGAAATGGTTTTCCTTCCACATCTATTTAGGTTGTATGAATCTTCCTAGTATTGCTTAACATTAAATTCAGCATCGAAGAGATTAGAAATAAATATCTAAAACCAAAATCTTCACACAGAGAAATCTTAGATCAGATGTTGCAAATTTTATTGACTTTCAGAAAAACTCCGGTGAGGTACTAAGTTACATTTGATGATTTTGATATTTTCTCAGGGCCAGGAAGAGAGCAAGATAGAAGAATTTTAGATGGACATCTCAGAAGAAAGAGTTTGTCTGACATCGGAAGGAAATTAAATGTAGGGTATCTTCTCATTTATTTTCATTACAACAGGTAACAATGTTGTCCATTAGAGAGGCAGATTGGAGTAGATTCCACATAATTGAAGGCAATAGTGGTAGTGAGGGGAGTCATTGTGAGGGTCTGCATAGTTATGGTTAGATTGAGACTGTGTGGCAGGTGTGGGTGGTTTATCAAATCAGACATTCTGTGGAACTAATTAGCGGAAATGGAAGATAGATCTAACTGCAGTACAGTGGGAGGGATCAATGAGAAGGAGGGGGAGTGGTATGGATTGTATAATCATGAGCATCTGACTGGGGCAGGTATGATTGTTGGATCTGGTGAGATGCTTTTACCTTTCCCTGCCAGTGCAAAGAAAACGAGCTTGGATCTGGCCCTTCTCACCTCTTTTAACCTGACTAGAACCCCAAAGCGTGGGATTCTCACCATCTAGCAGTTGCAAAAAAAGCCTGCTTAAAAGATGCACATAGCCCCCATGTTCTTTCTGAAGTGAGTATTAAGTATTAATGAATGTCCTGACAGAGATATGAAATTTTCACCTTCTGAGGTGCATCAGTCCACCATCTTTGATTAAAATTCCCTTCATTATCTTCTGATTACAATGGCTGTCTCCATGTACGAGAAGGAAAGTTATTGAAATCCAGAAGTTCAATTGTCTATTTCGGAAATGACCTGTAGTTTTGAAGAATCAACTTCTAAGATATACAGAAGGTGAAATTTGTCTTGGAGTTATTCAGAACTGGAATTGGGTTTAATATCACTGGTATATGGCGTGAAATTTGTTGCTGTGCAGCAGCAGTGCAGTGCAAAACATAACACAAAAGCTATAAATTACAATAAGAAGTATTTATAAAAATAGGAAAATTAAATTAAATAAGTAATGCAAAAAGAGGCGGAAAAGATACTGAGGTAGTGTTCATGAGTTCATTGTCCTTTCAGAAATCTCATGGTGGAGGGGAAGAAACTGTTCTTGAAATGTTGAGTGTGTGTCTTCAGGCTCCTGTACCACCTTTTTGATGAGGAATGAGAAGAGGGCATGTCCTGGGTGATGGGGGTCCTTAATGATGAATGCTGCCTTTTTGAGGCATTGCATTTTGAAGGTGTCCTGAATGAGGGGAAAGCTAGTACCCATGATGGAGCTGGCTGAGTCGAGTTTTTTTTTTTTGCTCGCTGCCTTACTGGTCTGGAAATCTTTGGAGTAATTATGGCAAAACTATTTTCTAGTATTGCTGTTTTGAAGGTCTGTGATTTCAGTGTATTCATAGTTCAATATGAAACTCCAAGGTTGTTGAAAGTGATTCAGTGTTCCACCAAAGGCTGAGCTGGTTGTAACCTTTTCTACTGCAAAAGGTAAATCATTTCACCTTGCTGCAAAGTACGCTGAAAATATTGCTCTTTGTTATGTAAGGTCTCAGTGGTATACAAAGCCATAGTTACTATTAGCAAACACCTAATGGATTAATTATATGTCTGTGTAATGAAATTTCATTGCACTGTAAACCTAAAATGCATGGAATTTAAAAATGTTAATTTAATATTTGAGCTTCAACTTTATTTTTTAAGACTGGGTGTCACAGTCTTGATTTGTCACTCATTATAATGTTTAAAACCTAAATAAAATTCATGCTTTTTAAGATTTCCTTAATGCATTCAGCTCGCTCGATGATACCACAGCTCCAAGTTGTCAGATGTCCTCTTGATTGATCTCTGACAGAGATCATTCGAATTTTTTAGGGACCGTCTATGGTGAGCATTATTACTTCAGTGGATTAGGAAACCAGAGTGGGCGTAAAATGGTCTGCTGATTCACGAGCACCGGTTTTGTGCTCTTCCGAGAAACCAATTACACCCCCATAATCTGCCCATAATTATTTAGCTCTGCTGGAAAATACCTGTTTTGCCCACTGGTAAATGAGGAGGGAGATGTTGCGCAGCAGTTTCCTAAGGACAGTCACTAATGCTGGAGTAGCTGTCCATGAGAACTAACTATCTCCTGCCATTCCACCTCAAAGATCACATTTTATTTGGAAGCCTGGACTATCATGCTTGTCAGCTATTTGAAAATGAAATATGTCATATCAGGGTTCTTTCCCATGGATGAAAGCAGAAAACACAGCACATACAAACATTGCTGCAGTTAGGATAGTCTTTTTCAGCAAACAACTCAAATTATTTTTAATTACAGTTCACAAGTTGCTTTTGAGTGCTGAAATAGTGAGCGGTTATGATTGGCAGGCCCGTTCTGTCTCTTTCAGGATTATACTTGCAATATTTGCATGCGTTGAATTGACATGGAGAGGCAATTTGACTCAACATAAAGCTAACTGTAATTCAACTTACCAGCACATAAAACAGATGCTTCATCAAAAATTAACAAGTTAAAATTCAATATATGTCAGTAAACTATACAGATTAAGTTAAATTACGACTGCATATAAACATTTAATATAACTTGAGAAACAATTCCTTTGTAGGATCTTAGAATATTACACCCTGAAGGAAGACATTGAGTCCATTATGATTGTGTCAGAACTTAGTCCCACACATTCCATTGTTCTAAAACTTCTTTTCTGTTTTGGCCTACCATGGCACTGTTTCATTTTTCTGCATTTAATTTGAATCGTCAGAATGATGCAATTTAAATTTATATTAAAAAAAGATATATCCTGGCTCTATCTTATAATTGCTGCCCATTCTGATAGCAATTTCATGAATACATTTTTGTATGTTTCATTTATCCTGTAATTTCATTTGTAGTTTCATTTTTAGCACATTTTAATAGCAGCCCAAAACGTTTAGCGGTATATTGGACTCCTGAGTGAGAGTATAATGGGATTATGAAATGTTTAAATTGTTTTGATAACTTAATCTCATAACTAATTCATTTAATCTAATTTACTTGCAATTTATTGTTTTTAAAATGCAAGATAACTTAAACCTATTCCTAATTTTTGAAATGTATTTTTTCACATTTCCCACTGTATTAACCTTTCACAACAGAAACAAAGCTGTAAAAAATCAAACTTTATTAAAGGTAACAAAGCAAATTTTTCACTGTGCTCATGAGGATCAGCTAATCCTTTGGTCCTCAATCTAGTGCATTTCTAATCCTTATTCATTTACCGTGTTTCTCAACAGTCAGAGATATTCATTCACTTGCACTTTATTAATTGTGTAGTTAATTTAACAATTAACATTTAATAAACTATTGCTGCCAGGACTGCCAGTTCTGGTTAGACAGGTTCCAAAATGTTTCTTCTCAGAAGGTCAAGAACAGGCTTACTCAAAGCACATCACTATGAAACAGAATTTTTTCTGTATGCTTTATTACCAGTGGAAGATAAGGAACATAATTTGAATAAGTTTGTTCTCTTTGTCGCATAAAAATCACATTATTTAAAGAAAAATGTTGTTAAAAATCACAGAAATAGATGTTACGCATTGAATTGAACAAAAACCCTGTGCAAACAACAGGAATTCTGCAGATGCTGGAAATTCAAGCAACATACATCAAAGTTGCTGGTGAACGCAGCAGGCCAAGCAGCATCTTTAGGAAGAGGCGCAGTCGATGTTTCAGGCCGAGACCCTTCGTCAGGACTAACTGAAGGAAGAGTGAGTAAGGGATTTGAAAGCTGGAGGGGGAGGGGGAGATGCAAAATGATAGGAGAAGACAGGAGGGGGAGGGATAGAGCCGAGAGCTGGACAGGTGATAGGCAAAAGGGATACGAGAGGATCATGGGACAGGAGGTCCGGGAAGAAAGACAAGGGGGGGGGGGTGACCCAGAGGATGGCAAGAGGTATATTCAGAGGGACAGAGAGAGAAAAAGGAGAGTGAGAGAAAGAATGTGTGCATAAAAATGAGTAACAGATGGGGTACGAGGGGGAGGTGGGGCCTTAGCGGAAGTTAGAGAGTTCGATGTTCATGCCATCAGGTTGGAGGCTACCCAGACGGAATATAAGGTGTTGTTCCTCCAACCTGAGTGTGGCTTCATCTTTACAGTAGAGGAGGCCGTGGATAGACATGTCAGAATGGGAATGGGATGTGGAAATAAAACGTGTGGCCACTGGGAGATCCTGCTTAACTATCAACTCTGCTCTTAAACGCATCTCCCCCATTTCACATACATCTGCTCTCACTCCATCCTCCCACCACCCCACTAGGAATAGGGTTCCCCTGGTCCTCACCTACCACCCCACCAGCCTCCGGGTCCAACATATTATTCTCCGTAACTTCCGCCACCTCTAACGGGATCCCACCACTAAGCACAACTTTCCCTCCCCCCCTCTCTCTGCATTCCGCAGGGATCGCTCCCTACACAACTCCCTTGTCCATTCGTCCCCCCCATCCCACCCCACTGATCTCCCTCCTGGCACTTATCCATGTAAGCGGAACAAGTGCTACACATGCCCTTACACTTCCTCCCTTACCACCATTCAGGGCCCCAAACAGTCCTTCCAGGTGAGGCATCACTTCACCTGTGAGTCGACTGGGGTGATATACTGCGTCCGGTGCTCCCGATGTGGCCTTTTATATATTGGTGAGACCCGACGCAGACTGGGAGACCGCTTTGCTGAACATCTACGCTCTGTCCGCCAGAGAAAGCAGGATCTCCCAGTGGCCACGCATTTTAATTCCACATCCCATTCCCATTCTGACATGTCTATCCACAGCCTCCTCTACTGTAAAGATGAAGCCACACTCAGGTTGGAGGAACAACACCTTATATTCCGTCTGGGTAGCCTCCAACCTGATGGCATGAACATCGACTTCTCTAACTTCCGCTAAGGCCCCACCTCCCCCTCGTACCCCATCTGTTACTCATTTTTATGCACACATTCTTTCTCTCACTCTCCTTTTTCTCCCTCTGTCCCTTTGAATATACCTCTTGCCCATCCTCTGGGTCACCCCCCCCCTTGTCTTTCTTCCCGGACCTCCTGTCCCATGATCTTCTCGTATCCCCTTTTGCCTATCACCTGTCCAGCTCTCGGCTCTATCCCTCCCCCTCCTGTCTTCTCCTATCATTTTGCATCTCCCCCTCCCCCTCCAGCTTTCAAAAACCCTGTGCGATAGTTTGGTACAAGCACTATCTCTGTTAGTTAATCCTTAAGCACATAGAACGTAACATCTTTGCCACTTTTTATTCTATTTGACTTTCATCCAGAGTACGTACTGCCCACCACCATCAACCCTCCTGGAAAATTTGATGGGACACATTTCATTCACAACTAACAAAAAACATCAGTGACCTTCATCAACACAGACAAAATGCTGGAGGAACTCAGCAGGGCTGGCAGGATACATGGAAAAAACGTAGTCGATGTTTTGGGCCGAGACCCTTTGACAGGACTGACAGAAAGATCTCGACCTGAAATGTCGACTGCACTTTTTTCCATAGATCCTGCATGGCCTGCTGAGTTCCTCCAGCATTTTGTGTGTTGCTTGGATTTCCAGCATCTGCAAGTTTTCTCTTGTTTGTGATTAAATTACCTTCATCAATTACCTTCTGATTTCGAGCAGTGTTTTCCTTATCGATGTTCATTATTCTCATTATTATAATACCGAGCTACCCCTGCGGTGACATCTTGCGTGGCTGGTATCTGTATCTTTCAGATATCAAATTCAACTTGTGATTCGACAAATATACAATAAATTAAGTGTATTTTTCTGTATACCATTGATTTTCAAGCAAGCGAGACATGCAACTTCAGTCACGTTAGTTTGGAACATTTTGAGATTGATGGATTATCTAATGACCAGAAATACTTCCATTCCCAAAACATTACTTTTTGTTCAGGAAGGATAAATTAAAATATGAAGAGTGAACTTCCTCAGAATCTCTCCTACTCTACCTCTTTAATTTCATTGTAAGTGCACAGTGTAATCAAATGAGAGATCAAAAATGAGGGACTGAATGTTATTTTCCTATTTTGATATGCTTAACTGATGATATGATGGTTATGAGGACACGCAGTTCCCTTTTATTGTCATTTAGTAATGCATGCATTAAGAAATGATAAAATGTTTTTCCAGAATAGTATCACGAAAACACATGACAAACCAACTTAAAAACTAACAAAAACCACATAATTATAACATATAGTTACAACTGTGCAAAGCAATACCATAATTTGATAAGAACAGACCATGGCACAGTAAAAGTCTCAAAGTTTCTCGAAAGTCCCATCATCTCACGCAGACAGTAAACCTCCAGCGCCGCCAACTTGCCGATGCAGCATCCCGGAAGCATCCGACCACAGTCCGACTCCGAGTCCGTCCGAAAACTCCGAGCCTCCAACCACCTGTCCGACACTGAACACTGAGCAGCATCTCTGCCGAGCGTTTCGACCCCAGCCCCGGCAAAAGGCGATATACAAAGCCAAGGATTTGGGGCCTTCATCTCAGGAGATTCTCGATTGCACAGTAGCAGTGGCAGTGAAGCAGGCATTTCAGAAGTTACTCCAGGTGTTCCTCCGTGCTTCTCACGGCTGTCTCCATCAAATCTGGATTGTGCACTTCACCCCTAGTTACACATATCGATATCATTCGGAACAGCCGCGCGCACTGCGTCGCGCCGCCATCTTCTCCTCCCTCCTGGGACTTTTCTACCATGTCAGATTAACTGTGCAGTGCAAAAGACACATTGCATGCCTGGGACATGTAGGCCTCCTGTAGACAAATGTAGATAGGAATAGATCAAAAAAGAGCAGAGCTCCTATGACATCTAAACCTTCAGCTGGAACATTTTCACCAGGAAGTCAAGATTAATAATCAATCTACTTAGCTGCCTGACTGAATCTCATATTTTATTTACAGTCATTGGGGCCAATTTTAACCTAACCAGCCATGTAAGATCAGGAAATTGATCTGATCTTACACCATACTTGATTGGAAAATAATTGGAAACATGTCAAACTGATTCCATCGCATTTCTACCAAATAGAATAAAAGCAGAAAATGCTGGAAACACTCAGAGAATATGTGGCACCAGTGGAAAGATAAACCAAATTAATTTTTAAAGGAGATGACCGTTCACCAGAATTGGAAATGAGGGAACAAAAATTAGGCTTAAATTGCTGAGAAGGTCGGGGGAAGGATGGATAGGACAAAAGGAAAGTCTCTGATAGGCTAAAGCCAGAGGTGCTATGGGAGCATAAGCAGTGGGATGATATCAGCCAGTTCAAAGGTTAACGAGGGTAATTCAAGACAGAACATGAATATAATAGCTACTAAATCTAGAGCTGTAGGAAACACCCATCAGGTAAGGAGCTCCTGAGGAGGTGTAAAAAGCTAGGGCAAAATTACAGATGGTAGAACTGGACAGTGACCTGAAATTGTAGAATTCAATATTAACTCCAAAAGGCTGTAACAATCCCAGACAGAAGGTAATCTGTTGCTCCTCAGCTTATGTACATTGGGCCTGACTGTAACTGTGCAGGAGACTACAAACAGACAGGTTAGGATGAGATGGAGAATTAAAGTGCCAGGCAACAGGAAGTCCAGCATGTCCACATAGACTGAATACAAGGGCCTCATGAAATGTTTGCTCATTTTACTTTGATGTAGAGGAAAACACATTCTGAGCACCAAATTTATTTTTCCTTCAAACTACCAATATGAACTGTTCTTATCTGATTTTCTACCAGGTGGATTTAGTTAAAATGATCTCACATTTCTGGCTCAGCCGCTGCTTTGGTTCCATGAGCAGCAACTGTAAAAGATTGAGCTGATCAGCTGTTGACTCTGCTAACTAAATGGCTGTTGGAGAATTCTGTCCCAACAGGTCTTCTGGCACGAACTGAGTCAGGACATGGCATGAGTCCAGGAACGCTGTCATCCCACGAGATGGCATCGGGTTTCTATTCCTACTGCATGATTGGCCTTTGTAACCGAGCCACAGCTCAGCACTTCTACAGATCCATGGCAGAGCAGACTGTGGGGCATCTGCGAAGCAACTCAATCCCTTAACCATTTGGCCTGCCACAGGAAGAGGAGGCAGGCAGCTCAAGCATAGAAGCAGCATGATCTCAGTGTGGTACATCTCTGAGAAGTGTCATTACTGGTGCTACAGAATCCTGCAGATGGAGCTCAGCCACTCCACTGATGGAAGTATTTGCAAGTTCCACGGTAGACTGCACCATACTGATGCTACATAACAGATGGTAAAAGACAAATTGGTGATCTCTGAAACTATTTCGAACATATAGAGCTGCAGCGTGAATTTCACCAGTACTTTTTCATCATTCCTTTAAAGGGTGCCTGTACTCCTAATGGCTGTGTATCTGCTATAAGTCATTGATGGTTGTGACCTTGCCTTCCACTGTGTGTTAGCTTTGTTAGCTGTTCCACCTGTATTTGTTCCTGCTTTCTGATAGGCGATCATCACTGAGCACCAATAGCTCGAACACACTATTTCTATATTGCTCTGAGTAGTGAGACTGGCTGTGCAAAGCACCAGTTGACTGTCATAAACAGTGTGGTAACAGAGCAAAAGAAATTATCAGGTACACTGTATTGTGTCGCTGGCACCCTCACCATGAAGACCGAGTACACAGTCTCATCAGAACTTTAAGCTTTTCAACAATGTTTAGCACCATTGATGGTACTTTCATTGGCTCAAAGCCTCCACTTATCAACTTGGTTTGGTACCACAAGTGGAAAATACTTCTCCTTCTGCAGTGTGAGTCTGTACAGCATCCTGCTGATCAATGCCCTGTTTCCAGGCAACGGTCATTATTCAATTATTCTGCAACCCTGTGCTGTGCTATTGATATTTGAGCCTTCACGATTATCTTTCTGGTTATTCAGCAATGAAAACTTCTAACATCAGTGTGGGCGGCTGAGAGGCAGCAATGACGGCCAAGTTGCCAAGCAATGGGACTGAACTGACCATCAGCATTCCCAAAAAATTCCATTCTCCAGCCCTGTCTGGAAGAACCTGACAGCACTTGACCTCACAATCCTGACGTGCTGCAGCTTACATGGTTATTTCTTGGGCACACCCTTGAGATAAAATAGAACATAGAACAGTATGCCACAGAACAGGCACGATGTTCTGCTGATCTCTTAACCTACTCCACACTTCCCTGCCACATAGACCTCCATTATTCTTTCATCCATGTGCCTATGTAAGAGTCTCGTAAATGTCCCTAAGGTATCTGTCTCTACCACCAGCCCTGGCAGTGCATTCCATGCACTTTCCACTCTCTGTGTAAAAAAAACTATCTCTGAATCCTTTCTATAATGAGGCGGCTAGAACTGAACACAACACTCTGACTGTGGTCTAATCAGAATTTTATGGAGTTGCAGTATTAAAGATTACCTGCTTCTGTTCTGTTCTGTTCCAATCCTGTTGGTTCTGAGGCCAACATGCATTACAGATGGGGCAGGATATGAATGATGGGACAGGAGGGAGCTACTATGCTCCCTCCCCTAACTCCATGTGTTCTTGATGCATGGAGTTGAGGTTCTCAATGCCATCCTGAATCCACTTTAAGGAGTTGTTGTCCAGAGATTCCAGGGGTAAGTAGGGATGCTATATACTTCAAGGTGGCTTTGCACACTTCCTTGAATCTTTTCCTCTGACCATCTTGTTGTTTCTTCTCATGACAGAACTTCTTCTCTTTCTTTATTAATCTTTTTATTGATTTAAAAGGAGCATAAATACAATCAATAGGAGAATTATCTCAAATATATGTATCAGTAACAATACAAACCGAGATTAAGATAGATATTGTCAAAATCGTACATATTGTTAAGCTAGTATAAAATATATAATTAAAAAAATGAAAACAGCAATTCTCCTCTTATCAATTCATGAAGAGGGAAGAAAAAACATTGAGTTTTAAATGGAGAGAAAAAAAACCAGCCACACTATATAAAAAAAGAAACAAGAAAAAAGGGACTGGGCAGTCCATTTTGAGGATATGACCAGAAAATAAGAAAGAAGATTTTTTGATCAAATCTAAAACTTCAAAAAAAAAGATTGAAAGAGTAATAAATCAAATTAAATGAAAATACTGGATAAAAGGTCACCAGATTTGCTGAAATTTAAAGGATGTATCAAATGTCTGACTTCTTATTTTCTCTAAACTTAAACAGGACATAATGGAGGACAGCCAGTAGAAGACCGTAGGTGGATTAGAATTCTTCCACTTCAATAAAATGCCTCTCCTAGACAGAACTTCTTCGCATAACAATATTCATCTCTTTTGAGAGTCTGGTGCCGGGCACAGGATTGCTGTCGCCTTGCTAACAGAACTGACTGAATATAATGATGGTTTCAATGCTGGGGATGTTGGCCTGGATGAGGATGTTTGGCATGAAGTACAAAGGAGGGTAGGGATTATTGCTGCCCAGTAGAATCTGCCCAGGGGACCACAGAGCTGCCATAATTTGGAACACCTTCAGGAAAGGTGACAAATCCAGCTACAGTGGGAAAGACTTTGCTGTCTACCACTGGGAATGTCTTCACCAGACTCCTCCTCAGCCACCTTGTGACTGAGCTTGAGCAGCTTTGCTCTATTCTGCAGTGTGGATTCTGAGCATCAAGTGATCTGGTGCCCATCATCCTCATTGCAAGAGAGTGATCGCCACAACTCCAAAAAAACAGTTGGAGCAGAATCAACCACTTTATGTGGCCCTTTACGACCATCAGTAGAGCCTCCAATTCCATCCATCAGAAGGACTGTGGGCATCGTCCTGCCTAAAGAAATTCTCCATTTTACATTTACTTCATAATGGAAGGCAGGCTGTGATCTTAACCAATGGGTCCACATCAGAGAAAACCTCAGTGCAAACTGGCATCAAGCAAGTCTCCACAGTGAATTGTAGACAATCTTGCAGGACGATTTCCAAGTAGCTCTTGGCCCATTAGCACCTGCTGCAGGCTGCACCATTTCAGCACCAGTGGCAGCAGTCTGCTCCAGCTGGATGGCAGGCAACAGCAAAAGTACAAGTGTGTTGAGATTGGATCACAAATATTGTTTCCACTCTTTGTAATTCCCTAACCTAGGGAGTTGTGTATTTGGCGTCATTGAATATATTCACAACGGAGATTGATAGATATTTAACTACAAAGGGGTGAAGAGTAGAGGGGAGAAAGTGGTGCGGTGGCCAAAACTGGGATATGCCATAAGCTTATTGAATGGTGGAGTTGGTTCAAGGGGCCAAGTCTTGTATTTCTGTTCTCTTTTTATGTACCAAATCCAGAATTTGCCTTTAAGCTAAACATTAAACACACAGTGGCAGTATCTGAGCTGCTGCTTGAAGATTAGGATCCAGTGACTGTTTTTCTCTCTTTTGGCTCCAGTATTGCTACCTGACTAGATTACAGTTCTTTGCAATCTGAATCGATAATGACAACAAGTTAGTAATGTAGTGAGGGGAGAAAGACAAGAAAAGATATATGCTTACTCCACCGGCAGCTGTTAAGTCAGAAAAGTTTGTAGATATAAAAATGAGGATGAGATCTGAGTGTTCCTGTCGCCTTTTAACACTTCGTTCTTGCCACGAGGCATTGCCTAAAAAATAGTGGGGGTGACATGCCTGCCCCTCTCTGGCTAGATTTTACTGATGACAGTTATGTGCCACATTCTTCTGCAAGAGAGAGAAATGTACTTTTATGCAAGTCGTACAATATGTTTAGATGGTATTGCTGTTTCAGTCGAATAGCTGACTGAGTGAGTAATCTGTGAGATTTGAGTGTGGGGCTTGTAATATGGGAGCCCACAGTGGAGCAAAAGAATGGAGTTGGAGATTTTCGGTAAGACTGAGATGGACGTGTGGTGCTTTAAGCAATGTATGAGGCCAGCGCTGCTGTTAGCAATATTGAGCAATATATAATTTATTTATAAGATCTGGGCATCACTGGCAAAATCCATGCCAAAGTGACCTTGGGAAGGTTGTGGCGAGTGGTTTTCTTGACTACTGTCATCAGAACAGAGAATAGTACAGCACACGAATAGGCCCCTCAGTCTACAATCTTGTGCCAAACTAATTAGTAATCAATGCCCACCTAAACTCATCTTTTCTGCCTACACAAAGTTAATACCTTTGCACTTCCTGCACAGTCATGTGCCTATCTAAAAACAGCTTGAATGCTCGAATTATATTTGCCTCTATCACCTCCTCTGCAGCACATTCCAGCACTCAGAGTGACAGCACAGAAACAGGCACTTTGGCCCATCTAGACCATGCCGAACTATTTAAACTACATAGTCCCATCGACCTGCACCCGGACCATAGGCCTCCATACTCCTCCCATCCATGTACCTATCCAAACCTCTCTTAAACATTGAAACTGAGCTCACATGTCCCACTTGCACTGGCAGCTCATTCCACACTCTTATGACCCTCTGAGTGAAGACATTTCCTCTCATGTTCCTCATAAACTTTTCACCTTTCACCCTTAACCCATGACCTCTGGTTGTAGTCCCACCCAACCTCAGTGGAAAAAGCTTGCTTGCATTTACCCGATCTATACCCCTCATGATCTTGTATACCTCTATCAAATCTCTCCTCATTCTTCTACTTGTCAAGGAATATAGTCTTAACCTATTCAATCTTTCCTTATAACTCAGGGTCTCCAGCCCTGGGCAACGTCCTTGTAAATTTTCTCTGTGCTCTTTCAGCCTTATTTGTATCTTTCCCATAAGTAGGTGACCAAAACTATACACAACTCCAAATTAGGTCTCACTAACTTCTTATGAAACTTTTACATAATATCCTATTTCCTGTACTCAGTACTTTGATATATGAAGGCCAGTATGCCAAAAGCTTTCTTTATGGCCTGACCCTATCTACCTGCGATGCCACTTTCAATGAATTATGGACCTATAAACGCAGATGCCTTCGTTCTACCACACTCCTCCGTGCCCTACCGTTCTCTTTGTTAGACCTACCCTGGTTGGTCCTACTGAAGAGCAATACCTCATACTTGCCTGAATTAAGTCAGCAAGACAGTGATGGACTTTAGAAAGACCAATCCTGCACTGCTCGCTGCTACTATTGAAGGTGAGGACGTGGATGTGGTGAGGACCTACAAGTACCTGGATGACAGACTTAAGTGGAACACCAACACAGAGGCTGCGTACAAGAAAGGCCAGAGTCACCTCTACTTCCTGAGGAAACTGAGGTTCTTTGGGTGTATGCAGGCCCCTCCTTCACATGTTCTACCAGTCTGTTGTCACCAGTACAATCTTTTCTGCGGTGGTGTGTTGGGGCAATGGCATCAACATAGGTGATGCCAACAGGCTCAATAAACTGATTGGAAAAGGTGGCTTGTCATAGGAGTCAAACTGGACATACTGGGGGCTGTGTTAGAATGAAGGACCCTCCGGAAAATCCTAGCAATTCTGGACAATGTTTCTCACCCTCTGCATGCCACCTTGACTGAACAGAGGAGCATTTTTTGTGATAGACTAAGACAATTCCACTACCCCAAAGAGTACTGTATGAGGTCATTCTTACCCTTGGCCATTAGGCTCTTTAATGAGTCAACCTATAGCCGGGGAAGTGATGACCCCCTCCCCCACCCCCTACCCCCCGTTAGACTGTTATTAACCTGTATTTACCAGAGCTCGGTTTAGGCTCTGTTTAGCTCTGTTTACCATACCTTGCTATCACAGACACCCCGTGCGATACTACCATCGCTTCTTATCTGGATGGTGTGAATGTGCACCCATTACTGTATAATATTATGGTATTTCTTGCACTACCATCTTATCAGTGTGAACTTGGATACATCTTATATTTAAGGTAACTTTTTTTTATTCTTTCTTACTTCTTTTCTAGTATTTGTATACCTGTGCACTTGTAATGCTACCGTCACACGGTAATTTCCTTTGGGATCAATAAAGTATCTATCTAGCTATCTAATTTTCATCTGCCATTTTTCCAACTGGTCCAGACCCCGCTGCAAGCTCACTGTTACTATACCCCCAATCTTGGTGTCATCTTCAAATCTGCTGACCCAGTTAACCACATTATCACCCTGTATAGGGTCCGTGACCTCGTTGCTGCTTTGCCTCACCTCTATAGACTGTGTCCATCTCCCAAGTATATGCAGATGCAAAAAGTCGATTGAAGATCTCCCCATCTCTTTTGGCTCCACGCATACATTACCATTCTCATATCCAGAAGACCAATTTTGTCCCTCACAATCCTTTTGTTTTTAACATACCTGTAGACTCTCTTAGGTTTCTCCTTCACCTTGTCTGTTAGGGCAACTTCCTGCCTTCTTTTAGCCCTCCAGGTATCTTTCTTAAGTGTTCTCCTGCATTTCTTGTACTTCATAAGTATCGCATTTGCTCCTACCTGCCTATACATGCTATGCACCGCTCTTTTTTTTCTTAATCAGGATCTTAATATCTTTAGAAAATCATAGATCCCTAAACCTGTTATTTTTACCTTTTATTCTGAAAGGCACATACTCTCAAAATTTCATTTTTGAAGGCCTTACTAAGTTCTCCTTGGTCAGAAAACATCCTGTCCCATTCCACACTAGCTAGATCCTTTCTGATACCATCAAAATTGGCATTTCTCCAATTTAGAGTCTCAATGTATATGTCTCTGATTTTGCATATTTTGACCCAGGAAGAAGGTACTAGATGTCTACTCTATCTATGCCGCTCATAAACTTATAAACTCTATCATATCTCCCTTCAGCCTCTGTCACTCCGGAGAAAACAACCCAAGTTAGTTCAATCTCTCCTTATAGCTTCTTCCCTCTAATCCAGGCAGAATCCTGGTAAAACTTTCCTGCACCCCTTCCCAATCCTTGGCACTCTTCCTATAATGTTACAACCAGAAATGAACACAATACTCCAAATGTGGCCAAACTAGAGTTTATAGAGCTGCACATAACTTCCTGGCTCTTGAACTCAATTCTTCAACCAACAAAGCAGACATGCCATTTGCCTCTTAACCTCCCTATCAACTTGTGTAGCCACTTTCAATGAGCTAGGAACTTGATCCCAAAATCCCTCTGCTCATCAACACTTTTAAGGGTCTTGCCATTAACAGTGTACTATCTCCTCACGTTTGATCTCCTGAGGTACAACACCACCAATTGGCAGGGTTAAATTCCATCTGCCATTTCTCCACCCGTACCTGCAACTGATCTATACCCTGCTTGCTGTATCCCTTGCTAGTTCTCTATGCTATCAACAATATCACCAATGCTCATATCATCTGCAAACTCACTAACTCATCCAACCAAGTTTTCATCCAGGTCACTTGTATGTAACACAAACTGCAGAGGTTCCAGTATGGATCTCAGTGAATTAGTCACAGATGTCCAGCTAGAATATGTCCCATTAACCACTAACATTTCTTCTTTCACAAACAAGAGAAATTCTGCAGATGCTGGAAATCTAAGCAACACACACAAAATGCTGGAGGAACTCAACAGACCAGGCAACATCTACGGAAAAAGAGTACAGTTGATGTCTCGTCCCTTCATCAGAATCGGAGAAAAAAAAAGGTGAGGAATCAGAATTAGAAGATGGGGGGAGGGGAGGAAGAAACGCAAAGTGATAGGTGAAACCAGGAGCGGGGGAGGTGTGAAGTAAAGAGCTAGATACGGGGCTGCAAAAGGGGGAATCTAATAGGAAAGGACAGAAGGCCATGGAAGAAAGAAAAGGGGGAGGAGCATCAGAGGGAGGTGATGGGCAGGTAAGGAGATAAGGTGCTACTACTATGTTGACTCAGGCCTAGGGGGCTGGTGTCGGGCACGATGACGGACTCTCCACTTCTCCCTCTCCCTCATCAGTGGGCTCAGTTCATCTACATTAGCCACGCCACTGTCTTCTAGGAGCGTGTTGACCATAGTCCTGGGAGGGCGTCCAGGGTTCATCCTCCCATGCTTGGACTCCCATATGATGACAAGGCTGGCAGGTAGCTATGGGTGGCGTAGACAGTGCCCCGCTAGTTGCAATCTTCTCGCCTCGATTTTAGTGGTGAGCATCGGTAGGTCATCATAGAGCTCAACGTTCGTTATGTGCTGTTGCCAACTCACGACAAGAGCCATCCGGAGCAGTTGTGTATAGCAACCATCTAGAGACTTCCGCATAGTCTTGGTGAGTATCCACGTCTCGCATCCGTACATGAGAATGGACTCTATGATTGCTATGAAGATCCTCTTTTTAAGCCCTCTGGTCAGGTTCGACTTCCAGATTTCCTTCATGTCATTCATAGTCCTGCATGCCAGTGCCTTCCATATCTTTATGTCCTTCTCGGAACTCATCATTCTTGACCCGAGGAACTGTAGTCAGACTTTCTTAATGGTATCATTCTCTACGGTCTTGAGAGTACCTTCGTCGCAGTTAAACGCCATGTACTCTGTCTTTTTAGTGCCTAGGTGAAGTCCAACTTTATTGCACTCAATTTCCACTTTTGTCAGTAGCTACTGTGCTTCCTCCATCTAGTCAGAGAGCAGGACTATGTCATCTGCAAAATCAAGATCTGTGAGTGTAACTGGTCTGACCCTTTTGGTTCGTCCTGGTTTTACGGTAAAACCAAGCTTGTCATGATCTTTAGGAAGAGGTACAGTCGACGTTTCGGACCGAGACCCTTCGTCAGGACTAACTGAAAGAAGAGATAGTAAGAGATTTGAAAGTGGGAGGGGAAGGGGGAGATCTGAAATGATAGGAGAGGACAGGAGAGGGAAGGGATGGTGCTAAGAGCTGGAAAGTTGATTGGCAAAAGGAATACGAGAGGATCATGGGACAGGAGGCCTAGGGAGAAAGAAAGGGGGAGGCCCCTCCCTAGGTCTCCCATCCCATGATCCTCTCATATCCCTTTTGCCAATCAACTTTCCAGCTCTTAGCACCATCCCTCCCCTTCCTGTCCTCTCCTAGCATTTTGGATCTCCCCCTCCCCCTCCCCCTCCCACTTTCAAATCTCTTACTATCTCTTCTTTCAGTTAGTCCTGATGAAGAGTCTCGGCCCGAAACGTCGACTGTACCTCTTCCTATAGATGCTGTCTGGCCCGCTGTGTTTCCCAGCAATTTTTATGTGTGTTGCTTGAAATTCCAGCAACTGCAGATTTCCTCGTGTTTGCAATGATCTTTGGTAGCTTGACGTAAAGCATAATCAAGGACGATTATAAAGATGTAGGGTGCCAGAGTGTCTCCTTACAGCATTCCAGCTAGGAGCTCGAACACTGCTGTTTCTCCATCTGGTGACACAACCTTTGCCATGGCTTTGGTATAGCTGGACTCTATTGCTCTCAGTAGATGGTCTGGCACTCCGTAAGCTTTCAGGATCTTCAGCGTTTTACCTCGGTGAATGGAGTCAAAAGCTTTGCGAAAATCGATGTAAGCAAACACGGCTGGTAGGTTGTTCTTCTTGACTTCCTCGATAATCCTACAGAGAGCAAGTATTTGCATTACTGTTGTGCGCTTCTGCCGAAAACCATTCTGATTGAATCTTAGCTTAGGGTCAATGGCGGTGTGAATCCTGTTCAAGATCATTGGATTGTATATCTTTGCTGAGATGCAGGTCAAGCTGATACCACAGTAGTTATCTGTATTTGTGAGGGATCCAGACTTGGGGACTGGGATAATGTTTGAGAGTGACCACTGTTCTGGTTTGTCGCCTTTCATCAGTGCTGTATTACATATGTCCAGCAAGATGTCGTCCAGGTCGCAGTTCTTCAGGACATCTGGTGGTATCCCATCTGGTCCAGCGCTCCTGCCCTGTTTGAGTGCATATTTACCCTTCTTCAGTTCCACAATGGTGAATGGGCCATCATCGATGTCGACTTGCGTTAGTATCGTGGGTATGCCCTCTTCTTCTTCCGTGATCGTTGGGGTAAGGTGATAAGGTGAGAGAGGGAAAAGGGGAGTGGGGAATGGTAAGGGGGGGGGCATTATCGGAAGTTGAAGAAATCAATGTTCATGCCATTAAGTTGGAGGCTACCCAGATGGAATATATAGTGTTGCTCCTCCAACTTGAGTGTGACCTCATCATGACAGTAGAGGAGTACATGGACTGACATGTTGGAAAGGGAATGGGAAGTGGAATTAAAATGCGTGGCCACTGGGAGATCCCGCTTTTTCTGGCAGATGGTGCATAGGTGCTCGGCGAAGCGGTCTCCCAATCTACATCAGATCCCATTGATATACAGGAGGCTACACTGACAGCACCGGTTACAGTAGGTGATCCCAACAGACTCACAGGTGAAGTGTCGCCTCACCTGGAAGGACTGTTTGTGGCCCTGAATGGTAGTGAGGGAAGTGGTGTAGGGGCAGGTGTAGTACTTGTTCCGTTTGTAAGGATAAGTGCCAGGAAGGAGATCAGTGGGGAGGGACGAATGGACAATGGAGTCGCCTAGGGAGCAATCTTTGCAGAAAGCAGGAAGCGGCGGGGAGGGAAAAAGGCGCTTGGCAGTGAGATCCCGTTGAAGATGGTGGACGTTATGGAGATTTATGTGCTGGATGTGGAGGCTGGTGGGGTGGTAGGGGAGTATAAGAGGAACCCTATCCCTGGTGGGATGAGGGCAGACCTGTGTGAAATGGAAGAGATGCGGTTGAAGGCATCATTGATTCTGAAGGAAGAAAAGCCTCTTTCTTTGAAGAAGAACATCTCCTTTGTTCTGGAATGAAACACCTCATCCTGAGAGCAGACACGGCAGAGACAGAGGAATTGAGAGAAGGAGATGGCATTTTTACAGGTAACAGGGTGGGAGGAGGTATAGTCCAGGTAGCTGTGAGAGTCAGCGGCTTTATAATAGACATCAATAGATAAACTGTTTCCGGAGATAGAGACAGAGATTGAGAAAGTGGGGGGTGGGGGGGAGGTGTTGGAAATAGACCAGGTAAATCTGAGGGCATGGTGGAAGTTGGAGGTAAAGTTGATGAAGTCAATGAGCTCCACATGGATGCAGGAAGCAGTGCCAAAACTGCCGAGGAAATGTTGGGGAGTGACACCAGTGTAGGCTCGGAACATAGACTGTTCCACGTAGCCAACAAAAAGGCAGGCATAGCTGGGACCCATGCGAGTGCCCATGGCTGCCCCTTCTGTTTGCAGGAAGTGGGGGGAGCCAAAGGAGAAATGATTGAGAGTGAGGACAAGTTCTGCCAGATGGAGGAGAGTGGTGATGGAGGGGAACTATTTGGGTCTGGTGTTCAGAAAGAAGCGGAGAGTTTTGAGGCCTTCCTGGTGGGGGATGGAGGTGTAAGGGACTGGACATCCGCAGTGAAAACAAGATGCTCAGGGCCAGGGAACTTGAAATCATTGCAAAATCAGGAGCATGTGAAGTGTCTCAGATGTAGGTAGGAAGGGACTGACCCATGGGGGATAAAACTGAGTCAAGGTGTGGAGATATAAGTTCAGAGGGTAGGAACAAGCAGAAACAATAGGTATACCTGGACAGGCAGGTTGGTGGATTTTGGGTTGGAGGCAGAAATGGGAAGTGCAGGGTACGGGTACTATGTGGTTGGTAACTGTGGATGGGAGATGCCCAGAATTAATAAGGTAGGTGATGACGTGGGAGACAATGGCCTGGTGCTCCTTAGTGGGATTCTGTCTTGGCCCAAAACGTTGACTATTTACTCCTTTTCATAGATGTGGCCAATGGCTAAATTTTTTTTTTTTTTTTTTTTTTTTTTTTTTTAAAACTCATTATTACTGCTATCTTTGGACTACCTAAAATTTCTAGTAATCTTTCCCCTTCAGCCCGTAGAATGATTGCATTTCTTACTTTAATGGCGAAAAGATGTATTTTACAACATTGGAAAGAGCTTAATGCTCCAACTACCTTTTTTTGGTTTTCTCAGACGATTTTATAATATTTACCCTTCTTGTTTTCTCTTCACTGTTTTAATGGAGGTCGGGATTGAGGACGTGATTTTAAGTTTAACTCTGTTTGGTTTCAAGTTAGCCCATTGCTTTGCTTTGCTTTTAGTTAGTTGCACGGTGGGTTTTTTTTTGGGGTTTTTTTTTTCTTTTTTTCCATTGATATATATAAAATCTAGTATACTATTATGTTATCTTGGTTTCTTATGCTTAAATTACATTGTTTGTAGTATTTTCTTTTTGGTATTGTTATCTTTTGGAATTTTATTATACTTTAACATTGTATTAATGTTTATATGGCTTACCTTTTTTGTATACTTACTCAATAAAAAGATTTAAAAAGAAAGAAAAGAAAACTCATTAAACTCCAGGAGGGTACCAGAAGTTTAGAAAACAGCCAATATGGCTGCCTTGTTCAAAAAGGAAGAAAAATGTCAGAGAACAATAGGCTAGTTAGTTGACATCTATTGTGGCAAAAAAAAGCTAGAATCAATAATCAGAGGAAATAACTAATCTAATAAGAAAACTAACTTTTAAGAAAGCTTAATATAATCAAGTGTCTTCAATATGGTTTTATGAAAGTTAAGTTGCTTTCAACAAATTTGTTTGAATTCTTTGAGGATGAGAGAGAGAGTTGATAATGTAGAACCTATAGATGCACTACATTCGAATTTCCAAAAAGCATTTTTGCTTCATCATTCTGAATTTTGATAATTTCTTCTTGCTGGCTCTCTTCCTGTTCTTCCACCTTGCAATGGATTAATTACCCAGGGACCACATAAGGGACTAAGGCATAAATTAAGAGCCTAAGGTATTCTAGGAAGTACATTAGCGTGGATTGAAAACAGGCTGTCATGTAGAAAGCAAGTATTGTAATAAATGGGCCCTTTATGGGAAGGAGGAGTGTAACCAGTGTACAGTATCCCAGTGATTAGTTCTTGACCCTACATAGTTCACCACTTACATTAAAAATCTGGAGGAGGGAATAAATGTAAGGTTTCCTAGTTTGCTGATGATACAAAAAATAGATGGATGTTGAGATATTTTAACTAGCTGGAGGGTCATGAAAAAAAGTTACAAAATATGGAGCTGGTCATTTAAAAAAGAGCTGTGTAGAATTTTTTTCTCTCAGAGGTTGGTGAAGCTCTGGAGTTCTCAGTCCTTGAAGGCAGTAGGAGCCAGATTTTAGATACAAAGTAAGGGAGACATAGATAAACACTTGAAAGGTTGAGAAATTGAGGGCAATGGGGAAATTAGCACAGAAAGAGCCAGCATTGACAGCCATGTTCATACTAAGTGACAGTGCTGGGTTGAGTGGTTTACACCTGCTCTTATTTTCTTGTGCTTGTGCTCAGTTGGACTGCCCACAAAAAGTCATCTTTGCCCAGAAGGTGGCAAAAAGCAGCACCACTAATTCACAAGGGACCTCTTTATGGCCTGAAAGGATTTGGTTGAGAAGCACTCAAATTTCTCATCTTCATCATCTTTCCATGGAAGCCTTACAGTAGCAGTATAGACGTCTGCCAAGAAGGTGGGAAAATAATGGGGCAATGGAAATACAGCAATCTTCTACTATAGTGTGTTTGAGTGTGTGAGTGTGAGTCTGAGTGTACGCACGTGCTTGCATACATGTGCACACGTGCTTGCATGCCTGTGCTCGCACATGCATGAGCGTGTGTGTGTGTGTGTGTGTGTGTGTGTGTGTGTGTGTATTTGTACCTGCCCACTGTGAGATATGGGATAGTCATTGACACAGATATGGCAGCAGATGCGATCTATAAGAAGGCTAGAACCTGAGATGGAACAGTTAATAGTGAGGTTTCAAATATGCTGAGCATGATAAAGTGATTGTCTGAACATGACATTGATAATAGAGATCCTTTAATTGAATTCTCATTAGTGATCTAATTATAATTTGCCCCTATTTTTTGTCAGTATTAACTGAAGACCCTAGGTTAATCCAAAATCTTCAATTTACACTAGCAAGTGAGAAATTACATTGTGCATAACTTGTGTCATCATTGGATGTGCAACTGACACCAGGAAATTATCAGGTGCTAAAATAAATTGCACAAACAAGTGCTCGGGATAATTTCCTGATGGGCATCACCTCAACCAGAAATGATCATTGGCACAAGCTACTCCTGTACAATTACGTATAGAGCAGGCCCAAATGGGATCCTGTTTCTAGGCTCTTGGTTGGGTACGGCAGGTTGGAAAGAACAAACACAAGAGATTCTGATGATGCTGGAAATATTAAGCCACGCATACAAAATGCTGTAAGAACTCAGGCAGCATTTTGGAGGGGAATAAACGGTCAATGTTTCAGGCCAAGATCCTTCATCAGCATCTTTCCACAGTATCCTGATAAACATCAACTGTTTAATCCTCTCTATAGATGCTGCCTGACTAGCTGAGTTCCTCAGTTTGAGAAGTTAAATTCCAATTAAGTACACCGATTGGTAGTAATGGTATTGAATGCTCTCCTGAACATGAATAATACAGGCAGCTTGATGAACTACTTGAAATTTGGTCTGGGGTGATGGACAAGAAGGTGTGACTGTGAGTGAGGCAGGTAGGTGGATCCAAGTAGTAATGCTGGAGGAACCTCAGCCTTTGTTTGTCCAACATGTCTGTGTTTCTTGCTCTCTGTGAATGTGAGTGGGACTGTATGAAGAATGAACCATTGAACTATAGGACAGGGATTTATTCAACTTTGAGATAGATAGTGAAGAGAGGGAGTATTAATTTGGGATGAAATTGAAATTTCTCCAGTTGCATCAGCCAGAGCAGCGGAGGGGAAGATGTAGCGGCCTTTATTTTAAACGCGTGATTGACTAATTCTGTGGCAACTCGGCCAATAAATGGAAGTTAGGGTAAGGTAGACAGAGCCAGTATAGGGTAGGCAATCTGAGGCTTTAGCCTGAGAGACTTTGGTAAGTAGCAGGTAAGAACAGGTAAAGTGTTTTTATTTAAACATTAGTTAAATAAAAAAGATACCAAATTACAACTAAATAAATAATGCAGGATCAGTTGGTGTCTTGTCATTGCATGATTTGGGACCAATCATTGTGGTTCCGAGTGACCACATCTGCAGCAGGTTGCTTGAGGAACTCATGCTCAAAGTTGATGAACTGCAATCTGAGCTTCAAACTGTGCCAAATCAGAGGGGCAGAGTGTTACCTGCACACTGTGCTTTGGGAGGCAGTCACACCCCTCAGATGAACTACTTGAAATTTGGTCTGGGGTGATGGACAAGAAGGTGTGACTGTGAGTGAGGCAGGTAGGTGGATCCAAGTAGTAATGCTGGAGGAACCTCAGCCTTTGTTTGTCCAACATGTCTGTGTTTCTTGCTCTCTGTGAATGTGAGTGGGACTGTATGAAGAATGAACCATTGAACTATAGGACAGGGATTTATTCAACAGGGAGAAGAGCTGTAATAGGGGATTTTACAATCGGGGAAATAGACACAATCCTCTGTCGCAAGAATCAAAAGTCCTGAAAGTTGTGTTGCTTCTGTGATGCCGTGGTTTGGGACCTTTCATTTGACCTGCAGAGGAATTTGGAGGAGAACAATCCAGTTGTTGTGGCCCATGTGGCTCCCAATGATGTAGGAAGAACAAAAAAAAGGTTTTATTTCAAGAATTGTAGGCTGCAGGTGGAGATTTTTTTGGTTATTTATTCTTTCTCATTGCACCTTTAGAGAAGAGGGGATGCCAGAGAGGACACTGAAATGCTCCTCTGAAAACCTCCAGTGTCCTTGACAGCTTCGCCTGCAAGAAGTGCATCCAGCTGCAGCTTCTAACAGACCACGTTAAGGAACTGGAGCTGGAACTGGATGAACTCTGGATCAGTCGAGAGGCTGAGGGGCTAATAGACAGGACGTACAAGGAGGTAATTACACCGGAGGTGCAGGACACAGGAAACTGGGTGACAGTCAGTTTGGGGAAAGGGGTTAAGGAGCCAGTGCAGAGTACCCCTGTGCCTATCCCCCTCAACAACATGGACGCCACTTTAGATACTGGTGCGGGGGGGGAAGGGAGTGACTTAGCAGATGAAAATGTGGTCAGGTCTCAGGCACTGAGTCTGGCTCTGTGACTCAGAAGGCAAGGTGGGGTTGGTGGAGAAGAGGTGAGCTGTAGTGATCGGGGATTCTTTGGTTAGGGGAACAGGAAGGAGGTTCTGTGGGTGAGAATGAGATTCCAGATGGTTTGTTGCCTATGGGATGCCACTGTCAGGAACCCCGCGGATCGACGGCATTCTCGGGTGGGAGGGGGATCAGTCAGAGGTTGTGCTCCTCATCGGTACCGATGACATGGGCAACATGGGTGACAAAGTCCTGCAAAGTGAGTTCAGGGAGTTAGATGATAAGTTAACAGACAGGGCCTGTGGGGTTGTGACCTTGGGATTGCTACCCATGCCATGTGCTAGTGAGGACAGAGATAGTAAGATCATACAGTTAAACATGTGGCTAAGGAGTTGGTGTAGGATGGAGGGCTTCAGATACAGTATTTAGGTTATTGGGCTCTCTTCCAGAGAAAGTGGGACCTGTCCAGAAGGGGCAGTTTGTACCTGAACTGGAAGGGGATTAATATCCCAGAGGGAAGATTTGCTAGTGCCGCAAGGGGAGAGGGAGTTTAAATTAGGGTTTCAGGAGGATGGGAACCAAAGCACCAGAACAGATAGTGGAGGGGTGGTGGAGAAAGATGTTGTTAAGCAACCTACAAAGTCAGGAATCAATAGGTTGTGCATGGTGGGGCTAACGTTCTGAGCTGCATACATTTCAATGCAAGGAGTATTGCAGGCAAGGCAGCTTAGAGAATAAACCAGCATGTGGAATTGTGATATTGTCGCCATTAGTGAGACTTGGCTGGAAGATTGGCAGGACTGACAGTTCAGTGTTCCAGGCTTTCGTTATTTTAGATATGATAGTGCAGGAGGGATTGAAGGGGAAGTAGTGGAATTAACAGTCAAGGAAAAAGTCATGGCAATGCTCTCAGGACAGATGGGAGAGCTCTTTTAGTGAGGCTTTATGAATAGAATTGTGGAATAAGTAAGGTATGACCACATTAAAGGGTTTATATTATAGACCACCCAATAGTTCATGGGATCAAATTTGTAGAGAAATCGTAGACTGCTCCAAGAAACATAACGTTCTGATAGTAGATGATTTTAACTTTACACATATTGACTGGGTATCCCAAACTGTAAAAGGACTAGATGGGAAAGAGTTTATCATGTATGTTCTGGAAAGTTTCCTTAATCCATATTTAGAAGTCCCAACTAGAGACAAGGTGATACTAAATTTTATTGGGGAATAGGACAGGGCAGGTGATGGAAATTTGTGGAGGGGAACACTTTGCATCCAGTGATCATAATGCCATCAGTTTCAAGGTAGTTATGGAAAAGGATAGGTCTGGTCCATAGGTTGAGATTCTAAATTGGAGAAAGGCCAATGTTGATGGTATCAGAAAGAATTTGGCAAGTGTGGATTGGAACAGTCATCTATATCAATGATCTGGATGATAATGTGGTAAATTAGATCAGCAAATTTGCGAATGACACTAACATTGCAGGTGTAGTTGTCTATATGGACTTCAGTAAGGCCTTTGACAAGGTTCCACACGGAAGGTTGGTTAGGAAGGTTCAATTGTTAGGCATTAATATTGAAGTAGTAAAATGGATTCAGCAGTGACTGGATGGGAGATGCCAGAGAGTGGTAGTGGATAACTGTTTGTCAGATTGGAGGTCGGTGACTAGTGGTGTGCCTCAGGGATCTGTACTGGGTCCAATGTTATTTGTCATATACATTAATGATCTGGATGATGGGGTGGTAAATTGGATTAGTAAGTATGCAGATGATACTAAGATAGGTGGAGTTGTGGATAATGAAGTAGGTTTTCAAAGCTTTCAGAGAGATTTAGGCCAGTTAGAAGAGTGGGCTGAAAGATGGCAGATGGAGTTTAATGCTGATAAATGTGAGGTACTACATTTTGGTAGGATTAAACAAAATAGGACATAAATGATAAGTAGTAGGGCATTGAAGAATGCAGTAGAACAGAGGGATCTAGGAATAATGGTGCATAGTTCCCTGAAGGTGGAATCTCATGTGGATAGGGTAGTGAAGAAAGCTTTTGGTATGCTGGCCTTTATTAAACAGAGCATTGAATATAGGAGTTGGGATGTAATGTTCAAATTGTACAAGGCATTGGTGAGGCCAAATTTGGATTATTGTGTACACTTCTGGTCACCGAATTATAGGAAAGATGTCAACAAAATAGAGAGAGTACAGAGAAGGTTTACTAGTAAGTTACCTCGGTTTCATCACCTAAGTTACAGAGAAAGGTTGAACAAGTTGGGTCTTTATTCTTTGGAACATAGAAAGTTGAGGGGGGACTTGATAGAGGTATTTAAAATTATGAGGGGGATAGATAGAGTTGACGTGGATAGGCTTTTTCCATTGAGGGTGGGGGAGATTCAAAGAAGAGGACATGAGTTGAGAGTTAAAGGGCAAAAGTTTATGGATAACATGAGGGGGAACTTCTTTACGCAGAGAGTGGTAGCTGTGTGGAGCGAGCTTCCAGCAGAAGTGGTTGAGACAGGTTCAATGTTGTCGTTTAAAGATAAATTGGACAACTATATGGACAGGAAAGGAATGGAGGGTTATGGGCTGAGTGCAGGTCGGTGGGACTAGGTGAGAGTAAGAGTTCAACGTGGACTAGAAGGGCTGAGATGGTCTGTTTCTGTGCTGTAATTGTTATATGGTAGAGTTACAGCAAAGAAGACTGGCAAAGCTTGCAGTGACATCATGACCAGCTGGAAAAATGGGCGGAAAAATGGCAGGTGGAATTTAATGTAGACAAGTGTGAGGTGTTACACTTTGCAGGACCAATCAGAATAGATATTACATGATGAGTGGCTGGGCACTGAGGAGTATATAGAACAGAGGGGTCTGGGAATACAGATCTATAATTCCTTGATAGTGGCGTCACAGGTAGTTATGGTCATAAAGAAAATCTTTTGGCTCATTGGTCTTCATAAATCAATGTATTGAGTACAGGAGTTGGGATGTTATGTTGAAATGGTGTAAGACATTGGTGAGGCCTAATATGGAGCAACGTGTGCAGTTTTGGTCACCTACCTACAGGAAAGTTGTGAATAAGATTGAAAGAGTGCAGAGAAAATTTACCAGGATGTTGCCGGAGCTTGATGACCTGAGTTACAGGGGAAGGTTGAAGAGGTTAGGACTTCATTCCCTAGAACGTAGAAGATTGAGAGAAGATTTTATGGAAGTGTAAAGAATCGAGGGGTTTAGATAGGGTAAATGCAAGCAGGCTTTTCCACTGAGGTTGGTCAAGATGACAAATAGAGGTCATGGGTTAAGGGTAAAAGGTGAAATGTTTAAGGGGAATATGAGGAGGAGCTTCTTCACTCAGAGGGTGGTGAAAGTGTAGAATGAGCTTCCAGCCCAAATGGTGGATGTGGACTCAATTTCAATATTTAAGAGATATTTGGATAGGTACATGGATGGGAGGGATATGGGGGTTATGGTCTGTGTGTAGGTCGATGGGACTAGTTAGATAATAGTTTGGCAAGACTAGATAAGCCTGTTCCTGTGCTGTAGTGTTCCATAACTCTCTGACTTTAATTTCAACATCTAGGGACCAAATTAAAACAAAGAACCAAAAAGATAATAAACTCTGGATTATTACCAAAATTGCAAATTGACACATGGTTAATAAGATTTGAGAGTTAGATGTGTGGCTCAAAGATTGTGGAAGAAGTGTGTGTGAATTTGTGGGACATTGGCATCAGTATTCGGGAAGGAGGGAGCTGTTCCTATAGGATGAACTCCACCTGAGCCATGGTCTGGCGAATCACATAACTAGGGCTGTGTATTGGGCTTTAAAAGCAAAGGTGTAATGCTAAAGCTTTATAACATGTTGATCGGACTGCATTTTGAGTAATGTGAGCAGTATTGGGCCCCATATACAAAGGAAGGATGTGCTGGCATTGGAGAGGATCCAGAGAAGGTTTACAAGAATGTCACAGGAATGAAAGGGCTAACATATGAGGAGCATTTGATAGCTCTGGATACGTATTCACTGGAGTTTGAAAGAGTAGGAAGGGTAGGGCATCTCATTGAAACCTATCGAATATTAAAAGGACTGGATAGAGTGGATATGGAGAGGATGCTTTCAATAGCAGGGGGAGCCTAGGACTGAAGGATACAGCATCAGAGTAGAAGGAAGTCCTTTCAGAACAGAGGTAAAGAGGAATTTCTTTCACCAGGAGGTGGTGAATCTGTCGAATTCATGGCCAGAGACCGTTGTAGAGACCAAATCATTGAGTATATTTAAAGCAAAAGTCTATGGGTTCTTGATTAGTAAGGGTGTCAAATGTTATGGGGAGAAATCAGGAGAATGTGGCTGAGAGGGAAAATAAATCAACCATAATCAAATGGCTGAGCAGACTTGATGGACCAAATATCCTAATTCTGCTCCTACGTCTTACCTTATGATCTTACAGAAATGATTCATGTAGAGCAAGACTGACTGGAGAGTGAAAGGTTTTGTCTGAAGCATATTAATGAGGATTGTATGAATTGTCAGTGCCAGGTTTTGAGAATTATACTTGATTGGATGCCTCGGAAGCATTGTTAAAATAAATAGGGAGAAAGTTGGATGAACACAAAGCATTTCACTAAAAAAAATTGCACTGAAACCATCCTTGTGGAAAACATTTGTCAGTGAGTTGCAACAAGCTTTTGATGTGGGAAAGCTCCCACAGTCAAGGAATTAGTCGAAAGCATTTATTTGGAGAATGTTTTTCACAAGAAGAATCTGTCCTATGTTGAAAGTTTGTTGCTGACAGATTTTGTTCCGCCAGAGTGATTACAGTATAAATTTTTTTGTGGAAGACTATGTTTGTCCAATTTATCAGGTATTTTCTCCCATTTCATTTTTAATTCCAGAGATATCTGACAAACTGTAATACACAGCTTGTCATTGTTTTCACCTTCTTATTAAGGCAAATTCAAAGCCCATTGTTTGGTCCAGATAATACAATGCAATGTTATTTGTGATATCTTTTACAGACTTACATTAACTGGTTTCAACAATGTGCCTTATGATTTTGTCTTGTTCTGCCACTGTCCCTTTTCTCAGTCATCTGAAGGAGGTGGAAAATGCAACATGCTAAAGTACGCTCCAATATTACAAAGTCGCAATAGATTATTAGAATTAAAAAGATCAAATCTCAACAAGGCAAGTTAGTTCAAATACTCCGCAATATTTCATAGCAATCTCAGTCTCAAAACCTACGGAATTGATGAAGGCAAGATTTTTTTTGTTGGTATTTATCTGAAATATTTACTCATTCTGAATTATATGGATGGCATTGTGATTTTTGTGTTTTAACATCCTGTGGATCTCACAAGTCATCATGCATTAGTATCTTAAATGCTTAATAATTATGTGGTTATGGTTATTTGTTTAAGAGCGATTATGGTCACATGACATCAATATCGCATCTTCCCTAGTTTATTCTACAAGATTCACACCAAAAATTGATGAGATTTGAAAAACATTCCTTAAAATTGCAGGTAAATCCTACCCAAGATATATCTAGAAACCCTATCATTTGCACAAATTTAACAGGAATAATGTTGAATAAGCTCTTCTCGGACTTTCAGCTGTGTACAGGTATCAATTTTAACCAACAATTTGATCACAAACTCATCGAAATATTGGTTAAAATCGATAACTGTACCCGGCTGAAAGCCTGAGAAGAGTTTATTCGTCATACACACCAGGAAAGCACTGGATCCTTTTTCAGGAATAGATGTATTGAGTGTATAAATTAATTTACTGTCATTAGGTTTAAATGCAGTGCAAAATTGTTGCTGGCAATCCATGGGTTCTCAGAATAAGTTAAGGAATCCTATTAGCAATTTCTATATCATGTGTCTATGGCAGAATTGTTTGTTTTCAAATTTATTATAATGTTTGTGTCTCCTACATAATATTTTTTACAGCTTCAAATTTGCAATGCTGCAAAAAGTTTGCAGTTTACTGGCACAGAACAGGGAGAGACAGTATTAATGCCTCCAGGGTAGTATTGCACATTAAATAGCAGTTACATTTTGTAGGTGGTCTTGCAAAACAACTGCATTCAAATTTATCAATTGTACAATAATTCAAGTTTCCTAGGATGTAGGTACAGCAGAGGATGTTACAGCTGTAATCAACAGGATTTATGAATTCCATGTTGGCCAACTACTGGAGAGACACCTGTTTAATCCCTCACTGGGGAATATTTAGGTAAAAGACATGGGGAAAAAGGTACGATCTTAAAGAATATGGTGTCTTTTCATAGAAATATATATTCCAGCATAAAACATAAAGAATAAATTGAAACCTTACTGATATTATGGACCTAATAAGGTTGCTAAAAATGTACAACACCCGAAAAAGACATTAGAGGAACTGTGTACTGTGCAGTTCTGTGATTATGTGAAGACTTGGGGAACAATGCAGTCTTGCATAAAATTCTATTGCATACAATCAGACCTTAAGTACTTTTGTTTGTGTGAAGGTTTAGATGGCTAGGAAGAGGGGTGGTGGAGGGAGCTGGCTAGTGGTGAGTTATAAATTGGGGATATATGGGAGTATGGGGTTGGAATATTGGCTGTTAGAATGCTAGCGAAAAGGTGAAGATGTATCAAATGCATAATTATGTTCTGTTGGAACAATGTCCAAAGGGGCAAGGATCTGAGTGGAAGGAGGAGAGATTTATTTTTGGGTCAATTAGACAATTGCAACTGAAGTCCCTCAGTGTGAGGACAGGCATCAAGCCCACTGCTTTGAGGACCCAAGACCACAGACCACCAGCCAAATTTAAAACATGCATTAAATTTCAAACTTTGGTGTGAGTGATCTCTGCCGTGTGCAAGTCTTGAATTTCCAAACGATTGCTCCAGCAGTGATGACAAACTGCACGCTTGACATCACTTTGCAAAGCAGACAGCCTCCATATGTACAGTATGCATACCAAATGAGTAAACGTGCTCAGCATACCCCGAGAACTGAGCTGCGATTATACATCATGCTTTGATAAAATTCAGTCACATAATCCAAAATACAATTTTAAACCCAGATCAGTGAAAATGGACCAAAACATCTATGTAATCTCAAGCGCAGTATCTCAGCCATTCATGTAACTAATCCAATGCATTAATGAAAATTCCTACTATATTATGTGTTGTTATACCCAAGTAATTATTAAAAACTTGTCCCTGTGTTTACATGTTGATCTGCATGTTTCTTAAAGCCTTAACAAGATAGGTTAGCAATATAAACTTTACATTTCCATTGCAATATGTTGTAAAGTTCAACCCTGTATCAGTAATCTCCTTGAGGCCTTACATTATCTTTCCCACAAAGAGAAACAGAAAATGCTACAAATAGTAAGCAGGCTAGGTAGCATCTGTGGAAAAAGTGAAGTGCTGACATTTCATTTCAAAAAGAAGAAAATGTTGAAATCAAACGTGTTTTAAATGGGAGGGAATAGTTGGAGTGGGGTGTGATGCCATTGGAGAGAACAAAGGGAACCTCTGTGGAAGGATGGAGACCCAGAGAGACTGACTGGTGGGAAAGGAAGCACACAGACTCGTGCTGGAATCATTTGCTACATTTGTGAGCTATAGGTTGGAGCTACTTTAAGAATTGTACAATATGACCAACTGATCTTCCTGTATACGTATATTGCAGCAACAGTTAGAGTGATACGTTCTAGGGATGCTGCCTCTAGGGAGAGACTGCCCGGTTATGTGGACATTAAGTATTCATTGGAAAAATACTGCTTTGAACAATGTAAGTTATTTTATAGATAAAGTCTTTTTAGCTTGTTGTGTGAATGTGACATGGATACTAATATTGGATTCAATGCTCTTCTACTTAAGCTGCAGAACATGCAGAAGGATACTGTGTTCCCAAGCCTACAGTCTGACTTGCTACATAACCCTACAGAGCCAGAACATCAGTATTAAAAAAGGATAGGGATAAGTATAAGATGGAGGAACATGAGGAAGGGAAGGTGCGGGAGACAGAGGGAGGGATGATGGTTACCAGGTGTGTAAAGTTATACTTCTGACCTTTAATTACAGCAGCAGCAAACCAAATTAAACTAAATATGATGAGCTCCTAGGCATATTAATTTGGCACAGGCATTGCCTCTGTGAACAGTAGTGTAGTGTTAGTTGGATGCTATTACACTATGGGTCCCCGGAGTTCTGAGTTCGATTCCAGCATCCTCTGTAAGGAGGCTGTAGTCCTTGCAGAGAACCCTGTCAAACGCATGGGTTTTCTCCAATTACGCCAGTTTCCTCCTACCATTTGGTAGGCTATTTAGTCATTGTAAATTGTCCTGTGATTAGGCTAGGGTTGAATCACGGCGTTGAAGGAGTGGAAGGGCCCACTCTGTGCTGTATCTACATAAAAACAAAACTAAAATAAATAACTGAACTATAGAGTAGGGTACATGCACTTTGATATATGCCAAGGAGAAGAGAGTTGGTGAATACCATTAAAGTATTTTGTTGATTTATTCAGCAAATTTATGGCAGAACATGATGGAATTTCCAAAAGACAAATGAATCTCATTACCAAGCATGCCCATTGAATGGTATAGATTTCTTTCTGCAAATAAGAAAAAACTTAAGGCTCTGAAGAAGTCTTAGGGGGTAGGAAATATTTTCAAAGAGCATCTGTTCTTTGACTGCTGTGTTAAATGGTTGTCAGTTTTTCAGCATAGAATTACAGACTTAAAACATGTTGGAAGTGTTGTCACATCTGTCTTCACTAAAGGAAAGGTTGCAGGCAATGTCACATTGAAGCAGGAGGCAACAGACAAATTAAGATAAAAATAGATAAACTAAAGCTTCTTAAAATATTGGCGGCACTCTTAGTGAAAACGTGTCCCAGCTGGATGAGATGCATTCTAGATTGCTGAGGGAGTTAAAGATAAAATGTTAGAAGTTTTGACCACAATATTCTTGTGCTTCTTGGATATGAATGTGCAGCTAGAAGACTAAATCATACTCACCTGTTCAAAAAAAATGGGAGAATAATAAACTTGGCAACTAATATCTCGTCGGCCTAACACCAGTGGTAGGGAATATTTCAGAGGCAGTAAACAACAACACAATTAATTGGCAATCAAAACTGAAGAAGTGCATCCAGAGATCTCGCACCCTCTCAGCTCCAGGAAATCCCAAAGCATTTCACAACAGTGAAAATACCTTAATGGTATTCACTGATGTAATGAAGGAACTAACAGTCAGTATGAATCTGTTAAATGCAAATTGTGCATGACTAGCTTGATTAAGATTTTTAATGAAGTAATACTAAAGGTTATATGGTTAATGTTGTGTATGTTGACTTCATTAATGTGTCACATAATAAACATATTAACAAAACTAAAGCCCATGAGCTTAAAGGGGCTGTTATGCTTGTTACAAAATTAGTTAAGGGTTAGAAAGTGGAAAGTAGTAAAGAAATGTTTATCAGTCTTTAGGCACTGATATTCCCCTGGACCCAGTATTACCGCTGGTGCTCCTTTTAGAATATTAGTTAAATAAAGCAAACAAGATTAAGAAATCAGTGAAGTGGAGTAGTAGTATATTTCAGGAAAATTTGACTGTTAATTAAAATGTTGTGAAATATAGCAGATGAGCTTTGACACTGAAGTTTCGTGCATTGCAGTTTGATCAAAGAAACGAAGAAAAGCAATATGAATTAAATGGTACAGTGATAAAGGGAAGAAAAGAACAGAACTGAATTGAATAAGGAGCTGATCATGGCAGAATAAACTGGGAAAGTATTTAAAACACTATTGGAATTATTGTATTATTAAATGAAGCCTAAAATCCAAAGGAAGCAAGTTGAGCTAAATCTTGAAATAATACCATCATTGGTATTGTTATGTCCAATAATGCACATTATACTTGAGGGAGAATTTATAAGTCTTAGAAAGGGTGTAGAGTCGGTTTATGGAAACCATACCATATAACAATTACAGCACGGAAACAGGCCATCGCAGCCCTTCTAGTCCATGCCAAACTCTTACTCTCAACTAGTCCCACCGACCTGCACCTCAGCCCATAACCCTCCATTCCTTTCCTGTCCATATAACTGTCCAATTTAACTTTAAATGACAACATTGAACCTGCCTCAACCACTTCTGCTGGAAGCTTGTTCCACACAGCTACCATTCTCTGAGTAAAGAAGTTCCCCCTCATGTTACCTCTAAACTTTTGCCCTTTAACTCTCAACTCATGTCCTCTTGTTTGAATCTCCCCCACTCGCAATGGAAAAAGCCTATCCACGTTAACTTCATCTATCCCCTTCATAATTTTAAATACCTCTGTCAAGACCCCCTTCAACCTTCTACATTCCAAAGAGTAAAGACCCAACTTGTTCAACCTTTCTCTGTAACTAAGGTGATGAAACCCAGGTAACATTCTAGTAAATCTTCTCTGTACTCTCTCTATTTTGTTGACATGTTTCCTCTAATTCGGTGACCAAAACTGTACACAATACTCCAAATTTGGCCTCACCAATGCCTTGTACAATTTCAACATTACGTCCCAACTCCTATACTCAATGCTCTGATGTATAAAGGCCAGCATACCAAAAGCTTTCTCCATCACCCTATCCACATGAGATTTCACCTTCAGGGAACTATGCACCATTATTCCTAGATCCCTCTGTTCTACTGCATTCTTCAATGCCCTACCATTTACCATGTATGTCCTATTTTGATTAGTCCTACCAAAATGTAGCACTTCACATTTATCAGCATTAAACTACATCTGCCATCTTTCAGCCCACTCTTCCAACTGGCCTAAATCTCCCTGAAAGCTTTGAAAACCTACTTCATTATCCATAACTCCATCTATCTTAGTATCATCTGCATACTTACTCATCCAATTTACCACCCCATCATCCAGATCATTAATGTATATGACAAATAACATTGGACCCTGTACAGATCCCTGAGGCACGCCACTAGTCACCGGCCTCCAATCTGACAAACAGTTATCCACCACCACTCTCTGGCATCTCCCATCCAGCCACTGCTGAATCCATTTTACTACTTCAATATTAATACCTAACGTTTGAACCTTCCTAACTAACCTTCCGTGTGGAACCTTGTCAAAGGCCTTACTGAAGTCCATATAGACAACATCCACCGCTTTACCCTTCTGAACTTTCCTAGTAACCTCTTCAAAAAATTCAATAAGATTTGTCGAACATGATCTTCCACGCACAAATCTATGTTGACTGTTCCTAATCAGACCCTGTCTATCCAGATAATTATATATACCATCTCTAAGAATACTTTCCATCAATTTACCCACCACTGATGTCAAACTCACAGGCCGATAATTGCTAGGTTTACTCTTAGAACCCTTTTTAAACAATGAAACCACATGAGCAATATGCTAATCTTCCGGCACCATCCCTGTTTCTAATGCCATTTGAAATATTTCTGTCAGAGCCCCTGCTATTTCCACACTAACTTCCCTCAAGGTGCTAGGGAATTTCCTGTCAGGACCTGGAGACTTATCCACCTTTATATTCCTTAAAAGCTCCAGTACTTCCTCTTCTTTAATCATCATAGTTTCCATAACTTCCCCACCTGTTTCCCTTATCTTACACAATTCAATATCCTTCTCCTTAGTGAATACTGAAGAAAAGAAATTGTTCAGAATCTCCCCCATCTCTTTTGGCTCCACACATAGCCATCCACTCTGATTCTCTAAGGGACCAATTTTATCCCTCACTATCCTCTTGCTATTAATATAACGGTAGAAACCCTTGGGATTTATTTTCACCTTACTTGCCAAAGCAACCCCATATCTTCTTTTAGCTTTTCTAATCTCTTTCTTAAGATTCTTTTTACATTCTTTATATTCTTTGAGCACCTCATTTACTCCATGCTGCCTATATATATTGTAGATATCTCTCTTTTTCTGAACCAAGTTTCCAATATCCCTTGAAAACCATGACTCTCTCAAACTTTTAACCTTTCCTTTCAACCCAACAGGAACATAAAGATTCTCTACTCTCAAAATTTCACCTTTAAATGACCTCCATTTCTCTATTACATTCTTCCCATAAAACAAATTGTCCCAATCCACTTCTTCTAAATCCTTTCGCATCTCCTCAAAGTTAGCCTTTCTCCAATCAAAAATCTCAACCCTGGGTCCAGACCTATCCTTCTCCATAATTATATTGAAACTAATGGTATTGTGATCACTGGACCCGAAGTGCTCCCCAACACAAACCCCTGTCACCTGACCTATCTCATTCCCTAACAGGAGATCCAACACTGCCCCTTCTCTAGTTGGTACCTCTATGTATTGCTGCAAAAAACTATCCTGCACACATTTTACAAACTCCAAACCATCCAGCCCTTTTACAGTATGGGCTTCCCAGTCTATGTGTGGAAAATTAAAATCTCCCACAATCACAATCTTGTGCTTACTACAAATATCTGCTCTCTCCTTACAAATTTGCTCCTCCAATTCTCACTCCCCACTTGGTGGTCTATAATACACCCCCATAAGAGTTACTACACATTTCCCACTCCTCAATTCCACCCAAATAGCCTCCCTAGATGAGCCCTCTAATCTATCCCGACAGAGCACCGCTGTAATATTTTCTCTGACAAGCAATGCAACACCTCCCCCTCTTGTCCCTCCGATTCTATCACACCTGAAGCAATTAAATCCAGGAATATTTAGTTGCCAATCACACACCTCCTGTAACCATGTTTCACTAATAGCTGCCACATCATACTTCCAGATATCAATCCATGCTTTAGGCTCATCCACCTGTCTTATAATGTTCCTAGCATTAAAATAAATGCATTTAAGAAATTTTCCACCTCTTACTCTCCGTTTATCACAAACGGTGCAAACAACTTTACTATTTTCTTTTTCTTCCTTCTTCCCTACATCTTTTCCTACACTCTGGTTCCCCTCCTCCCTCGTATCTAGATTAAATCTACCGAAGCCTCTCTAGCAAACCTACCTGCAAGAATATTTGTCCCCCTCCAGTTCAGATGTAGACCGTCTCGTCGGAACAGGTCCCACCTTCCCTGGAAAACTGCCCAATTATCTATAAATCTGAAGCACTCCCACCTGCACCATGTCGTCCATACAGTGATGTTAACTTCTTGGAGCATATAGAAAGACTGGATTTTTCACCCTCGCGGACCTCAAAATATTTGACACCCAGTAAAGCACTAAAATCACCAATATAATGTGAATGGCGCATCTGTCACAAAGAAACTGAATAGCATTATTTTACATTTGGCTTTTCTGACTTTATCATTTAGTACTACCTGAGTTCTGATCGCACTAAAAATCAGGATTAAACGTAATAAAATTTCTATCTGATATAGGTGTTATACACTTGTAAGTGGTTTAAAGACACAAGAAAATTGTCGGATGCTGGAAATCTAAAACAACACACTCAAAATGCTGGAAGAATTCAGCAGGCCAGGCAGCATCTATGGAAAAGAGTAAACAGTTGACATTTTGGACTGAGACCCTTCCTCGGGACCAAAAAAAATACAAAGAAAATCTCAATGGAGCATATTGGAGATATAGGGCTTCAATTTAAGATCTTCTACTCAACAAAATAGTTTGAAGTGATTTTTGGAAGACCTACTAAGATAGCAAACTAGGTGAATTAGATTGCTCTACTGATTAGATGATTTCTTACAGTCCAGTGGAGGTAAAATAAAATTTGAATCTTTATGAAACATTTTAAAATATCTTATCCATGGAGATATTAATAAATCATGACATTGATTTTCTTGTCTAAAAATATCATGTTTGTGTGAAACGTTCACAAAGAGAATGATTTTAACTTGTTTCACACACTGAATAAAGATTGCATTAACAGAGTCAGTAATGAAGTGAGGGCACACTTTGGTGAAGTCAAGGAATGCGGTTTGCAAAAATGCAGCTCTAAGGTGTCACTTTTCTTTCCCACAACATCGGTTTTCTTCTAGTGTCAGCTGCAAGAAATGACACAACAATGATCTCATCAGGTGAGAAATCAAGTAGTGGTTGATTCCTTTAAATCGCCCTGGATGGGGGTCTTTCCTGCTGTTTCCTATGTGCCTATCTGTAAATACAGGCATCATCTGGAGAATTCTGCTCCAATATAGCAGCATTTGTGCCATGACAAAGTTGCACACTACTTTCCCTGAGCTTATTTTCAGCTGCTGTTAGCTAGATACGCACTAACTGCTTCATAAAGTGGTGATTGACCCAGTGTGGCTGCCGTACAAGGAATAATACAACATATTTTACACCCACTACCCTCAAAAAAACATAGTATGGAGACCAGTTTTGCATATAATTACACCAGACAATTTTAAAATCAACATGACTTATTATAATTATTTAACCTCAGGTAATATTGGAGAAACCAAACCTTTTGTGGAAAAGCATCTAGTCCTTTCCCAGCGTATATGACAAATAATCTCTTCTCGGGCTTTCAGCTGGGTACAGGTATCCATTATAACCAGTTTTTTTCCTCCAAAAATACTTTATTCAGCAGTATTACAAAATAAAGTTATGTACATATAAAAAAAACATTCGTTAACCCTGAGTCCTTATTCAATAAATAAAGTTATTTACAATAAAATTATGCGTTGACTCTCTGTTCATATACAAATGAAAGATGTTTACAATAAATAGTTCATTTACTCTCAACCCTTGGTCAAGAGTTAAGACTTATTTACAATAAAATTATCAACAATAAAGGCAGACGTTGGCTCTAATTCCTTTTCCAAATTGACAATTTGGGACACTCCTGGGGCACCATGTTGATTCATCTGTCCACACCGCTGATGAGGGTTATTCTCCTCCCCACCCGACCCCTCCCACTCCCAGGGGTGATGAACCTTAAACTGTGGTCCTTCCCCACCGGGCCTTCGCGGTGGCCGCACCAAGCTTGAGTGCATCCCTCAGCACGTACTCCTGCAGGCGAGAGTGAGCCAGTCGGCAGCATTCAGTCATGGACATCTCCATGTGCTGGCAGACCACCAAGTTTCGGGCAGACCAAAGCGCGTCTTTCCCCGAATTGATGATCTGCCAGCAGCACTGGATGTTTGTCTCTGTGTGCGTCCCCGGGAACAGCCTGTAGATCACGGAGTCCTCGGTAACGCAGCTGCTGGGCATGAATCTTAGCACTGTCCCTTCCATTCTCCTCCACACCTTCTTTGCGAACCCACCAACTCCACCCCATTACAGTCCTCCTGTGGGCAGAGGGGTGCGGAGACGACACGCCGGGCATACAGGAGGAATCTGACTGGGAGGGCCCCTCTCACCGCCAGCCAGGCGAGATCTTTGTGCCTGTTGGTGAGATCTGGCGATGAACATTTTGCCAGATGAACTGGACGGTCTGCTCGGGGAACCACCCCACTGTGTCCATCTCGTCCTTCTCCTGCAGTGCCTGCAGGACAGTATGTGCCGACCACTGTCTAATGGACTTGTGGTCAAAGGCATTAGCCTGGAAGAACTTTTCTACGAAGGACAGGTATGGAGGCAACGACCAGCTGACAGGGGTGTTGTGCGGGAAAGGGGCCAGACCCATCCTTCGTAGCCAGGGCGACAGGTAGAACCTGGGCACAGTGGTACTTTGTGCGCACGCATCTGGGATCCACGCACAGCCTGATGCAGCCACACATGAAGCTGGCCATCAGGGTGAGGGCGACATTGGGGACGTTTTTGCCCCCATTGTCCAGGGACTTGTGCAGGACGGTCCGTCTCACCCACTCAATTATAACCAGTTTTGATGACAAACTCTGCCATCTTCATCAGGGATGATGCCTGGGCATGTCCACTCTGATCATATTTATACCCCCATTATTCGTCCCTCCTGATTGGTTAGTCCTCATCCAATCAGGTTTCTGCTCTCCCACCTTGTTTACAATCAAATTCCAGTTCTTTCTTAGAGCGAGACCTTCATCTTTGTTAAAATTGCTAAACCTTTTGTATGCATTACAGGTTTGTCCACTGCATGTTATAGCAATGCTATCCAATTCACACTTATAAAAAAATCTGCACTGCCTTTTCTCTTCCTGGTTAATTTTATATAAAAATGCTTGTAACATCCTCAATGTGAATCCAACAGAAACCAGTCATACCAATTTCATTCAAAAACAGTTGAAGCACGAGCAACATTTGGCATATCAGAAGCTGGAATAGCTCCCAGACCTTAGAAACACCATGGGTGGAAGCCAGGTAAGTAAATGCAATAGGTCCCAGGGGACTGGAGAATAGCCAATGGTATTCCTCTGTTTGAGAAGGGAACTAAAAACAAATCACAAATCAGGAACTTGTAGGACAGTGATCCTTACATTAGTGGTAGGAAAATTGTTGGAGAAGATTCTTAGGGACAGGATTTACTTACATTCCAAAACGCAGACGTCGTTGGGGTAATTCAGCATGACAGTCATGTTGTCACAAAAAACTATGGGTCAATTGTTTAAGAAAAATAACCAGATGGCTTGAGTCGCAAAAATAAATTGTAGTGCTTTTATTTACCTCAAAACAAGACAAAAACTGGGAAAAAAACTTTTATTTTTTTATATATATAGCCACCCTCAGACTAAACACAAAAAAAAACTAACCCCAAAGCCTTGGTAACCTGAGGCTTATAACTGCTAAGCCCCTCCCCCTAGACCAACCAAAAGCTAATTAACTCAATTATCCAATTAAAGATGGTATCCTCCACCATCAGCACACCTGTGCAGGTTGCTGCCTCGATATGAGACAGCTCCATGCAGCAGCTCTGGTTCAGACCCAGTCACTATTACTGCTGGGGATGAGTGTTTTACCGAGTGCGCCATGTGCCATCCGTAATCCGTGATGGACCTTCGTCACACATGTCTTAGAGAGTTCTTTGGAGAGTTGTTGAAGATGATAGATGAGCATAGTGTAGTGGATATTTTATACAAAGGCTAATAAAGTTTTCAACAAGGTGCTTCATAGTATCCAGGAGATCAGGGCACATAAGATCCATGGATCTATGGTTTGGCTTAGCTACAGAAGGTGGAGAGATGTTATTCTGACTGGAGGTCTGTGATCAGTGGTGTTCTGCAAAGATTTGTGCTGAGAAACACACACACACACACACACCTTTCTAACATAGCAGCTAGAACTTCTAGACATCAGAAGATTGTATTTTGAGTACAAAAACAACTTTCAACCAATATTCTTTGTTCAGCTTCTTGTTGTAAACAGGAACCAGACTTCAGTTCTTAATGTACAGTAAATGGCAAGCAATAATCAATCATCCATACATGAATATATCCAAATGAAATAGTGTTCCTTGGGGCCAAGGTGCAAAACACATTACCAACAGTACACAGCACAAAGGACAAATAGCACACATGGTTATGATTTCAGAAAAATATACAGTCACAAAGAGAAAAAAATAATACAGTGCAAATCCCTGTGTGGCATAACAAGACTGCTGGCAAGTTGTCCTGGTCCAGCTTGTTTTCTATTGAGCAAATGCCAGAGGAAGGCACCGGGTGAACACAGGAGGGCGACATTACCTCGGCATCTCCTCCGCTGGGCGAATGCTACAAGCAACTCCATGGCCTCAGCCTTGTTATAACTGAGACAACACAGCTTCCCTGCTGCCGGTCTCACCAATCAACCAGTGAACTGAACTTGCAGTATTCTACATTACCAATGTCCACCAGGATCTTGCGATCACATAAAAACATCCAAGACAATCATTCACACCTTTGTTTTGGACCATGCACCTTCTTGGCACAATAGTACACAAAAGTCCAGGTAACAACACAATAATAGTATGCAATAATTCCAGGTCCATCACTATCAAACAAGACCATAAGACCATAAGATATAGAAACAGAATTAGGTCATTTGGCGCATCATGTCTAATCTGCCACTTCACCATGACTGATTCAATTTTCCTCTCAGTTCTAATCTCCTGTCTTCTCCCTGTATCCCTTTATGCCTTGACCAATCAAGAACCTATCAACTTCTGTCTTAAATATACATAAACATTCGGCTTCCACAGCTGCCTGTGGCAAAGAATTCCACAGATTTGCCACGTTCTGGCTAAAGAAATTCCTGCTCATCTCCGTTCTAAAAGGACAACCCTTTATTCTGAGACTGTGTCCTCTGGTCTTAGACTCTCCCACTAGAAGTAACATCCTCAATGCAGATGTGTAGGGTCTGGAGCTGGCGACTTCTGCCCCTGGCCAAGTACAATGAGATCCAGCCCAATATATTTGCAGGAGAAGGATTTGTAAGCCCGATGCCCATCAGGTGGCTGGAGGGTGCTACTGACTTTCAGTATGCACACTGCTGAATGTCTTGAAATATGACTTGAGAAATTCAGGACACAGGAAGACCAACTTTGTACTGTACCACTCAAATAATGTGATAGAAATCTGGTCTCAGATTGGCTAATGGGCAGCAGAGGGACATGGGTTGCTTAAATGGGGTCATAGATATTTTTGTTTAGAAGCAAAACAGCGATTTGTGATCTATGGACAAGTACTTTTCTCCTGGATGATAAGCATACCAGATTTTGTAAACTGCTTTCTGTGTTTTTGCAAACAGTGGCATGCTGCAGTCTCAATGGTAATGTCATGAGCATCCATGTCAGTGGTTTAATCGTGGCTGAGAAAAGCTTGAGATTTTATTACAGCATTCAACCTGTGAATGGCTTTCTGTTTGTGCTGCAGTGCAAGACAAGACAAACAGTCGATTTGTTTTTGAGTCAATTGTTAAGGATGTGGTTTTGGGGTACTTGGAGGTACATGATAAATTAGGCCATAGTCAGCATTGTTTCCTCAAGGAAAGATCTTGTCTGACAAATCTGATGGAATTTTTTTGAAGAAATAACAAGCAGGATAGACCGAGGAGAATCGGTTGATGTTGTGTACTTGGATTTTAGGGCCTTTGACAAGGTACCACTCTTGAGGCTGCTTAACAAGTGAAGACTCTAGCATGGATAAAAACAGCAGCTGATTGGCAGGAGGCAAAGTGTGGGAATAGAGGGAGCCTTTTCTGGTTGGCTGCTGGTGACTAGTAGTGTTCGACAGGGGTCTTTGTAGGTCCACTCCTTTTCACGTTATACGTCAATGATTTGGATAATGGAATTGATGGCCCTGTTGCAAAGTTTGCAGACGATACGAAATTCCATCTCACCTCCATTCTAAAAGGACGCCTCTCTATTCTGAGGTTGTGTCCTCTAGTCTTAGACTCTCCCACCATTGGGAATATCCTTTCCACATCCACTTTTTCAAGGCTTTTCACCATTTGCTAGGGTTCAATTAGGTCACCCCTCATTCTTCTGAATTCCAGTGAATTCAGGCCCAGAGTCACCAAATGCTCTTCATATGCCAAGCCGTTCTATCCTGGAGTCATTTTTGTGAACCTTCTTTGAACCCTCTCCAGTTTCAGCGCGTCCATTCTGATATAAGTAGCCCAAATCTGCTCACAATGTTAATATTGCATTTGCCTTCCTCACAAAAAACTCAACCTGCAAATTAACCTTTAGGGAATCTTGCACAAAGACTCCCAAGTCCCTTTGCACCTCAGTTTTTTGTATTTTCTCTCCATTTAGAAAATAGTCAATCCTTTCATTTCTTCTGCCGAAGTGCGTGACCATACGCTTCTCAACACTGTATTCCATCTGCCATTTCTTTGCCCAATCTCCTAATCAGTCTAAGTCCTTCTGTAGCCTGTCTACTTCCTCAAAACTACCTAACCCGCTACCTATCTTCATACTGTCTGCAAACTTTGCAACAAAACATGGACATCATCCAAATCATGGACATATAACATAAAAAAGAATTGGTCCCTGTGACCACTAGTCACCGGCAGCCAGGCAGAAAAGGCTCATTTTATTCTCACTCTTGTCTCCTGCCAATTAGCCACTGCTTTATCCATGCTAGAATCTTTTCTGTAATGCTATGGGCTCATAGCTTGCTAAACAACCTCATGTGTGACTGCTTAAAATCCAAGTACACAACATCAAGCAATTCCTCTTTGTCTATCTTGCTTATTACTTCTTCCAATAATTCCAACAGATTTGGCAGGAAAGATTTTCCCTTGAGGAAACCATGCTGACTACAGTCTATTTTATCATGTTCTTCCAAGTACCTGCGACCTCATCTTTAATAATCAACTCCAACATCTTCCCAACCACTGAGGTCAGACTAACTGGCCTATAATTTCCTTTCTTTTGCCTCTCTCCGTACTTGAAGAGTGGAGTGACATTGTAATTTTCCAGTCTTCTGGAATCATTCCAGAATCCAGTTATTCTTGAAAGATGATTACTAACTCCACCAAAATCTCCTCAGCCACCTCTTTCAGAACCCTGGGGTGAAGACCATCTGGTCCAAGTAACTTATCTACCTTCAGACCTTTCAGTTTCCCAACAACCATCTCTTTGGTTATGGAAACTTCACACACTTCATGACCCCCTCCACAGTGAAGACTGATGCAAATACTTATTCAGTTCATCTGCCATTTCATTGTCCCCCATTACTACCTCTCCAGCATCATTTTCCAGTGGTCTGCTATCCACTCTTAACTCTCTTTTACACTTTATATATCTGAAGAAACTTTTGGTATCCTCTTTAATATTACTGACTAGCTTACTTTAGCATTCCATCTTTACCTTCTTAATGACTTTTTTAGTTGCCTTCTGTTGGTTTTTAAAAGCTTCCCAATCCTCTAACTTCCCACAACTTTTTGCTCTATTATATGCTCTCTCTTTGGCTCTTATTTTGGCTTTGACTTATCTTGTTGTCCATGGTTGTGTCGTTTTTCCTTTAGAATACTCCTTCCTCGTTAAGATATATATATGTTGTGCCTTCTGAATTCTGCCAGTGTTCTTTTCCAATCGATTCTGGCCAGCTCCTCTCTCATGTCTCTGTAATTTCCTTTACTCCAATTAATACTGATACACCTGACTTTAGCTTCTCTTTCTCAAATTTCATGGTGAATTTGATCATATTATGACCACTTGGTCCTAAGGGTTCTCTTACCTTAAGCTCTCTAATCAATTCTGGTTCTTTGCACAACACCCAGTCCAGAATAGTTGATCCTCTCGTGGGCTCAACTATAAGCTGCTCTAAAAAGCCATCTCGTATGCACTCTAGAAATTCCTCCACTTGTAATCCAGCACCAACCAGATTTTCTGAATATTGAAGTCCCCCATGACTATTGTAACATTGCCCTTTTGGCATGCATTTTCTATTTATCATTGTAATTTGTAGGCATCATCCTTACTATTGTTTGGGGGAGGGGCCCATTAGGATCTTTTTACCCTCGCAGTTCCTTAGCTCTATCCATAATGATTCAACACCTTCCGATCCTATGCCACCACCTTCTAATGATTTGATTTCACTTTTTATAAACAGAGCAATGCCACCTCCTCTGCCTTCCTGCCAATCCTTTCGATACAATGTGTATCCTGGGACATTAAGCTCTGAGCTGTAATCTTTCAGCTGTGATCCGGTGATGCCTACAACATCATACCTGCCAATCTGCAACTGTGCTGCAAGTTTATCTACCTCATTCCATATACTGCACACATTCAGATACACCTTCAGGCCTGTATTCACCCTTTTCGATTTTGTCACACTGTGCTCAACCTTTTGATTCCTAACTTCATCTGGGGTCTTGCCTCCTTACCCTCTCCACTAACTGTCCGGGCACTCTGATTCCCATCCCCCTGCAACTCTGGTGTAAACCCCACCGTACAGCATTAACAAACCTACCCGCTAGGATATTAGTCCTCCAGTTCAGATACAAGCCGTCCCTTTTGTATAGTCCCACCTTCCCTGGAAGAGAACTCAATGATCCAAAAATCTTACACTCTCCCTCCTACGCCAACTCATGAGCCATGTATTAAACCATATAATCTTCCTAGTTCTAGCCTTACTAGCATGTGGCACAGGTAGCAATCCTGGTATCACAACCCTGGAGGTCCTGCCCTTTAACTTAGCACCTAACTCACTGAACTCCCTATGCAGAACCTTGTCACTCATCCTACCCATTTCATTGGTACCTACATGGACCATGACTTCTGGCTGTTCACCCTCCCACTTAAGAATTCTGAGGACTTGGTCCAAGATATCCCGGATCCTGGCATCAGGGAGGCAACATACCAACTGGGAACCTCGTTCTCACCCGCAGATCCTCCTGTCCATTCCCCTAACTAATGAATCCCCTGTCACCACAGTGTGCCTCTTCTTCGCCCTTCCCTTCTGAGTCATAGAAGCAGACTCAGTGCCAGAGACCCGACTGCTGTGACTTTCCTCTGTTAGGTCATCCCCCTGACTGTATACAAAGTGAAATTCTTGTTGTTGAGGGGGATGGCCACAGGGGTGCTCTGCACTGCCTGTTTAACCCCTTTCCCCTTCCTGACTGACACCTAGTTTCCTGTGTCCTGAACCTTGGGTGTAACTACCTTTCTACATGTCCAGTCTATCACCTCTTCAGCCTCCCGAATGATCCAGAGTTCACCCAGTTCCAGCTTCAAATTCTTAACACTGCTTGTTCGAAACAGTAGCAGGATGCACTTCTCACAGATGAAGTGGTCAGGGAAACTAAAGGTCTCTCTGCCTTCTCACATCCCGCTAGAGGAACACTGCACTATCCTGCCTGACAGCTCCACTGTCTGAGATGAGAAGATATAAAGAAGGAAAAAACGTGTGCTTCCCTTTCCTTTGCTTTCTCTGAATGAAACCGCTGTTTGCTGAAGCCTCGAAGAGCTAAAGCCTTAAGGTCACCATTCTGACTACGTCCACTCTGACGATGGCTGCTGCGCTTGCTCTTGCCTTCCTTAAATTTACTCTTACTATTCAATTCCAATGCCAAATGGCCGCTGGTCAAAGCTCTGTTATGCTGCCGCGACCCACTCCTGCCTTTCATACTTGGGCAATGGACCTGATTGAAGTCCCCTCCTCTCCAAACATCCTTTGTCCAGAATGGCCGCTGGTCAGCATCTCGCTGGTGGGATGGTCTCGCAGTATGATTGTGATTGTAAAAAAGACATACAAAATGAACAGAAGCACCTTCGATTGGACCTAGAGTGGCTGCTGCGTCTGCGTGTAGGGGCATCTTACCAGAAGAGCCTATGACAACCACAGCACCACCAACCTTCGTGTCATCTGCAAACTTACTCACCCACCCTTCTACTTCCTCATCCAAGTCATTTATAAACATCACAAAGAGTAAGGGTCCTAGAACAGGTTCCTGTGGAGTTCCACTAGTCACTGACCTCCAGGCAGAATACAGGATGTTCAACAGACACAGAATAATATATATAAGTGTAACATTTGCATGAATTAGATTCATGGACTCATGTAACAGGGAAACAGGCCATTCAGCACATTGATTGATTGATTCTATATTCATCATTTAATTTATAGGTAACTTCTATTCTTTGCTTTCCTATGCTTTTATTAGGATAAATCATTATTCTCTCTCTCTAAATAAGCTGTTTTCTGGGTAAACTGACATTGTTTTCAGTTCCATTCACTATTTATGCCATTATGAGTCATATAATCACCTCTGCCACAAGTTGCTAATTGATGCAGTGTTGTCAATAAATACTTGCTGCATAACATACACTTCCCAACTTTCTAATGGCACCTTATCCCTCACTTTACTCTGTAGCACAGGTTCTCATGTCTATTACTGCTGGATTGCTGCCCGCTTTCCATATGCGTACAAAGCTTTCAGTGCCCTGCCATTGGGCTTGCTGACCGCAAGGTTCTAAACTCAAACTCAAACTCAGTCACAGAATTCAGTTCAATTGCCACGAGGTAATGTTGTAACTCCACTTCGACCGCACTTGGAGCACTGTGTTCAGTTCTGTATTCACTCATTGTAGGAAGGATATGGAAACTTTAGAGAAGGTTCAGAGGAGATTTTTAGATTATGAAGACATGCACTCCTCTTTTATTGTCATTTAGTAATGCATGCATTAAGAAATGATACAATATTTCCTCCGGTGTGATATCACAAAACACAGGACAGACCAAGACTGAAAAAACTGACAAAACCACATAATTATAACATATAGTTACAACAGTACAACAATACCATAACTTGATGAAGAAGTCCATGAGCACAGTAAAAAGTTCAAAGTCTCTCAAATGTCCCACATCTCACGCAGACGGGAGAAGGAAGAAAAACTCTTCCTGCCATGGAATGATCAGCTCTCCAATCAGTTCTCTGACACCGAGTACCGAGCACCATCTCTATCCAAACGATTCGACCTCAATCTCGGTCGCCAACAGCAGGCAAAGCCAGGGATTTTGAGGCCTTCCCTCTGGAAGATTCTCGATCGTGCAGTAACAACAGCAGCGAACCTGCGTTTCAGAAATTTCTCCAGATGTTCCTCTGTGCTTTCATGTCTGTCTCCGTCAAATCAGAATTGTCCACGGCCCCTATTTAACGGATACAATATCATTTTCACCGGAGGGCTGCGCACGCGCAGTGCTCTGCTCTCTCTCTTCTCACCATTTACCAGATGCTGCCTGGATTAGAGAACATGGCATAGAAAGGGTGCAGAGGAGATTTACAAGGATGTTGCCTGGATTGGGGAGCATGCCTTATGAAAACAGGTTGAGTGAACTCGGCCTTTTCTCCTCGGAGCGACGGAGGATGAGAGGTGACCTGATAGAGGTGTATAAGATGATGGGAGGCATTGACCATGTGGATAGTCAGAGACTTTTTCCCAGGGCTGAAATGGTTGCCACAAGAGGGCATGGGTTTAAGGTGCTGGAGAGTAGGTACAGAGGAGATGTCGGGGTAAGTTTTTTACTCAGAGAGTGGTGAGTGCGTGGAATGGGCTGCCGGCAATGGTGGTGGAGGCGGATACGATAAGATTTAGTAAAATAGAGAGCTATAGGTAAGCGTAGTAATTTCTAAGGTAGGGACATGTTCGGCACAGCTTTGTGGGCTGAAGGGTCTGTATTGTTCTGTAGGTTTTCTATGTTTCTATGTCTTAGGTGGTAAGGTTGAGTGAACTGGGGCTTTCCTCTTGGTGTAGTGGAGGATGAGAGGCAACCAGTTTGTGTTTAAGATTATCAGGCACAGACAGAGTGGACAGCAGCACTTTTTCCTGGGGTGGCAGTGGCTAATGCCAGAGGAGATCCTTTCCTTTCAGAAGTTTGCACACATTCAGCATGCCATCTAAGACTTTGACAAACATACAAAATGCAGAGCGGAGAGTAACCTGACTGGTTGCATCACAGCCTGGTACGGAAACACCAATGTCCAAGAATGGACAGGCTGAAAGAAATTGGTGGATTCAGCCCAGTGCATCACAGGAAAAACTCTCCCCACCACTGAGCCCACTGTCACAAGAAAGCTGCATCCGTCATCAAGGATCTGCCACCTATCTTCTCGTTGCTGCCATTGAAAAGGAGGCACAGGGGCCTTAGGTCCCACACTACCAGATTCAGAACTAGTTATTATCCTTCAGCAATCAAGCTCCTGAACCCAGTGTGGTTAACTTCACTCAGTCCAACCCTGAACTGATCACTGAACGCAACCTATCGGCTCACTTTCAAGCACTCACGCTCTCAGCATTATTTATTTATTATTTGTTTTTTGCATTTTCAGTTTTCCTTCTGCTCATTGCTTACATGCCAGTCTTTGTGTCTAGTTTTCATTGAATCTATTGAATTTCTTTGTTCTACTGTAAATGCCTACAAGAAAATGAATCTTAAGAAATATGTGTACTTTGATAATTAATTTACTTAGAACTTAGAACTTTGAATTTTAAAGTGATTGGAGGAAAGTTTAGGGGAGATGTCAGAAGTAAGTTTTATCACTGACTGGTAGATGCTTGGAATGCACTGTTGAGAAGGGTCATGGAGTCTGATACATTAGGGACCTCTAAGAGAGCCTGGTATAGACACATGAATGGAAGAAAAATGAAGGGTTATGGGCTTGGAAGAGGTTTACATAAGTTGGCACAACATTGTGGGCCAAAGGGCCTGTACTGCTTTATGTTTTTTTAACACGAAGTTTATTTAATATCACTCTTATTTCCCTACTTAAACAGTTGTAATAGCTTGTATTCAGCACTATCCTTCAAAGTGAATGTAAATGTTTGCAGCTAAGTAATGTTTTTAAATGTTTCCAATCATAGTGGGATCCTTACTGGAAATGGTCAACCATGATGTGATTACTCAGGCCCAAAGCCTGAGAAAGACTGAAATCTGCCCTCAATGTCTTGTTACATTTCACTTAATAGACTGTCATTGCATTAGCATCAACCTAGTTACACCCGGTTAAGAGGACATAATGCTAAGTTAAAAAAGAACTTTTGCCGGTCAAAATCTAGAATGAAGGTTACTTACTTATTATGACATGGGGAGAAGCCACTTGTCCCATCGTGCTCGTATCTTTTAAAGTATTGATGGAGTTGGCTTCCAAAATTGCCAAAGAATTTCTGTGCTACATGATATCATTTTTACTGCAGTACACAGTCAAACAACATTAGCAGTTTGACTCGCGTGGACGGACTTGATATGAGAAAGTAAGACTGGTGAGAAAAGTTGCAAGCATTCCTGGAGACGACCATCAAAGCATGTCAGCTAATCACAGCAACATCTTTCAAATGCAAAAGTGAAGGCACAGTGTCAGTGAGCCAGACTAGATCTATGTTGCCAGGACGAATTCTATCAACCAAGCAGGTTACTTTTTAAGGGCAGGGGAACACTGAAATCAGAAAGCCACTAAGGTGATGCTTATAGAGAAATTATCAAGCAGCTGGAAGAACAAACCTTAAGTGACATTTGTGCAACAAGCAGCAATAATGGAAAAAAGAAAGCAATGCTAAACTCAAAAGGAAAGTTAACACTCAGTATATAGATATGAACATCAATATACTGTGTATAGTCATTATTCCAGCTATAAACTACGTTTGTGGGAAACCTATCATCTTTGCAAGGTGCACACTACAAGGGATTGGGTGGAACAATTCTTTTATTAAAAAAGATGCACTGATAATCATCAGTCCTGATGAAGTGTCTCATCCCAAAATATCGACTGTTTGCTCTTTTCCACAGATGCTGCCTGACCTGCTGAGTTCCTCCAGTGTTTTGTGTGTGTTGCTTTGCTTTGTGTGTCAGCATCTGCAGACTTTCTCGAGTTACTGATGATCATATTTATGATCACAATGTTCAATCATTTCTTTGAGATACACCATTCACTTCGATCATTAACCACAGAAAAAAAATTGCTGACCATCCTTGAATTCAAGTCTGTGTTTCCCATAGCAGCCGCCTTGATAACGCAGAGCTGGGCCTACTTCCTGTCACAGTATGTTTACAGTAATGAGTACTGAACGTCCAAAGCAAAGGTCAGTGGAGGCATCATTCAGTTTGCCACATAAACGTACTGAAAACATTTCTAATAGTAGTAGAGATGGTGGAAATCAGAATGAGAATCAGGTTTGATATCACCAGTATATGTCCTGAAATTGGTTAACTTGGCGGCAATAATACAATGCAAGACATGATAATATAGAAAAAAAAAATCAATTACAGTAAGTATATATATTTATCTTTGTAACACTCGTTACTTCTAGCGGCTTAATTTAGGGGGTGATAACCCCCCTGCCCAGCCAAACCTAAGAAATCTCGTTTGGGTGGATGTTGCGCGATGTGTCCCCTGTTACAAATCAGTACCCCAAAATAACAAACAGTACACTATATGCGATTAAACGATTAAGCTTTGTAACTCTTACTTTGACTATATGGTAAATAGAGAAACAAAATATAAAAGAAAAAGAGTGCCAATCTTATTAAACAGTCTGTGCACAATAGCTGGAGCTCATGCTGTTTCAGTAGAGTGTCTTCCCCCATCGATCTCCTCCTTCAGACCCGCCGCCCCCCCTCCACTCGGAGTCTACCCTGTCTGGCGATCTACCACATTTCTCCATTTGAATCTTCTCTCTTCATCTCTCCCTCTCCTTCGCGCAAAAGCCCACGAAAACAACTGCTTCCAGAATCACAAGAAAGGGCAACAAAATCCTGATTGGCTAACATGCATCAACAGTCCGGTTATCTCCCCCATAACCCAAACATTGCTGCTACAGAGAAACCATTACTTCAGCAGTGAACATTACAAAAAAGCCATTACATTAGCAGTGAAACCTTACAGCGCCTTACACTCTCCCCTCACCAAATTTAGTCATGTCCTCATGACGTTGAGATAGTTCGCCAACCCTTCCTGCAAAACACAAAGCCCAATCCAGGTGCAAAAGGCAGTGACATAGCTCCCCAAAACAGTAGAGATCATGCCCTGTTCCCCAGGCACTACATAGGCCAACCTATCTGGTGGTCTCCTAATTCTCTGAGACCTCCTCACCTAACTCTTCAGACTCAGACGCTACTGGGGATACTTCCGGTCTGCTTGGCGAGTCCTCCCCCAATCTATCACTCATGCCCCCCCTGCAACTCGGAGCCTTCTGCCCTGTGTCCAGGCCCCGCTTCCTCTCCTTCAGGGTCCTGCTGTAACCCAGGCTGCCCACAGCCAGCCCCCTCCACCTCACCTGATTCAGTGCGAGAAGGGCCAGGGGTCTCTTCCTCAATCAATGGGGAGTTAACGAAGGGCAGCATGTACCACACATCCAGGTCCTCATCCTCCGAATCAGTATCCCTCTCATGGGCGGAGCCCAGCCCAGCCTCTCCCACTGTGGCCCCTGCAGTCGCCCCGCATTTTTGCAGAGTCCTCTTTCTAGGTGTAGGCTCCAAGTCGGGCTCTTGGTTTACCTGTACCTCTTGTCCCAGGGGCAACAGGTGGTTCCAATGCAGAATCTTGACAGGCCCCTTCCCCTCCTCTGGTCTCACCTGGAAAACCAGTAGGTCTGGCATCTGACTCTCCATCACATAGGGTGTGGCTGCCCAGCGGTCAGCCAACTTGTGCTTTCCAGGGAGTCCCAAATTCCTGATGAGGACTCGGTCTCTCAGCAGGAGTTGGGAGAACCTCACTTTCTGATCATACCTCCTCTTATTTCCTCTGATTCTGCTTGGCGGCCACGACCCCAGCCAACTCGTACGCCCTTTTCAGCTCTCTTCTCATGTCAGACACATACTTCAGATAAGGCTTCGGTGGTAAGTCACCCTCATCAGTCCCAAAACAAAGGTCAATGGGCAACCTCGCCTCATGCCCAAACAGCAGATAATATGGTGAGTATTCAGTAGCTTCATTTCATGTACGGTTGTAACCTGTGAACCAGATGCCCAATATGTTGACTCCAGCTGCTCTTCTTGCTGATCTCCGTGGTCCCGAACATGTCTAGTAAGGTCTGATTAAACCTCTCAGGCTGGGGATCGCCCTGCGGGTGATAGGATGTGGTTCTCGATTTCTCAACTCCAAGCATGCCCAGTAACTCATAGACGAGCCGCTCTCGAAATCCCGTGCCTGATCATTATGTACCCACCTGAGAAGGCCATAATGAACAAAGTACTTCTCCCATAACACTTTTGCCACCGTAGACACTCTCTGGTCCTTGGTAGGAAAAGCCTGAGCATATCTGGTGTAGTGGTCTGTGATGACTAAGACATTCACCATGTTGCTGGCATCGGGTTCTCTGGACAGGAAATCCATACACACCAGGTCCAGAGGCCCTGTACTCTGCAAGTGGGACAAAGGAGCTGCCCGCATAGGCAGTGTCTTCCGGCATATGCAGCGAATGCATGACTTGCAGTACTTTTTAACCTCCGACTTCATTTGGGGCCAGTAGAACCGGTCTCTGAGCAATCCATAGGTCTTTTCCACCCCCAAATGACCAGAATCGTCATGAAGTGACTTCAATGCAATCCTCCGATACTTCTCGGGCAGAACCAGCTGGCAACGCTGAGGTCGGTCCGGGGGTGACGTGACCCGGTATAAGATCTGGTTCTTCAACTCCAACCGAGGCCATTCTTTCCGTAATGGAGGCACCGAAGTGTGTTTTGTCTTCTCCGCCTCAGCCGTGTCTCCCTTTTCAACCGCAGACCAAATAGTGCCAATGACGGGTCATCTCGCTGAGCAGCTGCCACTTCCCCAGAACTCAATTCCGGCAGCTGATTGGTCTTCAGAGCAGTCAGGTTAATGGGGAATGGCGTCAACAGAAGCCCCCAATTGATCCACTGCTCAATCCGGCCTCTCCTTTTCCTCGGCCTTCACAGTGGTGGCAAACAGACACATGGCCTTCACACCCAGGGGCAGGAACGCTCTCCCACTCCTCGTCTCTGTCCAGTCCCTCATTCGTCCGTCGGGACAAAGCGTCCACATCAATGTTCCTGCTCCCCGGCTGGTACTTCAGGCTGAAATCATAGGCAGACAACACCGCCAACCACCGATGGCTTGTGGCATCCAGTTTCACCGAGGTCAGGATATAAGTGAGCAGGTTGTTGTCCGTACTCACCTCAAACTTGGCCCCGTAGAGATAGTCACTCAGCTTATCCACCACCGCCCATTTCAACGCCAGGAATTCCAACTTGTGGGTGGGATAGTTTCTGTCGGAGGGCGACAAACTCCAGCTGACAAACGCTACAGGCCTCAACCCAGTGCCCTGTTCCTGATACAGGACGCCCCCTATCCCCTCTCAGCTGGCATCTGTGTGCAGTACATACGGCAATCGGGGGTCTGCAAAAGCCAGCACTGGTACCTGGGTCAGCAATTCCTTCAGCGACTGAAAAGCCTCCTCACATTTTGCATCCCACCTCTGTCCGAAGGGCTCCACCGGGTTTAGATATTCTCTACCCTCCTGTCCTTTTTTCCCTTTCCCTTTCTTCCCCAAGGGAGGGTAAATACACAGAAGCTGATTCAAAGGGTGACTCACTTTGATGTAGCCCTTCACGAATCTCCGATAATAACCACAGAACCCAAGGAATGAGCATAGAGCACTCACAGTATGGGGCCTCAGCCAAGTGGTCACCGCTTCTATCTTAGCCGGGTCTGTAGCCACTCCATCCCACGAGATTATATGTCTGACATAGCTAACAGACGTCTTGAAGAACTGGCACTTGTCCAGGGAAAGTTATAACCCTTCTGCTTTCAGGAGGCCAAGCAGTTTCAGTAGCCTCGCTTCATGTTCTTTCAAGGTGGATCCAAATACTATAAGGTCATCCAAGTACACCAACACCTCAAACAAGTTCATATCCCCCACCGTCTTCTGCATGACCCGCTGGAAGGTGGCGGGGGCTCCCGATATGCCCTGGGGCATCTTTTCGAACTGGAAGAATCCCAAGGGACATATAAATGCTGTCTTCTCTTTATTGGCCTCACTCATCGGGATCTGGTAATATCCACTCCTCAAATCCAGCACATTAAACCACTTCGCACCACTCAAACAGGCCAGTGATTCCTCGAGCCTCAGGACCGTATACTGGTCGGAGCCGGTGCGCCTATTCAGGGTCCTATAGTCCACACACATCCATACCTTCCTATTCTTCTTCTGAGCCACTACTATTTGGGATGCATAGAGGCTTCGGGATTCAGTGATGATCCCAGCTTCCTTCAACTTACACAAATGCTGCCACACGTCTTCCACGTCTGCAGGGGCCAGTCGCCGCGACCTTTTTCTAAACAGGGTGTCCTTGGTCACCCAGATGGTGTGACGAGTGCTCTTGGAACAACACACATCAAACTCACCAATGGAAAAGACACCTTCCAGCTTCAACATCGTTTCTACCAGCCTCCTCTTCCAACCTGGCGGCACAGGAGAATCCCTGAAGTTAAATGCCTCAGCGGTCAACTTTTCCCTTTTTTTCAATAGCTTCTCCCCAGGGGGCCTCACGGGGACACTAGACATTACTGTCACCAGGAACAAATGCGCCGGGGCATCCCTCTCTTAAAGGTGACCTCCCTCCTCGTAGTGTTCCTGACAATCACAGCCATCCTGCTCACCTGTACAACCAAGGGTCTCTGAAATTCGGGCCTCACCAGCACCCCAGCCGAAAATCGCGACTCCCCCTCAAGGTCTTCCGGAGCGTCCACTAAGTGGGCTTCGCCCTCAGGCACTCCAGGGAATCTGGGGGTCCCCATCACTCCCGCTCCTTCCCCGGGCCATACCACCCTAGGCTTTGACTTCGTTTTAAACAGTCCCACGTTTAAATTCGGTACCCGGCCCAGTGCGGCCACGCACTTCCTCAAACGCAGCTCGAAACACTGGGTACACAGACAAGGTCCCCAAAAAGCTCTCACCTATCTTCTCCTTACAGGCCCCCATGAGCCTCCATACCAGAGAGGTGTTGGTCCCCACCAGAATTGAAACACCACCCATCTCAACTGGATCCGGACAAACCAGCAATAACATCTCAAGAACTTCAGACACTCCCACATCGGCCTCCGAAAACTCCAGTTTCACTGACAAATAACTGCCATACGGATAATCGCCATCACTGATACCCCAAATCTCCAGTGCACTGAATGGGGTCAAGGGCAAATGCTTCAGCTACTGGTTGTAGAACGAACAGTACAGTAACATGATCTGCAAACCGGTGTCGAGTATGGCTTTAGCATAGATTCCCTCTATCCGTAGCAACACACTGCAGTGGGGTCCCTCTAATCCATCAAGAATAGGGTCTTTTGCTTTCGGGGGGTTCCTTGGTACATTGCTGGGAATGTGTTCTCCCAGAAACACCAGGCCGTTCCCTCACTGGGTCTCCTCTAAGTTCCCTGACACCTCTCCCTGCTTGGATACCCGGGGGCTCACTCTCCGAGGGGCTTCCTGCCGATCACATTCCCGCCAGAAGTGTCCCTCTTCCCCACAGTTATAGCACACGCTACCGGCCACCCCTCCTCTCACGGAACCTCGGCCACCCACAGCCCTCTGCACAGTCCGTCCCCTGGGGGGTGGGTCCTCTCTACCAGTCCTATCATACAAAGGGTCCACACCTGCCATGAACCCCGATGACCTCTCAGTTCTCAGCTCTGCCACCACCTTTACCACTTCCCGGGTTGAGCTGGCCCCGGTCACTTCACTACAAGGGGTTACTACTGAGGATTGCACCCTGCTGACAGAGTCCTCTCGCAGCCCCAACGCGTTCACATCCTCCCACACCTCTCTGATCAGCTGAACAAACGATGGAGGGGGACGCGTCTTACGAGACTGTCGGAGACCCCATGCAATCAGGTCATGGGACTGGGCGCCACTGGCTATCTGGTCCATTCTTAACCGATCCACCTCAGCCCCCTGAATGACCCCTCTGCGCTGCAAGTAATTTAGCTGCCTCTCTAGCCCAAAAATAAAAGCAGAAAGCTTCTCCCCCTTCTCCTGATGCACATTTTGAACCCCCACCAGGAGCTTCATTGGGCTTCCAGTCAGTCCAAATGCATTGTCCAGTTCTTGCAGATAATTGACAGTTGTCGCTGCGGGATAATCTAACATGACCGTTCTGACAACATCAGCAGCCCACCCCCTCAAATTTTCAACCAATCTCTGTCGCTTTTCATCATCCAAGCACTGCCACTCATCTAATAACTGAGGGGTCTGCTCTGCCCAAGTCTCATACTCCTCCTCCCCTTTAGGGGTGGGCATAATTCCAGAGAATAGGCAGAGCCTGCCATAGTTGGGACTTTGACTCTGATCTTTCCATTTATTCGCCAGAGAAGTAAGGGCGGATACTAACTCAGAGTTCTTACTCTTCACTGGGGGACGTGGACTAATTAGACATTTCAAATCCGACCACTCTGTCCCTTCACTCCTCAGAAATGATAGAAACCTGTCTTTGAAATCTCGGCCCCCAGCTACCTCAGTGCTGGTCTGCATTAAAACGAGAGCTGCACCTGCCCTTTTAGCAAACCTCTGCTCACAATCACAACTTTAACAGTGGAATTAACAATTCATCTGGAGTACAAATATCTGTCCCGTTGGTTCCTTGCTCAGGGTAATCACAGAGCATCCAATGGAATCAATCCCGAACATAGTCCCCACAATTGTAACACTTGCTTCTTCTAGTGGCTTAATCTAGGGGGTGGTAACCCCTGCCAGGCCAAACTTAAGAAATCTCGTTTGGCTGGATGCTGCGCGATGTGTCCCCTGTTACAAATCAGTACCGCAAAATAACAAACAGTACACATTATGCGATTAAACAATTAAGCTTTATAACTCTTACTTTGATTATATGGTTAGTAGAGAAACAAAATATTTTAAAAAAGGGTGCCAATCTTATTAAACAGTCTGTGCGCAATAGCTGGAGTTCACACTGTTTCAGTAGTGTGTCTTCCCTCACCGATATCCTCCTACGGACCCCCCGCTCGGAGTCCACCCCGACCGCGATCTACCACATTTCTCCGTTTACGTCTTCTCTCTTCATCTCTCCCTCTCCTTCGCGCAAAAGCCCGCGAAAACAACTGCTTCCAGAATCACAAGAGAGGGCAACAAAATCCTGATTGGCTAACATGCATCAACAGTCCAGTTATCTCCCCCATAACCCAAACATTGGTGCTACAGAGAAACCATTACTCCAGCAGTGAACATTACAAAAAAGCCATTACGTAGCAGTGAACCCTTACAGTGCGTTACATCTTAAATAGTTAAATTAAAAAATAGTGAAAAAACAAATAATAAAAAAGTGAGATGGTATTCATGGGTTCAATGTCCATTTAGGAATCAGATGGGAGAGGGGAAGAAACTGTTCCTGAATCACTGAGTGTGTGCCTTCAGGCTTCTGTACCTCCTACCTGATGGTAAAAATGAGAAGAGGGCATGTCCTGGGTGATGGGGATCCTTAGTAACGGATGTCATCTTTCTGAGGGAGTGATTCTTGAAGATGTCTTGGATACTATGGAGGCAGGTACCCAAGATGGAGCTGACTAATTTTACAACTTTCTGTAGCTTCTTCTGATCCTGTGAGTAGACACCCTCCCCCCTATACCAGACAGTGTTGCAGCCTGTCAGAATGCTCTCCACGGTACATCTGCAGAATGAAACAGAAGGATCCAGTATTATTGTAAGTATTGAATACACTTTGAGTGGTTAGACTGATCATGACATATGTTTACAGAATCATATAAAGCCTTTCACTACATAAATGTTAGTAGCTGTCCAAAAGTCAGGGTTGTATCAAATAGATCATGCAGTAGTTATATCCTAAAAACAACGGACCAAAATAATGTGAGAACTTGACTATTAATGACAGGAAAAGATTATTGAATTGTCAATTTGCTCAACATAATCAACGACCCTGAAGATCCGGCCAGCAAGTGCCCAGTCTGCAGATCAGTACTACAAATATAGAAGTGGTCTTAAAAGAGCCATTCCAGGCCATCCACATGGACTCGCAGATAAAAGTGTGGACAACTCTTGCATGGTCATAGAATCATAAATATGTAGAGCACAGATATGAACTCTTTTGGCCCAGCTTGAAAGGCTTTCTTATTCATGTAGCTGCCCAGACATTTTTGTAATTGCTTTGACCTCTACTACCTCCTCTGGCAGGTCGTTTCAGATATTAAACACTTTCTGTGTGAAAAACATATCTCTTAGATCTTTGTTTAAATTTCTCCCTCCCACCTCAAAACTGTGCCATCTAGTTCTCAGATTTCCTTGCCCAGGGAGAAAAAAAACCCTGATTATCCCATGAATGCCCCTCATTATGTTATAAACTTCCTCAGCCTCCTACATTCCAGTGAGAGCAAACCCAGCCTATCCAGTCTCTCCTTGTAACTTCAACAATTCAAAATGAAGCAAACAGATTGGGTCATGCACCACCACTGAATACACTAGAGGACAGCTGAGGGGTACTTTTGCCTTACATGTTCTTTCCAAGGATAATGTATTAGCTAATGATGTGCAGCCTTGAACAATTTATGAAGTTAAATGGGATCAAACATTGTTTTGTGGCTCTTTGTCATCTATCATCAGATGAAAAAGCTGAGGGATGAACGTACACAGTGAAAGAGACATTAAAGAAGAAAATCAGACAAGGCAGTTCATATTTTACTTTGAAGAATTGACTCACAAGGATTGAGCTAAGATTGATGCCACACTCGGTTAAAGAACATACGCCTGGAAAAATGCAGATGCACTGACAACTCAGAATGCATCTAAATCAGCTTCAGCATTAATTGAAAAAAGTGGAAGGAAGGCTGTTGAAGGAGAGCAAATGTGGCAACAGATTATAAAGGAAAAAGGGTGAGATCGCATCAAAATGTTTCTGTGGTGAAATCTAAAGTGAGATCACGGATGGGAAAATGGCCATCTAGTTCCCATACATTAGAGATTGGAGAGAGGCATACTCCAAGAAATACTTCATAAGAATAAATGAGGCATTCAGATAGATGGACATAGACTAATTAGTCTCAATCCAAAACATTGAGAGAAGAATGAAGAAGATTACAAGTCAGGAAACTGTTTCCTGCAAATGCATAGCTCATTCTACACAATTATTCACTAAGGATTAAAAATGCTTATGCTGGGATAGATTTTAATCTATTTTGCTGTCAATAAATGTTGTGTTGCAGATTAGCTGCTTGTTTTATAGACTGTCAGACATTCCTCTTCTGAAAGGGAAATTCTGGAATATGCAATGTACCCCTGATTCACAGCAACAAGGTTACTAATCACGGTGAAAGTTAATCCCTCCTCTAACTTGTGTGATTGATTATTGCCTGCTGGATTAAAAAGGCATGCTTGCAGCAGGTCCATTACAAAGAGTGTGTATGAATTAGGTGAATTAAATTTAATAATTAAGAAAAATAAAATGAAATTAACACAAACCAGAAGTTACATAAACAATGATAACACACTGAAGAAATTAGTAGTTAGTAATAATAATGGTAACTTTATTGATCCCGTGGGAAATTATTTTGTTACAGTAGCAACATCTAAAAACACTTAGCAATAATAACAAATATAATAATAATAACTAATGATAAAGTACAGAATAATAATATACACAATAATAATTTATCAATGTGCAATACTGTGTGATAATAATGTAAGAAATAATACAATAGAGACCATTGTTCTATGATATATGTTCTCCTGTTGCACAGAGAGTTACTGTAGATGGTTGATCAGGTTTGGTATTATTAAAAAGAAATCAAATTACAAGATGTACTAAATAAAGATTGCTTATGTCAACTTCTAAGCAATATGATACCATATTATATTATATTTTGTATCATTGATGCTAACCCTGATTAAGGGCTTGATAACAAACTGCATGATGTATACCAAATACAGCACCCCAGTAAACAAGCTAACTGTTGAAAGCATTTCCATTATTAAAGAGATCATAACAAAAGGTGCATGTGAATCTTCTTGAATGACAGTATATAATTATTCATAAATACAAAACGATTTTATTGGTTTTGAAACAGGCTCTCTTCAATGATGAACAAATCTACTAGAGCATTGTGACAGAAGTTGGAGCAATATCTGAGATTCTGATGCAGATCTAAATGTCAAGAGAATAAAATTTACCTGGAAATTGCAATGATAGCAACGGTGAGGCTCCTAACGCTTCAATTTATAATGGAGAAGATTAGACGGTAATTTCTGGAATATTTATACGCAGAGTGAGTGTAGAACAGGGCTGTTTTTCATGATATTGTTGTTGCCTTTTTATAAAATAATGGTATTGGTTTATTATTGTTGATTGTACAAAAGGCTGTCTTGCCTTCAGTAAATACAGATTAAATCATCATCACATAGTGCATTGAGTTAGAATAAAGTAAAACAATAACAATAAAGTGAAAAGCTATCAAAAAAGTGCAGTGCAGGTACGTAATAAAGCATAAGATCCTAACAGGTAGATTCTGAGGTCGAGAGTCATTCTATCTTTCAGGAGGTGCATTCAAGAGCCTGATAACAGTGGGATAGAAACTGCCCTTGAGCCTGATGACACATGCATTCAGGCTGTTGTATCTTCTGCCTGATGGGAGAGCAGGAAAGAGAGAATGCCTGGAGTGGGTAGACTCTTTGACTATGCTAACTGTTTTACTGAAGCAGCAAGAAGCATAGACAGAGTCCAAAGAGGGGAGGCTGGTTCCCATGATGTGCTGAGCTGCGTGCACAACTCTGCAGTCTCTTGCAGTCACGTGCAGAGCAGTTGCCGTACCAAGCCGTACCAATGCATCCAGGTTGGGTATTTTCTATGGTGATCAATAAAAACTGGTAAGAGTCGACAGGGACTTGCCAAATTTCTTTAGCTTCCTGAGGAAGTACTGGGGAGCTTTCTTGGCTGTGACATCCATGTTGGTGGACCAGGGCAGTTTGAATGAAGTAACAATAGATTCAACAATGCACTATTTTATCTTTTAACAGAATGCCAGATTCACAATAGTTTCCCTTGCCCGAGGAACTTGTTTCATATGTATCAAAGCTTAGGAAATCACTTCAAAATCCAACGCTTCATGAAATTTAGAATATATTTAAGTTCCCTCTTAATACTTCAGCATGACTGTTTTGTATCTATGTCCTAATATTTATTTTGATCCTTGTACAAAAATAATAAAACAATATTGCTATTTACTTTCCTGGTTTACTGTCTGATAACATTCAAAATGTAATTGATGAATCAAATTATCTGACATCCCTTTTGCCGATTGCTAAAGATGCCTTCCAATTTATCCTAAGTACTAATTAAATATGAGGAATGGGAAATCCATTCTCTATCCCTGAGTACAACTTTTCATGAGGTCTGCAGTGGGATAGACATACAGTATTGTTGCTGATTGTAGATTGGAGATGAGTACCTGAGTTGCTGGTTGTAAAAATATTAAACCATTCTTCTCCAGGTCAAATTCCATGACATTATTTGAGGAAGTATAGTGTGTTCCCCTTCATTTTGACAACATTCTTCCCTCAAGCAATATTACCAAAAACCCTCAGGGTGGAGGAGCAACACCTTATATTTTGTCTGGGTAGCATCCAACCTTGAATATTGATTTCACCTTTTAGTAAAAATAATCCCTCCCCCCTCCCTCTATTCCCACCTCAGTCTCTCACCTCTTCTCACCTGCTTATCAGCTCCCACTGGTGCCCCTTCGCCTTCCCTTTCTCCTGAATATTGCAGTGTGTTTTGATTGTCAAATTCTGGGCTAGTTTCAAACTGCAATCACTTATTATTGAATATTGTTCCTGGAAACGATGGCAAATGCATCTTTTTGAGGGGTGTCGAATGCAGTATATTTCTATTTAGGGATTGATGACAGGTTTTCTAAAATGTGAAAACATTTCCGATCTTGGTGATGTTTCAAGGAAAAGAGGAAAGAATGTGATCTAGCATTGCATAGTTGTGTGTTGGGGGGGGACAGCTGGATTTGGGCTTTATTGGATGTAGCATGCTGTTATATGAGCGTTGTAATGAAGCTGGATTGAAAGAGAAACAGATGGCTCCTCACCACTGGTCAATATTACGTTCTTGTGACGTAACTTATTACACCCACTGTGCACAGCTGTAATTATGGCAAAACTTGACTACTTCCTAAGAATATTAAACAGCTTACTACCGGCTGTTGTGCTGCAAAGAATAACAATAAGCATACTGCACTGTGCAACTGAAATAATAATGATTTTTCAGCTAATATTTTATAGTTCTAATAGTGAAAAGTCCTTTATCGTTTCTCAGAAAGTCTGAACAAGACTTGATATTTATAAATATTTAAGGCAGAAATGTAGTATTATTTTCTTACTATAAAATGTAGCTTAGTCATTTATAACAAAATCATTATTCCGTTAAACATTTACACATTGCAGGAGACTTCAACCCATATGTTGAGCGGGCATGAAATAATTGGTTTTGGATCTTTCTGGGGTTGGAGAAAGAAATAGGCCAGAGATTTTTTAATAATTAAAGATTAGCATTATTTGTCACACGTACATCCAAATATTGAGTGAATTGTGTCATTTGCACCGAGGATGTGCTGGGAGCAACCTTCAAGTGTCGCCAACGTAGCATGCCCACAACTTGCTAACCCCAACCTGTACGTCTTTGGACTGTGGAAGGAAACTGGAGCACCCAGAGGAAACCCATGGGATCATGGGACGTACATACAAACTCCAGACAGACAGCGGCAGGAATTGAATCTCGATCTTACAGCTGGCAGCATAAAACGTTACACCAACCTCTACGCCACACTCCCCCATCCCCACAGAAAATATATAAGAAGGTTTTGAATGGCCTTCTATAGTCCCTGTGCAAGATTTCAGTGAAGGTTTCACACCACATCAAGTAAGTAGGAGACTTGTACCTAGTTTCTATATAGAAATCTAATGATCTAGTCTCCTTATTGGAAGATTTTCCTTACAACCTTGGACTTAAGCTGCTACATTGGAATTGGTCACATGTACTGTCATAGTCATAGTCATACTTTATTGATCCCGAGGGAAACTGGTTTTCGTTACAGTTACACCAACCAAGAATAGAGTATAAATATAGCAATATAAAACCATAAATAATTAAATAGTAATATGTAAATTATGCCAGGAAATAAGTCCAGGACCAGCCTATTGGCTCAGGGTGTCTGACCCTCCAAGGGTCTGACTCTGAGAGACCGTGAAAAGTTTGTCTTACATACTGTTCATTACACAGTGGAAAGAGGTAGCATAACAAATTTTCCATTGAACCAGATGAGCTTAAAGGGAGTACTGGAAACAGTACTCTTGGAATTTAAAGGAAGTGTGGGAGATGGTGCCCTGGAGCAAGGAGACAGGGGGAAAAGATTATCTTTATTTGTACACGGTACACCAAAACATACAGTGAAATGTGTTGCTTGTGTCGATGACCAACACAGTCCAAGGATGAGTCACAAGTGTCCCCATGCCAACAGAGCATGCTCATAACTCAGTCATCCGGACCTATAAGGAGTGCTGGATTTGGCACTGTTGAGCTTTAAAGGAGGAAAACACCTAATGAGCCAGATTCCCAACTAGATTTCCAATTAGAACCTGAATTATTGTTGTTCTACTCCGCATAGAACAAACAGCACCAAACCAGACGATGTGACATACATAGCATATATAGACAATAGACAATAGGTGCAGGAGTAGGCCATTCGGCCCTTCGAGCCAGCACTGCCATTCACTGTGATCATGGCTGATCATCCACAATCAGTATCCAGTTCCTGTCTTATCCCCATAACCTTTGATTCCACTATCTTTAAGAGCTCTATCCATCTCTTTCTTGAAAGAATCCAGAGAATTGGCCTCCACTGCCTTCTGGGGCAGAACATTCCACATATCCACCACTCTCTGGGTGAAAAAGTTTTTCCTCAACTCCGTTCTAAATGGCCTACCCCTTATTCTTAAACTGTGACCTCTGGTTCTGAACTCACCCATCAGCGGGAACATGCTTCCCGCCTCCAGTGTGTCCAATCCCTTAATAATCTTATATGTTTCAATCAGATCCCCTCTCATCCTTCTAAATTCCAGTGTATACAAGCCCAGTCACTCCAATCTTTCTAGTCCCGCCATCCCTGGAATTAACCTTGTGAACCTACGCTGCACTCCCTCAATAGCAAGAATGTCCTTCCTCAAATTTGGAGACCAAAACTGCACGTAATACTCCAGGTGTGGTCTCACCCTGTACAGCTGCAGAAGGATCTCTTTGCTCTTATACTCAATTCCCCTTGTTATGAAGGCCAGTGTGCCATTAGCTTTCTTCACTGCCTGCTGTACCTGCATGCTCGCCTTCTGTGACTGCTGTACAAGAGCACCTAGATCTCACCGTACTTCCCCTTTTCCTAACTTGACTCCATTTATATAATAATCTGCCTTCCTGTTCTTACCACCAAAGTGGATAACCTCACATTTATCCACATTAAACTGCATCTGCCATGCATCCGCTCACTCACCCAGCCAGTCCAAGTCACCCTGCATTCTCATAGCATCCTCCTCACATTTCACACTGCCACCCAGCTTTGTGTCATCTGAAAATTTGCTAATGTTACTTTTAATCCCTTCATCTAAATCATTAATGTATATAGCTAGGGTGCCTAAGTCTTTTGCACAGTGCTGTAATAATTTTTTGTATTGCACTGTACTGGTCCAAAAAAGAAACTGCCTTCATAAGATATGTGACTGATGATAAATCTGGTTCTATATGGGTCTCTACTGCAGACTGAGAGTGGGAAGGTGGTGAGGGGAATTATAGTTGGGAAAAGGGGACGGGAGAGGGGAAGGAGCAGGAAGCACTAGAAAGGCATTCTGTAATGACCAATAAACCAATTGTTTGGAATCAAATGACCCTGCTTGGTGTCTGAGGGCTGGGTGTGTCTGCACCCACTCTACCCCTGCCCCTGGCACTCCTTCTCTGTCACCCGTCCCACACCCCGACTATGGTGCTCCACCTTCACCATTCGCAATATCCTTTGCTCCTGCCAGATTTACAAACTCTCTCTCCCCTCCATGTTGACGAATACAGTACTGCGCAATCCACTTCTCCATTAGGTGCACATAAAATATTATTTCTCCTTAAATGCATCTCGCTATTCAGTTTCAACTTCTCCGTGTGGCAACAAGTTATGCATTCAAGCTGTTTCTCAGAAAAGCAGGTTCTCCTTTAATTATTGCTAGATTTATCAGTGACTATTTTATATTTATGAAGCCAAGTGTTGAACTCCTTCACTGCTGGAAATAAACGTAACCACCCGATTCAAAGTTTATTGTCACCGTACACGAGTACGTGTATGTTCAGGTGCAATGAAAAGCTTTCTTACCCTAGCATCAAAGGCACATAGGATCGTATAAGCATCATTCACTGGAGAAACATAAATGATTAATATGCAAATATAAAGTTTTCACAATTTTTAGAAGAGAGAACAATTTCAGGAGAAACAAGTCTACTTTAGTGACAAATAATCAGACTTGTTGCAATTGCTAAACTTTTGAGCTTAATGTTGAGCCAGTTGATTCAAGAACTAAATAGCTGAAGGGAAATAGCTGTTTTTGAACCTGGTGCTATGGGACTTCAGGCTTCTGTACCTTCTGCTTGGTGGTAGTGTGAGAAGATAGCATAGCTGGGATGGTTTGGATCTTTGAGGACTTTAATTAAGGATCATATGATCAGAATCAAAGAGAAAAACATATTAGGAGGTATTTCTACTGTACTTTGAGTTGAAATTCTGGATTTTTTCTTAAATTTACAGATATCATGTCAAATGCTCTCATCTGCATATTTCAATTACTTTGCGTTGATAATGAAGAACACATGGATTTAAAGTAGATTTAATTTGGAAATGTGTTTTTTTATTAGTGGATCAAGAGAAGTTTATAACAATAAAAAATTAGAGAATTGCAGGAACTATGCACAATTACTCAGATCTATGGGCCAAACAGCTTTCTTCAGTGCCAAAATTGTCTAGACTTCTATGAATACCAGATGTCCATTTTCATGTGCAAGTTTATCTGAAAGTTACTTTAGCTGGACTGGTGTTCACAGTCTATTTCAGGTTCTCAACTGCCAAATGTCCAACTTAAAGGTCAGTAAAACCATTTCTTCATTTTCTGAATTCTGATCATGTGATCCCTGATAAACATCTCAAAAATTATTTTATATTCTCTTTACTTCTGCCTTATTCTCACAGGAGTTAATTCTTTGGCTTGTCTTAAGTCAATATTTATTCTGCAAATACCAATTTCTGACAATCTCTTGTCAACCACAGTATTTCGCAAACATTGTCAATAAAATCATCTCATAAAATGTAAGCATATCAAATGGGCAAATCAGTTGTCATATAAACCACTAACATAGCTAAACGAGTTTAGTCTTTCCAGTTTTTTCTCATTTTTCTTAAAGTTGGGATATGATTCGATCAAAAAGCAAAAAATATTTTACAGAATTATCCATTCCTAAAATGTAAACCTTTATAATGAGTTCAATGGTTATGTGGATGGCGTGTCAACTAACCTCAAATGTCATCACATCATGTCCATGCACACGTCCACAAGTCATGACAGGCCAAGTGTAGCAACAAGCTTTACAATGGGCCCTTAAGTAATAACCAATTACCAATGTTTTATGTGTTGAATTACATCTCTGTTGGTCAGATGGAAAAACTCACTAATGGATAAGACCTTAATATAAAGCCTAATAGAACTGCTTCAGAGAGTAAAGTCATAACAGCAATCTAATTTCACACATTACACACATTTCTATTTATCTCATTTATTGTTGCTTATTACTATCCTTTCTCTCTCTTCTTGTATAATGTAATCATTTTGTCCTTTGTTTAAATCTTGCTTTTTTTATCATAATTGCTCCAAAAGCCATTTCCTTACTTATGCCCAACATATATATCAGTTATTAAAGTACAAGCAATGGTTTGGGCAATATCTTTTATCTATAGTCATCAGTTCCTACAAATAGCAGAATTAGCTTCCCACCCACCCCTCCACTTTTGCTAATCATTCTTTATTATCAGCCTCGTGTGTTTTGATTCCACTTTGTTCAACGTGTAGCATGGTTATCACTTTGAGTGATTTATGTCCAATTGGATTTATGTCCAATGATTTGTGAACCTAAAAAATGGAACCTGTTCTTTACCAGGGAAAGACCTGCACATAACCACCTCCTTCAACACGTTGAGGTGCAGTTCATTAGGTCCAGGTAATCTTGTTTTTCCCACACTACTTTATTTCCTCTCCCACATAACCCATCTATATCACTATGCCCTCTTCACAACTTAATTTCCCATCTATCTTTGTATACAGCATATAGCCTCTTTAGGATCAATAAAATGATAAATGTAGTAACACCTTTACCCTTTACCTGAAAGCCAAGTCAAATTTGAGTTTATTGTCATGTGCACAGGTGCAATGAAAATCTTCCTTACAGCAGCATTACAGGCACAATGTACAGATAAGACCGCAAGGCCATAAGACATGGGAGCAGAATTAGGCCACTCAGCCCATTCATTTGGAATGGAATTTGCAAAACACTGCTTTATAGAATAGCATCATATTGTCTTGCTGGCATGCAGAAATGACAGGCAGCCACAGAGTCAGTGAACCAAGTTAAAAACATGGCATTGCTCTGTGCATTCCACACCCCAGGACCCGGTGTAAAGAACTAAGTCTTCTATATAGAGTGATCTCCACTGTTGAACTCCTCGCTACCAGATGGCAGAACAGATAACAAGTTTGAGGAGCTGGAGAGCAGACAGAAACAGTCTCTACAGGAAACACCTTCCCACATTGTGGAAAGGCACAGTGGGCATTTCCCAGAAGTGGCTCACATTGTGCAGGACCAGCTCCTGAGGTGTGGGTTTCAGGACCTGTGCCTTATGGGCAAATTCATGTAAGCAGGGATCCATACATGTTGGTATTGTCCCACACTAACAACCACCCTTGACATTCATTGTTGTGAATCTGCTGGGTTCATTCCACTGTCCCATCTGTCCCTTCATCTGGCCACCCGGGCAACCAGAGCTCCTCCCTCCATCAGCAGTTGAGCTGTCTGACCAGAGACAACTATGATGATGTTACTATGAGGGGAGAGGTGACCAGGCTATGTCTTTAAAGCTTGGAACAACGTATGGTATTTCCAAGTGAGGGTGATGTGTGATTTGGAGTCCATCTTGCATGTTTAAGGTAACCAAAGTCCAGCTGCCCTTGGACTTCCTTGATTCCAGTTGAAATTTTTCCTTGTCATTTGAAGAAATCTTTCGTGACTACTGCCCCCAGTTGGAAAACAACTTTAGAGGTATTAATCTTGCAGTAACGCTGAAGTTCAAGTTGGTTCAAAGCTGCGTTGTGTAGAATGAGTTAGGACGTTATACTGTGCCTTTGGATCTACACTTACAGAGGCAATACCAGACATTGTTTATTTATTTATTTAGTGACACAGCACAGCATAGACCTTTATGGCCCTTTGTGCCACACCACCCCTGACAAACCTGATTAACCCTAACCTAATCACGGGGCAACTTACAATGATCAATTAACAAACTAACCGGTACTTCTTTGGAATGTGGGAGGAAGCTGGAGCCTTGGGGAAAACCCACACATTCCCTGGGAGAACGGACAGAGACTCCTTACAGAATGGTGCCAGAATTGGAGTCTGGACTCTAGTACACCCTGAGCTGTAATAGATCGCACTAACCACTAGGTTACCCTGACGCCCTTTGAACTAACACCAACCTGTGCTTTGATGATATGTTAGGGACTTCAGCCAGTGAGTCTTTTGCTGCAACTAATGCAGCCTCCTGTGAAATCTTGCAGCCACAGGAACTGCCTAGTTCAGAAAGCTTTCTCATTAGTGCTGATCTCTATCACATTGCTGATAATGTAAGCAACGATAATGTCTTCAAATATCAAAGGGAAATGGCGAGACTGGCATATGCCAGTTGGTGTTCCAGAGTCCAGACTCCAATTCCGGCACCATTCTGTAAGGAGTCTCTGTCCGTCCTCCCTATGGACTGCATGGGTTTTCCCCAGGGCTCCACTTTCCTCCAGCATGCCAAAGACGTACTGGTTAGTTGGTTAATAGTCATTTGCCATTTGGTGGTGTTCCATTAATTATCATGTCTGCACCCAAACCAAATGAACAAAAGGACTTCCCACAATGTGGTACAAACTCTTTCTCAGCTTGTGCATCTGGTTAGTGTGGTGGTGCCCTCAAATAAACCTCACAGGTCTTTGAAGTGCCTCTTTACAAGGCCAGACAGGCACAATCTCCTGATTCTGCTGTTGCACAGTGACCAACCACTGTCTCCTCAAAACTGGCAAGCAAAAGACAACGACATTGTAGAAAACAATAAAGAGTGAAATCTTCTCTGGATAATAATGAAGAAGTTCCCTGAGCAGTCCAAATAACTGAATCTCACCTCAGTGACCCCAGTGATACTCTACTGACCTGAAGTGCCCCAGCGGCTGTGGTTATAACACTTGGTGGAGCCAATGACAGAATGGCCTTTGAGACAATTATTACTTGGCTGACATTAAATTGTCTCGGGTGAAAGCAATAAAAGATCGAAACACAGGAACTTTGTCCAGATGCTGGAAATCCAAAACAACACACACAAACTCAGTAGGTGAGACAGCTTCTATGGAGATGAATAAACGGTCGACATTTCAGGCCGAAGCCCTTCTTGAGGAATGGAAAGGAAGGAGAAAGATGCCAGAATAAAAAAGATAGGGGGAGGGAAAGGGGGATAGCATTAAGGTGATAGGTGAAGCCAGGTGGGTGGCTGGAGAAGAATGAATCTGATAGGCGAGGAGAGGGGACCATAGGAGAAAGGAAAGGAGGAGGGGCACTGGGAGAGGTGAAAGGCAGGTGAGAGACCAGAGGGGGAAATAGAAAAAGAAGGGAGGGGGAGGGAACTATTTTTATCAGAGGAAGAAATTGATATTCATGCCATCGTGTTGGAGGCTACCCAGACAGAATATAAGACCATAAGAGCATGAAATATAGGAGCAAAGTTAGGCCATTTGGCCAATCAAGTCTGCTCTGTCATTTCATCATGACAGATCCATTTCCCTCTCAACCCCAGTCTTCTGCCTTCTCCCCATATCTCTTCATGTCCTGACCAATCAAAAAGCTATCAACCTTTACCATATACATACCCAATGACCTGGCCTCCACAGCTGCCTGTGGCAACAAATTCCACAGATTCACCACTCACTGGCTAAAGGAATTCTTCCTCATCTCCATTCTAAATGGACACCCTTCTGTTCTGAGGTTGGGTCCTCTGATCTTAGACTCTCCCATCATAGGAAACATCTTCTGTACCTCCACTCTTTTGAGGCCTTTCACCATTTGATAGGTTTCGATGAGATTTCCCCTCATTTTTCTGGATTACAGTGAGGGCGGGCCCAGAGCTATCAAACGCTCCTCATATGATAAGCCTGTCAATTCCGGAATCATTTTGGTGAACCTCCTTTGAACCCTCTCCAATGTCAGCACATCCTTTCTTAGATTAGGGGCCCAAAACTATAAGGTGTTGCTCCTACACCCTGAGGGTGGCCTCATTGTGGTACAAGGGAAGGCTGTGAACCAACACCTTGGAATGGGAATGGGAATCAGAATTAAAATATTTGGCACCTGGGAAGTTCCGCTTTTGGTGGATGGAGCAGCGGTGCTCGACGAAGTGGCCCCCTAATTTATGATGGGTCTTAGCAATTAGAGGAGGCCACATCAGGAGCACTGGATACAATACATCTACCTCACCTGGAAGGACTGTTTTGGGTTCTGAAAGTGGAGGTGAATGAGCAGGTGCACCATGTTGGCTGCTTGTAGGGATAAATACTGGGAGGGAGGTTATTGCAGAGGGACAATTGGACAAGGGAATCATGGACTGTGGAGGGGGGTAAGGTAAAGATGTGTTTGGTGGTAGGATCCCTTTAGAGATGGCAGAGGTTGTGGAGAATGGTGCGTTGGACGCAGAGGCTGATGGGGTGGTCGGTAAGGGCGAGAAGAACTCTATCACCATAAAGGCAACAGGAAGATGCGGTGAGGGCAAATGTTCGGGGAATGGAGGAATTGAGGGTGAGAGCAGCATCAATAGTAGAGAAAGGTAAATCCCATTCTTTGAGGTAGGAGGACATTTCTGATATCCTGCAAAGGAAAGCCTCATCCTGGGAATTGAACTGGGAAAAGGAAATAGCATTTTAACAGGAGACAGGGTGGGAAGAGTTATAGGCAAGAAAGCAATAGGAACTGGTTGATTTATAAAAGCTGTCAGTCATCAGTTTACCTCCAGAGATGGAGACATAGAGAAAGGGGAGAGAGGTGTCAGAAATGGACAAAGTGAATTTAAGGGCAGGGTGTAAGCTGGAGACAAAGTTGTTGAAATTGACGAGCTCGGGATGGGTGCATGAAGCAGCACCAAAGCAGTCGTCCATGTACTGGAAGAAGAGTTGGGGAGCTTGACCAGGGAAGGCTTGGAACATGGACTATTCTACGTAGCCACTGAAAAAGCAGGCATAGCTCGGGCTCATAGGGGTGCCCATGGCTACCCCGCGAGTCTGGAGAAAGCGGGAGAAATTGTTGAGGGTGAGGACCAGCTCTGCCAGATGGAGGAGGGTGATAGTGGAGGGGAACTATTAAGAAAGAAGCAAAGAACTTTAAGGCCTTCTTGATAGGGGATAGACGTGTACAGGGATTGGATATCCATGGTGAAAATGAGGCAATCAGGACCAGGAAATTGAAAGTTAGTGAGGATATCGAGAGCATGAGAAGTCTCGCGGATGTAGGTGGGAAGGTACTGAGCAAAGGAGGATAAAATGAACTTGTGTTCAGTGGGCCAGGAGCAGGCAGAATAAAAGTTCTCCCTGGTTTTAAGCTATTGATTTTGTTGAACTGTTTGGTTTGTGAAGAGCTCTGGTTTCGTACACAGGGCTCAGGATATGTCCAGCCTATCATTTTCTGAGTCTTGGGAAGTCTCCAAATCCAGACGAATTATTTTTTTTCACATTATAGTCGAGACTATGCATTACTTTCCACTGGCAGGGATGTCTACTAACTGTGAAATTTGCAGCCACCACCTTGAGTGATGCAGCATCTAAGAAATTCAGAATTTCAGCAATCCTCACTGCTGCCTGCAAAGAAACCTGGGCCGGGCATGTGTCTGGAACTCTCTCTTTGGCTTCTCTCTTTCTGCTCCCAGTTGTCATCAAGGTTTGATGTGGCCAACGTTAAGGCTCCTCCATGCAAGAAAAGCTTGGGACAAATTTGGGACAAAAACGTCCAATGCAGTCTTCAACCCTCTTTCATCCAACTCTCCTCCAACTCATTTCTCAACAAAGCTGTGAACGAATGATGATTCTCCCTGCTGTTAGAAATGGTTTCCATATGAACTAGTTCAAAAATAAATACTAATTACGTACTGTATGCGTGATCAACTTCAGAGAGTTGAGGTGTCAGATGACTATTGCACTTTGGTTTATACCACCTGTACGTGTATTCTCTTCTCCGAGATAAGCTGCCAACCACAACCTATCTACCCAGAGTGGCTGGTTTTAGGGCAACGGGTAACCCTCATTTGCCCCTTCTTATGTCAGTAGAAGCAGTACCGCCAGGCTTGGCAGCTAAGCCACATGTGAAGGCCGGGAGCTGGACTTAGTCGTCAGAGACTATTTAAGATGCACACCATTGGGAGCATTCAATAGGTAATGGGAGCTCATCTCCACTGCCCATCCTGGCTATGACAACTTTAAGGAACTCTAATCTTAAATCTGAGCTGCCTTGCAGATACACTAAAACCCCAAGGAAAAGTCTGGAGCTGGAGTCCCTAAGGCAGTCCTACATTGACTTCAACGCTGACTGGCAACTCCTGTGACGCTGTTGGTGCCAAGCTGTATCAGTCTCTGCCATTCCTTTGGACTCATCAGCTGTGTGGAGAGGGGGGGCCTGTTGTATGTGGAACACCTTGCTTTCCATATTGTACTGCCCTGGCTTGCATACTGGCTAGACTGCTAGGACACAACATCTGTGGTCGAATCCAACCAATGGAGGGTCTCGACGTGTTCTGTCTACTCTGCGCCTAGGCGCATTGTGTTCATGCAAGTGTGCAGTGGATAGTCTCCATGTATTACACAATATTTGGGACTGCATATTGGAATTGACTTTATTCTAAAAATCATTTACAAGGTGCGTGCAAAAGTCATGTGCTTTACTAATAAACCTCTGGATCATACCGTAGAATTTCCTTCAGCGATAGAAGTCGGATTTCCAATCAATAGCGAGGGTCACACACCAGTATCGTACAAAGAGGTTAATAAGAACATAGAATTAAAATGCCACTCTGTTTTGCATGGGCTGCCAAGAGAAAATAAGAACTTGCGAATATATTCTTCTGAGATATTTTGTTGCCTTCAGTTAGAACTTTAACTCAATGGCAGCACTTATACTTGAATCCAAACTACAACAGGTAATCTGACAAACTTGAGGCCTTTTCTCTGCTCTGTAAATACAGTGTCTCAAAATACTTCGTTTTCCTTTTGCACTGTTTGTTTAATTATTGCAACTTAAAGTAACGTCTCTGTACTGTGGCTGCAAAACAACAAATTTAACTGCATAATGACAGAGATAATAAACCTGAATCTGCTAAGTCACATCCCGATGATATGGGAACTGTGAAACACTCTTTACTTTGATATCAAATGCTGTGCCTACCATGTTAATTCGGGACAACATCCATCTGGTGCAGGTGCTTGCCTACCTGCCCCTCCCTTGATCCTGAAAAGATCTGCTAAAAGGTGTACCAGAATGCCTTTATGTGTGTTCAGACACAGGCCACACTTTGTGGTGACTTTTGTATGCCACTGCAGAGTACCTGGTAAAAAGGCAGAAGGTTCCTTTGCTCTGGAAGAGCAGTGCACTGGGGATGCCCATTTCCAGCCAGCTGTACTCTATATTCTATCTGTGTGGAGCAATTCCTGTGTCTTGTTTTGGAGGAGATTGACAAGTTTAATTCTGTGAGAACCAGATGTGAAGATCATTCTCACACTGACAATGTTTTCCTCATTGATCCCATTGACGTGCCAGCACCATCAGATCTTTACAGCCACATCATCAGCACGGATAAATTATGAGGAGTGCTTCCAGCTCCTGGTAGGTCACTGGTGAATGGATTCCTTGCCAGGGGAAATGATATTATTTGCATGGAAAACCATACGCCTGGCCCTCATCTATCTCGTGGTCAATATGAACCTGCTGAAATGGTGCCTTTCCAGCTGCTCTGGGTGCTTTCCTGCAGTTAGAGGACTTCTGGGCTTCTTTTGTAGTTTTGAGCCTACTGATTTAGGAGGGCAGACAGCTGCTGCTGTGCATCCAAACCTAGCCGGTATCTCTCCACCTTCAGACTCTGCAATGATAACTAAATGCACAGCAGGTAGAGGATGTGCGTAAGAAAGAGGATGTGCTGGAGCTTTTGGAAAACATCAACTTGGATAAGACACCGGGATCCGACGAGATGTACTTCCAGGCTACTGTGGGAGGTGAGGGAGGAGATTGCTGAGCCTCTGGCGATGATCTTTGCATCATCAATGGGGACGGGAGAAGCTCCAGAGGACTGGAGGGTTGCAGATGTTGTTCCCTTGTTCAAGAAAGGGAGTAGCGATAGCCCAGGAAATTATAGGCCAGTGAGTTTTACTTCAGCGGTTGGTAAGTTGACAGAGAAGATCCTGAGAGGCAGGACTTATGAACATTTAGAGAGGCATAATATGATTAGGAATAGTCAGTGTGGCTTTGTCAAAGGCAGGTCATTTCTTATGAGCCTGATTGAATTTTTTGAGGATGTGACTAAACACATTGATGGAGGTAGAGCAGTTGATGTAGTGTATATGGATTTTAGCAAGGCATCCCATCCCAAAGATAAGGTATCCCATGCAAGGTTTATTGAGAAAGTAAGGAGGCATGGGATCCAAGGGGACATTGCTTTGTGGATCCAGAACTGGCTTGCCCACAGAGGGCAAAGAGTGGTTGTAGACGGGTCATATTCTGCATGGAGGTCAGTCACCAGTGGTGTGCCTCAGGGATCTGTTCTGGAACCCCTACTCTTTGTGATTTTTATAAATGACCTGGATGAGGAAGTGGAGGGATGGGTTAGTAAATTTGCTGATGACACATATGTTGGGGGTATTGTGAATAATGTGGAGGGCTGTCAGAGGTTACAGTGGGACATTGATAGGATGTAAAACTGGGCCGATAAGTGGCAGATGGAGTTCAACCCAGATAAGTGTGAAGTGGTTCATTTTGGTAAGTCAAATATGATGGCAGAATATAGTATTAATGGTAAGACTCTTGACAGTGTGGAGGATCAGAGGGATCTTGGGGTCAGAGTCTATAGGACGCTCAAAGCTGCTGCGTAGGTTGACTGTGTGGTTAAGAAGGCATATGGTGTATTAGCCTTCATTAATCATGGGATTGAGTTTAGGAGCCGAGAGGTAATGTTGCAGCTATATAGGATCCTGGTCAGACCACACTTGGAGTACTGTGCTCAGTTCTGGTCACCTCACTAAAGGAAGGATGTGTCAACTCATAGAAAGGGTGCAGAGGAGATTTACAAGGATGTTCCCTGGATTGGGGAGCATGCCTTATGAGAATAGGTTGAGTGAACTTGGCCTTTTCTTCTTGGAGTGTCAGAGGATGAGAGGTGACCTTATAGAGGTGTATAAGATGATGAGAGGCATTGATCATGTGGATAGTCAGAGGCTTTTTCCCAGGGCTGAAAAGGCTAGCATGAGAAGGCATAGTTTTAAGGTGCTTGGAAGCAGGTACAGAGGAGATGTAAGGGGTACGTTTTTTACACAGAGAGTGGTGAGTGCGTGGAATGGACTGCCGGCGACAGTGGTGAAGGCAGATACAATAGGGTCTTTTAAGAGACTTCTGGATAGGTACATGGAGCTTAAAAAAAATAGAGGGCTATGGGTAACCCTAGGTAATTTATAAGGTAAGGACATGTTCGGCACAGCTTTGTGGGCCAAAGGACCTGTACCGTGCTGTAGGTTTTCTGTGTTTCTATCTTCTCAGATGGTGTGCACTGATGACATAGTTCTTCCACCAGGGAGACGACTTCAGGCTATTCTCCCCAGCTTAGTGGCAGTCATACCTGTGATCAGCAGCACCCTGCTCACCAAATCAATCGTGGAACATTTTTACTGGGTATGATATTCCCATTATTTTTCCTTATTCTGACTCTCTTTGAGTCTCTGTGACATCGTTCTTCAGCAGGGTAACATTCCCTCCAATCAGTTCCTACTGTTACCTCTCCTTCCTTGCATGTCCTGTTTGAATTGAGTGCAATATAGTCTAGTGAGTCTATATCTGTTCACAAAGTTTATCATTTCCATTGATAAGAGATACAGATAGAATCTCTAGGAACCAATAATTTTTAATTTAAGACCAATTTCATGCCAATTACCAATTTCAATTCTGACCAATTTATAGTGTATGTCCAATGAAGCTTGTTGGTTCTTTGAATACCTGTATGAACTTTTCGTCCATCTTTCTGTGCAGACTTGTGAGTTCATTTTCCATTGTTTTCAAACATAGCAACTAAATATCCTTTACGCTCTTCCTCCTTCTAAAATTGTAAGTTACAGCATGCAATCTGAAGTTGTATTTCACATTTGTTTTACCATTAATATAATCCATATATATCCTTTTCCTAGCATCAACAAAATATTGAAAGCACAGTGACATTACTAGTTGTTGAATTAATAATCTGGGGTTTTGAACACATAATTTAAAGGTATGAGTTTAGATTCCACCAGAGTAGCTGGGAATTTAAATTCAATGAGTTAAATATCAGAAATAAATACAGTATTGGTAATGATGACCATAAAATTATCAGACTGACTTGAAAACCCATCTGCTTAAGCTAACAACACCCCTCAGGGGAGGAAATCGTCATTCTTGTACAATCTGGACTCCAGACTCGCATTAATGTGGTTAACATCCAACTCTCCAGGGGTCACTGACTGCCATAAACCACGAGATCTGAATGAACCATTACAGAATTACCTTTGCACCAGTCTGGTGCTATCAAAAATGTACCGCCAACTCTGCAAAATCCTCCCAATTCCTTCTAGGAAATTCTGCTAAAACTGGAGATGTAGCATAAACATACAGAATTATGGAAATACTCAACAGTTCATGCAGCATCCATGGAGAGCGAAAGAGTTAACATTTCAGTTGTGAGGAAAGTTCATTGAGTTGGTCTCAATTGTCCAACTTTTTAATATTTTATTTTAGAGATACAGCCCGGAAGAAAGATTTTAAACACTTCTCGTAGTGCAGATCCCACTGAGCTGTGTAACCCAGCATGTCACCGATTTAACATAGCCCTATCACGTGACAATTTATAATGACCAATTAGCCAACTAACTGGTACGTTTTTGGGATGCAGGAGAAAACCGGAACACCCGGAGGGAACCCATGTGCACACAGAAGAACGTACAAACTTTTTTACAGAAGACACTGGAACTGAACTCCAAACTCTGACACCCGAGCTGTAATACTTGTGCTGAACAATACGGTACGATGGCACCCATAGCTGTTGTTCATAACTGTGGAGAAATTGATCTGGACTACAAGAAGTGTTTAAAATCTTTCTCATCAAATGATCTAAGGTTATTCTGTCAGTATTGATCAATGTTAATCGTTTCCTGATTCGTCTGGACATCAGAGGATTTGGTGAGAAGGCAGGTGTATGGGGTTGAGTGGAATCCAGAATCAGCCATGATGGGATGGCAGGGCAGACTCAATGGGCTGAATGGCCTAATTCTGCTCCTATGCCTTAAGGCCTCATGGTCTAATATTAATGTTCTGGTTTCCACATAAAATCCAGGTCAACTTTGATGCAAATTTTATATTATGGTACTGATGTAACTCTTTGAATTTGAAAAAAATAATATCTGGTCTCACTTAAAGAGGAAATTAAGTTGACAACATTCATTTTAAATGATCTTGCCAGATTTATACTTAATGAAAAAGTTAAAATGCAGCTGTTGGATTGAGTATGGAGGAAATACATATGTGCTTTTTACAATTTATTTTCTTTATTTTGAAACAAAATTCAAGTTGTTTAATTTCAACAGGGAATATTGGGACTATTATGCAATGGTGCGAAAGATTGCAGTAATTCTGCAGTTGCATATGAATGCGAATATGAGCTGTGGATCACTTGATAGTGCCCTTCCCTCTGGTTCCAGATTTCATGTCATACTTCAGAGACTTAAGTGCAATTAATCTAAACTGTGTATTTTGAGAGCTCTGCTATTGGAGATGATGCCTTTTAGAGGAATCATTGAACTGGAGACTTAACTGTGTTCTCAGATGTTTAAAAGACCCCATGGGAAAGAGAAAGGATGTCCAAATCAATTTCAGAAATAGATTGTCTGGCCATTAACGCATCACTACTTGCGGGAGATTTGCCATGCGCAAATTAGTTTCCAAGTTTCCTATATTACAATGATGACGATACCTCTTTGTCCAAAGCTCTTTTGGGTATTCTGAAGGAACATGAAAAGTGCCGCACAGATGTTGTTCATTCCTTGTTTTTTATATTCATGTTGCTGATAATATGAAATATGCAACTATAAAAATCACGAACATTAACTTGTCTGAGAAAATAATAGAAGAGCTCAGCCAATTGCTCTTTGAGTAGATGAACGTCTCACATTTAGCTTGTTGCCTGAATAAATATTTCAATTCACATTATACAAAAGTCAAAAATAACACAGTAAGATAAAAGTACTTTGCTTGCTTTGCCAGTAGGTGGGCTGTTCATGTCATTTGGACCCAGTTCTAATGTAGATACTTTTAGTTGGTTTAGCTTCATATTTTACCGCAGTAGTTTACTTAATTATAAATGCAGATGAAAATCTGGATTAAATGCATGTAAGCCCTTGAACGAGTCATGTTCGAAGAGTGAGACTCAAATAAAAACTGCAGATGATGGAAATCCAAAACAACAATGGAAAATGCTGGAAATAAAAACTCAGCAGGTCAGACATCATTTGTGGAAAGAGTCTATGTCCTGGGTCTGCACCCCTTTGTCAATATTCTGTTCAGTGATTGATTGGGGAAACATCTGAGGTAAACTCAGACTAGAGAAGCTGGTTTCCTTGGACCAACGAAAATTGAGAGAATATTTAATAGACAAATTCAAGATCATGATTGGCTTAATTAGGACAAAAGGGGAATGGTTCCGAAGAACACCAATATAAAATTTTTGGGCAAAAAGTACAAGGGAACTGTGAGGAAAACATTTGATCAGTTATTATCTGAAATTCTCTGTAGGAGGGATGCAAACAGATTCAATCAACAGAAAATGCTGGAAACACTCAGCAAGGGGAAACCGTGCTTGACTAATCTTCTGGAATTTTTTGAGGAGGTAACTATGAAAATGGACAAGAGAGAGCCAGTATATGTACTGTACCTGGACTTTCAGAAAGCCTTTGATAAAGTCCCACATAGGAGATTAGTGGGCAAAATTAGGGCACATGGTATTGGGGGCAGAAAACTGACATGGATTGAAAATTGGCTGGCTGACAGAAAACAAAGAGTAGCGATTAACGGGTCCCTTTCGGAATGGCAGGCGGTGACCAGTGGGGTACCGCAGGGTTCAGTGCTGGGACCGCAGCTGTTTACAATATATATTAATGATTTAGCTGAGGGAATTAAAAGCAACATTAGCAAATTTGCTGATGACACAAAGCTGGGTGGCAGTGTGAAATGGGAGGAGGATGTTATGAGAATGCAGGGTGACTTGGACAGGCTGGGTGAGTGGGAAAATGCAGTTTAATGCGGATAAATGTGAGGTTATCCACTTTGGTGGTAAGAATGGGAAGGCAGATTATTATCTAAATGGAGTCAAGTTAGGAAAAGGGGAAACACAACAAGATCTAGGTGTTCTTGTACATCAGTCACTGAAAGCAAGCATGCTGTATAGCAGGCAGTGAAGAAAGCTAATGGCATGTTGGCCTTCATAACAAGGGGGATTGAGTATAAGAGCAAAGAGGTCCTTCTGCAGCTGTACAGGGCCCTGGTGAGACCACACCTGCAGTACTGTGTGCAGTTTTAGTCTCCAAATTTGAGGAAGGACATTCTTGCTATAGAGGGAGTGCAGCGTAGGTTCACAAGGTTAATTTCCGGGATGGTGGGACTGTCATATGTCGAAAGATTGGAGCGACTGGGCTTGTATACTCTGGAATTTAGAAGGCTGAGAGGGGATCTTATTGAAACATATAAGATTATTAAGGGATTAGACACGCTGGAGGCAGGAAGCATGTTCCCACTGATGGGTGAGTCCAGAACCAGAGGCCACAGTTTAAGAATAAGGGGTAGGCCATTTAGAACGGAGTTGAGGAAAAACTTTTTCACCCAGAGAGTGGAGGATATATGGAATGCTCTGCCCCAGAAGGCCGTGGAGGCCAAGTCTCTGGATGCTTTCAAGAAAGAGATGGATAGAGCTCTTAAAGATAGCGGAATCAAAGGTTATGGGGATAAGGCAGGAACTGGATACTGATTGTGGATGATCAGCCATGATCACAGTGAATGGCGATGCTGGCTCAAAGGGCCGAATGGCCTACTCCAGCACCTATTGTCTATTGTCTATTGTCTATATTGTCTAAGTCAGACAACATCTATGGAAAAAGGAACAAATTCAACATTTCAGGCTTCCTGTTTCTTAATGGAACCACCAGGATTGGTTTCCTGGGAACTAGCATGGGCCCTATCACTCTTCTGTTCTGTAACAAATTTATGATTCTGATAATAGACGTTATTTTTCAGAGTTTATTTTCCATCAGCCTAGAGCTTCCAAATAAATAAAAATGAAATGATGAGAAACAAAAAGATATAAGAATAAATGTATTGGATTACATTGATTATAACATATTAAGTAATTGTCAATTCCTTCCGGCCATATAACTATACAAAGACGATACAGGCTCTCCATCATTATCATTGAGATAAAATCAGCTGAAAAAAATGTCAGTGGAAACGTCAAGAAAGAAAAATGATCCTATAAAATATAAAATATGAAATCAAGGTAACTCAGCTGATGGATCTGAGTAGATGCGGATAAAATTCCAAAACATGGCTAATTATCTTATTCTTGCTGGAAAGATGACAATCACTTATTTAACTTCAGAGTTTACATGATTCAAAAGATGAAAGAAGGCTCACATAAATATTGAGCTGTTAGGACTTCAGTACATTGGTGTCAATTAAATAGTCCTTGAGGTGTAGTTGAATGATCTGATATAATGTTATGACAGTAAATTTGGTCTAATGAGCAGCATTGTGATATCTAGGTAACCAGTTTGATTGATGCTGGTTGAGGGACAGATATTGGTCAGCACACTATGGAGTTGTTATTCTTTGAAAAGTTCTAACAGATCATAGATGCCCACTTGAGAGGAGAGATGACACCTTGCTCTAACCTCCCTTCTGAGCGATCTCATTTCTGTATATTCAACATTGCCTTAGAACCACATCGAATTGCCAGGCTAGGATTTTCACTCAGATCCCAAAGTAAGGATAGGCCACAATGTTCTGATCTATCAGAACACTGCAGCTCTCTTGTGGATAAATTCAAATTAATGTCAACTTATTCAGCTTTAAACTAGGTGAGCCATTGTTGCTTCTACTGAACAGAACTTCAGTGTATCATTAATAAGTGTTCCAGTACTCAACACGTCAATGAAGAAATATTGTGATTTTGATCATCGTGCAAAATTTACTCAAAATTAGTGACATAATGTGTCATAAAACATGTATTCTATTGGTGGCACTGTGGCAACCAGGAGAGCTGCTACTTCGCAGCATGAGCGACCTAAGTTCATTTCTGACCTTTCAAGGATGGTGCTTGTATGGAATTTCCATGATAGGAGTGTGATTGCATATGCTTTAGTGTGCTCACATTTTCTAAAAGACATGCACATTAGTGGGTTAATTGGCCACTATAAATCGCCCTTGCTTATTGCATTGACAGGTGTGCCAAGAACCCACATTCAATATCAAGGAGCTTGAAGGAGTTCAGAACATCTTTGCATGGGACGTTGTAAAGAGCTTGGAGCTGCTGTGCAACAAGAATTGGGGGCCCACTTCAGAGTCCTGATGCAGGGTTTCAACCCAAAATGTTGACAATTCCATTCCTCCCATAGATGCTGTTCGATGCTCTGGATTCTAGCAACTGCAGTCCAACGTGCCTCCTCGTTTACATCTAGATTCCAACAACTGCAGTCCAACGTGTCTCCTCGTTTACATCTGGATTCCAACAACTGCAGTCCAACGTGCCTCCTCGTTTACATCTAGATTCCAACAACTGCAGTCCAACGTGTCTCCTCGTTTACATCTGGATTCCAACAACTGCAGTCCAACGTGTCTCCTCGTTTACATCTAGATTCCAACAACTGCAGTCCAACGTGCCTCCTCGTTTACATCTGGATTCCAACAACTGCAGTCCAACGTGTCTCCTCGTTTACATCTGGATTCCAACAACTGCAGTCCAACGTGTCTCCTCGTTTACATCTGGATTCCAACAACTACAGTCCAACGTGCCTCCTCGTTTACATCTGGATTCCAACAACTGCAGTCCAATGTGTCTCCTCATTTACATCTGGATTCCAACAACTGCAGTCCAACGTGCCTCCTTGTTTACATCTGGATTCCAACAACTGCAGTCCAATGTGTCTGCTCGTTTACATCTGGATTCCAACGACTACAGCCCAACATGTCTCCTCGTTTACATCTGTGAGGCTTCGGCCGCTTTCTGTAATATGCCAAGTCGTAAGCTGATGGAACAGGACAACCCATGAAATGCTGGTGAACCTCAGCAGCTCAGGCACCATCTAAGGAAGGAAATGCTCAGTCAACGCTTTGGCTTGAGAGCTTCATCAGGACTCATCGGGATTCTTATGAAGCATCTCAAATTGAACCATCAACTGTCCATTTACCTCCATAGACGGTGCCTGACTCGCTGACTTTCTCCAGTATTTTTACGTCTTGCTCCTGACTTCCAGCAACTGTGGTCTTTCTTGATGGAACAGTGTAGAAGTTAAAGTCGGTGAGATCATAGTGGAGGTGGAATGGGGAATTGAAGTGGCTCTACTGATTGGAGCATTAAGTGTGGAAGCTGTCAGGTCATGCTGCAGCTCTGTAGTGCTTTTGTTGGGTCACATTTGGAGTGTTGTGGGCAGTTTGGTCATCACACAGTGGGAGGGATGTGGAGACTTTGGGATGGGCGCTGAGAAGGTTTTGCATGATGTTGCCTGGATGGAGAGTATTTGCTGCAGTAGGAGTTTGGACAAACTTGAACAGTTTTTTTTTTCCTGGAGCGATGGAGGTTGAAGGGCAACCTGATAGAAGTTTATAAAATTATGAGGGGCATAGATAGACGAGATGGTCAAAATCTTCTTCCCAAAGTGGAAAGGTCATATACTAGAGGGCATAGGTTTAATGTGAGGGGGGAGAGTTTGAAGGAGGTATAGAGAGTGGAACACATTGCCAGGGAGGTGATGGAAACAGATATGATAACGGCTTTTAAGAGGTCTTTAGCAGGTGCATGAACAGGAATGAGACAGGCATATTGGACTAATTGCAGGCAGATGGGGATTAAATTGGCATCATGATCTGCACAGACATGATGATCCAACGGACCTATTTCTGTACTGAACTGATCTATGCTCTGTGTTCAACGCTATCTCTATAGATGCTGTATTTCCAATTCTTTAAAATTTCATTTCAGGTGTTCAGCATCTGCTGTTCTTTATTTCTTCCCTCTTCCTCTGGCGTTTCAGACATCATTATCTCCTACTATTTAGACCTCTGGCAAACATATCTCTGAGGGGCTTTTTCACTTGGCATCTCCATCACCTTTATTATACAACATATCCAGGTATCCACCCTACCTGTGTCCTGAGCCCCTTTCTCTCCTCCCTATACATTGACAATTATGTGACCAGACTTTGCTCTAACTCCACCTACAAGTATGCAGTTGATACCACTGTAGTGGACGATATCTCAAATAACAATGAGTCAGAGTACAAGGAGGGGAATTGGAGCCTAATGACATGGTGTCATGACAACAACCTGTCCCTCAATGTCAGCAAAACAAAAAAGCCAGCCGTTGACTTCAGGATAGGGGCATTGTACGCATGTTCCTCTCTACATCTATGTTGCTGAGGCTAAGAGGGATGAGAGCCTCAAGTTCCTAGGAGTGAATATCACCAGTAGCTTACTCCGATCCAACCACCAGCCATGCCCAAGAAATCTTACCAACCCCTCTACTTCCTGAGGAGGCTAAAGAAATTTCACACGTCCTCACTAACCCATTCCAATGTTTATTGAGACACCATAGAAACAGCTTATCCAAATACGTTAGGGTTTGAAATGGCGACTGCTCTGCAGAAAACGCAGAGATTTACAGACACGCTATACCTCAGGACATGTGACAATAATAAACCCATTATTATCTGTTATCACGGTTCTTTGTTTCTATTCTCTCTGCCCTTCCTACTTTTTATTTCAATTAAAAAGTTTTTAATTCTAACTTCTGATGAAAGATCATTGACCTAAAATGCCAACTTTATTTTTTTCTCACAGATGTTCCCTATAACTTTCAACATTGTCTTACTTTATTTAAATAATTATATAGATTGTCTTTACAATTTCTCTTCCTCCTCCTCCTCCTCCTCTTCCTTCTGCTCCTGTTATTTAGCCACTTATTATATGACTGGAGGAATTGGCTGTCTCGTTATAATGATCAGTCTGTACAGCATGCAGCAAGCCACTACAAAATTTGACACTTCCTCTGCCAAGCACTATAAAGCTCATTTAGTGTGGTTTAGGCAGCAAAAGCCATGGCTCCATGTGTCAATGGTCTGTTTTGTCATTGATTTTTTTTTTGCAATATAGCTTGGATTCGGTGCATACTGAGCCCACGTACATGGATTGTGCAATGGAGTCAAGAGCTACGTCGTCAGCAATAGTGTCAGGCATCCAAAAGCTGTGAATGGTCAAATCCCACTTCAACAAGGACATCACAGAATGAAGTCAAGGTGACTTCACCTAGAATACGCCAACGGTGACAACCACCTGGACATTGATGAATCCTTCCAATGTACTACAAAGTGAATCTTCAGTTCGGGCAGAGAAACATACTGTACATGCAGTCAATAACCTCCCATGACATGGGGAAATGCATACACTTTGCAATGTCATTTGCTCACTCCATTTGTTTTTCCCCATCAAGAGAGAATGTAGTTGAAGCTGCTGAGATGCATCATTTATGTCTCTTTTTCAACAGTGAAATGACAGGAAGTAGCATTGAAATCCCAGTCCCAGCCTGGAAATAATTGAATCTGAAGAAAGTCATTCACATCCAACACACATCAAAGTTGCTGGTGAACACAGCAGGCCAGGCAGCATCTCTAGGAAGAGGTACAGTCAACGTTTCGGGCCGAGACCAAGACCTTTCATCACCATTAACATTAACATGGTTAGTTTAAACCGACGTACAGTTCTTGCCAAGGTCAAAGGTCCGTCTCTCCCAGTTTTCCCTGAAGATTACATTGAAGAAGTACAAGTGCTTCGCCCCCTGTTCATCGCTGAGATTTTATGTGCTCCCATGGGTCCTCCTGTTGAGACTCACTTCTCTTTCCTCCCACAGTTGCTTTTGCTTTCCTTTCTCTCTGTGACTTCAGTTCAGTCTCACTCTTGCTGTATTGCAAGAATACCTACAAACGTATCTGTACCTAAGAGCAATTTGTTTTTAGACTAGCTTAAAAATCCTCAAAAATTCCTTCCAGCACCTGCCCATGTACTGTGCAGACCTATGCAATCTTGAGCAGTTCTCCAAACCAATACTTGTATAATCACTGCAAAAAAAAAAAATCAGCCCAAAAGATACCTAAAGGAAGTTGATGAGCCCTTTAAGTAACACTAGGAGAGTGTCTCACATACAGTTGAACTTATGCTCAGTCAAGCATGTTTAAGGGAGGAAGTTAACTAGAGCACTGAACTCTAAAATGGCAGCACTGGCAACATATCGACATCGCCCTCCCCAAAGTGTTTTTTCAGAGCATCTTATTTTATACGTGTGTGCACACATTTCATTTTGGATCTTTATGGGTTCTCATGATGCCCAAACTTTGGCTCTACTCTCTAATTTCTGTCCTATATTATCTTTGACATTTTCCTTTTTATCCTTCCTTTTGCAATAGTTCTATGACCAACTGTGTATAACTCATTTTCAACACCTTTCTCGAACAATACTCCCCACCAAGAAACCTTTAGGAATTATGTGCAAAAGGAGTACAAGTCCCAGCAGGCACTGTTGCTCAAGCATAAAGAAGCTGTCACACAGGAGGAGTGAGAGACAAGCCAATTTAGTTTGGAATACCTGTGGATTTTCTGTTCCCTCTAGGGAGTTTTTCTGTTATGCTTTGCTTCCTTCAAGTCACTTTCACAACACAGTAGCATCTTGTATTTAGACCCAATAGCAGAATATATCATTACTATCCTTTGTTTCCTCCAGAAAGGTCAAACTAATTATTTAGTCAGTTTGAACATTACAGCAACTATTTATTGGTGAATGAGAATTAAACAAATATGTTGCCAAAACTTAGAATACTAAGAATTCTAAGAATACTTTTAGATATTAATTTTATAAAACTTTATTTTAAATTATTCTAACCATTATTTTGAATAAATTTTACTTAAGTTATCACTTAGAAAGCTAAGGAAATTACTCAGTCTTCAAGTTGGCCAACCAAGCAAGAAGAGATTTGTTTACTATTTGATGACATCACAACCATTACTTCCTCCCAAAGTATAGATTTTCAAAATGGAGACTGGAAAGCCAAATCTATTTATTTATTTATTCTCCTGAAAAAATGAAGTCCTGACAAAAGGTCTCAGCCTGAAACGTCAACTAATTACTCTTTTCTACAGATGCTGCCTGGCCTGCTGAGTTCCTCCCAACATTTTGTGCACGTTGCTTTGGATCTCCAGCATCTACAAATTTTCTCGTGTTTGTTATTTATTTATTCATTCATACTTATGATGCCAAATAGAGGGTAGTGTTATCCATTCACAAAACTGAGCACTTTGAATGTGCACTAAGGCTATGTCCACACTATGCTGGATAATTTTGAAAACGAAGCTTTTTCTCTTCGTTTTGACCTTCCATCCACACTGAAACGGCGTTTTCAGCCCCCAAAAACGGAGGTTTTCAGAAACGGTCTCCAGAGTGAATAAATCTGAAAACGCCTAATATCCGTTGCAGTGTGTACGGGGTAACCGGAGCTTTTTAAAACCGCTGTCATGACGTGCCGCAACAGATGACGGCAGTGCGGCATTTCGTTGTTTTATTTTTATTATTAATATTATTATTATTACTTTATTGTCGCCAAACAGTTGATACTAGAGCGTACAATCATCACAGCGATATTTGATTCTGTGCTTCGCAGAACCTAACAATTTCAGAACAGACGGCAACGAGACTGAAGCCAGAAGAGTTAGAAATGTACTCACCAAATACTTTGACCCATAGCTTACTGAATAAATAAGTATACTCACTTTGCCCTGTTTTCTGTCCTTGCTTGTATGAAGGTAAGGACAGAAAACACCCTCCACCACCTCCAGTTTAAATTCCATGCGGAATATTTTGGAGGATCAAGAACCAAGGTGGTTTACCTATTTATGCAAGTACTTCTCTGACAATACATGTGTAACAGCCTAATGTAACATTGTATGGAAATACAAGATAACACTGATGCAGACATGTTTTTATACATTTAACAAGGTACTTTATTCATGCAACAGAGTTAGTCAGTTTTTCAATGTTCATCGTCAGCCAGGTCATACTGTCCGTGAACTCCCTATCGGTTGCCTCCATACGCTACAGTATTTGTTTTTTTTTTAGTTTTAAGTCCTCTTGTGCGACAGCCAAGAGCAATTCCTTTTAACTTTTTCTACTCCGTAACTGGACAAACGCGCACCAAGTATATCGTTTCCTCTTCACTTGTTTTCTGTGTGTCTTGCGCATGCCCAGTAGGAGGAGATTTGCCCAAATATCCGTCTAATGTGGACAGAGATATTTTTAAAAACGCTTAGTGTGGATGCCTGTCGTTTTTACTTGAAGCCGGCGTTTTCAAAATTATCCGGCGTAGTGTGGATGTACCCTAAGTCAGGAATCTGTGTGGATAACCCAAGCTCGATATTATAATGAAGATATTAAAGGTGCTGTTGCCTTCAAACAAGCCAAATGGCATGCGCTTCACAATGCACATCATCAGCACTTCATTTTCTCATCCAGTGTATTTAAATGATTTCATCATTTGTTAGTTGCCGTCGTCTTTTGTATTTCAATGATTCCCTGGCTGAAGAATGGTGCTGTAATTGCCAAAGGAAGAATAAATTCAAACCTACTTGCAATAAAACATATATTTTCCTTCTTGCTTAGTCAGTGCTGATATTTTCAGTGTACACAGTCAATTGTTCACTAAGTTGTTTGTAGGCCCTTTCCCAAAAAAATAGAATGTGGGTGTGACTGACATGTTCAATCGTTGTGAACTCTATATGTGTTCACAAAGAGTGTGATGATCCTTCTACAGGTCGGTGTGGAGAGGAGTTCCAAGATTTAACCTTGACAACATTGAAGAATCATGATATATATTCAAATGACGATGGCATGTGACTTGGAAGGAGACAATGTACTTGACGCTCTCGATGCACATGTCCCAATCTCATGCATTTCGGCGTATAACACCTGAAATATGGTTAAAAAGTAACAGCGCCAGCAAGAGATAAATGTGTGTAAAACAAAAGTAACTTAGACTTTAATGTTGAATTAAATGTCCTCTGTCATATTCAGTGTGGCTAGTCAAGCAGATATTGTTTTGTAATTTCTTCATAACATGTAGTCTTGCAGAGCTTTGAAAGGTGGTTCCTCTTCCCTCTCACTTGTTTTTGCTAGGTTTTTCATGTTCTTGCTTCTAAACTTAGTATTTGTATTGCTTATTGTTTTGTTGTCATTTTGCATTCCAATCACTAGTTTTCTTTCGGACCAAGTAAAACTCCTTTCTTCCCGCCTTGCTATCAAAATATTGGTTTGTTTTATCGTAGCATCATCTTGTTTTCATAAATATGTAATTCGCTTATCCATCTGGAACCTTCTTTGAACCAAGTGAATAATTTATTTTCTAAACTGATTATCAGATTATTCTTACTAAATCAATGTTTGTTCTACTTCAGATTACATCTATTTCATAATGCTTTGTAGTTATTCAGTTTCATAAGTTATAAATTCATTATACATTGTTTTCAATATTAGTTTTCATCAGTTGTGCTGCACATTATTAAAACTGATCAAACATCTCGGTTCATTTTTATTCATTTCATCAGTTACTTTGTATGTTTTTTAATGTGGTCATACCACTGTCATATCTTTCAACATTATTTTTATCAGATACACTGCTTTACATTTTACTGCTTCTTTCGTCACTTATATTATATAATAATTTTATGTTCCATTCATTAGTAATCTTCATCTGCTGTTTCATTACTCTCCATCAAATTCTTTAGAATTCCATTTGTCACTTCACAACTTGTTAGCCATTTCATTCAATATTGTATGAATACCTTATCAATAGTCATTCAGTATGGCATGTTGTGATGTATTACATCAATATTTTTCTTTTGTCAAATAATGCAGTAATGACCGTGTTTCAATCAGCACTAGCCTCTTTCCAGTGGTGCTAGGGTTTTTTTGTTGGCAATATTGCTGCCAGTTAATTCAGCTTCGCATTAATCCAATTAAACTTTTGCTGAAAATAGCTGAAAAGAAAATGCTGCAATAGCATTTTGATAATGAGGCCCCACAAACGCTGATACATACTGTAATAGGGTGATGGAAGTACATGTTTCTGTTTGGGAGATGAGGGTGGTGTGGAGAGGCGTGCAAAGTAGTACCTAAATATGAAAATAGATTACTGTAGAGTGAAAGATGTGTTTGTGACTCTGAAGTTACTATTAGGGAAAATAATGTAATAACTCAAGCTACTGTAACATTCTAGCACAGGGGTGTCAAACTCATTTTAGGTCACGGGCCGGATTGCGCAAAATGCGACTTCATGCAGGCCAGATCAGTTGTGCACGCACGTGTTCCCACAGCTTTCGTTGCCTTCATTTTTTCAAACTGCTCTCAAGTGTCTCAGTCTTTGCTATAACTACCAATTGTTTCACTTTACGAATTTCGTTTCTTCTGAAGAAGATTGCCTAGTAAGCATTATTTTTATGATTGGTATTAACTTACAGTCGTAGGCTACAAGAAAGTTGTGATGAGAGAGAGAAAAAACAATGCTATTTTGGTTAAGATTGTTTTGGGAGCCACACCCTTTCCATTAATAAACCATTTGAAATCAAACATTAGCAGACACAAATGTAGACCTAACGAAACAAATTGTGAATGTAGGCTACACAACTGCACCTAATTTTTATTAGCCCGCTTCCAGCAATCAAACTCAGACAATGAATGCAGTTGGCCTCTATTTTTTATTGAAGTGATCACATTTACAATAATAGAATAGTCAGAAAATGAATGAAACACAATATTATGACACTCAATATTTCATAATGCATTTTGCTTACATGTCGCAGTGCATCAAAAGGTGTCACTCATTTTTTACTTGCTGCTTCTAGACACCTGACATCTCTTGGCTTTAACCAGCCTGTCAACATCAGGGACCAGTTTCTGGGCAGTTGTGATTTTCATAATGTCATTTAGATGTCTGTGTGTCAGCTGCGAGCACAGTTTGGATTTGTTAACGTTCATTATAGAGAACGCCTGCTCACAGAGATATGTTGTCCCGAACATGCAAAGGATCTTTAAGGCAAAGTCTGTCATCCTGGGGTACATCGGTCCCAGGTATTGTAGAATGAGTCCAGACCCACAGTCTCAAACTTATATTTCAAAGCCGAGTTACACTGAATTTCAATTAGTTCCATTTGGAGTTCCTCCGGCACATCTGATGCTGCATTGACAGCAAACGGCGAGAAAAATAGTGAGAATTCCTTCTCGAGCTGAGTGAAGACTTGGAAACGATTCTGAAACTCACTTTTCAGCCGTGATATTTTGCCCTTGTTCCTGTCCACATTGTCATTATTCCCATGAGCGACACGCACGGACTGCAAAGAGGGGAAATGAGCTGGGTTGCTCTGGGATAGTTGCATCTCCCACAGGCCTAATTTAATTTGAAAGGCACAAATGCTGTCGTAGTATTCTGCAACAAGTTTGCTGTGGCCTTGCATGTTAACATTAAGCACATTTAGTGCTCTGTTATATCCACCAAAAATGCAAGATCATGAAGCCAGTCTGGGTCATCCAACTCTGCCACTGGCTTCCCTTTCTCATTGATGAATAGTCCAATTTCTGCACGTAATTGAAAAAAAAGTTTGAGCACAATCCCTGTGCTCAACCAGCAGACTTCAGTGTGGTAGGGTAGGCCATGTCCAATATTACTTTCAGACAAAAGAGTATCAATTTGCCAATGGTTGAGTCCCTTGGCTCTAATAAAATTAACCGTTTTGATTACTACATCCATGACATTGTCCATTTTCAGGTTCCTGCTGCATAACGCCTCTTGGTGTATAATACAATGAAAATTCCAGAATTCCTGCTCTGGATTCTCTGTCAGAACTTTCTCTCTGAGTTTCCCAACAACACCTGCCTTTTTCCTGACCATGCACGGTGCGCCATCTGTTGCCACGCTGACAGCGTGACTCCAGTCAACCCCCAGTCTGTCCAAGGCTTCGACAAGGCTGGAGAAAACGTCATTCGCCGTTGTGGTGTTTGTCTCAGTGACGGTCAAAGATGCATCAACACCATGAATAAATATTCCCAATTGAGCTACACCAATCACATCAATCACGTCAGTGCTCTCATCAATTGCAATAGAGAAGGCAATAAATGACTTCACTTTGTCTTTTAGTTGACTGTTCAAATCTCCTGCAAGGTCCCCGATTCTCTCTGCCACAGTATTTCTTGACAAGCTGATATTACCAAAAGCCTGTCTCTTCGCAGGGCAAACCAGCTCAGCCGCCGTCAGCATGCATGCTTTGATGAATTCCCCCTCTGAGTATGGCTTCGACGCAGCAGCTATTTTGTTGGCAATAATATAGCTGACCTTGACAGCTCCATCATGAGCCTCTCGACTTTTGGTGGACACTGATTGTTGTTTTTTCAGAGCTGCTTCAAGCTCATTTACCTTTTGTGTTCTGAGTCGTCCTGCGTACTTGCCATATTTTTCTCCGTGTGACGTCTTATAGTGTCGTTTGATATTGTACTCTTTTGCCAGACTGATCACCTTGGCCTCAGGCACTCAACAAGAAAAAAACACTCCCTTCATTGGATGGTGCACATTCCAAAGCCCCCGTTATCTCTAGTCATAACCCAAACACTGCAGCTACAGAAAAACCATTGCATTAGCAGTGAAACCTTTCCCAGGGCATTACATAGTCTTTTAGTGTATATATACAGTAGATATAATATTCTATAACTTTTATTTAAAATATATTTTGACAGAATACTTGAGCAAAGAAAATTTTAGGTAAAGTGGTAATATTATCTGCTGCTTTTGCAAACCTAAGCATAGAATACTTACAGTATATGAACTGTGGAAGGGGTATTCCATACATTGCTATCATCTGCTATGTTACTTCAGCATGTCCATACTGATGTTATAGACATGCTGATGTGACATAGGATTGAACAAAAAGGATTTCCTTTTACCCTGTATACAATGATAATTTTATGAAGTGGATTACTAATTTAATATATTCATCACATGTTGACATAGTGTTTTGTTAGGAAGAAAGTACAAACAGGCACCAAGCAGGTGACAAATTGTTAAGCCACTGGAAAATATGATATGAGCTTTTTGTAAAATTGTTACAGTAACTTCTAGTTCCGAAGTTCCTGTTTGGATGCATTATTGGGTGAAGGTCTGTTATTTAATTAGAGTGAGAAGAGGTGTCGTTTAACTGTCTTAGATATCCTTATAATTGTGATTCCTGTTCAAAAATGTAGATATCCACTTTAGCTATTTGCTTTTGAGAGAAAGTTTATAAAAAGTGCTAATAGCAACATGAGAAAAAGCTAAAGTTTATTTGATGAAATTGGTTCTAGTGGACATGAGAAAGAAATCTTTCAACTAAAGGTAGATATCAGCTTATTCTGAAGTTTTGCAGTCAGAATTTGATGGGCATAGTAGCACAGTTAGTAAACTTGCTACCTCACTACTGCTGCGAGATGAGTTCAATCCCAGCTTCGGGTGTTGTATCTGTTCTCTCTGTGATCACGTGGATTTCCTTGGAATGCGCCAGTATCTCCCACATTCTAAAGGCTTATTGGTTGGTGGGGAAACTGGCCATTGAGAATTGCCCCTAAATTGTAGCTGAGTGGTTGGATTGGGGGTTGATGGGAATGTGGGGAAAATTAAATCAGATTGGTATAGGATTTGTGTAAACCGGTGCTTGATAGTCAATGGAGACTCAGTGGACTGAGTGGCCTATCTTCATGCTGTAAGACCATGATTACACAACATTCTCAAAGATGCTAAGTAAAGAACTTTGCATTTAATTAACACACTCACTAGTCACTCTCTGCTTGATATCAGAATTACAGTGATTATTGCTGTTGTGTTACAGACCTTAATGTTCTGTTCTGGGTCAGTACTCAGAATGATGTCACAAGACCAGAAGACATCGGAGCAGAATTAGGCCAATCAGCCTCTGCTCCATAGATGATTTATTACCCCGCTCAAGCCCATTCTCTTGCATTTCTCCCCATAATCTTTGATGCCCTGACTAATCAAGAACCTATCAATCTCTATTTGTACCCAATGACTTGGCCTTCACAGCCATCTGTGGCAATGAATTCCACAGATTCAATACCCTCTGGCTAAATAAATTCCTCCTCATCTCTATTCTAAATGGACTTCCCTCCATGCTGAGGCTGTGCCCTCTGGTACTAGACCCACACACTATATTTTGTTATGGTCTTATAGGAAACATCTTCTCCGTATCCACTCTATCCAAGTGTAAGGGGATTCTTATTTTATGTTACTGTGTAGGCTCTTAAAATGACTTCTTTATTACGTTAGAATTAAACGTGGCTTGTCTGTAATAAATACTGCGATGTAAGGATGTTCTCTCTCTCTCTGTTTGTTTGGGTTATATTATTGATAAGGGAGAGAACGAACCAATTGGGATGGATGTATTCTTTCTTGTGTGTCAGTAAGCTATTGTGGTGCGTGGGTTTTTGGGCAGAAGGCGTGATGGGGAGAGAGAGAGTGGACGTGATGCTGTGAGCTGGCCGATGGGGCAGACCCGAGCCGGAGTCCGAGGTCCAGGGTGTTCAGTGAGGAGAGGAGACGAAGACAGACTCGTGTGGAGTGTCTGGTCGACCACCGTGGTTGGTCCCAGGTGGCGGGTCGAGGTGGTCGGAGGGGATCGAATGGTGGAAAGCCGACCCCGTTACTAGAGCTCCAACTGTTTGTGCATGAAGAGATTGAACTTTGATAAGTTTGGCGCCTTTTACTCTCCTTTTATATTTTATCTCTATTAATTACATAGTTCCAGTAATATCTATAAATTGTAATCATTTAATCGTATATGGTGTATTGTCTGTTAATTGGCGGGGTAGGGTACATCATACAGCATCCACACAAACTTAATTACCCAGTTTGGCGGGGCCGAGGACTGCTTCCCCTACACAACAGCGAGTTGAGCGAGCCTGAGGCTTACCGGGGGGCTAGATAAGCCTTTCAGTATTCAATAGGTCTCAATGCAATCCCCCCTCGTTCTCCTAAACTCCAGCCATCAAACGCTCCTTGTTTATTAACCCTTTCATTCCCAGAATCAGTCTTGTTAACCTCCTCTAGATCCTCTCCAATGCAAGCACATCTTTTCTTTAATAAGGGCCTGAAAACTGCTCACAATACTCCAAATATGGTCTGACCCATGCCTTATAAAGCATTACGTTCTTGCTTTTATATTCTCGTCCTCTCAAAACGAATGCTAACATTGCACTTGCCTTCCTTACCCCTGTCTTAACCTGCAAGTTAACCTTTCCGGAATCCTGCATGAGGACTCTCAAGACCCTTTACACCTGAGATTTTTAAATTTCCTCCCAGTTTAGAAAATAATCTGCATCCTTATTCCTTCTACCAAAGTGAAAAAGGGATCAGCCATAGTGGAAAGTACAGCAGACCAGCAGGCTTGCTTGCCACAGCATCTGACTGGCCGTGAAATGCTCCCTGCGGAACAGCACTAGTCACTGGCAGCCAACCAGGAAAGGCCCCCTTTATTCCCACTCTTTGCTGGTTAACAACAGATGGTGCAATCCTGGTCATAATACGATCAAGGAACGGGTTTGTAGCCTGGATATTGAACTTTTTGCTGTTGGACTCCAGCTCCACTGAGGTGCGACATTGAGCGTCATAGGAACTCATCCTGCCTGTGGCCATCAAACTTTACAACTCCTCCCTTGGAGGGTCAGACACCCTGAGCCAATGGGCTGGTCCTGGACTTATTTCCATCTGGCATAATTTACATATTGTTATTTGGTTATTTGTGGTTTTATGTTGCTACGTTTGTACTCTATTCTTGGTTGGTGCAGCTATGGCGAAACCCAATTTCCCTTGGGATCAATAAAGTATGTCTATCTATCTATCTATCTGCCAGTCAGCCAATCTTCAATCCGTGCTAGCATCTTTCTTGTAATATCATGGACTCTTATCTTGTTAAGCAAGATGGCATAAATGGCCTATTTCTGCTCCTATGTCCTACGGTCTTACATGACCATACACATCTCTGCTCTATATTCCATCTGCCACTCCTTTGCCCATTCTCCAAAGCTGTCCTTCTGCAGACTCCTACTTCCTCAACATTGCTTGACACTCCACCTATCTTCATATCGTCCACAAATTTGGCTATTAACCCATTGTCCATCATCCAAATCATTGACATATGAAAAGAAACGGTCCCGACACTGACCCCTGTGGAACAGCACTAGTTACTGGCAGCCAACCAGGAAATGCCCCCTTTATTCCCACTCTTTGCCTCCTGCCAGTCAGCCAATCTTCAATCCGTGCTGGCATCTTTCTTGTAATATCATGGACTCTTATCTTGTTAAGCAGCCTCATGTGTGCACCTTGCCAAAGGTTTTCTAAAGATACAAGTAAACAATATCTACTGACTCTCCTTTGTCTATCCTTCCTGCTATTTCTTCAAAGAATTCCAACTGTTTGGTCAGGCAAGGTTTCCCCTTCATGAAACCATGCTGACTTTGGCCTATTTTATCATATGCCCCCAAATACTCTTAAAAATGGACTCCAACATCGACTTTCAGTTGCCAGTCAGATGCTGTGGCGAGCAAGCCTGGTGGTGATCTGGGCTGAAGCAGTGGTTGGTCTCCAGCTTTGACAAAGATTATGGGCTCTCTGGGTTGGTGGTGGTGCTTACTCTTGTTGTTAGCCGAGAAGATGTTTCCTGCTATTGCTATCAGCACCTGGTCATGATGTTAGTGGCAGCATCCTTCTCACAGGGCTTTTGCGCAGCTGTTGAGGATGTGTTCTGGGGCAGAGAGGACATGATGGTGCCCCAGGCAAAAGTTTCACTGGACTAGGTGGGCCACCATACACAGCCTGGATCATGAAAGTGACGCACTTCTGGGGTCAAGTCAGGAACGTTCACACTGTGACCCTGTTAATCCGAAAGGAGACCAATCCTGACATTACGTGCCAGATCAAGTGATCAGGCGGGTGGTAAAAGGATAAACCCTTGGCCCACTGGAAATCATGAAAATCGTTAGCCACAACATCGAAGGCTTCAGCCACAGTAAAACAGAAATCATGGCAAACTTAAAACTGGACATCTTGTGTATATAAGAAACTCATAGGCTGAACAACCAACCCTATGTGCCAGGAATGCACTTGGCTATTGAGACCCCTAGCCAAACTTGTGGAAGTGCAATCTTTGTAAAAGATAAATCTGTAGTAATGAGCACAGCAAACATCCAAGCTGGCTCAATGGAACTTCTGAAAGTTGAAACAAAATACATAAATATCATCTTGGTCTGCACCCCACTAATGAACCATTCATGTGGCCACCTAACCTAGATCTCCAGGACAAAATGTACCGCATTATTGGTGACTTTAATAACCATAGTACCAACTGAGGATACGAAGATGACAATGCAAATGGAGAAGAAGTTGTATCATGGGCTCTAAACAACAGCCTTGAGCTACTATACGAGTCAAAGGACACCCCTACCTTCACAAGTGCCAGATGGAGAAAAGGATACAACCCAGACCTTGCCTTTGTTACCTCGGCAAGCTCAAACCTCTTCACACGAACAGTCCTCCAACATATACCCAAATCCCAAAACCATCCAGTCCAGGTAGAATCCCTTCCAGTTCTGAGACCTGTACCATCAAAGTACCTACCAAGATTTAACCTGAGAAAAGCGAATTGGACATCTTTTGCAGAATCCCTTGATCAACTTATCGATACCATACCACCAGAACCTGATCGTTATGATGAATTTGTCCGACTAATCTGGAAAGTAGCGCAGCAGAACCAAATATATTCAGGGATTGACTACTGATATCAAGTAAAGTTATGATGAGTATGTCAACTTATACGACCAAGACCCGTTTGGTCAAGACACAATTGAAACGGGAGAGTCAGTTCTGTCCCTACTGAGCCAAGAGAGACAACAGCGTTGGCATGAACTGATAGGAAACACAGACATGACCAAGAACAGTAAGAAGGCATGGACAGCTATTCGGAAACTCAACTCAGACAACAGACCAGCACAGAGAATTGCTGCCGTAACACCCAGTCAGGTTGCCTACCAACTGATACTAAATGGTCAACCAAATAACAAGGAACGGAGGCAAAAGAAAAAGCAACATCAGGAGATGGAATCTGCTCTCTCAAATGGGAATAACAACTTCCCACCTCTCACCCTAGAAGAATTAAAGGATAAAGTATCACAGCTAAAATCCAACAAAGCTGCTGGCATAGATTGCATTTTTAATAAATTCCTCAAACACCTTGGACCTAAAGCACTCCACTGGCTTCTGTCCCTTTTTAACCGTTGCCTAAGATAATTAAAAATACCTAAAAAGTGGAGAAGAGCCAAAGTTGTTGCTCTCCTAAAACCCAATAAAGACCCCAACATTTCTAAAAATTACAGACTGATTTCCTTGCTCAGCACCCTCTATAAACTTTATGAGAGACTCATACTGAAAAGAATATTCCCCTTAGTCGAAGATTTTCTAACACCAGACCAAGCCGGGTTCAGGCTAGGCCGCTCTTGCTCTTAAGTCCAGTCCTGAACTTAACCCAGTATATTGAAGATGGCTTTGAAATGCGAAAAATTACAGGGGCAGTATTCATTGACTTAACAGCAGCATACGACACTGTGAATCACAGAGGCCTTCTACTGAAATTATCTAAAATGTTAAAGAACGAATCCACAATCAAAGTAATAAAAAGCCTCCTAGAAAATCGCAGATTTTATGTAGAAATGAATGGAATTAAGAGTCAGTGGCATCCACAAAAGAATGGACTACCACAGGGATCAGCCCTGGCACCTCTACTATTTAATGTTTACACAAACGACCAACCAACCTTTCCTAACACACGCAGGTTTATCTATGCAGACGACCTATGCGCAGCAACACAAGCTAACTCCTTCCAAGAAGTTGAAGTCCGACTTACAGCAGTCCTCGAAGCAATGAAGCAGTATTATGAAAAATGGTCTCTGAACCCAAATCCATCAAAATCTCAATTGTGTGCATTCCACCTGAGGACTCGAGAAGTAGCTCAGAAACTCAAGATCTTCTGGTGTGGGAAGGAGCTCGAACACCATCCGATTCCAATTTACCTGGGCGTGACACTGGATAGGACGCTCATTTGCCACCCACATCCAAAAACTCCGAGGGAAAGTTGGCTCTCGCAATTCTCTCTTGAAACATTTAGCAGGCACAAAATGGGGACCTAATACTCACACACTTAGATCAACTGCCCTAGCACTCTGCTATGCACCTGCAGAATACTGTGCACCTGTGTGGGGCAGATCAGCCCATGCAAAGAAAATAGACCCGCTGCTTAACGAAGCCTGCCGAATAATCACGGGCTCACTGCACCCCACACACACTAACATCATTTACAGACTTGCAGGCGTTGCTCCCCCAGAGATCCGAAGACACACTACAACAAAAATTGAAAAAGGTAAACAGAACTCGGATCCGCGGCACCCACTACATCATCACGTGCCAGTTTCCAACGGCCTAAAATCGAGGAAAAGCTTTGCTACAGTGGAGGAACTACTGCCAGGAACATCCCCCCAAAGATACAGGATTGACCTCTGGCCACAAACAGAAGCCAGAACCCCACCAAACAATACAGTGCAAGACCCCACAGAAATGTTGCCAGACGGGGCACTGCTTGACAGACGGAAGTGGTGCACTCTCGACAGAGCGAGAGCGGGAGTTTGTAGGACGGGAGACAATATGGTGAAGTGGGGTTTAAAGACCAGCGAATCCTGTGAGTGTGGCGAAAGGGTGCAGGACATTGAACACGTTCTGTGCAACTGCCCACTCTCACCTGATTTAGCTGACACTGACCTGCTCAACATCAACCAAACAACACTAGAGTGGCTGGCTGTCTGGTGTGACAAGCTATGAAGCTGGAGATCTGCCTGCCAGATGTTGGACCAGAAGATCTTCTGCTTCAGCGTATCCTTCCACCTTGTCCAAGCTCCTTGCGGCCCCACTCCTACCATCCTGGTGGTATGTACTTCCTTGACAGCTGCTCACACTTCTTCCTGAACCATTTTGCGTCTGTCCCTGCCCTTTGCCCTGTCGAAGGGAAGCTGCCAGCACTGCCTGGCCAGATGCCACTGTCCCTACCAGATCCCTGTGCCTCAGATGCGACTCAACCATCTCTACTGTATCCTTGGCCTTCCATTTTCTGCCTGTCCGGACCTCAATGCCTGCTGACGAGACCTTGGGGTCGCTGGAATCTCCGTACAGCAGCAATTCTCTTGTAAGGGAAACCATGATCTCCTTGCTCGGACTGCTGAAGGGAAACTGCAGTTTATTTCTCTTCCCATACAGAACAATGCCGCTCAGGCTATGTGGGAGGCCCAGCCATCATCAATGGTAACTATTTTCTTTCAGGAGCCTCAACTGTTGACATGGGCACCTCATATACCAGAATGGGCCAGAGGATTCGAGGGAGGATATCATGCTGGTAGATCTATGCCTTGAACTTGTCGGGTAGGCCTGACTTGTCCATACTGGTGAGCCAAACATCTAACTCCATGGTAGTCTTCTGAATGGCAGCCACATCTCTTAGGCTGCAGCCAGAGATCTTCCCCAAGCTCTCGACTGGTTTCTCAGAAATGGATGGGATAGCAGTACCATGCAAGGAGAAATGGAATTTGTCCATGAGTCTGCCTGTCTTTAACACCAGAGACCTAAATTTCTCTGGCTTCTACACTAGGTGAGCCTCTTTAACACCTGGAGGATCCACCTACTGTATAGGACCTGATGTAGTTGTCACCATAAGGTCTTACATGAAAGTTCTGACTGGGGGCTTCCACACAAATGTCTTAGTCAGAGGACCTCTACACTCCACTGCGACTGCCTTAACTGGGATGTTCATGGTTAGGGATAAGAGGATCACTGAGATTGTACATACAGTTATAACACCTTTCTCAAGCCAGTGCCATCCTGATGTGGTTGTTCCTGAGGAGACTCTCAATCTGAAGCTCCCGTAGTAGTCCAGGATGAGGTCCTTTCTCTTCCTTGGGACATGATGTCACTTCAGCGTGATCTCCACCAGCTGATGTGGTATTGACCTGTACACGTTGGCAAGGTCTAGCCATAGTAGGAGAGGGAATTCTGAAGGTGTAAATGCATCTTTTGTTTGGAGCATTGAGGTGCTTCTGTCCTAGCAGCTGGTAGATGAATCTGTAGGGATTGATAATAAAGGGCAGGTTGTTTACTAGCTCTCTCTCTCTCTCTTTCCCATGTTGTCTATGCCATACTGCCCTGCACAGTGTCATAAGCTTACTTCTAAGGATGTTACTGATCTCGCCAAGTGGTGGTTTCTTTACTTCACTTGCCCCCTGTAATATTTAGCCAGGGATCGGAGCTCTTGACACAGGTGGGGTACTTTGGCCGTTGTATGTTTCATCATGTAGGGGCTTTGCTGGCTTTCTTCTCCACTAGGCAGAATCTCTCAGTAGCAAAACTGACAATGATAGTTGACATGATCTGGAATTGTCTGTCGACATCTCCCTTGGATATTGCCTCAATGATATGGGCTATGTCCTTCTCGGACTGCAGCCACTCCCTCTGATTGTTTGCTGGACCCCACTTAACCTGTCAGTAATCTGCTACTCTGGCACTCGGAGGTACTGGGCACTGTGGGGTGACTCCGGGCCAGGCCCCTCCCGCACCTCACCAGGTCTAAATCCTGCTCCTCTCTGCTGCTCTATGCATTTCATCACGGCCTGATGTACTTTGATGCATGTTCTTGCAGACCTTGCTGCAAATGCATCTCTCACTCATAATCGATGGTCGTTCGCAAAGATTGACATTCTCAGGTCCGTCCTGCTGGGTGCTCCCCTCAGACTCCCCTGGAGCTATGTGTCAGACACACCCTGGAGGTGTAACCCATACAGGGTTTATCAGGCCCTGGCTTGTGTCGCTGGTCACCCCTCTTGATCAATAGCCATCTGGAGTCTCGCTCAGCAGCCTCTGTGATGGGTGTGATGGCTTTTCACTTTGCAGCCCCATAATGCCAAGGAGAGAGTAAGTTCTGCACAGTGAGCAGTCAGTGATACCTCTACAGGCTCACATTGTGCCCTCCTCCATCCCTGTCTCCGGCACTGCTCTATCACCTCCTGGTACTTGGCTTTCTTACGCTCAAAAGCCTCTTCAATCTAGTCTTCTCAAGGCACTGTCAGTTCTCCCATGACCACCTGCGTCAAGGTTTCTGACAAAATGACTATGTGAGGCCTCAGTGATGATGGTGTGATGAAGTTAGGGAACTTTAGCTGCTTGCCAAGATCGACTACACTGGATTCAGGTGTAAACTGTCCCTTTTGTATAGGTCATACCTTCCCCAGAAGAGATCCCAATGATCCAGAAATCTGAAACCCTGCCCCCTGTACCAATTCTTCAACCACACATTCATCTGCCAAATTATCCTATTCTTAACCTAACTGGTGCACGGCACAGACAGCCATCCTGAGATTAATACCATGGAGGGCTACTTTTCAGCTTTCTGCCTAACTCCTTATATTCTCTCTTCAAGACTCCCTCCCTTTTCCTAAATCAACCAAGTCACTAGTTGAGAGGAATCAACAATTGCTTGCAATTCTTGGCCACTATCCTGTAGCTGCCTCAGGGATTATTACAAAACAGTATCAACATTCTCTTTAATTCTCTTCAAGGTTGTGTACCTCATAGGCATCCTGGAGCAGCAGCAGAAATAGCAGCTCCTCAAGACAGTGCTCGTGAGTGCAGGCACTAAGCTGGGTGAGAGACAATCTGCCAGCTCCACTGCATCTACCATTCCTTTTGGGATTGTACATCACATACTAAATTATATATTCAATACAACTTTGAATATTCATTGAAGTCCAAACTTGGACGATACAAAATGGAAGTCATAACAATACTGAACAAAAGGAAAACTAACTTCCTGGTGTCACATATATTGTGTAGCATTCATGCAAAATCATGTCAAACTTTTTTAGAAATTTTCATCCTGTAAATTCTGTATTTTCCTCATCATATGCTATAAATTCAAGGATTTGACTATCAGATAATAAAATATCTGTACTTAATCAATTCACCCTGTGCATTGGTACTCCACAATACATCTGCAAATAATTTTGGATTTTTATATAGGAGCAATAATATGGTTTACAATTATTGTATATGATGTCATGTGGGAGCAAATAGGAGGCATGCTATTACTGTGCCTGCAGCTCAGGTTCAATTCCTGTCATTGGCTGAAAGGAGTTTCTTCTGTATGTGCACACCACTATGTGTGGGTTTCCTCTGGGTGCTCCAGATTCCGACCATACCCCAAACACGTACAGATTTGTAGGTTAAATGGTCGCATGAGTGTAATTAGGCAGCACAGGCTCGTGGGCCAGAACACTGTACACTGAGCTGTATCTCTAAATAAATAGATAAATTGTAATAACAAAGCCTGTTAACTTCTTGGTTTGGCAATCAAATCGATATGCCACGTGCTCTGATGGAGCTCTGCAGACATGATACGGTGACAGATCCTCTCTCCATGGATGCTGCTTGATTTTCTGGGTTTTTTGCATTTATCCAGATTTTGAGCAACTGCGGTGTTTAGATTTAAATTTCACTTCTGTTCTGTTGAATATCTTGGTAGTTCCGCTACTGCAAAAACAGACCATTAGAAAAGTATTCACGAAAACCGATCATACATTTCAGGGACTTAAATGATGGCCCTATTTTCCCTCTGACATGCCCATTGAATTCAATGGAACTGAATCAGGCTATTTTCTTTATTTTTAAAGTGTGTTTCTTGACAAAACAGAATTACTAGTTCATCTTCGTAAGGTAAATTGTTAAATTAGGTTTGCTATGGAATTCCATGCTACATATGACATAATTCAACTTAAAGTTGGGAGTATAAATTATTGATAGATGGTTCAACTTCGATAATTGTGTCTCTAATGGATTATCTATAGATGCAAAGACACTTAATTATCGTTATTGCAACCCCTGTGCACTCCTTTGATAATAATGCTGTTACTACTTTTTATGTCATTGCTTTTCATTTCTGGGTTTCAAAGTGATTAAATCCATTTCTTCAAAAATCTCTCAGTTCTGAAATACTTTTTTTACCTTGTGCTTAAGATTTTTTAATATCCTTGTGTCAATACTTCCAAACACAGATTTGTTTAAATTTGCTTAGATAAAGATGATTAGAAATGTTGTTTCTCCACTGGGTACATGAGGGCCGGATACAAGGAGTAAATTTATCTGGAATCTGGGTAACCACGTCCTTCCCAAGGCCATCATTGAGTATTTCCCTGAATTTACAGTAGTCATAACACAGTAATCTCTTGGGACAGTATTACCATAAAATAATAAGAAAGGAAAAGAACATTTATTTCATTTTAATCATTGTGCTTTTCAAACAGTAATCTAGCAATGCAGCAACCCTTCACTTAGACCATTGTCAGTCGATGTACAGAACTCATTTTAATCACTTTGTACTGACCCTGAGGTTGTGGCTTTGTTTTCATCACGTTAAGGTCTGTGTTTTTTAACCTGTGGATATTATTTGCTCTCATGGTGGTCACCTGATTTTACACATAAAGTGAAAATACCTTGTGCTCTCCTCTGATGGTTAACTTTAGATTGATGGATTTCCCTTGTCAATTTGATAAGAAACCATGAGGTTGCTGAAGAGCTTCATAGCTTCATTCTCCAAGATTATCACACCACACAAGCTTAAGGAATAACACTTGATTATATTTATTCCTCTTGTAGTACAAGTGTTTAGACATTAACTGAGGCAATACAGAGAACCTTCCTTTTCTTTAATTAGTAACCCAAATCAATGTGCAGGTTGCCAGATTGATGCAGAATCTATTGCAGTGCAGTATCATCTTGATGCTTCTGCCCAGGGAAATCTCAGATCTGGGTCCTGCAGTCTGCAATCGATTGGAACCCTATAACCCTTAAATGCTCGAACATAAACAAAAACAACACTCTTGTCTCAAAACATTCATTGTTTCAAGCACAAGGTTAAAAAAAATTTCAGAAATTGGGAATTTCTGGTTCATTCCCCTCCAGTGATGCTGCTTGACCTGCTGAATTGAACAACAATTGCTTCAGTGCAAAATCCCAATGAAGTGAAGGGAATTGTTGTTACGACATGCACCCAACCTCACCAGCCTCCGGCGTTTAGACGCTCTAACTTTCCGGAACATGGACAGCTGGCAAGGCTCCTTTAAAGATTCAGGACCATTCTGCTAGTTGGGGAGCGTGTTTTGGGTGGCATGAATTGAGTACTTAAAGGACACCTGAACGGAGCCTCAGTGCTCAATCATAAGCCCTACTAGTGATATCGTCTAGCGTTTGTTTTGTGTTCAGTTCTCGATCCAGTTTGGTACCGTGTCTCCATCCTCGCCTCAGACACTTCAGTATCTGGGTCCAAACCATCCTCGTCGAGGACTCTCATCACAGTAGGATTGAACCAGTATGGACCTAGCAAGGTATCAGAGTCTTTCATCCGCTGTGACCAGCCACAGCGGAAATATTTCCAGACAGAGCCTGGAGATACATGACCTCCAGGTCAACTTTTGCAAGGAGGAAGCAAGAGTCACTTGGGAGAGCCAGTTGGTCCTGCTACGGAGCCAGTACATCCTCCAGCCTCAGGGAGATTCGACGATGACCTGGACTCTTGCCACAGCTTCCTCATTCAATGCTCATCAGTGCTCGAATTCCAGCTGTCCCGGTTCCACTCAGGACGCAGAAAGGTGGCCTTCATTATTTCGCTTCTGACTGGAAGAGCCCTGGCCTGGGCTCCCATGTGTTGGGAATGAAGGTCAGAGGTTTGCTCAGACTTGGAGGGCTTCATGGCGGCCATGAGGAAGGTGGTCCATCACCCTGCTGGAGCCAGCCGAGGCTCGGACCGTCTGATGAAGAATCGACAGGGCGGACAGTCAGCGGCTGACTTCGCGACTGGGTTTCGGACCTTTGCCCAAGAGAGTGACGGGAATGGGGAGGCCTTAGCCACTCTACACCGCCACGGACTCTGAGATGTACTGAAGGATGCCCTTGCCTCGGGAGAGCCATTAGAGGACTTAGAGGTTCTTATCGACCAACCCATTCACCTCGAGAATCGTCTGGTAGAGCGGAAGTGGGACTACGCCAGGAGTTCGAAGAGGGGTAGCCTGAGCCCTGCCTCGACACATCGCAGTTCTTCTCCCCGATCAGGGACCATGACCAGTCTGTCTCCTGCTCATGATCATGTTGAGCCCATGCAAGTCGGCCGATGAGAGGCTCCGGCGTCAGAGTCAAGGTTGCTGCTACTACTGCAGGGAAGTAGGTCACCTGCGGGCCGAATGTCTGAAGCTGCAGCCAGCGGCAGAGCTGTTAAGACCGCCGGTGTTGGGAGGATTGTAATGGTAGCAGCCACCACCCCCAATCTCACAGATTTTGGTGGTAGCATTCTCCCAAGAGATTACTGTGTTCATGACTATTGTAAATTCAGGGAAATATTCAATGATGGCTATCCCTGGCAGAGGTGAACTACAACACTGAAAATAGCGAGCTGCTCGTGGTCAAGTTAGCTCTGGAGGAATGACATCACTACCTTGAGAGAGCCAAGGTATCATATGGACTGACCACAAGAACCCTTTTATCATATGGACCGACCACAAGAACCCGGCTTATATTCAGGAGGCAGAGAGGCAGGTGGGCCAGGTGGTCTCTTTTCTTTAACCATTTTAATTTCATACTGACCTTTCAACCGAGGTCAAAGAAGCAGAAGCCAGATGCCTTGTCCCAGCAGTTCGATGAACCCGAGCGAGAAGATCAGCCTACCACTATTTTGCCCCAAGCCAAGGTTATAGCACCAATTCATTGAGAAATCGACATATTTGTTCCCAAGGCCCAGATGCAAGAGGAGATTCCTCCAAACAGCTCTCTGGCTCAGTTGTTCATTCCTAGTTCTGTCCGGTCTTGCATTCTTCAATGGGAACATGCAGCAAGAATGATTGCTCACCCAGAGATTGCCAGGACCCTCAAGAGAAGATAAAGGTGGCCTGGAATGGTGAGGGAGGTCCGTCAATACATGTAGGCATGTGAGGTGGTGCCTGGAAGAAGGAGCCCTGCACCCAACCTCAAGGGCTCCATCACCCTCCGGTCGTTCCGGATAGACCATGCGTACACATCTCAATGGACTTTATCACAGGTTTTCCTTCTTCCAAGGGGAAGACTGTTGTCATGGTAATTGTGGACTGTTTTTCAAAGGCCTGCAAATTCATCGCCTTGGACAGACTACCATCTGCAGTGGAGATGGCCAAAATTGTCCTACAGCAGGTCTTCAGGATCCATGGTTTTCCAGTGGACATTGAGTCAGATTGTGGTCTGCAATTTGTGTCATGTTTTTGGAGAGCTTTTTGCAAGCTGATTGGGGCATTAGTGAGTCTTTCCTCTGGGTTTCATCCATAGTCCAATGGCCAGACGGAGCGGGTGAACCAAGAATTGGAATGAGACCTAAGATGCTTGGCCTCCGAAAGCCTGGACAAGTGGTGTGACCATTTGGTGTGGGCAGAAGTTGCTCACAACACTTTACGGTATTTCATGCACAAGATGTCCCCTTTCAAATGCCAATTTTGGTATTCTCCACCACTCTTCCCTGAGCAGGAGGCAGAGGTTTGGGTTCCTGCGGCCAAAGACCTAGTCCGACGCTGCAAGGAGAAATGGTCTAGGGCAAGGGAGGTTTTGTTAGCTTCTACCCGGAAGCTGTTATAAAGGCTAACCACAAGAGAAGACAGGAACCAGTTTTGCAACTTGGGCAACAGGTCTTGCTGTCGACTCAGGATCTACCTCTCTGAGTGGAGTCCAGGAAATTGGCGCCCAAGTTCTTCGGACCCTTCAGAAATCTCAGGAAAATAAACCCGGTGGTTTACACCTTGCAGCTCCCCAAGACCCTCAGGATCAATCCCACTTTCCACATTTCCAAATTAAAGCCAGTGGACACCAGCCCGTTAGCCCTGCCACCACCCAGGTCGATGGGGAACAGGATTTCACCATGAGAAAGATTTTGGATTCATGGACGGTTTGGGCTGTTCAGCAGTTCCTTGTGGACTGGGAAAGATTCGGACCTGAGGAATTGTGCCGTGCTCCTGATAGGGACATCTTGGATCTGGCTCTCATCTAGGACCACAATCATCGGCTCTCTGAGCAGCCAGGGCCTTCAGGAGTCAACTGGGGGGGGGGGGTTCCTGTTACCACATGCACCCAACTGCTCCAGCTTCTGGGGTTTAGGCGCTAACCCTCCAGAATACGGATAGCTGGTGTGGTTCCTTTAAAGATTCAGACCTGTCCTGCTAATTGGCAAGCGTGTTTTGGGTGCTGAGCATTGACACCCAATACTCAATACCCAACACCCAATATCTCAGTGCTCGGTCGTAAGCCCCACTGGTGATATCACCTAACGTTTGTTTTGTGCTCAGTTCTCGATCCAGTTTGAAACTGTGTCTCGATCCTGGCCTCCTATAGGCCAGTTTTTGGGTCCAAACCATCCTTGTCAAGGACTATCATTCCAATCATGTCAAGAACACAGTTTACTCCAATTGTGATTATTTATGTATTTATTTATTGAGATACTGTGTAAAACAGGCCCTTCCAGCCCTTCGAGCCGCGCCATCCAGCAATCCCCCAATTTCACACTAGCCTAATTACAGGACAGTTTACAATGACCAGATAACCTACCAACAGCTACGTCTTTGGACTGTGGGAGGAAACCCACACAGTCGCGGGGAGAATCTTACAGGCTGTGACAGGAAATGAACCTAGGTCACTGGTACTGTATAGCGTTGTGCTACCCACTACACTACTGTGCTCTCCTTATCTGGTTACATTCAAAACTAACATCAGAGGAATATTGTTTACAGTAAGTTGGCTGGGAACAAAAGAGGTACCAAAGGTTGGAAACAAGCTGATATGGTCTGTGCATTCAAGAATGAAGTAATATAGATTCAGTCACTTACAGACTCATGAGTTGCACCTTCATTCCCTGTAAACTATTAAATTCGATCAGCCAGAATAGACTTGAAGGGAATTGGGTAGTAATGAACTAGAATCTTACAAGAAATCCACTTACAGCCTACGGAAGGCCATTATGAGAGTGAAAGGACAGTTCCATGCGAAGTTAGACACTCAAACGTATGACACCTGCGGCAGAGTTTGCATGCCATTACTTTCTATAAGTCAAAACCTAACAGCTTCACGCTCCAATGAACTCAATGCCATTTGCTCATGTTTGAAAGGGAGAATAACATCATACCTTTGTGAATCCCTACCACATTTGACAATCCTGTGATCTCTGTCTCAGAGACTGATGTCAGAACATCTTACGAGAGGGTGAATTCTCTCGGGGTATTAGGCCCCGAGGGTGTACCTAACAGGATACTTAAAACATACACTAAACAACTGGATGTAGTGTTCATGGACATTTTCAGCCTCTCGTTGTTGGGGGCTGAGGTTCCCAGCTGCTTCAAAAAGTGCCCAAGAGGAGCAGTCGCAATGACTGTTGCCCAGTAGGACTTGCATGTACTGTGATGAAATAGCTTGAGAGGCTGGTCATAGTTAGAATCAACTCCTGCCTGAGCAAGTACTTGGACCCACTGCAATTCATCTCCTGCTACAACAGATCGACATCAGAGGCAATCTCATTGGCTCCCCACTCTGCCTTAGGTCACCTAGACAACAGCAACACATACGTCAATCTGCTGTTATGAATTACAATTCAGTATTCAGTATTAATTAACAAGCTTCGAAATCTGGGCCTCTCTATCTCCCTCTATAGCTGGATCCTTGGCTTCCTTATGGAGAACACAGTCAGTGCAGTTCAGCAATAACATTTCTTCCTTGAAGACAATCAACACCAGCACACTTGAAGGACACATACTCTACTCTCTCTACACTCATGGTTGCCTGGCTAAGCACAGCTCAAATTGGCCAACGACACCACTGCTGTTGGCAGAACCTCAGATGGCAACAAGGATACGTACAGGAGTGAGATAGGTAGTCTGGTTGAGTGGTGTTACAACAATCTCACACTCAACGTCAGCAAAACTGAAGAACTGTCAGTTGACATCGGGAAGGGGAAGTTGGGAGAGCAGACAACTGTCCTGACTGAGGAATGAAATGGATGAGAAGTTTCACGTTCCTGGGCATCAACATCCCAGATGCAGCATGTAAGTGCAATTGTAAAGAATGCACGGCAGTGACTCTACTTCCTTAGGAACTTGAGAAAATTCGGCATGACATATAAAGATTGACAAACTTCTATAGATGTGTGGTGGAGAGTATATAGACTGGTAACATTATGGCCTGGTGTGGAAACACCAATACCGTTAAGCATAAAATCCTACAAAATGTAGCGGATACCGCCCAACCATCACAGGTAAAGCCGTCCCCACCATTGAGCACATCTACACAAAATATTGTCACAGGAAAGCATCATTCATCATCAGCAACTCCCATTACTGAGGACGTGCTTTCTTTTTGCTGCTGCTATCAGGAAGAAGATACAGGAGCTTCAAGACTCACACCACCAGGTCAGGGACAGTTATTACCCCAAAGCCATGAGGATCTTGAACCAGAGGGGAAAAGTTCACTCAACTTCACTTTCCCCATCATTGAAGTGTTCCCACAACTAATGGACTCACTTTCAATGACTCTTCATCTCATGTTCTTGATATTTATTCCTTATTTAGTTATTATTATTATTTCTTTCTTTTTGTATTTGCACAGTTTGCTGTCTTTTGCACACTGGCTGAATGACCAAGTTGGTGCAATCTTTCATAGATTCTATTATAGTTATTATTCGATTATGGATTTATTGAGCATGCCCACAAGAAAATGAATCTCAGGGTTGTATGTGGTGACATATATGTACTTTGATAATAAATTTACTTTGAACTTGATGCAATCATGAAGAAGGCACACCAGCGGCTCTAGGAGTTTGAGGAGATTCTCCAGGTCATCATAGACTCTTGCAAGTTTCTATATCTGTGTAATAGAGAGCATTCTGACCAATTGCATCACAGCCTGGTATGGCGGCTCCAGTGCGCAGGATTGCAAGAGGCTGCAGGTTCAGACTGCTTCACGATGGGCATAACCCTCCCCACCGTTGAGGGCACTTTCAACAGACAGTGCCTCAAGAAGGAGACATCCATTGCCTTGGACCCACATCATCTGTGACATGTCCTCCCCTCACTACTACCACGAGGAAGGAGATGGAAGCGTCTGAAGATACACACTGAACAATGTAGGAACAGCTTCTTCCCTTTTGCCATCGGATTCCTGTACAGTCCATGAACCCATGAACTCTATTACTCCTTTTTTTTTGCACTATTTACTGTATTTATTTCAAAATTTATAGTAATTGTATATCTCTGCACAGCAACAATTGCACAACATGTACAGTATATCAGAAACAATAAACCTGGCTCCGATTCCGAGTCTGATCAGAGTAACAGGAAAAATCCCCAGCCACCACAAGGAGAATGTGAAAACACCAGACAATCAGCACAGGAGGTCAGGACTGAACGCGGATCATTGGAACTGCGAGGCAGCATCTTTAGAAGCTGCACCATAATGCCTCTGATGGATGCAGGCTAAGTATCGAGACCACTGGTCCGGCATGGTGCATGGTAAAGACAGCGTGGTTGTGTGGCGGTTAACAGAATGCTAGCGATCATGACTGGGGATCAGCTTCTACTGCTGTCTGTAAGGAGTTTGTCGGTTCTTCCCGTTACTGTGTGGGTTTCCTACTGCTGTCACAGTTTCCTCCTACATTTCCAAGTTGTTCAGGTTAGGGTTAGTAAGTTGTGGGCATGCCATGCCCGTGCTGGAAGCATGGCGATATTTGCTGGGTGCCCAGCACAGTTCTCGGACTGTGTTGGTCTTTGATGCAAATGATACATTTCACCGTATGTTTTGATGTTTCAATGTACAGGTGACAAATAAAACTAATCTAATCTAATCTAATCACTGTTTTTCCAAATAAAGTCAATGTAATCAGATCTGCTGATAACTCCAAATTGATTGGACTAATGGATTTGGAAGAAACAATGTGCAGTTTAGAGAGTGATTTGGAGAACTATGGGGATATAAATGGCTAATGAATGTTAATGTAGCCATGTGCAAAGTGCTGGAAAAATAAACAACAATGTGCTTAATGAATGGTATTCAGATAACTAACAATGGAGTGGAAAGAGACCCGAGAGTCTCAACAGATCGATTGACAACACGACCAGCAAAGCAGAGTGACAAACAACAAAAGCAATAGAAATGCGTAAGTGCTTAATTTTAGTGGAATATTTTTTCATGGAAAGCCATGAGTAAGATATGCAGTGCTATGATCAGACTATACTTAGCGCTGTGAACAAAAATGCTTGTCAAGGCACAAGAGAAACATTTGGATGGTGAAGGCAATACAAAATGAAATTGATTACTGGGTTTTAAAAGTTTAAAGTGCAATCCTAAACTTGCCCAGGCTGTTTCGGGCTGTTTAACCTGGACAGGAGGTAACCTGAAATAGAAATTTATGAATGTAATAATGAAAAACATAACTATTATTTTATATTAACCAGTGAGAGCAAGGCAATGGATTGTGGGTTCAATTAACAAAGGATAGATTTAGTAACGATGTTGCAAGGCTCCTCACAAACAAAGTGATTCAAATACAAGTGCAGAGACAAAAAAGAACTTTGATCTCGGCCAATTATAACATTTGGATTGTGGGCATTTCAGACTGACACGTTAATATGGTCTTAATGAGATGTTTCATCTTCAATTTCCTTGCAATCTAGGAACTAAATAAAAACTATCAGCTTCTACTGTGAACAACAGGAATTCTGCAGATGCTGGAGATTCAAGCAACACACATCAAAGTTGCTGGTGAACGCAGCAGGCCAGGCAGCATCTATAGGAAGAGGCGCAGTCGACGTTTCAGGCTGAGACCCTTCGTCCTGACGAAGGGTTTCGGCCTGAAACGTCGACTGAGCTTCTACTGTGACCATCTTGGAGGAAAAATAAGGAGGTTTTGAATAAAAGTCGCTTCCTTGAACAATGAATATTAGTGATAAAAATAACAGAGCTGAGGGAAAGAGTAACATCACATAAGTTTTGGAATTGGGGCTTATTGGAAGCAACAAACCGGGGGAAGAAACCAGCAGCAATATGCATAAGCAGATCTAGCAAGCCATGTATCATTCTGAGGGACACGAAGGAATGTTTCCTCTTTGGTTTTTGTACTTTGAATAGAAAAGCAACTTTGTATTTAGAATCTACTCAAACATGGAAGGAGCATAAAAAAGAAATAAAATAGCATAATTTAAAGTACCTAGAGATAGTGTATAATGTTAAAAAAATTCCACTGTAGGACAGTGATTTAATCTGTGTTAATACCATACAAGAATAAAATTATTACATATCACAAATAATGATATCTTTTATCTAAGAGAAAACTATAATTGTTTTGAAGAGCTATCCATTTTTCCAGAATAACCTCTGAAGAAGTCAGTGCTGCCTTTACACAATTTCATCAGGCAGTGAGATATTTAAAGATAGATTTTCCCTTGTGACAGAATGAAAAGCCCAAATAAATCCTAACTCAATTAAAATCATGTATCTAGTGAGAATCTTATTAGCTTGATTGACATATGTGCGCTCTAAGACAAATGTATCCGATATGGTAAAATGGAGACGTTTTGAAGTCTGATTAGAAATAAATTGATGCACATACAAATGAATTGATATTTGTGTTATACTTTTGTTCATGATTAAAGCAGCATAGAATATAATTACTAAATCAAGAATTTACATTTGAAGCTGCCGTGTGTTGAATTAAAGGCACAAAATATGAAAGGTTGCCATATATTGTGCTTTTCTGCTTTTCGTTTGGTGTGTCTCCAGAGCGATAAAACACAAATTCATGAAAATTATGACATGATTGTCATAATTTGCCTATCATCTACAAGTCTTAGAGCTTCAAACAATACCACATTATGCTTAGGTACATTGGACTAGACCTGGAACCGAAGCTGACATCCTCCTAACTGTGCTACAAATGTACTACTAGTAGCCCAGGTTAAATGTTAGGCAGAAGAACTTGATACTGCTGGTTTGGAATGCTCTTCACCCCTATGTAAATAGATTTTTCTAACTGAATTTGGCATCTGTATATTCTGCAGGCTTAGTGAAGAGAGAGAGATACCTCTGGAAATTCTATCTTCTCAAGATTTTGTTCAGTTTCTGAAGCAGCCGTTTCCTTCATATTAAGTTATGTAGTCATAAAGCACTACCACACATGGGGTATATGGGGTGTCAGGGAGGGGTAGCACCTCTGGTGGGGGAACATGCCGCGTCCTTTTAAAGGCGGTTTGCCCACCTTTGGTCCCCACCTGGCACTCAGCTCTCACCCGTGGCTCCCCATAGCTGTTTGCATGCGACAGCGGCCACACTCCAGGCAACGGCTTCGACAAGCCAGCTAAACCAGGTGAGGGTAGCCAACGGGTCTCAAACCCTCGGTGAGATAGGGAGTTGTCTATCCCAGCATGTGAAGACAGACTCCGGCAGATTGAGCGGACGAGACCAATGGAAGGTCCAACGGTCAAGAAGGAGGTCTCTGCAAGCGTCGTGGAATGTGTAGAGCAGGACAAGACACAGAAGATGTCCTGATCATCCACTGCGCCTAGTCCCATCTCCAGCCATCTCGACTTTGTCTTGCCACCGGATCCAGATGGGAATTGGGAAGAGAGAGTGAGGCTGACACTGCGCAACTCTCCCTCACTTAAATCCAAATCACGCGCTAGTCTCGACACCATCAACGATGGTGGACGAACACCATACAAAAACAGGCCCTTTGGACCATCCAGTCCATGCTGGCCTGATCTTCTGCCTAGTCCAATTTACCATGTCCCTGTAGTCCACGTACCTTTCCAAATTTCTCTTAAATATTATAATTCAAACAATATCTACCACTTCCATGGCACCCTTCCACATGTACACCCCCCTCAGCGTGATGTTCTGCTCAGATCCTCTTAAATATTTCGCCTTTCAACCTAAATGTATGACCTCTAGTTCTAGTCTCACCCAACTTAATGGAGGAAATAGCATCCAAATATTCACCATACTTGTACCTGTCATAATCTTGTACACCTCTATAAGACCTTTGCTCACTATCCTGCACTCCAGCGAAAAGTCCAAATCTATTCAACATTTTCCTATAATTTAGGTCCTCAAGTCCCAGGCAACATCCTTGTAAATTTTATCTGCACTCTTTCAAGCTTATTAACATCTTTCCAGTTGGTAAGGGACCCCAGAACTGTACACATTATACTAAGATGGACCTCACCAATGTCTTGCACAATTTCAACATAGAATTCTAACTCCTGTACTCTGTTCCCTGATTTATGAAGGCCCATGTGTTTAAAGCTCTCTTTAGAGCTTTTTGACCCTTTATGACCCTGAATAGAAATAAAATATACAAGGTAAGGGCAAAATTTTAATAATTCTATCCACCTTCAGGCAGAAACTGAGTGTGATTTTCAGAGAGCTCTTCCTTTTGCGAGTTAAGACAAAAGCTTTGCTACACTGAGAATATGTCATGCTTTAAATTAATCTATTTACAGCTGTTTTAATTTAATCGTTTCTCAATTTCCCTTAAGAATGAATGAGCTAATCCAAGTGTACAATGTGAGCTAGATCTACAATGTAAAGAAAATTACTGCACAAATACAGATTGCTTAATTTCTATAATCTGATCTTCCTATCTTTTCTATGAGAATGTTTATAACATTGTATACCCAGCTGGAATGGTAAATTCTTGATGCTAATGAAATGCATTGACAATGTACATTTTAATCTAGCACATAGACCGTAATAAAAGTAGAAGAGTTGCTACTGCAATAATTTATCACTTGAAGAATCAGCTCATGATTAAAGGCAAAGCCACTGATTCAGTCTTCATGCCAAAATGGAAAATAACATCATGAACAAAATACTAACCACAATGTGTGCACCCCGTGTAGTAAAACATGAATCTGATATCTAGTTAACATCAATCACTTATACAATTATAAAAGATAGACTGCAGATCACAACCCCCAAATAAGTAATAGAATTTACCCAGTTCAGTTACTGAACACACCCTGATTATTTATCAGGAATCCATACGGATTAGCTTTAGTAATAAAATGTAAAATAATAATAATATTAACAACCACACATGTCCCTGCCTGTATTATCTTTACTCTCATACATGACACGTCACTGTTTCAGTTTGTGCACTATAGCTTCCATTGTGCTGTGAATTTCTATGGAAACAGGAAGGGCCCTTTGGACTGTTAAGTGGAGATCAATAAAAGGCAGCAGTGTAGAAGATTTTTGAAGGTTCTTGTGTGTATCAATGTATAACTGACTGGAAAGTTCAATAGAATTAATTAACTCAGTGGGAGCAGAGTAGTGAGAGGAAATTAAGCCAGCAACAGGAACAGACACATATACAGGAACTTGTTACATCTGAGAAACATTTGTTTTGTTGAAGGGCTGTTTGGGGACTTTAGTTGTAAGATATCTTAGTCCCTTTGGTATTTTAAAATACATTCATTGCTGAGTTGTTGAAAACCAGTGTATGATACCTGTAAAAACGTGGGGTTTGGAGCTGAAAATATTTATACATAGAATATTGACATTTTAGTTTAGATATTTCAAATCTCTTTGCCTTCTTAGAGGAAGAAAATTAATAGCATACAATACTTGGCAATTAGATATAACTTCACCTTGGTCACAATGACCAGACTGTTCTCGTTAAGCTCTTTAAAATCATGGGAACTGGTGCCAGCATGCGAGTCTCATTAATGGCCACTGTAATCAATTGTTCTCCAAATATACCTGCAGGGAACGTCTCCAACTGAGATCACTTGAGCTCAAGATCTCAGAACATCAGCTAGATTTGGATAAATTACACACTTAAGAGATATTTCAATTTGAAACATTTGGAATTGTACTTGTGAGAAATGGTGTGCTGGAAATGACAAGGAAAGCAGTATTGGGTTTTAAAAATGAGAATTTTTGTATTACAAGCTAAATATCAAGCTTTAAAATGCTCAGAAATAAGCCTAGCAACAAACTAAATATAGCTAGTTATGAGCAGAAGGAGGATAATCAGCCCATGAGCCTACTTCATTATTCAAACAGATTATTGTTGATATGTGCCTCAGGATTAATGTCTCAGGATTTGGATGTTGTAAGCAAGGAAAACATTTATTGTCCATAATAATTGTTTTTGAAAAAGAGGTGATGATCTGGCTTCTTAAACAGCTACGATCTTTCTCGTGAAGATACTGTCATGCAGCTGTTGGGTAGAGGGTTCCAAAACTTAGTCCCAGTGATAATGAAAAACAGTGACACGTTCCTTGTGTGCATGACATGGAGGGGAACATGTAGCTGATGATTTTTCCACGTGCAAACTACACTGTCTTCTAAGTGGTGTATCTCATGGGCTCAGGAGGTGGTGTCACTCCGTCGAGTAACTGCAGTGGATTTTATAGACACTCCAGTGGTGGAAGGGATGTAGTGGTGAATGGGATGTCAATCAATCAAGCTGCTTTACTCTGGATGCTATCAATCTCCTTAGGTGTTGTTGGAGCTGCATTCATCCATCCAAGCAAATGAAAAGTATTCTACCACGGCTCCGATTGTGCCTTGCAGTGTCAGACGGTGTGTCGCTTGCATAAGTGTTCTCAGCCCTCGTACTTGCATGACTGATGCCGTGATTTTCTGTCAGCAGCACTGACTGTGAAAAGACAACAATGGTAATATCGTTCAATGCAAAGGGTAGCACTTGTTTGGCATAATTGTTATCTACCAGTATACAGACATAGGAATTATGAGCCCCAAGCCTCCACTGTCATTTAATAAGATTATGGCTGATCTCAGCTCTACATTCCTATCCACCCTGTTGTGAGTCACTGTCATAGAATTGTACCGCATGGAGACAGCCCAATTCACCCACAGCAGTCAGTGGGCTTCATTCTATATTAACAAGCATCAATCTACCTGTGCTTTAAACTCTTCCTCCACATCCTTTTGAGGAAGAGAGTTCAAAAAGAGTTTCTGAAATAAAGTATTACACATTTTCTTCAGCTATTAGTTTTAAAGAATAACCAAACTGGATATAAATTAAGTTTTCTGGACACTACTCCTACTAATTTCCCAACACACCTTCAAACACAATTTCAGTTTATTGGCATGTTTCTCGGTAACATAATGACTTTTGTTAAGGAGAAGGAGAAAGATATTGAATTGTGTAAGGTAAGGGAAACAAGTAGGGTAGTTATGGAAACTATGATGATTAAAGAAGAGGAAGTACTAGCACTTTTAAGAAATATAAAAGTGGATAAGTCTCCGGGTCCTGACAGGTTATTCCCTAGGACCTTGAGGGAAGTTAGTGTGGAAATAGCAGGGGCTCTGACAGAAATATTTCAAATGTCATTAGAAACGGGGATGGTGCCGGAGGATTGGCATATTTCTCATATTGTTCCATTGTTTAAAAAGGGTTCTAAGAGTAAACCTAGCAATTATCAGCCTGTGAGTTTGACGTCAGTGGTGGGTAAATTAATGGAAAGTATTCTTAGAGATGGTATATATAATTATCTGGATAGACAGGGTCTGCTTAGGAACGGTCAACATGGATTTGTGCATGGAAAGTCATGTTTGATAAATCTTATTGAATTTTTTGAAGAGGTTACTAGGAAAGTTGATGAGGGTAAAGTGGTGGATGTTGTCTATATGGACTTCAGTAAGGCCTTTGACAAGGTTCCACATGGAAGGTTAGTTAGGAAGGTTCAATCGTTAGGTATTAATATTGAAGTAGTAAAATGGATTCAGCAGTGTCTGGATGGGAGACGCCAGAGAGTAGCGGTGGATATCTGTTTGTCAGATTGGAGGCTGATGACTAGTGGTGTGCCTCAGGGATCTGTACTGGGTCCAATGTTGTTTGTCATATATATTAATGATCTGGATGATGGGGTGGTAAATTGGATGAGTAAGTATGCAGATGATACTAAGATAGATGGAGTTGTGGATAATGAAGTTGGTTTTCAAAGCTTAGAGAGATTTAGGCCAGTTAGAAGAGTGACCTGAAAGATGGCAGATGGAGTTTAATGCTGATAAATGTGAGGTACTACATTTTGGTAGGACTAATCAAAATAGGACATGCATGGTAAATGGTAGGGCATTGAAGAATACAGTAGAACAGAGGGATCTAGGAATAATGGTGAATAGTTCCCTGAAGGTGGAATCTCATGTGGATGGGGTGGTGAAGAAAGCTTTTGGTATGCTTGCTTTTATAAATCAGGTCATTGAGTATAGGAGTTGGGATGTAATGTTGAAATTGTACAAGGCATTGATAAGGCCAAATTTGGAGTATCGTGTACAGTTCTGGTCACCGAATTATAGGAAAGCTGTCAACAAAATAGAGAGAGTACAGAGAAGACTTATTAGAATGTTACCTGGGTTTCATCTCCTAAATTATAGAGAAAGGTTGAACAAGCTGGGTCTTTATTCTTTGGAGCGTAGAAGTTTGAGGGGGACTTGATAGAGGTATTTAAAATTATGAGGGGGATAGATAGAGTTGACGTGGATAGGCTTTTTCCATTGAGAGTGGGGGAGATTCAAACTAGAGGACATGAGTTGAGAGTTAAAGGACAAAAGTTTAAGGGTAACATGAGGGGGAACTTCTTTACTCAAAGAGTGGTAGCTGTGTGGAATGAGCTTCCAGCAGAAGTGGTTGAGGCAGTTTCGATGTTGTCATTTAAAGTTAAATTGGACAGCTATATGGACAGGAAAGGAATGGAGGGTTATGGGCTGAGTGCAGGTCGGTGGGAATAGGTGAGAGTAAGAGTTCGGCATAGACTAGAAGGGCCAAGATGGCCTGTTTCTGCGCTGTAATTGTTACATGTTTATATGGTTATATGGTTTTGCAGTGAGACTGGTGAATTAAACAGAGGGGGAGAATATCCAAGCACCCTGACCTCAATATCAGCTCCAAACCTGTCTACGTTCCTGACCCCTGCTGTTTCAAACCTCAGTCCTTGCTCTGGCTGCAAACCGACCTCTGTACGCCAGCCGCCCACCCAACCCACTTGTCCTGGCTGCAGCCCAGCCACACTCCACGCATCCGCCTTGTATTCAGGATTCCAGTTTAGGACTAATGACTAAGCCAAGCATAAACTCATCTGATTTTCCAAACAAAAAGATACCAGATTATTGTACTTCTTACTGTGCATGGGCACATTGTAAAGAATGTTGAATATACACCGTGAACTGACAGTCTTTAGGATAGGAACGAGTGTAGAGGTTGGTGACTGGGGACATTTCTGGTGTAAGGGTAACATTGTGAAAAGCTGAAATACAGGAGTGATAATTTTCTGAGAGTTCTGTGAGTCAATGCGGGCCTCTGAGATCTTAGTGACAGGTGTGGAAGTAGATCTTAGAGAAGTGGAAGTGAGGGTAGTGAAAGTTTTAAATAAAAAACAAGAAATCAGAATTCAGAAGGCAGTAGAGGCCAATTCTCTGGATTCTTTCAAAAAAGAGTTAGATAGAGCTCTTAAAGATAGCGGAGTGAAGGGATACGGGGAGAAGGCAGGAAAAGGGTACTGACTGTGGATGATCAGCCATGATCACAGTGAATGGTGGTGCTGGATCGAAGGGCTGAATGGCCTACTCCTGCACCTATTGTCTATTGTCTATAGACCAGAAAGCCCAGGAACAGTGATACTAGAGGTGAGAGATGTATCTATGAACATTTATGCAGTAGATACAAGATGAAAATTAAATTGATCACTGCAGAACATCACACTGGTGCTTCCCACTTCCTCCCCTTTCACTTCCTCTCTTTCCCTCTCGGTGCCCCTTTCCCTTTCTCAGTCCCCAATAAAGACAATATTTACAGTACTATGCAAAACTGTTAGGCACCCTAGCTATATGTATGTGCCCAAAACCTTTGCACAGAGCTGTAAATATTTACTTCCACAGTAAGGTAGTAATTATAATTAACAGAACATTCATGTGGAATGTTATAATGACAAGGAGTAGGGTGGATTGATGCTACACCCAGCCCACCAGCCCACTACACAAACTGACTACCCACCGTACCTGCAGGGACACCAAATAGTGAACAAACCACTGCCAAGAGGCAAGGTGGGTCTTTATCATAGCAAAGTATCCCAAGGTGCGTAATTAATTCAACGTCTTTATTATCCGCAGTTTTCTGCTCTAATTCTTTGCCTCCACATTGGTGGTAACCAGGCTATTTTTGCTGGCTCTGAACCACTATTGATTAGATATTCAAAAAAATGGGATGTAATTCCACAGTCAATAACCTCCAGAAAGAAAAACTATCAAATGGTGGCCAGAATCACAGCTGTCATCTAATATCACGATTATGCTGTGGCAAAAGGAATCCTGTTCTCAGTGCATGATTGATTGATTGATTGATTGGTTCATGAACCTTACAAGTGCAGTACAACAATCAATGGTCTGTTTGAACCTTGTCATTTGAAGTTATTTCCAGAAAGTGATCACAATATTGCAACACATATATTTCATCTGATTTATAAACTGGGACATTGCTTTATTCCGAATAGATTAGATTAGATTATGAGGACTCTTTTATTGTCATTTAGTAATGCATGCATTAAGAAATGATACAATGTTTTTCCAGAATGATATCACAGAAATCACATGACAAACCAAGACTGAAAAACTGACAAAACCACATAATTATAACATATAGTTACAACAGTGCAAAGCAATACTATAATTTGATAAGAACAGACCATGGGCATGGTACAGTCTCAAAGTCTCTCGAAAGTCCCATCATCTCACGCCGCAGCGTGAGACCATCATCTCACGCCGCAGCGTAAACCTCCAGCACTGCAAACTTGCCGATGCAGCATCCCGGAAGCATCTGCCCACAGTCCGACTCCGAGTCCATCAGAAAACTCCAAACCTCCAACCAGCTCTCTGACACCGATGCACCGAGCACCATCTCTGCCGAGTGCTTCAATCCCGGCCCTGGCAACAGGCAATAGGCAAGGCCAAGGATTTGGGGCCTTCCCTCTGGAGATTCTCAATCGCACAGTAGCAGCAGCAGCAAAGCAGGCATTTCAGAAGTTTCTCCAGATGTTCCTCCGTGCTTTTTCACGTCTGCCTCTATCAAATCAGGATTGTGCACGGCATCCTACTTCACAGATATGATTATCATTCGGAAAGGCCACGCGCACTGCGTCGCGCCACCATCTTCTCCTCCCTCCTCACACATCCTCCAATATATGATATATGATACTTCCGTCATTGGAAAATAACACTATCTATTCATAATCATGGTGTTCTACCTTGATGATCTAGTTGCCACTCAAAATCAGGACAGAAGTTTTGGCAGAATCAGGGTTGAGCAGATGGGCTCTGCAAATGAGCATAGATGGGTTATCCACTCACATTAAAGTGAAAACAAGGAAAAGGTGAAGATATGAAAAAGATATTGGCAGAAATTTGCTTCAAAACACCAGGAGAGTGCAGGACCAAAGAATCGTTGCCTTCCCCTTGCTGTGCTCCATTGGAGAGCATTGTTCTCCCACTCTAATAGACTGGGTCCACACTAATATGCTAAATGAGCCACACTCTGATACTACCATATTTTCATTCATTGCCATGCTCCTCCATCACAGCCCTTGGGTCTACAGTGTAAAAACTGGACACTATCTATATGGTTCAGCTCAACTACTATCTTATTATCCATGGGATAGTCTTGTGTTTAGTTGTCTATGTCTCTTCTCAGACCGAGCTTCACATTTTATTAGATAGTTTAGGGCTAAATTCCAAGTGCTATGGTGCTGTTGTTTTGCTGCCCTGACCTTGATCTTCATACAAATTCTTGTGAAGAGAGCTGCCCACTCTCATCTAACCTGTACTTTCTCACTGATAAGCTTCCATATCCATTTCACTAGATCTGCAACTTCCTGTAACCTTGGTATTTCTGGGACTGTCAAACCCATGTGGCTAGTGATCGCTGTGGTACAGTTCAGTGGGAGTCAGGATAGACTCCTGAATCTGCTTGCTGAGATCCCTTCTGTCTAAATGCCTCAGTTCATTTTACGCCCATGATTGCTGATGTACCCTCAAAACCCACGATTATAGACTGGTGACCCAACTGTTGACCTCCCCAAAATGATTGGAGTCACTCCCGCAAATTTAGTCAACATGTGGTAGATTGTCCGGTTCAATAAAACCTTGATCAATCTCATTGGTTTACTCTCAAACATCAACAAAATGATGTCGACAATGGTATCAAGTGGCAACTGCTTACAATAGCCTCCTCAACAGGGCCTAGATCTAGTTTTGTCCAGACCTTATCTCAGCCTGCAGGGATGGGGTTGCAATGACTGCCTTTGGCATCATGGCAGCTGAGGAACCCTGGCAAAACTGAGGCCAAAAAATCATCAAGGGGAATAGAATTTTATGTTTGGAGTCCGACTTCCCACAAAAGAAAATGCTTGTGGAATTGGAAATCAGTCACCCCAGTCCCAGGACAACACTGCAACAGTTCTTCAGGGAAGTCTCTTAGATCTTGAACATAAGACCACAAGGTACAGGAGCAGAATTAGGCCATTTGGCCCATCAAGTCTGCTCCACCATTTCAACAGGGCTGATCCATTTTTCTTCTCAGCCCCAGTCTCCTGCCTTCCCCCTTATATACCTTCATGCCCTGACCAATCAAGAATCTATCTGCCTTAAATATACATAAAGACTTGGCCTCCATAACTGCCTGTGGCAAAGAATTCCACAAATTCACCACTCTCTGGCTAAAGAAATTCCTCCTGATCTCTGTTCTACAAGGATGCCCCTCTACTCTGAGGCTGTGGCCTCTGGTCTTAGACCCTCCCACCATTGGAAATACGCTATGGTAGCCTTTCACCATTCAATTGGTTTCAATTGGGTCATCCCTCATTCTTCTAAATTCCAGTGAATACAGGCCCAGAGCCATCAAATGCACTTCATTTGACAAACTGTTTAATCCTGGAATCATTTTCATGAACGCCCTTTAAACCCTCTCCAGTTTCACCACATCCTTTCTTAGGTAAGTTGCCCAAAACTGATCACAATACTCCAAGTGCAATGTCACCAGTGCTTTATAAAGTCTCAACATTACACTCTTGGTTCTATATTCTAGTCCTCTTGAAATGAACGCTAACATTGCATTTGCCTTTCTCACCACAGGCTCGGCCTGCAAATTAACCTTTAGGTAATCCTGCACAATGACTCCCAAGTTCCTTTGCACCTCAGATTTTTGTATTTTCTCTCCACTTAGAAAATAGTCAAAACTTTAATTTCTTCTACCCAAGTGTATGACCACACACTTCCCAACACTGCCATTCTCCTAATCTGTCTAATACCTTCTGTAGCGTCTCTGCTTCCTCAACACTACCTGCCCATCTATCTATCTTCATATCATCTGAAACTTTGCAGAAAGCATCAATTTGTGAGAACCAACAATTTGCTTACTTATGTGAGAATGTTGTTCTTGGAGTACATTTCAGCAGTCAAAACCATAATTCTCTCCAGGCTTGACAAGAAGCTCAGAGACCTCGGCCTTCACCCTGCCTTGTGTAGCTGGATCCTGGACTTCTTGTCAGATTACCGGCAGGTGGTAAGAGTGGGATCCCTCACCTCTGCCCCTCTGACCCTCAACACAGGTGTCCCTCAGGGCTGTGTCCTAAGCCCCTCCTTTACTCTCTATGTACCCATGACTGTGTCACCACTCACAGCTCCAATCTTCTAATTAAATTTGCTGATGACACTACACTGGTTGGCCTAATCTCAAATAATAATGTGGCACCCTACAGAGAGGAAGTCATCACCCTGACACAGTGGTGTCAAGAAAACAACCTCTCCCTCAACATCGCAAAAACAAAGTAGCTGGTTGTGGACTACAGGAGGAATGGAGACGTGCTAACCCCTATAAACATCAACGGATCTCGGGTTGAGAGGGTGAACATCTTTAAGTTCTTCAGCATAAACATCACTGAGGATCTCACATGGTCTGCACATACCAGCTGTGTGGTGAAAACGACACAACAGCGTCTCTTTCACCTCAGATGGTTAAAGAAGTTTGCCCCCTGAAATTCTAAGAACTTTCTACAGGAGTACAATTGGAAGCATCCTGCCTGGTTGCAGCACTGCCTGGTATGGGAACTGTATTTCCCTCAATCACAGGACTCTGCAGAGAGTGGTGCGGACAGCCCAGTGCATCTGTAGATGTGAACCTCATTATTCAGGACATTTACAAAGACAAGTGTGTAAAAAGGACCCAAAGGATCACTGAAGACCCGAGTCACCCCAACCATAAACTGTTCCAGCTGCTACCATCTGGGAAATGGTACCGCAGCTTAAAAGCCAGGACCAACAAGGTCCAGGACAGCTTCTTCCACCAGGCCATCAGACTGATTATTTCATGCTGACACAAATGTATTTCTATGTTCTATTGGCTAGCTTGTCGTATGTACTATTTATTATAAATTACTATAATTGCATTTAGAAGGAGATATAATGTAAAGATTTTTACTCTTCATATATATGGACATAAGTAATAAAGTCAATTCATTTAAATTCAATTTCATCATCTAAATCATTCACATATAATGCAAAAAGAATCTGTCCCAACACAGATCCCTGTGGAATAGCACTCATCACCGGCAGCCAACCAGAAAAGGCTCCCTTTGTGCCCACTCTTTGCCTCCTGCCCATCAACCCCTGCTTTATCTATGCTAGAATCTTTCCTGTAGTTCCATGGGCTCGTAGTTTGGTAAGTAGCCTCAGGAGTGGCACCTTGTCAAAGGCCTTCTGAAAATCCAAGGACACAATATCCACTGATTCTCCTTTATCTATCCTGCTTTATTTCTTCAAAGAACTCTAACTGATTTGTCAGACAAGATTTTCCCTTGAGGAAACCATGCTACCTATGGCCTATTTTATCATGTGCCTCCACATACCCCAAAACCACAACCTTAGCAATTGACTCTAACATCTTCCCAACCACTGAGGCTAGAGTAACTGGTCTATAATTTCCTTTCTTCTGCCTCTCTCCATTCTCAAAGAGTGCATTTGCAATTTTCCTTTCTTCCAGAACCATTCCAGAATCTATTGAAAGATCATTACTAATACCTCCACAATCTCTTCAGCCACCTCTTTCAGAATCCTGGGGTGTACCCCATCTGCATGACTTATCTACCTTCAGTCCTTTCAGTTTCCCCAAGAACATTTTCCTTAGTATGGTAACTTCATACACTTCAGGACCCCTGATGCCTGGAACTTCCACCATACTGCTGGTGTCTTCTACAGTAATGCAAAATACTTACTCAGTTTGTCCTCCATTTCCTTGTCCCTCATTACTACCTCTCCAGAATCATTTTCCAGTGGTCCGATATCCACTCTTGCCTCTCTTTTACACTTTAGGTATCTGAAAAAGCTTTTGATGAAATGTCGAGTTCACTTTCATATTCTATCTTTACCTTCTTAATGACTTTTTTAGTTGCCTTCTGTTGGTATTTAAAATCTTCCCAATCTTTAACTTTTGACTAATTTTTGCTCTATTATATGTCTTTTCTTTGTCTTTTATATTGGCTTTGACATCTCGTCAGCCATGTTCCTGTCATCTTGCCTTTAGAATACTTCTTTGGCATGTATATATCCTGTGCCTTCCAATTTGCTTACAGAAATTCCAGAATTCCTGCTCCACCATCATCCTTGCCAATGTTCTTTTCCAATCAGTTTTGGCCAACTCCCCTCTCATTCCTCTGCAATTCCCTTTACTCCACTGTAATACTCATCTGACCTTAGCATCGCCTTCTCAAATTGCAGGGTGAATTTCATCATGTTATGATTGCTGGCTCTTAAGAGCCCCTTTACCTTAAGCTCTCCAACCAATTCTGGTTCATTGCACAACACCCAATCCACGATAGCTGATCCCCTGGTAGGATCAATCACAAGCTGCTCTAAAAAGCCATCTCATAGGTGTTCTAGAAAGTACCCTCTTGGAATCAGGCACCAACCTGAATTTCCCAGTTTATCTGCATATTGAAATCCCCCATGACTGTTGTAACATTGTCCTTATGGCATGCAATTTCCATCTCCAGTTGTAACTTATAGACCACATTCTTACAACTGTTTTGGGGGGGGTCTGTATATAACTCCCATCAGGGTCTCTTTACCCTGGTAGCTCCTTAGCTCTATCCACAATGATTCAATGCCTTCCGACCTTATGTCACCTCTTTCTAATGATTTAGTTAGAATGCCACCCCCTCTGCCTTCCTGCCTGTCCTTTCAATACAATGTGTATCCTTGGACATTAAGCTCCCAGTTATAATACTTTATACTTTATTGTCACCAAACAATTGATACTAGAGCGTACAATCATCACAGCGATATTTGATTCTGCGCATCCCACTCCCTGGATTACAAATATTAAATATTAAAAATATTAAAAATAGTTTAAAATAGTAAATATTAACAATTTAAATGATAAATCATAAATAGAAAATAGAAAAATGGGTTCCCAAATCTGACCGTATGAGTCTTCAAGCTCCTGAGCCTTCTCACCGAGGGAAGAGGGACGAAAAGTGTGTTTGCTGGTTGGGTTGTGTCCTTGATTATCCTGGCAGCACTGCTCCGACAGCGTGCGGTGTAAAGTGAGTCTAAGGACGGAAGATTGGTTTGTGTGATGTGCTGCACCGTGTTCACGATCTTCTTCAGCTTCTTTCGGTCTTGGACAGGACAACTTCCATACCAGGTTGTGATGCACCCTAGAAGAATGCTTTCTACGGTGCATCTATAAAAATTAGTGAGGGTTTTAGGAGACGGGCCAAATTTCTTTCGTTTTCTCAGGAAGTAAATGCGCTGGTGGGCCTTCTTGGCAGTGAACTCTGCTTGGCTGGACCAAGTTAGGTCATTTGTGATATTGACCTTGAGGAACTTAAAGCTTTTGACCTGTTCCACTTGCGCACCACCGATGTAAATTGGGTTGAACAGTCCACTACTCCTTCTGAAGTCAACAACCAATTCCTTTGTCTTGCTGACGTTGAGGGATAGGTTATTGTCTTCGCACCATGCCACCAGGTTCTTAATTTCCTCTCTGTACTCAAACTCATCATTACCCGAGATACGGCCTACAATTGTTGTGTCATCAGCAAACTTATATATTGAGTTCGATGGAAACTTGGCTACACAATCATAGGTGTACAGTGAGTACAGCAGGGGGCTGAGTACACAGCCTTGTGGGGCACCAGTGCTCAGAGTTATTGTAGAGGAGAGCTTGTCCCCTATTTTTACAGCCTGGGTCCTGTCTGTGAGGAAGTTGAAGATCCATCTGCTAAGGCTAAGGCCCAGGTTCTGGAGCTTAGGAATCAGTTTATTTGGAATGATGGTATTAAAGGCAGAGCTGTAGTCAATGAAAAGGAGCCTTACGTATGCGTCTTTATTCTCCAGGTGTTCTAAGTAGGAATGTAGGGCCAGAGAGATGGCATCTGCCGTTGACCTGTTGCTCCAGTAGGGGAATTGCAAAGCCTCGAGGTTGACCGGTAGGCTGTGGTTGATGTGTGCTGTAACCAATCGCTCGAAGCACTTCATAGCAATTGATGTCAGAGCCACAGGTCGATAGTCATTCAGGCATGCCACCTTGCTCTTCTTCGGCACTGGGATTATCGTTGCCTTCTTAAAACACGAGGGGATCTTAGACTGGAGCAAGGAGCAGTTGAAGATGTCAGCAAACACTCCAGCTAGCTCACTTGCAGAGGCCCAGAGAACCTGTCCTGGGACGCCATCTGGGCCCATCGCCTTCCTTGGATTTATCTTCAGGAAGGCCCTTCTAACGTCCTCCTTGGTGATGATGAATCTCGATGCCATCAGGTCCGGTTCATCCGGAGGGAGCAGGACGCTTCTCTTCTGTTCAAATCTTGCGTAGAATACGTTAAGTTTGTCAGGAAGAGAAGCGCCACAGTTATTGATATTCCCAGCCTTTTCTTTGCGCCCAGTCATCTCATTTAGACCCTGCCATAGTCTACTGGCATCCCTTCAGTTGGCCTGGGCTTCCAACTTGGCTCGATGTTGCCTCTTGACGCCCCTAATTGCTTTCCGGAGTTCACGCCTGGATTCCGTGTAGCGACTGGTATCCCTGGACCTAAAAGCCGCAGCTCTAGCCTTTAAAAGGGACTTGACCTCATAATTCATCCAAGGTTTCTGGTTAGGGAATACCGGATCGTCTTGCGAGACACACAGTCCTCCATGCATTTCCAAATAAAGTGCGTGACAGCTGAGGCATACTCATCGAGGTTAGCTGCCGAGTCCTTGAATACTAACCAGTCCACCGATTCAAAGCAGGCACGGAGGACCTCATCTGTTTCCTCCGTCCAACGCGATACTACTTTTGACACCATGACCTCGCTCTTCAGTTTCTGTTTGTAAGCCGGGAGAGTACGGCCTGATGGTCTGATTTTCCGAAGTGAGGTCATGGGACGGAACGGTAGGCATCCTTGACTGCTGTGTAGCAGTGGGCAAGTATATTCGGGCCTCTAGTGGGGCAGGAGACACGTTGGTATAACTTTGGCAGCGCCCTTCTGAGGTTGGCCTGGTTAAAGTCTCCTTTAGAAACCCTTCTAAATGCTAAAGAAACCCTTCTAAACCTCCAATTTAGCAAGATCAAGATCAACAACACCCTGGCGAAGCTACTGACCCAACTGGAGACCACCATGCCAGAACTGCTTCTTAAACTCCGGACCACACCTGGACCCGACCAACGAGGCCCACCACGTTCCAGGAGACCCACAGTCTAATCTTCTTTCAGCCATGATTCAGTGATGCCTACAACATCATACATGCCAATCTCTAACTGTGCTACAAGTTCATCTACCTTATTCCGTACACTGCGCACTTTCAGATATAAAACCTTCACCTTTTACATTGCAACACATCCTGTTGACTGTAGTTTTGCCCTATCATCAGCCTCTCCTTGTTAGGAGTCTCACTACACATGGCCTCTGTTTGTAAAACATCTTTCACACTATCACTCCAGTTCCCATCCCCCTGCCAAATTAGTTTATACCCACCCGAACCACTCTAACCAACCTGGATATTGATCCCCCTCAGATTCAGGTGTAACCCTTTCCTTTTGTACAGGTCATATCTTCCCCGGAAGAGATCCTAATAATCCATAAATCTGAAACCCTGCCCCCTGCACCAGTTCCTCAGCCACACATTCACCTGCCAAATCATCTTATTCTTACCCTCACTGGCACGTGGCATGGGCAGCAATCCAGAGATTACTACCATGGAGGCTCTGTTTCTCAGCTTTCTACCTAGCTCCATAAAACCCCAGGATCTCCTCAGC